>NC_091942.1:9626666-10308333 GCF_041260155.1 Ptychodera flava | reverse complement strand
TGCAGTATGCAAAAAGACGAAAACAACAGGATTATGACGAAGATTGGTTTCTTAAAATATGCACTGGTCAAAAAAAACTATATGCAGCAAGTAATTTTTATTCCTTCTTTTACTTACAACTGGGCATTTTATCACGTACAATAGTTATACCGAGAGCACAAGTGTAATTTTCCCCGGTACTACAGCCCTAGTACTGAATCCCCAATCCCTGCATTCAGTTCTTGTTTTAACTGCCTACATAGAGGAGAGTCCTTTGTACTCCTTTGAATTTTTTATCAAATTAGTCATAATATTTTGACAAAAATGCTGATAAACAATCGTGAATATGGAGGTGAGTCATCCTGAAAATGATGAAAATTGTTATGTCATGAAGATTCAATGCCTTCTCGCATTAAGCGAACAGTGAATTGGTGTTCTGATGGGTTTGGCCATAACTCCTACATGAAAACTGTGCTTCTTTGCAAATTAGTGATGGGAACTTTGCGAACAATAATTACCCTTCGCAGTGAAGGCAGACTTGTTATGTGACATACTTTACAAGATGCAACACACAGATCAGGATGTTAAAAGTTATTTTACTTCATGTATGGCCACGGTCACTCTATTCTCCATCCCTTGCGTCTTTTGTCAATCACAATACCAAATTCTACACCCATTATACATAATGACCTAGGATTGTTAAAAAATTACATTGGCAAGGATCCTTGATAAATATCTTTATACATTATGATTTATATTCTATAAATTTAAAGCATAAAAAGTACATAATATATCAGAAACGCTTTTTCCTATCAGAACTCAGGTCTCAAATGAATAGTCCCATGTATGCCATGGATTCTTTAATTGAAAGAAACAAAAAGATGGAAATGAATGAATTATGACACAGATTGGTTCCCTAAAATAAGCATTGGTCAAAATAACCCAACCATATTGGGCCAGTAATTCGTTATTGTTCTTTTTTATATTTACAACTAGATATTTTGCCACTGGCAATGGCTGCACAGGAAGCATGACTATTGTTTTTATAAAACTATTGTCCTAAATCCCTAGTTCTGGTATTAGTTCCTGCTGACATAAATTTTTATCAAACTGACAACCATGTTTTTGAGAAATTTCTGATAAACAAGCTGTGCCTTTTTTTTCATTTAAAGACATTATCATAAATTCTGATGATGAACATAACATTCCATCTGCTGTGATGTTACAACCTGAAACACATCTCTTTTCATTCAGTTACAAACAGTGAATACATATCATCATATCTATGTTTTCAATTTTATAATGCTCATGCAAATTGCAGCATACACTTTTTCCAGTTGTCTTCTACTAATATTATGTGATAATAATCATTCAGTTTGTCTCAAGGAAGCAGTTTCTGAGAGCTGTGCAACCTTACTGCACATACAGGTCTGGTCTAGTAATTTCTTTCCAGCAGTAGCCACGCTAGATGTACGCCTGTGTACCATCTGCACGCCCCGATTACCATAACACATGAAATGCCTATTAGTTATTTACACAACATCAGTCAGTTTCTATGCAATGCTGATTAACTCACTACATTATTGACTAAAGTTGGAGATTTGCAATGAATAAATTTGTACATTAATAAAAATACATTGCATAAAATACGTCTGAAATATTTTAATGATTTTGACAGACCCTCTACAAAACTCCCATTGCAATTACAGTTTACAAAATCGAAATTCATCAAGATTACAAAAATAACCAAAGTGGATACACGAATCCATGTCCAAATGATCAAATAAGTAGAAACCCGAAAGGTTTGTAGTACAATTGTCAACATAAAACATATGAAAAGAAGAGTGGCTTATTGGACAGGTCATGACAAATTATTGTACTGAACACTGGCAAAATTGAAGTGTTTGTGGATAAAACATTCCCTTTCTACAATTATTGTAAGTACTTGGTAGAATACACAGGATATGAACACATGATGAATTACGTACAGTCTGACAGATGGCAAACAAGGTACGATATTTCAAGAAAGAATTGGTCCTGGAGCCAATGGAGCATGGCAGATCGCATCACTCATACCTCAGTGGCCATTGAAAAGCGAACTTCCACACCAGTGGCTCTCTCTTGGAGATCTTCTATGGTTTGTCTCGCCACCTGGTGTGAGGTCGCCTCAGAACCTTAGAGGAGTTTTTGATTGCTTCAGTCTGGGCACGACATCAGTGGAAGCACCCCAGCAAGACATGATGCCCGAAGCACACTTTGCTTGAACTAACAATCAAGCATCGACAATGTGGCTTAATGTCGGTATACTATGATTTGACACGTTTGTAGTACAAAGAAAATTGCCTGAATACATATCTTTTACCAAAAATGTTACTGTTTTGAACTATTTACATGTCTAGACGCATAGTTTGTAAAATGCACATGGGTCTCTAAGGTGAAACAAGTATCTAAATTAGTAAATGCCATGGGGTCCCTTTTGTTAAGCTAGTATTTCCTGTGGTGCTTCAATCAAAGGAATGGATTTAAATATTTGTTCATAGTTTTCTCTACCTCCCTATGTACAATTGTCTCTCAGTATTATAGAAACGCATTTAAATAAACATGCTTACAAAAACCTCCACCAAAGTTTTATAGACAAAATATTTACAGAAAGTTAACAAGATATATTGTTTCACTATTATTTATTGATTTCTTATGTGATAATATTTTTAAATTATGAGCTGAGCATTTTTTAAACGTACAAATCAAAAACTGTTTTCACAAGGCACCAACGAGTGATTAAGTTTAGCTGCCCTTTCCATCCAATTGCTTTCCAAGTAATTCAAATTATTGTCTTTCATGGAAAACAGATTATGAGGAAGTGGAGATGGATGGAAGGATTTACAATTGTTGCAACTGGAGAGCCATGAACATTACCGTCACGCAGTACTGGTCTTATCTGATACCAAATATACATTTATATCAGGCTGTGATTTGACGTCAACTATTTCACTCTCAGTCTCAGCCTGTTCCAATGTTATTATATGGGACAGTGCATATACAAAGTGGGTTATCGGTAGGGGGTGGAGGATAAAAGGGTATTTTTATGATTGGGGTTGCAAGTATTGAAACCAATCATATAAGTAGTTCTTGCTAAAAATGTATGATTGACCACTTTAACAACATTTTGTGGGTAAAACTCAAAGTTCATTGAAGCAGAAAAGCAACAGTTGGTAACAGGGTAAAAATAACAAAAGTCTGCATTCATCACTGCTGATTCCTGAGATCCTAGGATTGTACTGAGAAACATTTCGAAATAGTAAATATGTTCCATCATATGAATTTGTATCAAGTTCAAACTATGTTGTGACTCAAATTTAGATTCTTTTGATATTTTTGTTGACGACAAGACAACAATTTCAAAAAGAAGTTCCTTTGAGTTACATCATGGACATAATTTGAAAATGACAAGCCAGGTATACTTCAAGAGTAAATTAGACAATACACTGACTGTTATAATTAATTTTCTAAAGTTAGGAGCTTTGGTTAAGGTGACAGGGGGTGTTGGGGTGGAGTTATGAGGGTGACATGTTCATGGCTTACTCTGCTGCAACTCTTAAACTGCAACTCTAATGGCTGCATTGCCAAATCAATCACTAGCTGGTGCTTGTGGGGACATTTGCCGTAGGTACAGCAGCAGCTGCAGCGCCTGGCTTGGGATTGGCTGCCATTGCTGCAGTTGTCGCAGTACTCGGAATAGACAAAGTGGACGGAATGACATCGTAGCCAAGTTTCTTCATGTCTCTGGTGACTACATTGAAAGTGACTCTTATTGAACCTTGTGATCTTACTCTTGTCACTGAAAATAAAATAAAAAGAGAAATAGATGAATGCAAGCAAACAAATCTATGTAAAGTCTTCCAACAGCTGCAATTTGCTTTTCATCTGGTCATTCTCATCAATGAATACATTCTCATATTTACTTATTTTCTGCATCTGAAAATGCAAATATAGGCAAACATTGTGGTATTGTAGGTTGTACATATTGTTGTGTACCAGTAGTCATTACATGGTCTGATTTTACCTCTGATGACATAGTTGTGACTGACTGCCTGCCAGACACTGTACCATAAGTTGGGTAGGATGTGCTCATTTCTTTCACAACACATGGCAGCACTACCTAATTATATGTCCTCAGCTTCACAGCCGGTGTTCTTCCGATGAAATTTTGATAGTGAAGCAGCTAATTTGCAGATCAATGCAAGTAACTGTATCTTTATGAGTGTCAGCGCAACTTTAGTTTCAGACATTTCGATTGGTATTAGTTTTGGTAACAATAAACATCAAAGCTTGTGGCCAAAGGTGCGACCTCAGTGCCAATTTTACTTCCACGGTTTGAGTTTTAGCACTCATTGGCAGCACATTTGCTACTTACACATGGTACGCCTCACACCTACACATTTAGGGTATATTGTGAGTATACATAACTCAATAAATTAGCATATATAGAGAAGACGTAACATGACTGTCCCTGTGGCTGCCGTGCCCTTGGGGCACCAAAGGTAAAGTTGGGCACTCACTCAAAACTTTAGATGGAACACTGATGAGTATCTCTCTCCCTTCCTCTCCTCCTCCCTCCTCTCCCTCCTCCCTCTCTCTCTCTCTCTCTCTCTCTCTCTCTCTCTCTCCTATATCCAATGTTTATACCTTGATATTTAACTCTTTATGTAAATTTCAATAATTGATTTGTAAGTTGTATTGGGTGCAGAACTACTGAACAGGATTAATGATTCAGTATCATTGTGAATGCAGCACTGAAGAGCAACAATAAGTGTCATATTATGTTCTGGTGATACAAGAACTCCAATACCACACCAATCTCTTCTGAGTATTCTCCTGCAGATAACTGCACAATCAGCTTCAGTTTTGTGTTGTACACATGTAATCAAGTGTGAACTGATAACTAGGATAGCTTTCAAAAAGGGAGTTTTTATTTATGAGTTTCTGACAAGGTAATAACTATTTATGGCCTCTCATTTGCAAGCCCTTGGATATAGATTATACGCTTGAAAGCCAGTTCCTGTGTGATTTAGTGAGCACAACAATTGAGATAACTTCAATTTTCCATTGGGAAGGAAAAATCTTCAACAGGAGAGTGATGAATTAATTAAAAGCTGGCAATGTTATGACCGATGCGCACTGCAACCCATCACTGTGCATGACCTTGCAGTGATCCTCAGCATCAAGGAAGAGAAAGAATACTGACTTTTTTCATCAACAAAACATGACATCTCGGCACCATTTTCAAATCCTGAGGTGATTTGGTGGTTAATTCACATAAGCAGGGTTTCTTGTCCATATCTTATTCCATACCCGGACAAATACACCCTGGAGTGTTTGAAAATCAACTGGTCCCAGAGGTCAAGGACAAAGTTTTTGTTTGTTGCTTATCTTACAACCAGCTGATTTGCAAAAGTACTTTGTGGAAGAAGTCAGAGATATAATGGTAAACCTGAAAACTGAATGCCAGATAACAGTGTATGTGTCTGACCACTGTATCTCATCTTCTACCGGTCTGAGGACAATTAGAGAGACCATTAGATTCAGAATGGATTTTCCCATTGCCATTAGTACTCAAAGTCTAAATGCTTGCAGAAATTGGAATCAAAATTTGTATCGAGTGGGATGGTCTTGTAATTTCTGAACTGAAAGTAAAACATATCTCAAATTGAACAAATGATTAAAATCTATACGTATTCATCAAACATACAAATGACAGGAGTGAGTAACTTTGCATGCAAGTGTAAAAAAATGTACTCATAAAGTTCAACATTTTTTAATTCACGCCTACATAGAAGAGTACAAAGGATGACTCCTTCATATTCCACAAAACTGATCAATAAAGTGGTTACTACTATAATTTTCCTGCCCAATTGATGCCAACACTTGATCAAGGAAGGCATACAATACATTAAACCATACTGTTGAGAATTCAACTTTCTTTTACATCAAATTTATCATTTCAGATAAAAGGTTTCAGTTGTACACTTTTCCTGCATTTGCCAGCAACTGTTCAAGTTGAAGAATAAGTTTAATATAGGAATATGGCAGAGTTCTATACAAAAGAACATGAATTAACCATGGCGTAATAAAACATGCTGTCAATTGCGGTCATGTATAATCCAAAATGAACCTATACTCCTTAGCCATGTGGAAATTAAGAGATGTGTCAGAGAGAGTTTGATGCTTGAAGAAGCAAAGATCGAAAATTTAATCACCTCTTGAGACATATTTTACCCCTTTCACGTTTCCTGCTGCAAGGCTAGATTGAGTGTCTCATTCGCAGATGTGCCGGGTCAGGGAGAGTCATAGAGGAAAAGAAAACTCTCACACAATATGCTAAGACTCAAAAGCTGATAAGTCGAAGACATCTCCTGCCCTAGGGGCAAGATATGTTTTGGGGGAAAGTCATCAACCCTCTACATGCACACCTGGAGGGAGTTCCTCAACAATTGGTGAATTTGTCAAAGTTTTTTATTCATGATGGCTGACAAAAACATCCTCATAAATCATAGATTTTTAGTTTATGAATTATAGGGAGAGTCACATCTCCCTTTGACAAAGACTAAACTGGTAATTTCAATGAGATGTATCATACACGGGGTGATAAATCCCTGCAAGCCAACAGCAATAAATCTTAGAGAGACCATAAGTCTTTATAAAGTTGATGTATGCTATCATGTACGCTGTTTTCTGTGATATTTTCATTTTCATTTGATCGATTCACTTTTGGCTCCACTGTAATTTCTTGGGTGTTCTCCCTAAAGCCTTTGAAGGATAGGGGAAGACAAAAGAAAGTTATTTACATAACAATCACTTAACAAATTCTTGGGGAACACTGTCCTTACAAATCGAACAGCACCCACTACTGTCTTAGACTGGATTATTTAGCCATCACAAACTGACTCATCGATGGTGAACATTGCATCTCTGCTGATCTTTAAGTTAACACAGGGATTGAAATAGAATTTTCTATCAACCTGCACACTGTGCACATGACTTTTGGAATCCACATACACCGAGGTAGAATTGACGTACACAGTGCATGGTGCACCTGGGGTATTTCAAACCCTGTTACAACCTTGATTAGACACTGCAAGTTGTTGGTTAATTGCCTTTGAAATTAGCCAATTCCCAAAGCAAACCCGGACACACTCGTTCTGCTTAACTTTCTATCATCTGCAGAATAGGGAAGAGGTTGTTTGCTGGTCGTGATTAATTGCCAATCTCTTTGGGCTTTATCAATCAATCAATCAATCAATTTATTCAATTTATGAATCTCACCATTTAATATGCATTGTGAGTTGGCACTGGTATTCACTTGGGGTTAGGACGTTCTCAATAAAAGTCTGTGAGCAATATGAAATATCTTTGTCGTTTGGCAGGTAAAGCTCTTCCTAAAACACCATGGGACCCACTGTGTACATAAACAAAGATAAACACAAGGTAGCTTTGTGTGATTAAACATGCAAAACATGTCCCCACTCCTGATAACCTTGTGTGTATCATGATGTATATAAAGTATCATAGATGACCAGTTCTCTATGAATATCGGTAAGGGATTACAGAAAATAATTAGGCGGCAGATGGGCAGATACATGTAGTATGAATTCCGATGGTGCTCACAAAGAGAAGGAAGATTATGTCATGCTAAATGATTGGGGATTAATTCAGTTGAAACACTAACTGGTAGAAGGCTGTACATTTGCTCAGTAACAGTGGACACATGTTCATTCACATTTACAATTTTCATTTTTTGTTTGTATACATGTCAGCTGTGTCAACAAAAAAGCAATGCTGTAATTTAATGAAAGATTGGCAGAAATGGCAACACATGCACTTTCCAAACTCTTTTTAAAGAACTGCATATTGGGTTTCATCTGTTTTATTTCAATTTTTCACCAATTCCATCGATTACCTGAAACTAAAGTTCCAAGAGTTTACCGTACAGTAACAGTGGTTGAAACAATATTAAAATGTAACATTGGCATAAGCCCCATTTGTAAGATACGTAAGCAGATATTCACAAATTAATCAACTGACTGAAACATGCTAGTGGCTAAAACCACTAAGCCTCCTTACAGCATTATTACTCCATAAGGTTTAGACAGAAAGCATGTAAAATGGCAGATGGTTTTAATACATGTTTTGATTACATTTGCACACTATTGAACAGATTTGCTGACACAAACATCTATGGAGCAAATGTCCCCAATGCCAAGACATCGATCATGGATTTTGCTTTGTCTTTTGTCCTGTGTATGTTTGCTCTGTTAATTGTCTGCCATATGGAATACATGAATTTGCATATTTTCTATTTCAACATCAAGGTGGAAGGCCCCTCAGGAACAGATATTCAAACTAAAAAATGTTTACAATTCTTTGCTGATCTACCACTTGTGGGAAGCTCACTTTCGAGATCTTGGAGTAAGAAAGATTATCACTGCCCAAGTTGTTTGAAAATCGCAAATTGTATTTTTTTCCCCATAGAGTTAACTCAGTGATGGCGGCCATTTTGAATTTCAAATATCAGTAAATCTTTGGTAATTTGTTTCTCTATTGATCAACTTTGCACAGTGACTGCTGATTTTTATTCTTGATTTGGTAAGAGAATGGTCGAAAGTTTCACTGAGGAAAGTCTGAGAAAAAGTTCTAAGTCTTTCACTTTCGGGGCATGTACCACCTTAAGATTACAGATCATGTATTGGTTTTACTGTTGATTGTAACACAACTATATATTCAATGTTACAGGATAAAAAAAATACAGGTCTGGTTTAGTATACAGTCCAATATATGCACATGAGGTAGCCAAGCATCAAAAGAAACTTGATACATAATGACATGGTGTTTTCATTCAAGAACTGTAAGCTGGTCAATGTTACAAGGGTTTCCCTAGTCATTTTACAGGAGCTCTCCATTGTAAGTAAAAGCAATGATCCTGTATAGAGCGTCAGCAGAAATGCTACCTGGCTGTGTTCCAAAAGTTTGTATTTACCCACCTGCATATTCCGCAGTTTTAATGAACACAACATATGTACAGGGGAGCACCTGTAATCTGATACACGCGACGCATAATAAAAACTCATCTTGAATATCAAAATTGTCGTCTAATGCAATGATTGATGACTAGCCCTGAAAATGTTCCTTTCCTACACATTTTACACTAATGTACAAATGGGAAATGACTCTGATCTCTCCTACATGGTGATAATAATCTCAGCATTATCCGTGATAACGCCATGTCATAATACTGTACCCTGTGCTCTGGGTTTATGCTCTATGACCAATCAGTTAGAGAAATCAAAACAGCTGCTATACAGCTAAGTAGCCATCTGGGAGTAAGTTATGTGTCCAGAGTCCCATATAATTACAGATATGGCGTAGTGTTATGTAGGTCATTTCCCCCTACACTCATCATGACCTGAGTTCAATTAGTCTAGAACATTCTCAAGGTCACTGCCCTTGATGACCTCACAACCTTGAATTCAATTAGTCATGTTTGGAATGTTCTGGAAAGTTGATTAGTTGTGTAAGGGAGATAATTTTAGAACAGTAATTAGCATGTCAATAAAAGTTCTAGATTGTTCTTATATGCCTTTATAAAAGGGACGTGCACAGCTTCCAGTCAGACTTTTGGGATCGTGTCTCTTGTGTGTTACTAAACTCCAGCAGTAGTCATTCTCAAGACTTTTCAAGACCTTCACTGTCAACGCGGATTTATACTGTGGTCTTTGTGCAGCTTCAAGCCTGCAAGCCAAAGGACTGTTCATTCATCCAACTGACTGTTACAACTCTGAGACTGGAGCTTTGCCGTCCCAGCTGAGATAAGTAGTCTGTACACTTTAAAGCTTGTATCCTATCCCTAACTTAGCAATTAGTTTTATTTTCGTAATAAATTTTGTTTAAACATTAACTGCTGAGTTCACCCTTTTGTTCGTTTTCTCTGCACGTAAAAAATTGGGGGCTTGTCCGGGATACGAATATTTTGAGCCGTTTGACAACATTTTGCCTGCCCTTTTTCAAAACTACTGTATACTGTGAACTCAGCGAAATTTAATCATGGCGGAATTTAAACCAGAGGAAATGGATGACCTTGATCAGGACACATTTGATTCCCTCAGAAAAGACGACCTCATAACACTGGCCAATTTCCTTAAAGTAGAAGTCAAAAGATCTATGCGCAAGAGGGAAATACAGTACCGTATTGCCAAACATCTAGTTGATTTAGGCCAATTTGAGGAATCCACCCTGAAAGATTATGAGCCCGAGTCTACCTCTGAACTCAGAAAATTAGAATTAGAATTGCAGACAAATTTGGAGATCAAGAAACTAGAATTACAAATGGAAAAAGAGAGACAGGCTTAGAAAAAGAAAAAATACAAATGCAATTAGAAATGGAAGAAAGACAGAGAGAGAAAGATAGGCAGGAAAGATTAGAAATGAAACGTTTAGAGCTTGGACAGTCAGGAAAATCCTTCCCTTCACACGGTTTTGACATCACTAAGCATTTCAGGTTAGTTCCCCCTTTCCAAGAAAAGGATGTCGATAAATATTTCCTTCATTTTGAGAAAATTGCTCAGAGTCTGAACTGGCCTAAGGAGTCCTGGTCTATGCTTTTGCAGAGTGCTTTGGTGGGTAAAGCCAGAGAAATTTACATTCAGTTGTCAGTAGAGCAGGCTTCAGATTATGATTCTGTGAAGGAATTAATTCTCAAGGGTTATGAGTTGGTGCCTGAAGCGTACCGTCAGAAATTTAGGGATTGTGAGAAGGCGAAAGACCAAACTTATGTTGAATTTGCTCGAACAAAAGAACAACTGTTTGATCGTTGGTGTTCTTCTGAAAAGGTTAGTCAGAATTATGACAAATTACGACAACTTGTTTTGATTGAGGAATTTAAAAGGTGCATTCGGAGTGACATCAAGACGTTTATCAATGAACAAAAGGCAGATACATTGGAGGTTGCTGCACGTTTGGCCGATGATTATTCATTGACCCACAAATCTTCATTTCTCAGCAAACCATCCCAGTCCTTTTCATACAGAAACAATGCAGGTAAATTTAACTCGTCCTTTTCATCCAAGAATTTCTCAAAGGACAGTAGAAAATCAAATGACAACAGTTCACAGAGTTCAAGTAACACTCCCACATCATCAGATCCCAAGTCTCAATCTCCTTCTGAAAAACAGTTTGGTACACTTTCTTGTAATTATTGTAAGAAAGACGGCCATTTAATGTCAGAGTGTTTCAAATTGAAAAGAAAACGTGAAGGTCAAAGTGGTCAAAGTGGATCTAAGCCCACCGGCTTTATTTCTTCATCAACTCAATTAGAGTCTAATAATGTGTGCAACACATTTTCTGAGGTTAAACCCTCTTATCCCCAATTAATGAGGTCAAGGTCAATTCTTCTCAAGATAGCATTATGGGTATTTTCGAGCCATTTATTCATAATGGTTTTATATCACTTTCTAGTGATTTCTCTTCCGCTACCCCTGTCAAAATTTTAAGAGATACCGGGGCTTCCCAGTCTCTTTTGTTGGCAGATACCCTGCCGTTTTCTGAAAAGTCATTTTCAGGTTCTAAAGTTCTTATTAAGGGGGTAGATTGTAATGACTACATTCCTGTTCCTCTCCATAATGTCTATTTGTCTTCGGACTTTGTTTCTGGACCTGTGACTTTAGGTATTAGGCCTTTTTTGCCTTTTGAAGGGATTCACCTTCTTCTTGGAAACGACCTTGCTGGGGACAAGGTCATTACTAATCCACTTGTGACTGATAATCCTACTTTAGATCAGGATCCAGAGCCAATTGAACAAGAGATACCCGATTTATTTCCTTCATGTGCCATTACTCGAGCCATGTCAAAGAAAACTTCCGAGAATCAAAATACTCTCAAAAATAATGTCACAGATGTTGACTTAAATGACACCTTTCTCAGTCAGGTGTTTGACACGGATCATTCCGTTATCCCTCGTGGATTTGAAACTTCCAGTAAAACTTCTGCTGACCAAAGTCAGACATTTTCTAGATCAAATCTCATTGCAGAACAACACAAAGACCCAGATATTTTGTCTTTGTTTGACAGGGTAGATGATGAAGGTAAAACTTCAGATAGCTCTGTTTCCTATTATACAAAGTCTGGTATTCTCATGCGTAAATGGAGACCTCCAGATGTCTTGGTTGATGACGATTGGGCTATAAAACATCAAATTGTGGTTCCAAAGCCCTATCGTGCTGAAATATTGCGCCTGGCCCATGAAACCCCCTGGGCTGGTCACTTAGGAGTCAGGAAAACTTATCATAAAATTCTCAGTCACTTTTATTGGCCTAATCTCAGGCAGGATGTAGCACATTTCTGTAAAACTTGTCACACATGTCAAATGGTAGGAAAGCCAAATCAGACCATTCCAAAGGCCCCTTTACAGCCAATTCCTGCATTTCAAGAACCATTTAGTAGGATACTAATAGACTGTGTTGGGCCCCTACCAAAAACAAGATCAGGAAATGAGTACATGTTGACAATTATGTGTACATCAACTCGGTTCCCAGAAGCCATACCACTGAGAAACATAAAGACAAAGACTATAGTGAGAGCTTTAGTCAATTTTTCACTTTATTTGGCCTCCCTAAATGTGTCCAGTCCGATCAAGGCTCCAACTTTATGTCTGTATTTTTCAACAAGTAATGGATCAGCTAGGCATTAAACAGTACAGGTCATCCGCCTATCATCCAGAAAGTCAGGGTGCTCTTGAGCGATTTCATCAAACTTTGAAAACATGATTAGGACCTACTGTTTTGACACAGAGAAGCAGTGGGATGAAGGAATTCATTTTCTGCTCTTTGCTGTTAGAGAGTCAATTCAAGAGTCTCTTGGTTTAGCCCATTTGAGCTTGTATTTGGACATACAGTCCGTGGCCCACTTAAGCTCGTTAAAGAGAAATTCCTGTCTGACGACGATGATTGTCTGAATATTTTGCAATATGTGTCAGATTTTCGTACAAAACTCTCTAAAGCATGTGAATTAGCCAGAGAAAATCTTGAGTCATCTCAGCAGTCAATGAAAACCAATATGATAAAAGCACCTCAAAACGGAAGTTTGAACCAGGTCAAAAAGTTCTTGTTCTACTTCCATTCCTGGCAAACCACTCCATGCTCGTTACTTTGGGCCATATCTAATCGATAAGAAATTGAGTGATTTAAATTACATCATAATAACACCTGACAGGCGAAAACAAAAACAGCTATGTCACATAATATGCTTAAGCCATATTTGGATAGGGATAATCCTACTATAACTCAGCCTGTCAGTGCAGTCAGTTCAAACCATTATGAAGATAGTGGTACTGAAACTGACTTGAGTGAAAATACTCTAAACTCAAAGCTGGGCTCGGTCAAGCTTCAGAACTCAGAAATCCTGGAGAAGCTGGAGTCTACAAAGTTGGCACACCTCCAGCCAGAACAACAACAACAGGTGAAAGAACTGCTCCACGAATATAAACACCTATTTCAAGATGTTCCAACGAGGACAAACGTCATCTATCACGACGTTGATGTTGGGGACAGTAAGCCTGTAAAACAACATCCATACAGACTGAATCCAACAAAAGCGAAATATCTCCAGGAAGAAGTCAAATACCTGCTGGACAATGACTTTATTGAACCCAGTAAAAGTAACTGGAGTTCGCCGTGCATACTTGTTCCCAAATCAGATCACAGTTATCGTATGTGCACGGACTTTAGGAAGGTCAACACTTTAACAAAGACAGACACTTTCCCAATCCCGAGGATTGATGACTGCATCGACCGAGTGGGAAAAGCCAAGTATGTGACAAAATTTGACCTACTGAAGGGATTTTGGCAAGTCCCTCTGACGGATCGTGCTCGTGAAATATCCGCCTTTGTTACACCAGACGGATTGTTCCAGTACAAGGTGATGCCATTTGGAATGAAGAACTCTCCGGCAACGTTCCAACGGATGATCAACGACGTCATATCCGGGCTAGACGGGTGTGCAGCTTACGTTGACGACGTCATCCTGTATAGTGACACCTGGGAGGAACACATCAAGCTCATGCGGAAGTTCTTTGAGAGACTGAGCAAAGCAATGTTGACTGTCAACCTTGCCAAATCTGAGTTTGGTTGGGCTAGGGTAACTTACCTCGGACATACTGTAGGACAGGGTGAGGTAAACCTGTTGATGCCAAAATCAGTGCCATTTCAAGTTTTCCCATACCAAACTGCAAACGACAACTGATGCGTTTTCTCGGTATGGCTGGTTACTACAGAAAATTCTGTCCAAATTTCTCCACAATTACTGAGCCTTTGACTAACTTACTTAAAAAGAAAGTAAAGTTTGTTTGGTCAGAGCAATGCCAACAGGCATTTGATACACTTAAAGCCATACTGCAAAGTGCCCCAGTGTTGTCTGCACCAGATTTCACTTTGCCATTCAAATTAGCTGTAGATGCTAGTGATACGGCTGCTGGTGCTGTTTTATTGCAAGAGGATAGTCATGGTATAGATCATCCTGTTTGCTATTTTTCACGCAAATTTAACAAATCCCAGAGAAACTACTCTACAATTGAAAAAGAGTGTTTATCTTTGATATTAGCTTTACAGCATTTTGAAGTTTATGTTACTTCTTCAATCAGCCAATAGTGGTTTATATTGATCACAACCCTCTTGTTTTTCTGCAGAAATTTAAAGGCAAAAATCAGAGATTGCTAAGATGGAGTTTAATGTTACAGGAGTTTAATCTTGACATTAGACATATCAAAGGCAGAGACAATTTAATTGCAGACTGTCTCTCTCGTATTTAGAAATTATTGTTGTTCACTTTCAAGAAATTTTATTGTTGTTCACTTTCAAGAAATTTTACTTTAGAGTAAAACAAAATTTGAGTACTTAAATCCTTTTCAAGATTACATTTCTAAAAGAAAGATTTTTCTTTGAAAAATTTTCTTTTTTTGAAGAGGGGGTGTGTTATGTAGGTCATTTCCCCCACACTCATCATGACCTGAGTTCAATTAGTCTAGAACATTCTCAAGGTCACTGCCCTTGATGACCTCACAACCTTGAATTCAATTAGTCATGTTTGGAATGTTCTGGAAAGTTGATTAGTTGTGTAAGGGAGATAATTTTAGACAGTAATTAGCATGTCAATAAAAGTTCTAGATTGTTCTTATATGCCTTTATAAAGGGACGTGCACAGCTTCCAGTCAGACTTTTGGGATCGTGTCTCTTGTGTGTTACTAAACTCCAGCAGTAGTCATTCTCAAGACTTTTCAAGACCTTCACTGTCAACGCTGGATTTATACTGTGGTCTTTGTGCAGCTTCAAGCCTGCAAGCCAAAGGACTGTTCATTCATCCAACTGACTGTTACAACTCTGAGACTGGAGCTTTGCCGTCCCAGCTGAGATAAGTAGTCTGTACACTTTAAAGCTTGTATCCTATCCCTAACTTAGCAATTAGTTTTATTTTCGTAATAAATTTTGTTTAAACATTAACTGCTGAGTTCACCCTTTTGTTCGTTTTCTCTGCACGTAACAGTAGTTGAAAATGCTCTCAGGGAAATAATCTGTTCAAAACAAGATTTTGTCAGTCAATGGAGCAAAAGTTCTGAGGCAGGCTGGAGTGGCTTGGGTACTTTCTGATAATCTCACACTTCATCATTATCCTGGGATGAAGTTGTGTTGAAATATAAATTATACGTAACAGAGAGATGCAGAGTTATAATGATCTTGATAATGTATGACAGGATACTATGAAAGGCTTGGGCTGAACAACAAGCATATAGTAAAAGTGAACTGTTCCGGAATGGTTGTTTGGAAAAATTCACATCTAAATATCAATTTCCTGTCCAGATTTTATCAGAAATTCAGAGACTACAAATAGCCTTCTCAACCTTATTTTGCTTTCACTTCAATAATTACTGCGCTGAAGACCATCCTGGTACTGGGAGTCTCAAGCCTGCTCCAGCAAGATGCGAAAATTTGATATACTTACAGTACATTTTTATGCATGATTGACGGCGACTTGAACCAAACCCTGGAATACATCTAATTGTAATAAAGCATTGCAAAGTCATGCTTGAAGACTCAGTATTGGGATAACATGTAAAAGATATATTAAGGTAGAACACACCTCCTGGACAGATATTCACACTCTCAATATTTTACATTACTTTTCTGGTCTACTGCTTGTGGGAGCTCATTTTGAAGCTCTCAGAGAAAGAAAATATTTCACTGCATTAGTTTTTTGAAAATCAAAACTTATATGTTTCCCAATAGAGTTTACAAAGAGACGGCCGCCATTTTGTGTTTTGGGTGAATATCAGGTACTTTGTTTCTGTGTAACCAAACTTTGCAATGGCATGGTGACCCCTGATTTATATTATTGTAATGATAAGAAAATGGGTAAAGTTTCATTGGAGAAAGTTTGAGCATAAGTTTGTCTTTCAATTTTGAGGCGCCCACTACCTTTATATATAAATAACAAGTTATGATAAAGTCTTTGCACCTACATTCACCAGAAAAGTATTCAAATGGTGTTAGCTTCCATCGCCCATATCCCTTTTCGAGCATCCAACTATATTAATAGCACATCATAGGACCAAACCAAAAAGTTGAATGAAAAGGCATTCATAATAAGTTAAAATGATGGCCCTTTGGGAAAAGTAGGCCAAATCTTCCGTTATAGATATTTGCTTATCCTTGGAGGCTTTATTTTATGATTAAAATACTACAATAATGTTGCACTGTAACATGTCTTTGTAAATGCTTAATTTGTTTTTCCAGTCTTGTCAAAGACTGTTTAAATTACTCATTTACACACCTTTTTCATTGCAAGTACATTGCACTTTACTGTTGAATAGGATGTAGGTTGTTTCTCTTCGGGGAAGCTATTAAAAATTAAGAACACTCAAGCTAATTACGATGTAATATAGATGGGATGTTTCTTTCCATATTTCATTTCCCACGTCAGTGACACCTTAGAATATTATCTTGACATTATAAGTCTGCTTGTTACGAGAATATCTGTATAAGAAGTCGTACATCTATGATGTTCTTCAAACAAAGTCACTATGAAAAGAGAACTTGATATAGTTCCTCAAAATATTAAAATTCACCAGAAATCAGTAGACAAAGAGTACAAATGACATGTCACCTTTACACAGATACATGTATTATAAGTAGATAGTCTGTCGTGGTGTTGAATACAAATCATGCCAGGATAACACAGGTAACATAGATAAACACATGGTGCATTTTTTCTGAAGGAATTTTTGATAATTGTGCTCACAGTGACACGATATCAAGCTAATAAGAGTATTTCTACCTTAGCGTTTATTACGCAGTGCACGGTCCCTCCTTGGTGGAGGGACTGTGCGCAGTGGATATACTGGCGTATTACTTGGGCAATATAAAACGCTCACTATCAACTTCATTTCATCTTTCAGTGTGCTTTTTGTGTGATACCTTACCAGGTATCACTTCAGTCTGTCACTGTGCATAAGTGCCTTGGCTCGTTTTCAATGACGACAACACTTTCCTTCCTAAAGATTCAACACATCCATTCTCACAAGATTGGCAAACGAGTGGGACTTCACGAAGATGTTTTGTAACTTTCGACAAATTCTTAATTTTTCTATCTTAAAGTTAGATACAGAGTAAAACCATGTGATCATGAATTGATAGCTCATACAGGGAATACATAAAGTGAGAGAGAGAGAGAGAGAGAGAGAGAGAGAGAGAGAGAGAGAGAGAGAGAGGGGGGGGGAAAGGCTGTACATAGTTATACTGTATATACATGTTGATGACACAAATGATAAATTCAATTGTGCAAAATTTGTTGATACTATAATTTGGAATACAATTCTATGGAAGATAAATTACTCAAAACAAATTGTTACATTCATTTTTATTTGCTGACTGTCTTGGGGCTAACTCTATCACTGTCACTGTTCTATCTGGAGTTTAGCTATATCACATGCTATATTATTAAGATGCTAAATGTACATGAAGATTTTAGTTCTCTAAATTGTGAAAATATCAACGGCCACATAGTAGAAGGTGTCACCTCTAACATTCAGTAATGATCATATAGAGCAGTCTGAACTCTAATTACTCAAGTTGACGGGTTTCAATCTTTGCTCCTTGAAGGGGATTATCACACCAGCATTGGATGACCAGCCTAAATATAGAATAATTGAAGAGGATTTGCCAGTAATCCAGCAGGCTCATTCATGACAAGATCCTCTTGTCAATGACTTGTTACATCTGTGTCATCCTGAACTAAGAATCAACAGTAATGAGGATGGCAGGATTTCAACCATCCACTGCACAGTGCCTGCGAGGCGAAGAATCCAAATTACCAAATCTGCTTTTTGCGTTTCAGGGAAATTGGAAACGTGCACGGGTCCGGGGTTTATTGAGAAGACGCTGGGGATAATCAGTTACTGCAATGTAATTGTTCAATTCTTGGAAGCGCGCGTCTGTAAGTAAAGAAATTAAGGTGAATTTGGTGATGAGTACAGATGGGAAGAGTCCTCGCAGGCAATGTCTGTGATGGCAAGACGTGCACAGCTCAGAATAGCAATCTTGCTGGAAGATCAAACTCCATCCTAATGAAGATTTCCACAAGAATACCGAGTGATTACACAGACTGTTGCTAAATATCAAGAGGGAGGACGAAATATTCAAAAAGCCCGGTCAGCGTAAAGTGCTGTAATCACATGAAAATTGAAGCAATGTGTATCACTAGATTCATTTGCATCATGTCTATGCAATGGGCGAGTGGTCTTTGATTGACAGAAAGCACTTCCGTCTAATGATTTTGAAATCTGACCACTGAAGCGCCGTACTTCATCCTCAATCATAATGAAGAAGGCAATTGATAAAACTGAGCCTGGTTTGTCAAATTGAGTGACACATGTTCAAGTAGGATCAGGCACTAACTGCCCTTAAATCCATCACATATGGAACAGATTAATTCAACAGCTCTTGTGTTTCTGACAATTCAACTGCTTGTTGTTGCATACATGTAGGAACCACATGGCTTTAAACATACTTGTGCCATTATAGGTAACCTGCAACAATGGTGACCTATGACCTCACTGAAGTGTAATGGTCTCATGGGATACCTCTGTACTGTAGGTTTATTTGATCCCTATTGGCAGGAAGTTGCCATGGTACTTGTCAGTCATCAATATCACCAAAACTGACATCACTTTTATTTTACTGATTTTCCATCGTTTACTGGTATACCTCTTAGCCATTAGTTCCATCAACCTTTTTCTTCCACATTGTCTCCCTTTTCTATACTGTTGATTCAAAAAAACTAAATAGCTGTCATCTTATGAACCATGGCGCCTTCACCTCCACTGAAGTGCAGTGACTTGTCAGTTTTTCCACAACACAGATGTATTTAGGTGTGACAGACATATTGTCAAATAAAGAAGAAGAAAAAAAATGCCAGCATGAGTTGTTTGCAATAACTGATTTGCACTCGTGTCACATCGCCATTGTGGCTAACACTGGGAACCATACATCTTGCGCTTTTGACAAGAAGAAATTGCACGATGCTTTTATTACTGATAAGACTTTCAATCGATCCCGATATTATCACATTCCCTGTATCAATTTGTTCCCATACATTAGATGTTACACAATCAGTTTCTGAAGACTATCAAAAACTACCTCGTAAGATTTTAATATATTGCAGACAATAAACAGGATGCTTTCTATCGACTGTTTGTGTACGCAGTGATTTACAATAAAGTGTCATTGATTTTTGCACCGCTTGTTCCGAATGGAGAAAATGAAGAAATAACGAAGATTTATGATCTGGAAAGGTATTGAGAAGTTTACTCATCTGAGCAAATGTGACAGTATAAGGAAATTCATGATGTAGTGATACGCTGCTACTTTAGAAAGTACGTGTCCAACATGTACAAAACAAGTTTCCTGTTTTCTACTAAAAGCTGTAAGAAAGCTCAGCCACAGATTCTTCTGACAATTTCAGAGAGTTTGCCTGTACGGTAAATTGAAGTTTTGAAAGAAAGTGCCTTTGTTTGGCCCAGCACAGCTGCATGCTATGTAGGGAGCTTCTTCTGACAGTCTTGCCAGCTCAACAGCTTTCTATACAGATTTGTGTTTTCGAACTTGCACATACAATGAAGCTTTTACCGATGATCTGCATTCACCATACTGAAGCTGTGTGAGCAGGAACAGCTGACACATGGCTCAGCTGCTGTGCTCGGTTCTATAACTTTAAACTGAGCTGAGAAAAACAGTTGACATGTCCCATTTGCCACTTTAAGGTAGAATGTGTCTCGGGGGACAGATATACAGACTCTCAAATTTTTAAAATTCATTTTTGATCTACCACTTGTGGGGGCTCATTTTAAAGCTCTAGAAGTAAGATCAAATTTCAGTGTCTCAGTTTTTCAAAAATCAAAAATGTTATTTTTCCCCATAGAGTTAACATAAGTATGGCAGCCATTTTGAATTTCAAATATAGGTAAACATCAGGTGATTTGTCTCTATAGTACCAAACTTCATACAGTGGCCCCAAATTTTTGCTCTTGATTTGGTAAGAGTATGGCTGAAAGTTTCATTCGGGAAAAATTAAGTAAAAGTTTAAGTCTTTCACTTTTGAGGCAAGTACCACCTGAACATGAGGTTTTTCTTCCTGCTGTTTCTTACAGACATAAATAGACAGCCTTCAATAGAAGCCACAGAGACACAATAATACAAATTTGTGAAAATTACAATACAATACGAAAAATTGCAATTCATTTCGAGGATATATTTTAAAACTCATGGCCAGTGCTGTTAATGAATCTGAAGCTGATTGGGGGATTCTAATAAAATGTGGCTTTGATGAGAGATATTGACTCCAAAGTTAGGGTGCGTTTTATTTCTGACCAAAGGCTTTAAAGGTATACTGCCACATGTTCAAATTTTGCCACAGTTACCATGGAAAGAGAAAATCTAACCAATCACAGATTTTAAACGGGTGGCTACTTTTTAAAAACAGCGCCCTCACATTGGTATTTTGAATACCAAGGAACACCCCTTTGACCATATATGGGCATACTTAGATTACAGGTGACTGTATACCTTTAAAGGCATACATACATGCACATTCACTGTTACAATATTGCAAACCCCTATCCAATATAGCCCTATGTCCTGCATGTTCTTCACAAGTGAAATACACATACTGCCTCTGAGCTCTGATTCACATTTAAAGAGGCAGCATTTAAATCAAGGCAAAGGAAAAACTGTACCAAAATTACAGAATTCCCGTCAGGCCCTCACTTCAGACAATGATAGTTTGTAGATCTGAGTATTAAAAGTAAATGACCTTTCACAAAATTGTTTTGACTTTCTTGGCTATTGCAGTATGTACTTCGACCTCATGGCTATTAGACACAGTATTTGAAATTGCCACTCTACTTTATAAACAACAAATCATCCGTAAGCCGGCATTTAGCTTTCCTACTCCGAGTGATTGCTTGGATAGACAATTCCGTGTACTCGGTTCTGCAGATCTGATGGTACGGCGCGGTATCTGACTTTTCTCCTTGGAATACAATTACAAAGCAATCACTTGTGAACACAAAATGTGAACAGCAAACAACATGGTTGAATGACCTGCCAAATCAGGCAAAGCTCGAATTTGCTTTCGGTGTGTATTGGTCTGTGTGCGCCAACCTTTGACAAACCAAAGTTTGCAGGAGCGGGACAATATTTTATATATCAATGTATCAATGTACTAATTCAACAGATGGCTGACTATCCAGTCTGAAAGCTATTAAATACTCTTGTAAAGCAAAGTGCATTTATGTAACTGTATCCAGATCCGGAAAATGTACATAATAACAGCCACATTTAGCTTTAAGACTTGTCCCTGGGGGATAATAGACAGATTAATTGGGAATTTTACAGTAACTGGGTTAAAGTGTTCATATTTCTCAAACTTACTGTTTTAGAAACATTTCACAGACTAACTTGTCCAATTTTTACTAGGACACCCTTCTTTTCAAAGTTTTCCATTTTCAAGGGCCAGCTAGACCTCAAGTATAACAGGTATTGGAACATAAGCTGTTTCAAATTGAACACACCACAATCTACATGTATGCCACAGATTGACAAAATAGTATAGAAACTGTCATGAATATCTTTATCAAAGATTGACAATGATAACCTGTCAAAATTCTAGCATTTTATGGCAGGTTGTTTGACTGAGGAATGGGCCATCACATCTGGGAAGGGGAGGGATCACAATGATAACCTGTCAAAATTCTAGCATTTCATGGCAGGTTGTTTGACTGAGGAATGGGCCATCACATCTTGGAAGGGGAGGGATCACAATGATACCTGTCAAATTCTAGCATTTAATGGCAGGTTGTTTGACTGAGGAATGGGCCATCACATCTGGGAAGGGGAGGGATCACAATGATAACCTGTCAAAATTCTAGCATTTTATGGCAGGTTGTTTGACTGAGGAATGGGCCATCACATCTGGGAAGGGGAGGGATCACAATGATAACCTGTCAAAATTCTAGCATTTTATGGCAGGTTGTTTGACTGAGGAATGGGCCATCACATCTGGGAAGGGGAGGGATCACAATGATAACCTGTCAAAATTCTAGCATTTAATGGCAGGTTGTTTGACTGAGGAATGGGCCATCACATCTGGGAAGGGGAGGGATCACAATGATAACCTGTCAAAATTCTAGCATTTAATGGCAGGTTGTTTGACTGAGGAATGGGCCATCACATCTGGGAAGGGGAGGGATCACAATGATAACCTGTCAAAATTCTAGCATTTAATGGCAGGTTGTTTGACTGAGGAATGGGCCATCACATCTTTGGAAGGGAGGGGGTCATAATAATAACCTGTCAAAATTCCAGTATTTCATGGCATGTATTTTGACTAAGGGGGAAATCATCACATCTTGGGAGGGGAGGGGTTACAATGATAAACTGTCAAAATTCCAGTATTGTCACGCAAATTTTTGATAGGGCTTTAAGTACTGTTACTTCATCATCATAATTTTTAGCAATTTGGTCACAAATGTGCCTGTGCAAGTTCTTCCAATTCGTGGTCTCAAATGGAATCTACAGTACTGTCTAAAAGCTGTAATCATCGTCTTTGTGTTTTTACGAAAATGAACATCTTTTTCATTGTGTGCCACATTGAATTGAGAAATTGTTGACTAACAATCTTGAGTGTAATGTGTCAGATACAAACATCAGTCTACAGCTTATAAAAGTTAATTTGTTGCAATACAACCACTTTATTCCACTTGCCCCTATCATTTGCATATGTATATATTCAAATTAGCAGAGCCTAATATGAACTACGCTTTATGTACAGAAATGGTCTAAAATGGACTCTAGATTTACTATGTTTGGCTGTACATGCCTACCATATAATACAATTAGTGGCCCAGGAGGTTTGAAGTATGATTGAACCCAGTTTATTGTCAGAAGAATTCAGTTCAGCCTAATATTTTACGGCACATTGTTTAAAGTTCAGACCATCGTCGATAAAGGACTAATACAATTAAAACCACATATGTACCTTTTTGATATGCAAATTGGACACCGAACAACTCTTCTGTAGTCACAAAGCGTACCAATATAAACACTGCTGCCATCAGGGAGTGTATGTACTTTTCTCATTATTTGAAATTGTAATGATGGGTGACCTAGTAATAGCTTGTTAACCTTGATCGTCAGTTCAAAGAGGACGCGCCCACTGAGATTCTTCCTGGAAGAGGACTGGCTGCTTCTAAAATAATAATACACTGTTGACTGATATTGGCCAATACCCTGAGGAAATCGTTTCCTCAGCCTGATAATCTGCCGCTAAATGTCCTAATGAATCCATGCGAGCGTAATACATCCCACAGGATTGAATTAGTGGATACATGTTATTACAATGGACAAAAACCACCATTCCAGGCTGGTGCTCGAACATAGTATCACCGGGAGAGAAAATAACTGCCAGATGTTTTGTATGGCAAAATTATCAAATTGTGATCATTTGGGCTGCTTGTGATCTTTAAGATTGGGGGCAAAGGGGGAAGGTCAGATGGTTTCACTGTATGTTGTTATTTGACGAGTAGGAAAAAGGGCCACAACCCACTAGATTACAGACATTAAATGTGGGTGAGTTTAGAATATGACATTAAACTAGTCCAATAATCATTTCCATTCAAGGTAATATTTACCAGGTCCATGGGACATTTGTGATTTACAAATTTAAATAGGACCATCCTAAACCACTGATAGTTAGTGGTGGTACCAGGTATCCGGAATGGGTAAGCGTACCCTGCTAGCATGCTACGCCCGTCAGGATTAGAAAGCGTGAAAACGAATGAGAACACAGCAAACATATAGTAATCTCAGAATGTGCAAAATTCAACTATCTGTCCTTTTTTAGTATTTTCTAGTATTGTTGTTCTTTCTGTAAAATGCAGTTCTGAATTCGATCCAAAAAATTTATTTGTTAACAATAACACTTTCTTACTTTGCATAATACATTCTGTTGGTAAAATTAAAACTTGTACTCTGTATTTCTATATATTTTTAGGTAGAATGAGGACAGATATACAGATTATCAAATTTTTACAACCACTTGTGGGGGCTCATTTTAAAGCATTTGGCATAAGACAAATTTTTAACATCTTCGTTTTTTTTTGAAAATTGAAATTCTTATTTTTGCCCATAGGGTTACCACAGGGATTTCAGCCATTTTGAATTTCAATTATACCTAAATGTTTGGTACATGTACTTTGTTTCTCTAGTACCAAACATTGCATGATGACCCCTGATTTTTATTCTTGATTTGGTAAGAGAATGGTTGAAATTTTCATTGAGGTATTATTGAGCAAAAGTTTAAACTTTCACTTTTAAGGTACATACTACCTTAAGGAGGAGGAACAAAATTATCCACTGTATTGTTGTATTAAACTGTAACAGTGAAAATCTTTACAAAAGTTAGAACTGTAATCCCTTAAATTTCGATTGTGATATCTTTGAAGAGACATGGTAAATACTTGTTCACTACACGCATGCATTCATAGTAAAACAATTCAAGTTATAAATAAACAATTTGCATGATATACACTTATGCAGCAAACTGAGGACGAAAATGCATGCATACACAAAATAAACTTTCCAGATGAAAGATAGAATTTTAGAATCTTATTCTCAGGGCAAAATTCACGATGATCTAACAGTAACCCAGTTCAGAAGTGAAAGCTGTGTACGCATACTTGAGGCAGCATATAAAGCTTCCCAAACCCACCAGCACTTTTTTTCTGTCTCTCCTTTGAACACTCATTCACTGTGGCAAGTGGGGAAGTTGGTTTTGACGCGACCCCCATCAAGCTTGTGCTTTGGACCAAATTACAAAGGAAATAAGGGTGACGGGGTTAAAACATTTCATTTGTGCGGGTAGTGTCCCTTGAAACCACATCCACTACACCATCAATATTGTACACATCCACTTGAGAATACGCGTACCCGCCTGGCAAAGAAAAAGTGTGAATCGCGCATCGACTTATCCATCTAAAACATAGCAATGCCTGGCTTTCATTTACAACAGCATCCAGGGATCTGCTTGCAGGTCCCAAATTTAGCACAAGTGAAATTCACGCCTCTGCTTTTGCAATGTCTAACTTTTAAACGCACTGTTAACGTCAGTCGCACACTGTTCTCTCTTTAAAACTTTTTTCCCTCAGTGACCGTCACACCATCATGAAATCTCTGAATGAGACTGTATGGCTTACAAAGATGTCTCATACATGTAAACCTGCTGATGACAACACAGTTGTGACATTTCAAAATGCGTTTATTACGGCAGATGTGATGAAAGTTTTAGGACAGACAGTAAAAAATAATCACCACAGTAAAAAAACAACAGCAGTTGCATATCTCTCTGGAGACAGACGAGTCCCCCCTGACCGTAAAATTAAATCCACTGTCCCTCTAAAGACGTACAGCTTCCGTAATTTCACTCTTTTTATGGTTATGCTTTCACAGACACAAAAACATCATGCCATAAATTTTGCCACAGGGCACACTGTGAATGCTGCTACACAGACGCCAAGCAATGACCATGCATGAAACTTTCCAGCGACGGAAGTCTCACGCAATTTGAAATTATTTCTGCAATAACCTTTCTCAGCTTTCTGATCTGTTTTCTTGACATTTGTTACAGTTACAGCTGCGTCATCTCAGCACAACACAGTACAATCATTTCCCTTGCATATTAGGGAAAGCATTTTAATGAAATATTTACTTGTATCTAGTTTGATAACTTACTACACAGTCATGTCGGCTCAGCACGTCAATAAAGGCTTCTTTTCAAATTACAAAATATCAATGCATCAGTAATATGACGCATAGGTAGTTTTGAAAACTATCACTAGAAGAAAACTGTCATCAGTTATGGCATTTACCTTCCGTCAATGGAAACATGTCAGCACAAATGCAGAGAAAAGTATTGGCTATTAAAAAAAGTCAGCCGGAAGGTCAATAATTTTTTACTTTCCCAGTAAAGAAAAGCTCAATCATCCATTTCAATTTAGCAGAAACTCCTATATCTTCCCCACCAGGGAAACAACAATTGTCGCAAAGCCGTCTAGACTTGATTTCCATACGTTCCTATTATTCAACGCGGCCTAACTGAACAACTGCACAAAGAATGCGACGAGTGCTGGCAAATTAGCAATCTCATTACAAGGGCCATCAGTGAAGGGTTGCACGTACTGTAGTACCCTCATTTGGAATTACTTACATTTCAACGAGCTGCATTCAAGCATATGGCCTCCTCGGCAGACCCTGTCATATTTCAGCCTGGATACCATCAGAAAATGTGTTTCACCGACAGTTCCATGGTAACTTTTCTGTGTGTGTTAAAAGCTACATTTACGGGTAATTTTAGCCGACAATGAACACTTCACTCCGATGGTACGTGTGTGCCCATGTTCTCATTAATTTACATTCAGGTTTATGTGAATGGATGCACCACCGAGCAATTACTGTGAAAAAATCAATTTGATATTTCGCAAAAAAAAATGTACAATGTCCACACAGTTGGGTAAGTTTTGCTGTTGGATGATGATAGAAGAAAGGCCAGACAGGAACAGACTGTTTTTTCATCAACAGTGTAGCTAGCAGTTACTCCATGTGGATGAACCAGACAAGCACTGGAAACGGAAGCTGAATAACAACAAATATTCTTGTACATTGTACCACTAAACTCTAGTGCAATATCTACCTTTTCTGTCCGTAATCTATGTCTGTCATTTATCTTCACAAGAAAATATACTGGAATATTCAGCCTCTAGTAAATTCTACTTCCATTACATATTGTGGAATATTTTATTTTCACTGGAATTTATTTTAGCCGAAAACAGATTTTCAATGATTCACTATGATCTTATTTTCACTTCATCTAGTCTGACTACATGCAAAGTATAGAAAATTAAAATTTCACTTGGATTTTATAGATTAGCGGAAAAAAGGTCCAGTGAAAATTGCGAAAATATATTCCAAGTGAAAATAAAGGTATTCCACAGTACACATGCGATGTTTTCCACAGCTCGGAAACAGCTGGGTGGCCAATTTACATAACAATGCATAATTTGCATGTTCTTTTGTTGTGAAAATTTCTTTTATCAATGCATGAATAGATTGCTCAAAAAACAGAGGGATGGCCCAGCTTCAAAATCCCCTTGTGGAGAACCCTGATACATTTGAATTGTTTTCTATTTTAACATCTGGAGGAACTTTCGTTGCAAATTTCTCATGTACTTTGTATTTCTATTTGATACCGCCAGGAAACATGTATCAGTGAATGGATCAATGAATGAATGAAACTATATGTGTTGTAGCATTTTACATAGGGAAGTGACCCTATAAAAGGCAATAATGGGAAAACTCTCTAATTGACTGGAAAACAAGCTGCTCTTCAGTCTATGACTACGGAATCATATTCCCTGCATTTCAATGTATCCATTACGTCAAGTGTTCCCACTACCGCTCGCCAGACGGCAAAATGGAGAATTGATTCACTCATTGGCAACTCAGACGGTCAGAACAATCGCCAGACTGCGACTCAAAATTTGTACGTTCGGTCGCTTTATTCTACCATGGATGGTTCTACGATGTTGTGTTGCATTGCGGTATTTTGTTTTACTTCTTGGGGAGTCTTCGGCAGACTACTACCGTACTCATCTAAGTATAAGCCTCGCCACTGTTTTCAGAGTATAATGGGTCATTAAAGTTGGTAAAATTACTTTTCAGATCAAAGAAACCAATGGGACATCGAAGTTACCGTGATAGCATCGTGAGGAAAATGGCACGTCTACATGTACTTGTGCCCCTCCGAAATGTCCCCCGTTACCTAAATAGAATAGTCCCACTCTAGTGACGTCAGCCATTGTTTGTTCACGTTCACGCTGTAGGTTTTCCCAGGGGGTTGTCATGGTCTAAACATGCAACTTCAGTTGTTTTCAGCAATCATCCTTTCATCTGTGAAGAGCTTTTACCGGTGACCATTACAATTTTCACTGTTATGGTGTTGTTTCCACAAGACACGGACCGTTTGATCTTGGAAAGTAGAGTTACTTTTACGTGCAGCCAATGCACATGCCACCAGTTCATGGTTCACACCATGATCTTGAACGTGAATGGCAGCATACATCACAGGCGCTTAAACTGTCGCTACGCGAAACCGGCCTGTATACCGGAGTACAGGCCGGCTTCGCGTAGCGACGGTTTAAGCGCCTGTGGCATACATGATGTCTTTGTTTCACCTTCACATTTTATTTCAAGGTATGATGATGAGAAAGTGGCGGACTTCTAAAATATTTGATTATCATTACTCTTGTGTGTTTAATGATATGACCTTTGACCCTTTGAGATGAATATGTGTGTGACCCTTGACCCCACCTCTCCAAAAAAATCAGGCTACTTGTGTTCACACTGTATTAGCCAAAAAGGCTAATCAGCTTGAGTAGCCAGAGCAAACCCTGCGTCAACATTCTGTAGATAAAGAACTGAACATACATGTATGTGTTTGAACATGTTCACCTCATGCAAACAATAAAGCCAGGTTCAAGACGTGTATTGCATGTTCAATACTGACAGATTTCTCCCCTAAAACTTTGACCATGTACCATTTGTTACAAACATCAGAACAATTGATATACATTGTACACTAGCATTCACACAAGGAACTGACAGCCTGCTGATAATCTTCTTTACAATAATAGGTAACAGAATATTGTATGTCAGTGGAAGAGGCATCTGAGTAACATTGGGCTTAAATTGCCTTAAAGCTGACAGCAACAGGGTATTGTATGCCATTGGAAGAAGTACCCTGGGCATGAAATATTATCAGGGCCGTTAAGTTTTTATCTCATACCTTATGGAATGATAAATATGTAGTTTACACAGTATTCAGCATCGTTTTGGAGATAAAAATGTGTGCAATATCAAAAATTCATCTCCATTTGTGTCAATTTTTCAGAAAAGCCATGGCCGCTTCCTGTCGCAGATTGACACATATAATGATGTCATTTGTTTACCTGCAGAATTCTACAACGCGCAAAGCAACATGCGCACTATTTCGTGACCAACAGAGATCCAGGCTGAAATCGAGGTGTAAGAAGGACAAAAGCATGATGTCAATTTATTGTAATTTACACTGAACAGGCACGCACTTAGTATACACAGGATTTCACTAGAATTTAGAAACATACGCCGATGTCACCGGTGTGGTCCACTGTCACTACATATGCGCTACCACAATCTGAGTGAGCACACGTTTTCCTAAATCTCGCACTGGCTCTGTGTATGAATGGGCTCTGTGTATGAATGGAACGTTTGCGGATAGCAACATGCGTAGTAACCAGAACAAGGAAGTTCAGAAATGCACACGATTGTCCATATTTGGGCACCAAGGCAGGGCATGATACGTTAAAAAAATGCATGGATGTGAGGGCACTCCCCCCATAGCTTTACACAGGCACGTAAATGTAGGAATATGATTATGGGCTTTAAAGTAGGGTATTGTATGCCAATGGAAGAAGTACTCTGAATGTGAAACATTGGGTTTGAAGCTGGCAGCAACGGGGTATTGTATACAGTACCAATGGAAGAAGTACCCTGGGCTTGAAATATTGGGCTTTAAAGCTGACAGCAACAGGGTATTGCATGCCAATGGAAGAAGTACCCTGAACGTGAAACATTGGGTTTGAAGCTGGCAATAATAGAGTATTGTATACCAATGGAAGAAGTACCCTGGCCGTGCAACACTGGGCTTAAAAAAGCACATTGTAACAGTAACAGGAGGTATATCACATACAGTCAGGTGTAAACTTCGGTCATGATTACCTCCATTGAAGCTCGACATTAAAAAGCTGCTGAGCAAAGTGACACACTGAGATAAACAAAATCTATGCACAGCTATTCCCCCTGGGCAGTAAAACATAAATGCTAGTCTATATTTCTAATCAGATATACATGAATAATAAATAACATTGAAGTGCAAGTGTAGATTATTTATGAGATAGGTAGGTCTTGGGAGTACTAGTTTGCTAAGCCATTAAAACATTCTGTTTTGGCCACTTGTGTCAATAAAAAAATCAATGCTGCATCACACTTGTATCATAAAGGACACTGAGTTCAGTGGGAGTACTGCGTAAAAGGTCTCTTATTTGATAGCAGGGTATGCATATTCCTCTTGAATTCTTGTCTTCACTACTTGTACTCGTAAAATAGGGGGCATTTACAGATTTGTCGTGACAATGAATGCAAATTTCAACTTCTTCGGGGCCCTTTCCGTCCTGCAAGGCATCATTACGATACTAAGCGGTCTGATTAATACACTGAGAGCAGTGGTGTTAAACTAGAAGCTTGGGAAATTGAAAATGCCGTATGGATGTTAAAAATGCCGCCTGGCAACCCTGCTTCGAGGAAAATGCCGCGTCGGCTCTCAACAGGGTTGGCTCAATCAAGACCTTTCAACACATAGACTTCACCGGCCTTGGAGAAGGATGAGAAATAAATAAGTTACAATGAATTGATGTAATTCCTGATAAAAGCATTTGGCAAATTCAGGAGTCTCTGATAACATTATTCTTGCCTGACTGGATTACAAGCCAACCTTCCATGTCAAAGCCATACTCTGCACTGTGTTGTAACCGCGGCTTCAAACCTCAAACCTCAAAACAGAAACACATTCTGACGTCTTCCAATTGGGAAAATACGTCAAAAACACAGATACATTAGATGAGCTGATATTTCACCTTATTATCTACTTTGGCTGGGTCAATAAGACTGAAGATGGTGTCATATTCTGATGAGATTTTGCAAAGTTTTGAGTGAGACAATCTCATGAGATTTGGACTCCGATGAACTTAAGATATCACAAAACATGTCTCCATGCAGGGAATATTAATGTTACACTGGCTTGGATGAGGCAGTACTGATGCCTATCCAGTTTTGCCTTTTACAGTCGACGGTCAAGACAACTTTGCTTTCTCTAGAACCTACAAATGCCAATAGAACCTTATGAAAAGTACTTTTCCTGAATCACTTTTTTTAATATATCATTTCTACTCATTATAAATGTTATACCAGAATACCCCAATGCACCTTAACTGGTAAATTGTACATGCCAATTATATACCTACTGATAATTTCTGAGATACCATAAATATCAAACAGTAATCAAGTAAACAAGGAATGTTTGTTTGTCAATTTTATTTTTTATTCATTTATTTATTTAGAGTTGTGGGTTTGTTCAGTGACACAACCTGAGTTTGAATTCTAAGTGTGACCGGCACCTTTCACATCACTTTCTTGACTGATGAGATCAAGGATCTTGAACACCAAGGTTAGAGGTACACGGTCACCGTAAATTTACACATTCCATATACATTGTATATGGTAAAGGGAGCAGGGCTTAGTGTCCGACCCCGTAACACCTGTCCGTCCTCCAAATTTGATACGTCAAAGATCATGCACACTCACGCTGCTAAATATGCCACGGCTGGTCATGTGGCTGCGCCCTTTTTAAAAAGCGGCCACGCGCGTAAAATCTGTGATTGGCTATTAAAAAAACAGGTGACCAAATACCTTTAAATCTGTATAATTTTTGGCCACACTGTAAAAAACTGCGCACTCGAGCTCCTTACATATAAATTGTCATCTTGTCGTTAGATTTGTTTGATTGCAACTAGCTTCTGATCACATGTATTTCTGCTGGTCATCATGTCACATGATATGCATATGATGATATATAACATCCATCACAATGGAAAGTGATAATTTATACGCCATGAAAAGATGATTTACCAAGACTGACCTGGCAAGCACTACTAAAACATAATGTGCCGTCAACCTGTTCATCCCCAACTCCCTGTGAACAGGCTCACACTCATCATTGATAACAATGGGTTTGGGCCAAACCATGGTGATGAAAACTTGATGTTCATATCAAAACTTGTTGAGAGTGGCATTAGTCCTTTGCAGTGACAAGCAAAGCTGATACAAACCTGCCCCTTTAAACTCATGTGACTACACTGGCAAAGCGTTTGTGGCAAAATAAAGCTACTTTCTACTAGACCATAAATTGTACTTAAAAATAAAACATACCATTTTTACCAATTCTGGTGTTTTTTTAATTTTACTTATTTTAATAGCCAGTAACTGATTTTGAAAGTGTTTTGAGGATCCTTCAGGCTTTGAATAATGTCCTTCTTAGCAGCTGAGATCTTGAATCTTAATGCTAAAGACTAAAATTATCACTTTGGCCAACACAGGTCATATGTATAGAAGAATGATACGGACTAACATCTCAACAGTTCTGATCATGTTTATTACTGCAGGTAGGCCTTTGTATAAGTTGAGATGTACGTGTTAATTTTTAACCCTTTTCCTGCCAGACAGTAATAACTGCATCACTTCCCCATCAGCCAAGTCAGTAAAAAGCGGTATTGAGCCAAAACATAACGTATTTTCACCCACTTGGCTTGGTATGTTAGAGCATCTTTTGTCCCAAAAAAATCAACTTTACAGTATTATGTTTTCAACAGCCTTCAAATGTACGGTATTATGTTAAAATACATCATGTGGAATACGTTGTGTTTCATTAATTTTAACCATCTTGACCTGGTGGTGAAATATGGACTTGGCAGGAAAAGGGTTAAAAGCAACTGGGATGAAAAGTGATGGCTATGAGTTTTGTAAAAGGTGATTTACTGAATGAGCCTAGCAAACAGTATTAAAACTTGATGTAGTTTATCCACTCTGTTAATGACACATATACCATATCATTAAACATGTATCAGCCAGGGCACGAAAGTCATTATGAAGCCATCTGAGATTGGTTTCCTCTCAAATGCTATCATAGCAGAATACATTTGACATGTGTACTGTGTACGTGCTCTATGCAAGCTGTGACTGTACTCTAAAATAAAATATGTCATTACATAGGCTGACCAATAAACAGCTCAAAACTTATGTCTGACTGTTGCAATCACAAAATTCAAGTTATCAGACCTGTTAAAATACAAAGGAGTTATTTTTTAACACCAGCTTGGCTGATTTTATGCCTTGACCTTGCAATTCATTCACAGTAAATTCTGCAGTAGTAATACAAACACACGGCACTTGTGAAAGTCAATGTTACTCTGCCATACAAGCAAAGCTCAAGGAACCAATGACCATAAAACTGGATAAGTTATCCTGAAATATTGTCATTTCAACCATCATCCAATGTGGCATGGCTGTTAGTAATGATAAAGGCCTCTTAAAAATGAGGGAACACAGACTTAATACATGCAACTTGCAAGTATATAAGTATTTGTCATCTGGTACATACCAATATAAAACAGCTGATGCAATAACAATTGGAGTAATCTTAAATAATGAGTGCTACCACAGTCACAGAGCCCTTTGTATGGCGTACCAAGGCAGGTCAAGGCATCTTACACAAAACAACATATTTTCCTCCTAAAATTCTATTACAAACAACCATGAGCCCCATCCTAATTGCATCGGTTCTTGGATTAAATCAACAAAAGTACCTCACTGTTGACAGAATTAGGTATAAATATCACTGAGATTGATAAAAAGAACATTTATCAGTATTCACTTCAAATAGTTCATGCATAAAATATGTGTAATAATTTTTGGGATATTGCCGCATGGTGACTTGGCATACCGTAAACACTGCAATAAATAATGATGAATATCAAGATGAGGGCAACAGCCATTTCAAAGGGATTTGTATTAAATGGGGAAATGGCCCTCTCCTGTTCATTGTTACGGCTTTGCGTATGACAAACATTTTCTATGAATTATTTGTACTTGCTGTATTGATAATTTTCAATGATTTACATCCCCTGATATGAAGGCTGACTGCTGTTCATCAGTATTGTCACAGGAGGAGAAAAGTTGTGCCAAAAACATCCATGCAGTATTATGATGACCTTGGGCCAACGTATGGGAAGGAGAAAGGTACTACTAAATGCATATTCAATACTGTAAACAATATTTTCATAAATATCCACTTGGAAAATTAAAGTTGTAAAGTTTTGCTCTTACTTTGGTTTCAGACACTTTAAACTACTTTCTGTCATAATATAGATAAACATAGGGTATCTCTTTTGGATAGGAGAGGCAAATTACCTGAAATTTACTTCAATTCTGTCTAATTTGACAGATGCAGTTTATTACTTCCGTCAACTAAAACTTACAGTGATACTCTTACTACCATCAATATTCTATTTCTAATATTGTCACACTTCAGCTGCACAAATAAGAACCAGCAGTGTACACAGACTATTGATTTCCCATGAAGTATTTCTAAACTACTGGTATAATTCCACAGATTTGAGGTCAAGTTATTGTTCTTGTTTTAGATTACTGCCTTCTTTGTGGTTTTTCAATTCTGTTCAGTCCATCACTGGATATGCTTGCGTTGCCTCAACAACATCAGCACACAGTGCTGAAACATGCAGACGGCAACATGCTCTTGATAACAACATATCCACTAAATAGCTGCTACTTCAGAACCTTGATAAGGGTTGTCGCATATCTTGCCACTTCTCATCAGTGTTTACTGTAATGTAAACCTCACCTTCCCTATTTTCAAAGTGGCATAAACCAGCTACACAGAGGGAACAAATAATAATGGGTTGTTCTATAATGGAGGGGGGATGGGTTAGCAAAAAGGGTAGCTACCTCATTTTACCTCAGTCAACAACAATACTGGTTTCTTTAAAAGCTAGGATGTGTCTCCAGGACAGATATTCAGACTCTCAAATTTTCATAACACTTAGCAAGCCTACTGGGTGTGTGGTCTCATTCTGAAGCCTATGGAGTCAATGAATTTCTCACAGTCTTGTTTTTGTGAAAGTCAAAAATATCATTTTCCCCCATAGAGTTAACACAGGGATGGCGACCTTTTTGAATTTCAATTAATTAACCCTTTGAATGCCAAAGTCAATTTTTGTTGCCTGTACAGAACATAACACAAACAATTTTTCAGATCTAGCCTTTTTTTTCGGATTTTTCCCAAAATTTTGGTCAAAACTGTAGCCAATGAAAAGTTATATCATTTTGGTCCAAAATTTAAAAAAAATTACACAAAAATTCATAAAAATTGGTAAGATGTTACCCTGATATTTTGGTTGGAAAAACTACAGTGCTCAAAGGGTTAAAATTCATTATTCTGGTACTTACCAAAATAGGCATGCTGAACCCTGACTTCTATTCCCAATTTTCAAAATAATGGCTTTAGATTTTCTCAGAGGAATAACATCTGAGCAAAACTTTACATCTTTCAGGTTTGATGTGTAGAGTACCTTAACTTCTTGCAAAACAAGATTCTTGGCAATTTCACAATGCTTGATGCTCTTTCATTACCTGTCAGTGACCTTAAACAAAGCTCAAAGAATCCACTGCCTAACTAATTACACTTCTCTCATTCAAGATGTATTCCACCGCGGCCATTACAACCTGACACAGCCATTAGAAACGGAAAACTCTATCACCGACTCTGTCGCCATTATTTTTAACACAAAAAATAGAGAAATGCAATATTCTCCTGCGATAAAGTAAGTCTTATCAGTGAACCTCTAAGGACAGAAAAAACGTACACCGTGGATTAAGAGATTGGATTGGAATCTTGTCATGTTCCCGCGGAAACTTCCAATTTCATGAGTGCTCGACTTGAAGAGGGTATTCAAACCAATGCTTTCTACAGATTTGCATAAAATGTTATCAGTCCGAGTGCCGCGATATCAAAGAGGACAATAGCTTCATGAATGCCGTCTGTGTCTGATAGCAAGATGATTTCATGCTCCTTCGGTCTAGCATTTGTGCTTTATCATGATAAGCAATCACTTTTATTATTCATTTTTTGGTAAGTTGCCTTTTCATCTTTCAATAAGATGCGGTTCAGGAATCTCTGTATGAGAACAATAATGAAGATATGAAGTCTAAAAGCTGACGGAAAAACCTTACAAAAGAATTGAAATGGCATTATATTTTCATACTTTCCATACAATGCACCGGTTATAAGTTTTTCTTTGATAATGCGGATTTGTGATATCTTCTGGAAAGATATTGCTTTTGAAAAACGATCGTTTTCCTTTTCTGTAGCAACAGCGGGTTGAAAAGTGCTATGATACTGCACTTAAATATGGTATCTTTGTCAAGAAAGCGCATTTGAAACACGAATCAGTCTGGTACGTGACAATATTTTGAATCCCTGTAGTTCAGAATAAAGTTGAGTTCGCTATACGCCTTCAGACAAGGTTGATCACGCATGACCTGATCCTACAGGTCTGACGTGCAACAAGGAAAGTAAAATGGAACAGTCCTGCGGATATTTTAACAGCCAATACAGGTATAGATGAAGGGATGGCCAAACATTTGCTAAATACAAGCGCACACACAAAGAACCTGCAAAGCTCATCATTGGAGTCTAATACAGGCTGATTCACTATTTTAATTCTCATGCAAGTAGGTTCCCTTGGTGTTCAGAATTTTACCATTTTGTAAAGTGATCTGTTGCCAGCCTGACGTAACAATCAATCAAACACCGTGACAGTACATTTTCTGCAAATGTCATGAGAGCCAGGGAGCAAACAAAGCTGTCTCTACGACGAAAGGGCAGACGGTCAACGAGAAACCTGATGAATGCAAAAGATACGAAAATATTGACAGATGGTAGCAAGTGATAAAATACAGTGACACGAAATAGCTAGGTCTACATTCCACTTCACTCTTTTAGGTTTTCTGTCACCAGGTTATTTTTCTACTCATCCGCTACAAAATAGGATGACACATCAGCCGTGACGGAAATGCATCCAAAAAAACTTATTAATGCATTAGCTTCAGTCATGAGGACTTTATTATGTATTTTCATTCTTCCGTGCATTATGTCGCCATCGGATATTTCAGTAATTATAAAATTATATTACTCTGGGCTGTAGATGTGAGACCCACTGCTGACCTGTAATGAAACACCCATTTGGAAAAATCGTCATGTGTCGTCGGGAAGGAAATTGAATAAAAAAAGGAAGAAGAATGGAGTCAATTTAATTTGGGTGAAAAATATGGAAATGCATTTCATGGGAATGTTATCAGTGTACCTTTAATGTCATAATGTCAGCTCCCCTGTGTGACTCACATCACACTCGCAGTCAATTATCTTTTTTCTAAAAAGGCGAAAAGGAGACGACACTGGCAAAAATTAAAACACATTAGATGCAGTCAGGTGAGAGGATACCCTATGCTGGGTACAAAGACGAGGTGATTATTAATCCAGTGTGTTTCAGTCATCCGTGGCGTATTGAACAGTACGCTAGATTTGCCACCATATTCATATCTACGCGTCACTATTGAACTTCTGCAAACTAATTTGAGGAAACGAATTAAAAATTTACATTACGCAGGTACTGTGTTGGATGAGATATCCCAAATTCAGCAGGGGTTTGGTTTGAAATGGTCATGTGCCATCAATGATGAGGACAACAAAGTTAATGAAAGGCTAATAAAATGGATTGTTTTGAGAGATTTTATTACATCCACAGAAGATTACACATGCTGTGTATATTTGTTTTTGTTCTATTGTTGATCAACAGGAGATTACTAAATTACATAAAAATTGGCTTTGGAGATTGAATTACATGGGAATCAACACATGTGGAAAACACTTGCAAAATGTTGGCTTGTCCTTATCTGACCTTTCCACATCCATACTTTGGTGTGTACACTGTGGTCAATGAACATATACGGAAGTGAAAGTTTGACTCAAAATATGGTACCATGGAATATTTCAGTCTGACCCTGCATGGAACAACCCTAGACTTCAAAACCTAACTCTGTCATTTCAAGTCCGCTGTATACATATGCAAATCAGACAGCTGCTTATATATTAGTAATGGGGTTAAGCATAGACCCTAATGAGATAACACACAACTACAGACGGAAGCAATCAACGATGTTATTGATGTCTTCATGCATCACGGAAGGAATGGAAGGAATTTCTTTTGAAATGGAACAAAAATGATTTTATTCTACCGATTACAGTCTTAATATACACACATGCTTTCATCTGTTCACAGAACAGGACACTTGCAGTGTACATGTACTTAATAAAGTGTAGCAATCTGATCAAGTTGCGTACCACAAACCTGAAAAACATCCCCGTATCATGGGCAATAGCCCTGGTCTATCTGTCTCTGTCAAACACATCAATAGGCATTGTCACTGGGCAACGATGAAATTCTAAACAGACATTATTTCCATTGAAGTCAGGAAGGCTACATCATGGCAAAAACATTCATAATTTCACAATATAGAGAAGAGTCTGGTTTTTAATTAAGAACTGGCTGTTAATATTTTCCACACTCAAATAAAATTGCAATATTCTGGCCAGAAACAACAATGTAACATTCACTCAATTAAAGCATATAGGGAAACCAGCTAATGCTTTATATTTTAATTTCACAACCATTAGGCACTGCTCATATTTGTTTTCATGATAGAGTAAGGGAAATCCATTTTGAAACTGTCAGGATATAAAATTAATATCAATACTCACTGACAGGTTTATGGTAAAACATACATAAAGACTGTCCAAAAAAATCAAATTATTGCTTTTAATTTTCTGAAACAAGAGTTCGGCATGGCCTGTTTGCTTTATCTATTATGTGGCTCTTATTGTCAAATATACAACGCATCACACAGAAAGAGATACATGTATTGTGACAGGGAGTCTACAACACACATTTACAGTGTGGTTTACCATATGGTCTCATGTAATAATTTTTTGTGAACTCACCGCTGTTTTAGACCCATTTTCTACCTCACAGTCTCATTCTTATTCTTTGTAATGTTATAATTTCAAAACAGTTTCTCCGATCTCATCCCTTCCTCATTTTCATGTACTATTTCCTGTATTTCCTCTCCACCATCATCACTCCTGTCTCCTGTTTCTCTCTTTCCCTCCTCCTCCTAACACCATCTTTGCCTCAGACTCAGTAACATATGAATTCACTGAACAATGTTCCAATCAGTACTGTTCGCTTCACATTTATTCAAAATGATTCTTGATATTAATACAGTGGCTTGTGACCATACGTGTCATTGTTCCAAAACTGTTCTTGCATAATTTTTGAAAACTTTTTAATGTACCTATACACCAACTGGCAATTTCCAAACTGTTTTATACGCCATTGTACCAATCCCATGACAACAATTTCTTACTCGATTTTTTTTCCATTGCTGGTAATTCTCTCCCTGGCCTAGATTTGATATCTTTACCCCTTTGAGCGCATCAGACTTTGAGACAAACCCAATGACATGACAGGAAGTCCCTACCAAGATACATTAACGACACACTGAAACTAACGTTTGTCCTTTGCGTAATACACCATCCAAAATACCAATCCTTGATGGCAACGACACTAAAACATCAGCTTGATCAAGGGTTAACACAGACCTGAAAAACATCTTGATTGACAAGCACTGGTACCATAGATATACATGTGAGATCCTGGATCACGCTGATGAAATGATGATGAAACTGGGAGACAATCACAGTAGAATAGTAATGATACTTTCCTGATTGACTAATTTCCCTAATTCCTAAGACAGATACGCCACATGTAAATGACATTCAGAAAAGCACTGATTGTCCAAGGCTAAATCCCTTCTGATTGAAATAATTTATCCTAGTTTGTGGGTTATTTTTAGTTTATATATGATTTGCAATGCTTCAGTGATCAGAAAAAATGTAAAATGACTTTTTGAAGTCAAATTTTCTTTACCCTGAGATTTTAGGTCATGACAGTACTTATAAACAATTTTATCGAAAGTTGCTCATCTTACAAGTGGAGAAATTTTTACCAGTTGTCATGTGCGTGTATCTACCGGTATGCCATACTATTTCAATGTTTTTTATCCAGGAGACTAGTAAATTGTGAAAATACTTAAATCATGTAAGTAATCAGTGTGCATTACCTACTTAACTTCTGACAAAAGTGCAAAGCATACATTTCTGACTCTAGATCTCTAGCATTGGCCGATGACGGGGACGTGAGAAATGAATGCAAATTGTGAACAGGCCACAAGAGGGCGCACTTGTCCTCACAGCCCCACATGTGATATCACTTTTTCAAAGGTTTTTGCATTGAGACTTGACAACTTACCCTCTCTTCCTTCACCCCTGGCAACAGTGTTGTGATCTCTGTATTCTGGTCTTCTGCTCATCAGCCAACTAAATGGAATAAACCAAATCAACAACTTCATCAATCTACAGACCAATGCCAGTGCATGAGGAATAAACTCTATGCACAGAATTTCTAACCTAAACATTTATGCAAAACAATGTAATTACATGTACATAACAAAATGTTTTACCAACTATACTTTTAAGTCCCTTGTGCCTTTTTTCAGGGGGTGGGGGTATTAAGGATGTTAAGGAAGCATAACAACTTAAAATCTACCTGTGCAAGCATGATACTATTCTGGTAACTTAAAATTCAAATTTGCTGCAGTTCCAGTGATACTCTGAATGAAAGACAGTTGATCTGTACAGTGTAATACAAAATAGACTCCTTGTTGAAAGCTGCCAGTAAATTACCGGCTATGAGTTCTCTTGACCTATATCTACTGATCATCTCCAGAATGAAATTCAGTTATCTAGGGATGTCATTCAACAAACCAAGTCAATTATCTAGGGGTGAAGTTACACAAACCCTGGCAGTATCTGGGGATGTAATTAAACAAACAAGTTTGCTGATAATAGAAGGCCAATTACTACCTTGTTGGATTTGATGATATCATTTACACTGAGATCTCTGCAGTTGATTAAACTGAAGACTAGACAAATGATGACTGGGACATCATAATACTTGGCAGGTACAGAATTTTAATGAAGCATATATGTTGGGTGTTAACTGATGTTGTGAAGACTGCAATGAATTTGTACTGTAACGCTATGAAGGCAGTGATGGCTTGACATATGCAAAACATTGTCCTAATGGACGTCCTTCCCATTTAACTAAGCGTTCCTCACACACCTATGTATTGTTCTGTAGTATTGCCCTTTCTACTGTCGGAGAGAAACATGTACAGTCAACTATTTGGGGAATTCTTTGAGAAAAATATGCAGCAAGGTCTCTAGGTTGACCAGACGAAAGCTATTTCTGTAACTAATGAGACCGTCATGGTAATTGTCGTCATGGCGATGAAGAATGACACTGCAGTTGTTGCCATGGTTACCAAGATCAAGGAAGACAGTAACTGTAACTGTAATTATTCTGGTCAAGGTTGTGGTTGTAATGACATCTGACATTTACAAACACACTGCACAACCAATCATGAACTGGTTAGCAATGACCTTCGCTGGGAAACAAGTTCAAGACAACACAGACTGAGAAAATATGTGTGGTAGCTCATATAAATCATCTTAATATATCTTATGCATGAAATTTCTAGAATCTTAAAACTATGCATCTCAATGATCAACACATTACAGAATTACAGTATCATGTAAAGAAAAACTTTCTATGGTCGATGAATTAAAGATTCAAATCCAAGAATTCAAGATCCAGAATAAAAAATACTACTGAATTTAGAATACTCTTTATATTTGATAAGCACAGTTAGATTATTACTCCATACATTCCCTACAGGCCATTCTGATTCTATCCAGAGACCCTAGTTTCAAAGGTGTATCCTTGATGTTGATGATGCATGTACTGTATGCAGCGCCACCAATGCATACCTATCACAAACTTTTGTTTTTTCCCTTGACTTTCTGTGTTGTCCAAGATCTTTAATCTCTTGAGTTGTTTTGCCAACTGTGGAACAGTATAGAGGTACAAAACAGAAACCCTTACCTTGTAAACTTCTGGAAGTGTGATGATGATTCTGGAACATACAATGGTATAATTCTGACATGCCTGTGAGAAAGACGCATAGATTGACATAAAGTTAGAAGATGCCAGTGCAGAGGCCATGGGGAACTGCATTTCCTTTGAACACTTATGATATGTCACATACCATATGTTTTGTTTTTAATTCTACACTGATATAAGTGAAGAATTTCAGTTAGACACAGATACAAATGCCTGAGTCTTGTTGTATAATTTTTCCATGAAACTTACAATATCTCTCATAAAATACCGTCTTCTTACAAATTCTTAACAACTTCCTTGCTGGTCACTTGACTAAGGTTACAATCGCCATTAACTTTCAAAAAACTTTGAAAGACCTTGTTCCCGTATACTCTCCTGATTTGAAACTTTAAGGTGCTTTGTAAATTCCATCTCTACATGGGGAGGGTCCATTCTAAATGGCTACAATGGCTATGTGTATTTTCTCCCAACCTAATTGCCCTTGAAGAGTTTTGCACACCACCTTTGTCTGGCTTCAGTGAAAATTTGTAAATGGCACAGAACACGTGTACAGCAGTTCAGTGAATACGGAAAGTAATATTTTATTGGTCTAAAGTAACTCAATACTACTACCTTACCAGTTTTGTATCATAATTTGTTTGGAAGATTCAAATTTCTTTAGCACAACACTGAAATATGTTTACCATGCCGGTAGTTTCTGCATACTTGAAGCATACAGCTTTCACTCCATTTTGCCTATTTATGGGTCTACCCACCCTAGTAACAACAATAGGATGGTACTGTATAATCTGGTGGTGAAATAATGTCCCTCAAAAGATATCATTATTGGGGCTGTGAAAGTTGGCTTTTTAGACTGTGTAAATCATATTAGAGAAAAAACCAAGTATTCAGCCATACCTTCCCGGTGAAATTGGAACATGAACAGCGCCATAACCCCTGACAACTGCAGTACCATAAACATCCTGACCATGTACATTGACCACTACCTGTGGCCCTGAAATGAAATCAAAATTGTGTGGAAGAATACACTCTTTTAAAGTTATCTGGTTAGGGAACTGACAGTATTACTCTCTGTTGTCAGTATAAGTTTTTGAAAAAGTGATGAGAGAGGGCGCTCTTGATTTAAAAAATATGGGCTAAAATCTCAGGAAAGTCACTCAAAGTTGTGTAAAAATGTATGCAATGACAGAAATTCTGAACAATCACAGGAAAAACAACAGAATAGAAAACTTGAATATGGACACTAAAACAGCCATTGAAACTAAGCAAAATGCGCTTATTCAATTTCTTGCACATTCATCCAGTCATTGCATGCCATTTTTATTTGAGAACAGCAATGTCTTTTTGCATGAAGGCTAGGCAGATTTCAAGTATTACTGTAGATGCTCACAAAAAGAATTGTAATTTCCAAGAACTCTAAAGACCTTTATCACACATTTTCATTGAAAGAGTCTGAATGAACTCCTACATATGTAGGATTTACGGGCAAAAATGTCCTGCTTTAATAAGTGTAGCTTCAATAAATACAAGCAGAAGATGCATTCAAAAGGCTGCTTGGGTTTTTAATATCTGCCACAAGGAATGATGAAAGAACACAGTGTCTGTGAAGGCTTACAATGGCATAGTTAACTGCATACTTACATCCATAGGGATTTGTACTTTTGAAAGTAACATCGAGAGGAAAGTTCCATACATAGCGTCCCAGGTCATCTTTGCTTTTCCTGCTTGTTTGTGATGTGCCTTCTTCAAGACCCTGAAGGAAATCAAAGCAACCACGTTTTTATTGACATCTGTCTCAGTGTCTGGCAGCGTGTGTGTATTTGCAATTGTATGCATCAATGCATTCATCAACTGTAAGATCAAAATTTTGCTGTTTGAGCAGATCATTCAACATATGAGAATCTGCAGCCTGTATCTGCTGTCAATTCACATGATTACACTTGTGAGCAAAGGAAACTCAGACACGATAAAGAGGCAGTCATCATCCGATGTCAACATAAATTCATCAGCTTACAAATCTTAACAATATCACTGGTTTATACGATAAACAGATTTTTACAAGAGATTCACCATAAAAGTGATATCCATACCATTAATATTACAGTAAGTTGAGTGAAAGGAACACTGTGCTTTTTTTAAATATTTATTCAAATTTTGCTGACATTTAATCACATTTCATGTTTGAGTGCACCTTTCCTTTGATGGCAAAGCTTCATACAGTATTCACTACAACATTTCCATTCTTCAAATATTCAACAAAGAATCTGGTACAATAAGGTACTTTTTACAGTAAAATGTGAGATGGATTACTATTCATTAATGCAGTTTATATCAACGAGCTGTGTTTCAATATCAAATTTTACACTAATATTTTTTATCGCTGTGGAATATTTGTGCATATTTCATTGTATATGTGAAATACCAAGTATTAGCCTCGCAAACAAAATGCATCATTTCATGTACAGCATGTAATGTCATTGTTGACAAATGAATTATAGTCCAAAATTGAAAAATCATTTATCAACAGTAACACTCAACAATACACACATCTTGTATTGAATATTCAGCCTTTAAAGATGAATGTGAGGGTCAAACAAGAAAACTGATTATAAAAACAGAACAAAAATAATGGAAAATATATCAAAAGTTACAGATAATTGAGTTTTACCCTCTGGGGTCTCCACTAGTCACAATATCACAGGGATATTCATAAGTCAGATGCACTCGAAATTTCTAAATCTCAGACATAATTTCACCTCCATAACTTTTGGTTGGATATGTCTGAAAACTTGTGAACTGCATAGCAAATAATTAACAAGAACAATGATGTGAATTAAGGAAACATAACTTCACATGAGAACATTGTGTACTTACAGCGGTCATAACCCAGTCTGGGCCATACACATAGTTGAACTTGACGTACAGGTCATCGTCAAAACCGGGGAACTGGGATGAAAATGAGGCAGAAAGAAAGTTAAATACCCACACACATCAACATAATCATAGGTACTCTTTTTGGACAAACTTTTTTGAGACATTATTTGAAAAAATTGAAACACTGTAAATGTTTTGCTGAATTTAAAGTGGAGATTCAAGCGTTCAATTTTACCTGAGATGTATTAATTTTGGAGCCTATTTGTTGTATTTCATTCCAGCAATAAGCCATGGTTACTTTTTTCCAGTAACTATGCCAAAGCTGATTTTTAATAAAAAAGCTCATACATCAAGTGCACACTTTGAACGTTATTTCATATCATTGATCATGATGATACCGACAGTCAAAACATAATTATCACAGCATTCATGTAACTGGTGTATATACATAACGTTATTGATCTCTGCGTATCAAGTAGTTGATAGTACATTATATGGCATGCCTTTGCAACACAACCGGATGCGACGCTTTACACTTGCTCACTGAAGTTCTACCTAAACGTATCGTCACACTATCTTCTTCAAATCGCACAATTTCAAAACACAAAGTGCACTGATACAGTGATAGATACCCGGGATAGATATTCCCTGCAAACATGGACAGCGTGATTTTGATAAGGATGCCTAAGATCGATAGGCCAACAGTGTGGATCTATTGTTTCAATGTCAGCGATTGGCATTCATAAACGCAGTTCCATGAGAACTGCAACTGCAAGCCTCAAGACATACAAGACGAAAGTGCAGTCTGCAATGAAGGAGCGAGAATATCAAACCAAGTTCGTTCGGTCTGGGGAGCCCATACGGATAAGCTAGCAACTCTGACTGCAGAATTCGGTTACTATATCTGAAATATTATCAATTACTCAAACAAAACAGAAATAAAATGACTTACGTCCCCAGTTTCGATCTGACCGTTCATCATCACTAAGAATACAGTCGAGCCGGACGCCATTTTGCGAGCTGACAAATATTTCCCGTCGACCACTGTGTCATAACAACTGCTTGACCAATCAGATAGCTTCGTTGTAGGAAAACGTACACGAACTTACGAATGGATGGCCTTGTGACCTTTGAACCTTTGCAGCCGACGAAGTGAAGAACGAAGAACATCATCGGCTGAAAAAAGTCATAACACTTTACGTGTCTGCGTCAAAATCTCAAATATTCTACGTCGCAGATGGCATCGACCGCCTGCGCTAGGTGTCGCAACCTTCTTACAAGTAGGTACATGAGATAGTCGTAGGAATATGTAACATACAACGGCGTACGTACCGTCTCCCACTCAGTCGCATGCTTATACCTTACTGTCTGTGAAGTGCACGGTGTAATACCAAAAACTGTAAGTGGTGTATAAAATGACATCTGGCGAGAACCACATCGCATTAGTACAGTGCTTTACATGTTTTGTAGTATTAAAGTGGTCCCACTGCGATGACGTCATAGATATGCAAGTACAAAATCATACTTTAATCATACTGGTGTATACCATGGCAGGAGAAAATGGCGGTATTCCATTGATATTTTGAGTCATAACAATACAGGAATATCAGGAATGAGACTAAAGTTCACATGAAAGAGCTATGTTTGAATTAATCGTCCTCTTTGCATTCTTGAACCGCAGGGAGGCTGTTCAAGTCAGAAATGTTAATGATGCCTACTGCCGTCCACACAAAATTACCCATGATCAGCAGGTTGCTATCTACAGTCACTGCAATACCTCATGTGTGTATAGTTGGGAGTGGGCCGGCAGGATTTTATACAGCTCAACAAATACTCAAGGTAAGATGAGACCAACGTCTGTGCACAGTGTCTCTTTCTCACCCGTCCATGCAACCCGTAGCTCAAAGTCTTGTGACCTTTCAACCCTGTCATTCATACTATAGAATGGTTGACATTAGAATTTTTTGTTATGTTAGAATGGACCTCCGCAGAATTATTGGTGAAATTACGGCTTTTACATCACATAGTTCAGTTTTCATTTATGGAGTTTTTTCCCCATTTTTTCAATCTCTAATTCTTCAGATACAGATATTATTTGTTCACTTCGCAGAATGGAAATGTCAACTTGTTCTATTCTGCATTTGCTCATAAATCAAACAAGAGATGTTCCATCATTCACTTTAAAATTGCCATAAATTTAAATGTACTTTGCTGAATGTTTATAGTAATCTTTCAAGCAAGAGTATACAATGATTATATTAAATACAGTAAAAATACATAGTATATAGTCTATTTGCTTTTTCATGTGTATGACAGAGTCACAAACAAGCACGGGTGGATATGGTTGAGAAGTTACCAGTTCCCTTTGGATTGGTCAGATTTGGTGTTGCACCTGACCATCCTGAAGTCAAGGTAATTCACATTTAACCCTTTGAACCCTGCTCGGACATAAATGTCTGATGACGTCATAGAGTACCAGGGGGTCAGGGTGCAAAGGGTTAATGTAATAGTATGTGTAGTAAGGACCAAACACATTCCCACATTCTTAGTAAGTTGTATATAAGTATATTGGCCATGCACAGTGTCAATGCTCCATTTTTCTTGGTATCCACGAAAGATAAAGCATACAATAAATGTTGGCCCAGTGTTCAACAGAGATGTGAAAAACAGGGGGATAATATTTACATAACAATGCATAATTTACATATTCTATTGTTGTGAAAATACATTCCTTTGTGTTCCATTAACATATGAATAGAATACTCCAAAACAGAGGGGTGGCCCACCCCTCTCATCCCCTTTTGGAGACTCCTGTGGCCACTTAATATTTACACCATGTTTCCTTGTCACAGCCTTGAATCATTTCCACTTGTGAGCAGTAGAGGAAATAATGCAGTGACATTGCCACTGTGTAACTATGTTTGATATGAAATAAGTCTGTCATTATTTCCCTATTCACAGAATTGTATAAACCAATTTACAACTACAGCAGAGAATGAGAGGTTTTCATTCATCGGTAATGTGACTATCGGTACAGATATCAGTATTGCTGACTTGAAAGAAGCGTATGATGCAGTGGTCTTGGTAAGATTGTAGTCTCTGGTATCAATGCCATGCTAGATGAAATGTACATAATGCCACACGGAGCGCCAACTTTCCTGTCTTCCAAATGATGTCAGCATCAGTACATGAACTCAGTTCAGTTCATCATACATTATTTATTCAACTCTGAGCAATGAAATGCCAAATACTGTAGACAAAATTCTACAATAAAATGAAGGTGAGATAAATGGATGCATTTTACTTGTGATGGCAAACCAGTCAATTCTACTTGAGATGATACAATTACTCTCATTGATTTAAAAAAATCCTCTTCAGGCAATCCATTTAGGCCATACCTGTAATAATTTGACTGGACAACAGTTCAGATGTGATGGAGCCTCTTTGATTTTTACGTACTACAAAAATGATTTACAAGTATAATTTTATTTATTTTTGGTGGTTTGATAGAGTTATGGAGCTGAGGATGACAGAGTGTTGGGTATTGGTGGTGAGTCTCTCCATGGTGTGTACTCCGCAAGGTCCTTTGTCGGTTGGTATAACGGCCTGCCTGAAGACAGAAGGGTGAGTGAATAAAGTCTATGATTAATTCTTCAAGGATGTAGAAAATTTTGTCACAGCATGAAAAATAGTGGTGATGGTCAAGAGTGACTGTGAAGTGATTGTTAGGTATAGGGTGGGCAAGGGGTTCCACCTTCCCTCAGTGTGGCTTAAATTTCTATTGTCTTATCCATTCATTTGAAAAAAATCAGTATCTTTCGTTTGACAAAGCAGGTGCAACTAGTCTCCCTACGTTGTTACTCATAGTATTTTCATACCGAGGTGCAATTGAAAATATCTACCCATGAATATTCCAAAAATGTGACTCATTGATAGGGATTTTCTTGACAAATTTGGGGAGTTTTACCATTATTCTACTGCTTGTGAAGGTTTTCCTGAAGCATTGAGACATTTCCTTCATTATTGACCCATACTTTCATGTAGTGTCTGTGGATGAAAAGTAACCCATATTTAGGGTTTTTTCCTTAAAAGTGACCAATTCTAGCAGCACATGCCAGTAAAACTTTCTGTAGGAGTACCTCTCCCAAAGTAACTACATTTACTCTGTTGTTGTTGTTGTTGATATTTTTTTTTTTAGTTAAACCCCGATTTAAGTTCTGACACAGCTGTGGTTATTGGACATGGTAACGTTGCATTGGATGTGGCTAGGATTCTGTTGACACCAGTTGACATTCTTCAAGTAAGATATACAAAACAGATTTTTTAAAAAGCTAGTTTGACTCCTGAAGCAACTTCACCTACTTTTGTTCATGCTTCTTTGTCAAAAGAACTGCTAAAAATTTATTTGTTTCCAAAAGAAAACAGTTTGCTACAGTTGTATATGCTGTAAAATTGAAACCTGTTTCAGTCAGCTTTACCTACTTTACCTTTACGATACTTTACCTTTTATTTTTTCTCTGTAATAAGGAAACATAATGGTGTACTTCAACATTTCTGCGTGACATTACTTTATCCATTTTTATCACCAGATGATCAAATTAATATCAACCTGATTGTTTTCTATGCCAAAAAATTTGGTGTAAAAAGGTAAACGCAGTGACTATCAAAATCTGTGTGTTTGGTGTCAGATTGATTTCTGCATTGACTGAGATTGTATGGTCAACTGAGCATGGGATAGCAATCGTCACATACCAACTGTTTTGTATTTCTATCGTTTACCAATTTCTGACAGAAAACTGACATTACCCAGCATGCTATTGAAGCCCTGAAGGAAAGCAGAGTGAAGACCGTGTACGTAGTCGGCAGAAGGGGACCACTGCAGGTAGCATTTACAATCAAAGAACTCCGAGAGATGACAAAACTGCCAGGCTGTAAATCAGTGTTTGATACTAAAGACTTTGAAGGTCTATCAGAGCTGGTACCAAGTGAGTTGCCAATTTAGAAAGTTTTGATCCAACTTCTCTCTGCTAAGCAGCTGCTCTTAAGGAAGAGAAACCTAAAAATGATCAGCGCCCTCACATCCTGGCTGCTATGTAATCATTTCTTTCTTTGAAAGATGGTTGGTAGATGTCATATGTGGAAATATCCTTTGATTAATATCTGAATACAGCATCTTAGCAAAAAATCTAGTTTATGTAAATATTTGTCTTCTGAAACCTATATGTTTTAAATGTTAGTTGTTTGATAATAACTGTGTTAAATTAACTCACTTGTAAGTGAAATGTACTTCAATGGATCTTTGTGAAAACATTGTAAGGTGCTACAGGTCCCATTGTTTTTGTTGCAATATTGTCAAAAGGCCAAGAAAGGCAAAATGCTAGAATTGAATCCACATAAAAATTTATGACTTTGCCATACATTGTTATCATAGACAGTGAAGTGTGAAATGGTGAAACATTTGTGAAAGATGTGGAAATCATTGGCACAGAACCAGCTAGATAGATGGAAAATAATATTTCCCGCCAGAGAAACAGTCCCACCATTGAAAACCATAGTTTTTCCTCAAGTTCTGTCATTGAAAACAGTGGACGCCTCACTGAAAATAGGATACACACAGCCCCAAACCCAGGCCCCAACAATGGTACATGTAGTCCCCACTTTTGATCATGTGACTTTGTCAATCAGCTCTTCCAAGGCCGAGGAAAAGACTCACAGAACTGATGATCAAGACAGCAGATGGACAAACAGCCAGTCAGCAAACACAGGGACAGGAATCACCCAACAAAGAATGGAGACTCAAGTTTCTGAGAAGTCCCATTGAAATTGTGCCTTCAGAAGATGGCAAGAGAGTGGCTGGGATTAGACTAGAAGTCAATGAATTAAAGGTCAGTGTCATGTGTTTACATGGAGCAAGGTTTTCACTTTTGAAGGACAATTCTATTTGTTAGCTTTACGTAGCAATTAATATTTAACATAGGATTCCTTACTTTTATTGGAAAATATGATTATACAACTGATGAATATAGCTTTATCAGTTATTGTTACTCCTGATACTGTCTGAAGAATAAGAGCAAATGCCTTTAACTCTGAACGTTTTTGTTCTAAAAATACCAAACCTTTCAAAATCAGAACACACTTTTTCCTACTTGATGTTTCAGAAATTGAAGAGAAGCATGTATAGGTTGTTTTCCAAAAGAGCCAACAATTCTGAAAAGTCATAAGAGTTTGATAGATATTTTGAGTCCTGAGGTATCGGTAAATTTATCTTTCTTAGCCAGTACAGCCTGTAAGCTTCGCATAAAACCAGGTGTTTGTTCACAGGAAAGGTTATTCTTAACTTGATCACTTTCCATCTTGGATGACAGGAATCAGAGGGTAGAGTACAAGCCCTGCCAACTGGTGAAGAAGAAATCCTCCAATGTGGGTTGATACTCAGAAGTATTGGATATAAGAGTCTGCCGATAGATGATTCAGTTCCCTTTGATGCAAAGAATGGAGTTATACCAAACACTGCAGGCAGGGTTAGTCACCTCAAAGGTAAGGTTCATCACAAAGAACACAGTGTGGGGTTTGAGGTTTGTCAGAGTGCCAATCATTACATTGACCTCTCTACCGGTACATGGTTTATCTTGTGAGAAAATGTTGCCGTGGTTTGTTTTGTGGCAACAACCAACTCAAGTGCTTTTCATCAAACCAAAATGTGATTTCTAAACCATCGGAGATGCAAATTGTGAATGGTTGTATGAGCTATAGAGGTAATTAACAGATTAAAAATTGTAAGGCAGAGTCATACAATCAGACAAATATAACTCATGTAATTTGAAAACTGACTTTTGTGAGGAAAATATCGTATAGACCAGAGTGATGTGGATCTGTTTTTCACTGATACTTGATATAACCGGTTTGATCGGCCATGTGTGACAAGAACTTTTTCAACTCTCAAGGCTTTTACTGTAGTGGCTGGGTTCGTAGAGGTCCCACTGGAGTTATACTGAGCACCATGACCGATGGTTTTGAGACGGGGAAGTCAGTCGTACAGGACATTGAGAGTGGTGAGTTGGATATCAAAAGCACTGTGGATAAAGGCCGGGACAAGCTTCTAGACATCATCGAGAAAAAAGGTAACTAAAAAATTTTGGACACTTTTACATTTGTTATTATGGATAAAGAAGAAATTGTTAGTGAGGATGATATGAGGTTAGCATACACAATATGTTTCAATGAGAAGGTTGAAAAGGATCACACTGCCAACAGGTTTGATATGAAGAAAAAAGCCTTTCACTTGAATTTATGCCATCACAGTCTACAAGGTGTGCTTCTTTTGTTTTTTTTACGTGACAGGTCTTGTCCCTGTAACGTTTGATGACTGGAAAAGGATAGATGACCTGGAGAAAACAAGGGGAGAATCAATAGGAAAACCCAGGGAGAAGTTTCTGACAGTGGCTGAAATGCTGGAAGCTGCATTCGATTGAGGAATTTTTTCATCTTCAAATCATGAGAAAGTTCCCTGCAATCCGAGATATCTCCAGAACGATGTCCTGGAAAGCTTGATGATAGTACTAAGGAGATCTCATCCCGCAACATGCATCCAGAGAGTCGTTTTCTTGCACAGAACAGTTGATTCTGTCATTGGCTTTATTGTCATACTGACCTCAGGAACATCTTGTCATAATTGACGTGTACAATTGTCGATAAATAATGTCCATCTCGCAGATGCGATTCTGCATTTGTCAAAGATTTCAATGCTGGTCATAGTTGTAACCATTCATAACTCAAAATGACCCTGCTGTTTTGTACATAGAATTTTAACATAAACAATCTACTTTACTACTGAAATATGTTACTGACATCGCTACATCATATCAGTCAATTTTTTTCAACCCATAACCATGTCACATGTTGTGCATATTAATTAAAAGTGAGCTGTACTTTCAGTGAAAGGAATGTTTGATATGAAATTTCCAGCAACCAGATACTACCTGACATATACTTTCACCCTCCAGGCAGTGTTGAATTGTCTGTCCTCTATGGAACTGCCATGTAAATGAATTCTGTCCCTCATTAATATCACGTTGGTGGCTCCCTACAAAATGCAAGTGCACCTCCAACACTGTGTAGTGCTATTGATATTTCATGACACAACATGACTGAAATGCCTCTCTTGTAATATATTGGTACGTGCAAGAGCTAAAGTCAACTTAGTTGATAGTTTTTTATTTTGCCCAAAGGCTTACATGTATACAAGATGCCTTTCATGTCTCTTTGTGAAGCACATCATATGGTTTGCAATTCAGGATAGAGCCAAATGCTGCCTACAGAAAAGACCCAATACTCCAACTGGTCCTTGTGACATCATTCTTGTATAATCTTTGGTACTTATAGTCAGTGCTTGGTTCACTTTGTAAATATGAACTCTACAAGATATTATGAATATTCATAAGTAGCATATTACACCATTACACATATGATTGTTTATTCAGCAACGTCACAAGATAACCACACGGAATAGATTTGAAAGCAAAGAATTATTCCTTCAAGTTCAATCACATGGATGTTTTGAATGTGCAACAGTAACCAGAACCAATCTACACATTGAAGAATCTCCCATTATCATATGCCCCTCTGAATGCTCAGTATTCAGCTGAGGAGATGGCCACAACAAGGTCAATTACTGTCCAACCTTGACTTTGAATATATCAAAACATTCTGAGAATGAGGGTAGAGGTTGAATTTTCATCTGTATTATGACCTCTGAACTTTTGCTCAACCATGCAGCAAAGCCAGTGCCAAGTGACACATGCTTGAAATCAGTTTTAAAGGAAGGATTTTAAAAGTTCTATAGTTATTGAACCAGCCAGGCATTGTTAGATGTAATGCCTGGCTGTAAAAATAACTGCTGTAACTTTAATCTGTCCTACTCAAATTATTTTTCACTTGAAAAGGTTCTGGAAAATAGAGGCAAGAAAGTACAGGGTTATCCTTACTTTGACAGATCTAGGAGTATGATCAGTGTGTCCTCTAAGCCAATTTCACATGCTACTAACTCGGTAGTTTCTCTCTGACTCAAGAAAACCTCAGACTCAGTTCATGTATAAGTACAAGACTGACTCAAGGAAATTTTGAAGAAATCCCCAAACTGACTCAAAGAGCATGGAAATCACTCATGTGTGTATTTTTAACATTGATGTAGACTGTCAGAATAGTGAACAATATAGAGATTCTGATTAAACATAATCTTCTATTTGAATGTAAATTGTCTGAGTTGTTTTAATACTGAAGAGAAAATTTGTCATCAGACATCTCACCCTTGTATGAAAACCAACCAAATTTTTTCCATATAGTTATCACAGATAATGACATAGTAACTCCAAAATTATCTGTTTTTTTATTGTCAATCATTCAGAATTAATTCGAGCATTGCACAAACAAAATATGTCATACTTTTTAAGGTACATCAATGCAAAGGCGTTAGGGTTGCCCATTGTTATATAGGCAAGAAACAGGGTTCAACCACCCTACTCTACACTGAATATGCTGTGTGCCTGTTAATCGGAATCGTTAGTAACTCATTACCCTTCTTTGTGAAAAATTTATTCCAACAAAAATTACAAATAAAATAAAATTTACATAACTGTGAATGTGTTGAGCAAAACGAACAAATTACAAAGCAAATGGTTTGAAAAAGTAATTTAACTAGGAAGAGGAGAAAGAAAAATATCAATAAAATCATGTCACCATATAAATGCATTCAGGACGCATAATTCTTCCAGTCTTACAAGGTTTAAAAACTTCCTGATAAAATCCTCAGCTTTGTTCATAATCTTATAAGCCAAATACAATATATTCATCCGTGAAAAATGATGGCATTTGAGTTGCATAAGATAGGATTGGAGGGAAACTTTGATCCGGGTATCCCATCAAGAGTAGCTGAATTTCTTATTATCCAAATTGTGTATTATATGGAAGTAGTACAGTATATAATGTCTGATGCTGCATCGTTATCGTTTTCAATTCCTGCAATTGCTAACCTTTTGATAATGGTATTGTTAACAATATCGTGTTTTCTGACAAAGAAAGAAATACATTTCTGCCAGGTTTCTGTTAAATGTTTACAATAAAATAAGATGTATTCCAGGGCTTCTTCTGTGCCACAATTGTGGCATTTTCCAGTCACTTAAATAAGAAGTTTCGGCCATACTTCCTGTATTCAGGCCTCTGTGGACTATATTAAAATTTAAATCATTCACTGAATTGCTGACATGCAACTCGTTACCTACCGGTACTCCCTTTCAAACCTGGGTATAGCGCCTCCACGTCTACCCCAACCCTCCAACATGATCTGAACTCTGTCCGGAGATGTCGATGTGTTCTCGCTCAAGGGTCTTTGGTTTGAGCAATGGATGGACAATATTAAGGTGTCTTTATTCCATGACATTATCTGAATTCAAAGCGCATTTTAAAGTGCATGGAAACCCGTGCCCGTTTCCATAAGGAGCAGAATCTCCTAGGTCAAGGTGTATAAGTTTTGTTAAATTCACCAACGTTCAATGGAAACTTGTCTGTCAAGGACATTTTGGTATTCACACACCTATAAATGACCAGTAAAAGGGCACTTGAATCCTCCGTGAGCAAACTACAAAATAATCTCTGGTCCAGCTTATCCGGACTCCGTCAGCATTGCAACATGTTACAGCTAGTCGTACGACTATACTTTAACGACTTGTTTTTGGTAGAAAAATGTCAAAGGTGAAATATATATTTCTCTTTTTTGTTTATTTAATAATACTGCCCGCAGTAGATTCACCTAGTTGTATCCCGAGTTGCTACCCATAACTGTTAACATGTGACTGATGCGTTTATCACTGATACTTCCCCATAAAATGTTCCATGACAAATACGTACTTCATTAGGTCACTACTCAAAAAACCAAGGTAAACTCACTGTAAATATGACGATTTTCAAGGGTGTTTGATAGACGGAACATCGTAAGGAATTTGAATACTCACAGAACTGATTTTTTATTTTAATATGCATGTAATCTTTATATGTATAGAAGTATTATCCTTCCCTAAATTTGCTGTTATCGTTTTCAAACGGTTTGGTTATTCTAAATTTACATATTTACAATGTTTACAATTTTACAGATTTCTTACTTACAATAATTTTTATGATTTGTCTGTCACCAGGTCGTAAATGGGATTTGGAGCAACCAACCAACTGATATACCATTCTGACATGTTTTGACCAAATTAAATTTTGCTGGGAAAATAATCACCGTTCATTTCTGCACTCCCACTACAATTAAAAATAAATTCAACTCCCGGCCATTTGACAGACAGACAGACAGCGGACAGACAGACAGACAGACAGACAGAAACAGGGTGACTGAAACTGACAGAGGGGCATAAATGTTTGAATAACATATTTTGATGACACATATAAGTAAAACTAATCAGTTTGTCAGTTCATTTCTGGGTTGCATTACGTTATCATCGCTTGATGGACATTCACTTAATGATCGATAGCAGGAGACAGTAAATATTAACCATGGACACTTGAGCATGATGAGTGATTAAGATATCTGTGGAAGGATGCGTGACAACAGCCAGGAATGGGATCGATTCCATTGCCATTGCTCTAAGTCATACGCAACTGTTTATGCAAAGTCTATCCTCAAATGACAAAATTACGACAAACATGGCTTTCAAAAGATCTTTTTGTAAAAAAATGACGTTATCAGATGTTGAGTGATTGCGACCTGAAATCGACACCATCACCTAAAAATATCCACTGTCCGACATCATACTTATCCCTTACATACACCTAGTGATCCTACAAGAGCATTGAACAGTTCTATTCAATGATGGTACAATCGTTGAGAAATCTTTGGCCCAGAACGAGGTCGTATGCCAGGTAAAATATTCCTGTGCCACTCTCCTTGTCCCTTTTGTTCTCTAAAGAAGTGAATTACTTGCACAACATCCATCCCTTTTAAAGTTCAATGACAATTATTTAGCAATTTAGCAAAGCACATCGGACGAAAGTGCATAAGTGTTCCCACAATTTAACAAAGTGACGTTTTTCTCGAATTAATCTTGTAAAAATAAACGATATAACTTCCAGAGCTACGGCATTCCCAGAAGCCACCGCGCCGTCTCGCCAATTACTTGGCACTTGCTCTTGTAGCTAAAAAAATCATGCACAGAGTCAGTTGCTTGATTATCTGTTCGTGCCAAAGTTATTGTTTCTTTCGTCACTGTGATGGAGATTTGATTAAGGTAGTATGCGCCTCGAAAATGAAAGACTTAAACTTTGGCTCAAACTTTTCTCAAGGAATCTTTCAATCATTAACTCTAAAAATCAATAATAAAAATCGGGGGTCACCGTGCAATTTTCGTACAAAGATTTACAGTTAACTCTATGAAGAAAAATAAATATTTCGATTTTCAAAAAAAATAAGACGGTGAAAGTTTATTTTTCCTCAAAGGGCTTCAAAATGAACCACAACAAGTGGTATATCAGAAAAGAATTGTAAAAGTTTGAGAGTCCGAATATCTGTCCCCGAGGTGCATTCTACCTTAAAGCTGTTAAGTTTACTCATAATTATCTGGCGATGGAGTGCGTGATCTGTCAACATCGATAATTTGTCAATGCGTTTTATAACTCTAGTCTTGCTGTCTAGTAATGACAATGGATTTCTTTGAATTCCTCCAATTTTATTCGATTAAGACATAAATTAGCCAACAGATTTAAGGCAAGTCGCAGAAAATGCTGCATTATAAAGTCGAGCGTTTAACTATTTACAAGGTATTGCATTATTTTCCATTTTCTCTTCTGCATCAAAATGATTTCAGAATTTTTTTCTGAGAGGATTGATGAACACTAAGGCAACCACCTGTTGACGAGAAGGCAAACTTACAGAACCTTGAACCCTGAAGGATGACGTTTTTTCTGTTTAAATATGTTAGACTTCTCATTTTATGAGGCCTTACGCAGTCACATGAAACGTGTCAAAACAGAAATACCTCTTTTAATATTACCTGAACACTGTTATATTGTAACAAAGTACAAGGTCTATACGACTAAAATGTACATACTATAGCTAAAAAGTCGAAAGTAAGACGTTCGGAAAAAAGTTTAATTATTGCTGAAACGCCATCAATATTGTTGTCAGTTTTCGGTCAAAGGAGCGTTGAAATGTTTTCGTTTACACGCTATCGGTGTTTATATGTGTTTGTTTCTATTTATTCATTGTATACTTAAATTTTGCTTTGTTCTTGTTGTTGTTGTTGTTTGTGTTGTTGTTGTTGTTGTTGATGTTGTTGCTGTTGTTGTTGTTGTTGTTGTTTGTTGTTGTTGTTGTTTGTTGTTGTTGTTGTTGTCAACATTTTTCCCGTATGCCGGGTAAGTGTAGGAAGAATAATGGTTGAAGAGCGCTTAGATAAGGAACTCTTCAAAATACTCGAGAGATAGTTGGTTAACCTATCAAACCACCAGTGCCGTTGCCATAGGATGGGTAAATACACAATATACTGCGGTTTTGACCCGTCTTAATAAAATGTAAAATTTTGACTCCTTCCATTTGTAGAAATTGTGGAATTTCGACACACAAGTATTTGACCAAAAATGTAAACTTTTGACCCTCAATTTAGCGAAAAATTGCAGAGTTCATATTAATTTGTAGTTGGGTCTGTCAAGGGTACTTACCTTGTACCGAATTCGGGACTGATCGCCCCCGGTCAAATCACGGTCCAAGGGAGAGGTGGGGCACCTCCATCAAACGTACATACACTACAGGACATCTGTATCAAACGAGTAACTTTCTCAATAAAAGTTGTAAATTTTCAGAATTATAATGCAAAAAGATTCAAATGGTAAAAGTCAAACCATTTCAAGCAAAAAGTTCACACTTCGTGAAAATTCGTAAATATGTAGCACCCAGGCCACACAGACATCATTTAAAAGGCCTGTAATTCGGAAATTCGGCGACAACCTGTTCCAAGCAGACCAAAGCCTTTCAGCGGCCATGAGATATTGCATCAATCGAATTCAGTTGCACGCGTAAGCATATTTTGAATATATGCCTGCATCGCTTCGACAAAGTAGCAACACGAAACTCCTTGAGCCACTACAAGTTGTAAATGAACGATGTCGACGATATGGAAGGCCACTCCATACAGAATGTTCAAGCAAAGTACGCCCACCAGTTTATTCTTCATCCGTTCTTCAACAGGTACACACCCACGGAAATCGTAAGTCCCACGAAAAGTTTCCTGGATGGACCGACTGAGGGCGCAGTGTTATCGGTGTTGCAGCCGTCTTGACTGCAGCATGAAGTGCACTGCATCTTCGTCAGGCCGAAGCCGCTGTACTTGCAGCCATACAGACAACGACCTGGTTTCGCACAATTGCGTTCAAAGTACGTCACGACGCCATTTGTCTCCTTCCGTGTCACCTACGATAGACGAAAAACGACGATTTCAATTTCGTTGAAACTGCGATATGTTTACACTCAAGTGAAGATAAAAGCTGCAGAAGTTATGCACACACTTATCATTCATACACGCACTCGTTATGGACACTCGAGAGAATTAGATACATAAAAAAAACACATATCATAAGTATTTGAATAAGGTAGGCATTTTGTTGTAACCATGTAATCTTACTGCTTAAAGTGTACAGTTGATAAAAAAGTCGAATCTTCCCAAAGATCACCATATCCGTTGAAAAATCCATAACTCTTTTATGTTTGCCGAAATATGTCAATGTTTCAGAAATGTATGTCGGCGCTACATTCATAGTACGGTCAAGATTTAAATTTTGAAAAATTCTTTTGAGCGTTTTATTTTCATTACTTCATAACCTATGACCTTCAAGGGCCAGTAGCTGTAACTTTTGAAGATTTTTCACTATTTTGTTCTGTATGTCAAGTGCAAGTTCTCGTTTTAATCCCAAAAGATGTTGAAACACCCACTATTTAGCTTGTCAACACAGAGTCAATACGTGCAAAATGCACTGTTATTGTTTACATTTGAATTCTGGTCCGGAACAGAATTAACTTGCCAACAATAACAAGCACATGTATGGGTTATATATCTCAACATGCTTTAGGGGCCCGGGAGTAGAACAAGGCTCTGCAGATGACATTAAAGGGATACAGTCGTCGGAACTGCGCTCAAAGGTCGTATGGGACCCATACGATCAATGTAAACACTGTATCCAAGGTACGATGGTGATTGAAATTTTAGAACGTGACTGTCATAATCTACATCGTATAATTTAAATGTTGCAGTTATGATGATGAGGTGCATCTAGATATCATGCACGAAATACATTGTCTGTAAACAAAAAACTCGCACAGGCGCAGTTCCGACGATTGTTACCCTTTAAAAAATAGGGAAAATATCATCAAAATTACAGCTAATGGTCCGTTAACCCTTTTCGCATAACTCTACATTTGGTCTGGATGTGGTACATGTATTTGTATCCCACGGGTCGTGCACCGGCTTTTTCTGTTGTGTTGGCTGTGTAGCGCCGCCCCTATACAACCAACACGACAGAAAAAGCCGGCGCACGGTCCATGGGCCACAATTATTGCAGCTACATTCGGTCGGACTTGGACTTATAGACAAAATTATTTATGTATGCTTTAGCAATTACGGTTAAAACCGTAATTGGATGTCGCCAAGGACCAGACAGTAACGCGGCACCGATCACTGTCGAGTCTCTTACGAGGCTGCGACGTGTTCGACCGGCAGGAGCAGACGATACGCCATGCATAATTAAATCGCCTTTTATTCACAAAAATAAGCCAGGTAGGTATATGTACGTCAACTCCTTCTCAACATTCTCGTATACTCTTTTATTAACCAATGCATGATGCGACGTTTGGTGGGTAAAAATTCAACGAAATGAGTTCACATTTTCAGTAATAGACTTTGTACAAGTCTGAGAATAAAAACTAATTCAGTGAATGCGATGTAGTAGAGTAAACTCGATTTGTTTTTTTTCTCTGACCGCGACGTAGTGGAGTTAATCGCGATGATTCCGGGAGAAAATTTCTGCCGACAGCGTTCTCACTCCACGCATGCGCACATGCAATACCAAAAGAGTTCACCTCACACAAGCACCGATGTCTGAAACGTTCCATACATACAAACTCAGTAAAGACGGCGTTGGATTGTATTTGGGGGGTGTCATCTCAGTCAAAGCTTTTCGCACAAAAAGTAACATTAATGTGTTATAACTTGCTGAAATGACCCCACAAAATCACTGACTTGAGCCAAGTCTTATCTGCAATCTGTCTTTGATTGATGGAAGCAAAGGGAGGGAAGTCGAGGGGAGGGAGGGAGGGAGGGGGGAGGGACAGACAGACAGGGAAGAATGCTAGGGTAGATAAGCTGTCTAACTTACCATACACAAATCTTCAGCAGCTTGGCATTCCCTTGGTTCCAGTGCTTCTTCAATGCTGAACTGGCACTGTGATGGTGTATATCTCTCTTTAAACTGCACCTTACAGTCATAGCACTTTAGAGTACAACCTGTCAAAGAGAGAAAAAAACACCTTTAAATTGTCTTTTCCGTCGAAGAAAACGCACCATTGAGAACAAATTGTTTCAGGTTGGATGCTAAAAATCTTTAATTTTTTGACATTACGGCACCTTCTACTTGATGATATGGTTATTGTCCAATGCAAACATGTGATAAAGGTGCACACTTCATCAAAAAAAAACTTGACCACAAATGTAGATTCTAGATCTGTTTTGACAAATACCCACAGCACACAGTAGTGCAAGTAATGTACCTTGTAAAAGTATGAAAAATTCGAATTTACTGAATGACAAGGATGTCTTATTAACACAATTCCATGTGCTAAACGTGACTTATTGATAACGTTACGGTAGAATGCTCCTCGTGGGACAGATATTCGGACTCAAATTGTTACAATTCTTTTCTGATCTACCGCTTGATGAGGGCAATTTTAAAGCTCTTGGAGTAAGAACTTTCACTGTCTCAGTTTTTCGAAAATCGAAAATCGCGTTTTTCCCGATAGAGTTAACACGGGGATGGCGGCCATTTTGAATTTCAAATACCGGTAATCTTGGATAATTTGCTTCTCCAGTATCAAAATTTGCACGATGACTCCTCCAATCTTTATTATTGATTTTGAAAGAGAACGGCTGAAATATTCCTTTAGGAAATTTTGAGCAAAAGTTTTAAGTCTTTACCTTAAGGTAGAACTCACCTCGGGGACAGATATTCGGACTCTCAAACTTTTACGATTCTCTTCTGATATACCACTTGTTGGGGTTCATTTTAAAGCTCTTGGTGTAAGAAAACTTTTGATCGGCTTAGTTTTTCGAAATTCGAAATTTTTTATTTTTCTCCATAGAGTTAACACAGGGATGGCGGCCATTTTGAATTTCAAATATCGGTAAATCTTGGGTTATTTGTTTCTCTAGTACCAAAATTTGCACGGTGACCCCCAATATTTATTCTTGATTTTAAAAGAGAATGGCTGAAATATTCCTTGAGGAAATTTTGAGCGAAAGTTTAAGTCTTTCACTTTCTAGGCGCATTCTTTTAGTCTAAGCATTCTAGTGAAGTTGCCTATACAGATGTGGTAAGGCTCGCGCAGTTAGAATGTTTTCTCATAAATGTTGATTGTTCCTCAGATGAACTGTCTCTGCAGTTATAATGTTAAGAATATGCATTTTATCGTTTTGGCATCAATGTTAATGCATCATTTACTTTTGTTTTCACGATTAATTACCTAGAATCGATGCGTCGTTTCGGTCTTACGAAACCGTTGGGAGACCGAAACTGCGGATCGATTCAAGGCTACAATATTTATGATTTATTTTGAGTTGCTCTTTTTGGTGTATAGTTTATCACAGTGTGATATTTTCAACGTGTATACCATACCGTTCTAGATTATATTGGTCCTCATTGTTTGTTTTGGTTTGCTTGCTTGTTTGTTTTGCTTGCTTGTTTGTTTGCTTTGGAAACAATACATGGACGTGTTACACTTTTATGCTACATGTATAGTATAGTTAGTGAAAATGAAGTTTGTGATTTATCGAGTTTAAATAGTATGAAGCATTCTCATTGATGGATTCGTGTTTTCAAATCCACAGTATAACACCAGTTGAATGTTGGGCGTATTACGAATAAAAAAGCAAGGTTGCGTTTGCCTGAACTTTCCGCACACCGCCATTTCAACCTGACTAAATCGCTGAGGTGTATCAACTGTGGGCCTGTACGTGCGGTGGTGGTGGTTTTCTGGCGTGTTTTCTGGCCTTGCACAAGCTGATTTTCACTTCAACGACTTTTCATGAGGAGCCGTCAGAAAACCACCACCACAGCTATGGATCAACAGCCAAAAGGTGTACATTTATGCTGCTGTTTCTCCACAAGAGGAATCGAGCTTTTATCCGTACGGCCGATATTCCAGTCCGGCTCCTGTGTGAGACTGATAAAGCGACAGGTAACAGTGTGACGGCGTTTAAATATTTGATCTATATTGAATTTCTCTAATGTGATTGATGTTTGATCAGCCTTAGATTGGAACTCTCGTAATACCTACATATTAATTACTTCTGATTTATAGAATATGACGTCGTACTCCGTGTTCAGGCTATTGCGTGCGTCGGCACAGAGCTTGGATATCCCCGTCGCGTCACCGCTGACGCAATTACGCACCTGCCTGATGCAATCGCTTTGGAATTCCAAATTCTATGGCTGGTTTTGTTTTTCTCCGTAATCCTTAAAGTATGGTTCCTGAGAGAGAAAAAAACACTCCTGACGTAACGATAGTGTATGACGTCATAGCCGCCTTGATATGTAAAAGTTGCGACCGATTCATATAGACGGTATCGCGCTATTGTAGCAATTCCGGTCATGAATTCTTAAGGGACAAAGTCGGTTTGTTTGAACGGGGATTTTTTTGTCATTTTTTATGATCGAGTTATTATTTGACTGCCAGATCGAATAACTGTAATGTTGGTTGCAAAATAGGCGGCTCCTTTACAAACCATCTTCGGTATGGTCACCGGTGATTTCTGTTTGATAAGCCCTTCAGTAAAGAGAGCGGCCAGAGAGAAGCTGTGCAGAGACTGGTTAACACGTGTAATAATTGTTGCGATGTTCATAATGTTTTATTTTCAATATGGAGAAACACTGTCTATCTATGCAATTCCTACCCGATATAAGATTTAGTATATTCCGTCAGTTTATCTAAATGAGGGTTAAAATAAATTAGATTTTTTGAAACATCGTGCTTATCTGTTAACAAATCACTTCAAAAATGATAATGCTGATATTGAGCGCTAGGAGAGATCCGTCTCTTCCAACACGCAATTGAGCAGATAATTTTCTTTCTATCAACGTCTAAGATTATCAAGTGTAAGCTCTTATCAATTATACGGCGTATTAATCTCTGGCGCCTTGTCAAAAACTAACCTCAAGAAACAACAATACAGTTCGCATGCTGTAAAAAAAGGAGAACGTTAAACTTATTGTTATCTTCAAGGTTGGGCCCGTCAACATGTGTTCAGGTCGATAGTGACACACGTAAGGCCGTTTAACTATTTTCTCAGCCCCCAAAACACATTTTCGTAACTTGGGTGACGCTTTAAGTTTGTCACTATATACACAGGTACTTTCAAAAACACACGCAGTCTCGTGACTTGGTGAATAGATGTCCTGACACGAACCACGACGACAGATTTGCACTCAAGCTCCCTTGATAAGTTGAGCACTCCAGTATTCTTAATAGTCTTCTCTACGAAAACATGTGTTTTTAACCGAAACTAGTGTCATAGCTGACAATTCTTCTGTTCAAGCAAGAATGGTTCGTGTTCCATTTCTTTTAGGGCGAACATGCATTTTTTCCTACTGAGCAGGCAAGGAAATTTCCTTTGTTTTGATGAGTGCGAGCAAATTGTGAAAAACCTATTGGAGTACTTTGTTTCTTGGTTTTGCCAGTGGAAGGGCCAAAAGCATGGGCAAACTGAGGACAGTGAGGAGCTTTTTTATTTGGAAGGAAGTTAAGCAGTGTTTTTAAGGGATGGGGAAAGGTAATGAGTGAAAGTTATTTTTTCTAAGTCGCAGCCGAAAGACAGGTGCGAACAGCTATAATTTTTCCCGTGCAAACTTTAAAATCGTGCAAGATACGTTAAAATGGTACGTTTATATGTAAAACCACCCCTGGTTACATTTTGTCTAAATTGACTGGTCGGCTATCCCTGTATAAAAACTGTCAGGCAATGAGTCAGTAAAAGTTAGAACGAAGTTCGGCTAAAGTATAATACGCCTCTTGGACAAGTATTGAGACTCTCAAAATTTTTACAATCCTTTTCTGATATACCACTCGTGGGGGTTCATTTTAAAAAGACAAAGTCGGCCATTTTTCATGAATTTTGTTTGATACGAGATACTACTTATATTGTTTGACATGTTGAAAGATACTGAATGAATGGGTGACCATGCATATATTCGACCCCGGTTTTAGACATGACACATGAAACCATCGCGAAAATGAATTAATGGTCATTAATTCATTTTTGCAATGGTTTCATTTAATTTGTCTAAAACCGGGGTCGAATATATTCATGGCCACCCATTTATTCAGTATCTTTCAAAATGTCAAACAATATAAGTGGTATCTTGCATCCAACAACATTCATGAAAAATGACCGACTTTGTCCCTTTAAATGTCTTTGAGTGAGACAAATTTTCACCTTCTTAGTTTATTTTTCCCCATAGAGTTAACACGTAGATGGACCATTTTGAATTACAAATATCGGTAAATATCAGGTAATTTGTTTCTGTAATTAGATTACTAATATCAAACTTTGTAATGTAACCCCTGATTTTTATTATTGATTTGGTAACATTATGATTGAAAGTTTCATTGGGGAAAGTTTGGGCAAAAGTTTGTCTTTTATTTTCAAGGCGCGTACTGCCTTAAACCGAAAAGCCCCCTTACAAAAGTGAACGTAGCAGGATCAACCTAGTTTGGACCTTGAAACGTTGGGCAGTCACCATTTATTGGCAGGGGGAGTAGGTATAAATGGAGTACTTCCGTCCGACAATGTCAATACGACGTCAATCATGTTTTGCTGTGTCATTTTTTCTAAATTAAAATTTCATCAACGAAGAAAGAAACGTTTTCAGGGCGCACCGTGACCGCAATTAAAATCAAAATGCTTAAAACAACTAACATCAAAACAGATTTGTCCTTTTATTAGATTTTGTATGACGTGTTCATGATGAAAACATATTAGATTGTGCAATATTTCCGTAATGGTGGAAGCGCTCCAGCGAGAATGTTGGTCGACTGAAAGAAATAATTAGACTGCGACATGCCGACCTTCAAGTTGGCCTCCTGTCAGCAGATACAGTATCTCACAAGTACTCTGTCGTTTACCTTGTTGGCATTCAGAGACAATTAGAAACGTACAGTTTTTCCTGTCTGTAGACGGGCCAACCATAATTTTGAATTCTTGTCTTCGGTTACAAGACAACTGCTCCATTTTATAATATCTGACATGGCGGTAAAATTATCCCACTCCCATATTTAAGTTGTAACTGGTATTTACGCAACTGGAAGGGGATGTTTGCCTGTTGTAGCAACGCCAAGCTTGTGTTAAAACATTAGCTTTAGCTTTTTCTTCACATTTCATTTGTTCTCTTCCGGCTTGCTAATTCATCGGATAAAATCGTTTCACGTGACACTGCTACGTATGAAAGAGATTTACATTTTTCCAAATGCATATGATTGAGTTAATCAAGTCGTTCCGACTTCTTGTGAGAACAGGTACGCGTTTTACCCTACGACTACGATTATTTTCTATCATGGAATATAAGAATAAAAAAATTGTATGGGTGGGTGTAAACAAACGTCATTGAAGTTATGAAGTCGATACCTGCGTTTAGTCACTTGCAGTAAAGTTGCATTGTAATCTTTAGATTATTCTCCAAATCACTATTCATTGTCTGATTGCGACTGACGCCCACAATATCTTAATTTATTCATTTCCTATCGTTATATTGGCCAAGAGAGCCCCTTTTATCAAGCGGACAATGCCAAAATTTGGTGACCTTTTCAGCAGAACTTTACGGGAAACGAAACACTGCGGCGGCCTATTCCGCATTCATCACAGCATTTCACTAGTTTCCTCAATATTAAAAAAAACTGGCATTGTGGTAAACTAGCGCTACTGTATTTATCCATGCATCCGAGATTTTAGGAGTCTTATTCGTTGCACAAAAAAATCATTTCGATGGCCGCCACATAGCAAATTTAAACAAGCCTTTTGTAAACGCACAACGAGAAAGAAAGAGCTCGGCCGAATACAAAGGCGGCTCACAATGGAAAATCTAATGTATCGAAAGTCCCATTAAAAGACCCATTAATTCATTACGGCTTAATTAATATTCGTTTGATTAAAGTTTAAATCGGATAAAGTCATCAATGTTATAGAGGTAAATACACATACATTAGTAAATTGATCGATACGGTGGGTTTCTGTGTTCAAGTTACGTTGGTGCAACCAATGGCCTCACCATAAGTGTTAGTACACCGAGCGAGCGCCTGGACAGACACGGAGAAATTATACTAGATGGCCGGAATTATCGCACGAGTTTCATTGCTTCTGAAGTTAGTCTCCTTTCTATTCTGAAATAGTCTGCCATTTAAAAAGTTAAACGAATAAAAAGTCACAGGTAAGCCGTATTACAAATAACCCAAATGTTCGATGACCACATTATATTACCACTCAATCCGCCTGTTTGCTCGCCAGGGTCGGCACGCAGCGAACAGGACTCAACATTGAGCAACGCAGCGGATGCTAAAATATGAAAGGGCACATGGGAGGAAAAAACATTTCATCATTACATCCGAAACATATAAATTATAAAATATAATGTGACGTAAGTACTCAACAAATGTTTAAATATCCGTTTTGATGTCTGAGACTTTATCGTCAGTTTCAAATTATTGAAACAAACATATTTACTTTTCCTCTACAACTTTAAACATTTAATTTCTTGATCTCAAAGTACCTACATAATATCTTCAAGAAGCCTTGTCAAACTCTCTCACCCCCCCCCTCCCTCTCCCTCTCTCTCTCTCTCTCTCTCTCTTCCCTCTCTCTCTCTCTCTCTCTCTCTCTCTCTCTCTCTCTCTCCCCTAGTCTCTCTCCGAGTCTCTCTCTGCATACCTACCTACCTACCTACCTACCTACCTACCTACCTACCTACCTACCTACCTACCTACCTACCTACCTACCTACCTACCTACCTACCTACCTACCTACCTACATACCTACATACATACATACATACATACATACATACATACATACATACATACATACATACATACATACGTTTCCATTCATCAGGTTGCATCTATACAGTTATCAAAACTATCTGGCAATGACAGAAAGAGTCGCTATTTTATCTCCACACCTACTTATCACCGAAACTAACAAGTGTATACGTAAGCGGGCAAGACCCATGGACTCTGGACTTGGTAACCTAGGAGATGTGGCGGCACATTGATGAGATGAAATGAGAAACAGTCAACGATTCATTAGACTTTTCGCTATCCTGAACGGCGCCCAGAGGCCACGGAGTTGGTGAAAACATGTATTATCTTCTGATGCTTTCTAACATTCTCTTGTAAATTGTACAAGATCGACAACGCGACAAATGAGGAAATATTGTCTTGGCCTTGACCGTCAGTATCACACGTCACACGCCATGGTGTGGACGAAGTGTGTGTGTGTGTTCGATGCAACATTCACTGAGCAACTGACGAGCAGTTGCAAAGCAACAATCAAAGCATAGTCCGTCTACCACCCCAAGTAAAGGCTGGTTGGCGTGCCAATAACAGGTGCAGCCAACGGAGCTATTCATTGAAAAAGCTATTCTGGGAGCAATTTTTGAGGGCAGGGGAAATTTTAATTTTGCTTGGGCAGGGGACATATTTTTAGGTGGCAGGGGAGCAAATTTTAGGTTTTTTTGTCGGGCAGGGCCGGGCAGATATCGGTAGGGGAAGCTACAGGGGAAGTTGAGCCATGGTGTTTCCGGTAGAAGGCCACTGCAGTATGTGTCTGCATGGGAATGTTAATTTTCAGGGAAAATTTTTTCACAGGGCAGTGGAAAATCGACAGCTAGGTTTTTTCATCTCAGGGTAGGGTAGCTTCATGTCTGCAGGGGAAATGGAATGAGAAATATTGTGGGGGATTTTTTCGAGGGCAGGGGAAATCGGCAAGTTTTTCTCGCCACTTGGCAGGGCCGGGGAGCTTCAAATTGACAGTGGGGAGGGGAAACAGGCAAAAGTAAGTGGGGAGTGGGTAAAAATGAAGTCTGGGTGCGGGAGGGTAAGTCGAAACAATGTGCAGTGGGAGGGCAAATTATGAACAGCTAATCAAGCTCATGACTTAAAATTAGTCAATTCACACTACTTGTCATGCACAATGTATCTTGTTGTAGTAAAGACCCCTTTAAAAGAGCATTGTTCGTTGGCTGCACCTGCCATAATTCTCCAGTATTAATCCATTACTTTAAATTTGATGACAATCATCTTGGTCAATTATCTGTTTGGATTAGATTATATCACAGTCAGAGAAGAACGAGATCGTGTGCATTACAAAGACGGGAGACGCGCCAAACCTCCGTGGGGTCTACCAGCGAAAGTGCAAAAGTTCCCGTGAAAAATATTTCGGCGCCGTCCCAGTCACCGCTTTACCTGCAAAATGTGTGGAGGTCAATATACTTTGTTTCACTGATTTGTAGTACACAGCTATCAATCTTTTGTCATTATAGAAAATGACATATTATTGATGCATTCTCAACTTTCTGTTTAACTTTATGGTGACTTAGGTTCTTCTGACTGAGCCGGGCCGGGGGGACATGCAGTCGTCCCTTCCCCTCTACTGACGAAGTAAAGGAAAACAGCGGCCCCTAAAGATGCCGTATAAAATGCATTTAGCACATCTTCACATGGAGTATTGTTACAGTTGGTTGAGAGACAGACACCCGGTTGTTGAGTGAACACGGATGCTTTCAGCCATCTACGCTTTGATGAATGTTTTGCTACTCAGAATTTTAAAAGAAAGTTGACTGTAAGTTTTCGGTCATTTCGACAGGAATACTAAATTTACGTCATATTGGGACGGAAATATATTGAACTGATTCATTTTCAAGTCTGTGTTTCAACATCAAATATTGATCGGAAAACAAATTCGCGTGACGCCACAGCTGACAGTTTGTAGAGGCCTCATGTCTTTCAAGGGCGGAGAAGTAGGTAAATTATAGCACTGTACAAAATGATACGAATGTTTCAAATCTTCTGCCGTTCCTTGGGGAAATTTGCCAAAAAGTTTAATTTTCGTTGCAATTTGCCATCGTATTCTTAAAGTCGGTTAATCGAAAGAGCTCAATATCTTTGCCGTGCAGTTGGTTTGTCCTGTCGATTCGATTTGTCAGCCTCTGCCACAAGTTGAGATCCACACTCGTCAAGTCTTTCGTGCAAAAACTTGACGTATCTCTCAGGCGTTGATTTAAGCACTGGGAAGAGCAAAAATAGCGAACTCTGGACGCATTGGGTCTTTTGTATACATGCTTGGACGTTACTTGATGAATGGGGCAACAACAATCCTCTGCATTCCTAAGGGACATCGAGCGACCATAAGATCTGATATTGCTCTATGGCAGGCAATACTGTGAATACCGCGTCACTCGGTCTGAAGCAGAAACGGGCATTGTAGCCTGAACAAAACGTAAAGCAATGTAGGACTTATTTTACATTGCATGCGGTGTATTATTACCGCAGTACTGTGTCTTCATCAGTTGACATGTTCTTGTTTTTCCCCGCGAGAACAAATTTGAACTCTACCATGTTCGAAGCAGGAACATACATCTCCAAGGAGGAAATCAAAGATTTTCGGCCACCGCCTTAGCAAATGTTTGCTTACCTCTCGAGGGCAATGTTTGCACTGGTTTTTGAGACACGTGACTTGTAAATGTCAAATGTGATGCTTGGATTTCTATCTATTTTAAATTTATTCACGATCAATAAGTTGTGGTGCTGTATCGCTTTTTTATTTGCCAGACCCTCTTCTATTCATATTTCAAAAATCAGTGATACTTTACCATTTGTACGACCCCGACACCTCTAAGTCCTTGGGAAATTTCAATTTGTGGTCTTTTTGGCAATGACACATAAAATAATACAGTAGTATAGTAATATTTTAACGAATATTACATTTATAAAATGAACGTTACTTTCAAAGCCGTAGTGTGCAAATGATTGCAAGGGACTTAAGTCTTGCGCATGCTCAAACGACGACCTTTAAAAATGTTCTTGCGTCCTATCATCAGGACGATCTGTCTCGAAGCGCAAAGTTTAAATTATACATTTTTTGCACGGTGCTTTCTCAACATGGCTCGACTTCGATGGCGTCACGAAGGGGAGAGAAGACAAACATCAAGGAAGGAAAAGACACGATCTGTTTGCAGGAGTGCCCAGTACGAGGAAATTGAATCTTTTGTACTCTGTGTTTGTTAGTCTGTGCCTTCAAAAAACGGTACGAACGGTACAGACGTATCTGTTTCAGGGAACGGACAGTGTATTTCAGACTGAGAGTCGAATTTCCACTATCCAAGCAGTCGTTGTTCAATAAACCATCAGACTAATTTCAGTTTATTGACACGTTTATTTGGACTTTGAGATGTTATTCGTTTGTAAGACTGATAACGTACACTAATACCTACCCAACAGATATAGGAAATATTATCTATCGGTAGCCTTATTTGAAATAAAATTTGTTACAGTTTTTAAGCCTCATTAGTGAAAAAATAATAGCTTCATTTTCTCCTAAAAAGTTGAGCTCAAACTATGACATCTGCTGTACCTTCGAGGCTCGCAAACGTTCTCTTTGTAGTCGAAGCAAAATCATAAATTTGCATATGGTATGACACAATAATAGCCTCGATTTCGAATCAAACTCATCCGTGCAAAGTGCAAAATGTGAAACCGACCTGACAGGGAGCTGCAGTATTATCTCTTCAGTTACACTGCCTCTCGGATTCCCTTTGCCCTTCGGTACACGTGCTTTGGTGCGTTGCGCCGAATATTGAAATTAATGGACGCAATATACTGGCGTTATTAGCTGAGCAGAGACGATATTACAAAGTGTCGTTGTTATCAAGAATGTTTATTTCAACTATAACGAATATAAATAGTCCTTAAAACTCTCCCCCGCGGTAATAATACCTACTGCAATTTTTATCCTGTATACTTTATTATCTTCATATTAAACATTGTGAGTAACTGATTGCTTTATTGCACGCTCCTGGAACGTGTCTTGCGTACTGGTTTTCAACTTTACTTAACCTCTTTTGTCTGAAATGGTGGGGCATATGCACTATATTCTGTGGTTATAATAAAAATGGCGTCATTTAATCACGAAACACATGGCCAATGAGTCGATACGCCCTTTAAAGTTCAAGAACGTTTTGTATCAGCTATATCTTTTTGTTAAAATAGGAATGAAACACTCACACGACAACAACACAGCGGGTTTCATATTCCGTGGCATTTGTTCCTTCGTTCGAGCGTGTGCTGTCTATAATCGTTAAGAGGTGTATCTCCTGGCGCGTAGACAACGACGACGCTTCTTAACTCGTTCATCATGGGAATCAATCTGCCAATTTGTGACACAATTTTGTGCGTGGCATGGGTTTCAAGAAGCTTCAAGAATGCTCTCGACGTGTATTTGCTAACCCGATCTCGTTATTTTCCCCGAAAGATCATCAAAATTGAAGTTTGAACATATTACCATCTTTTTAAATTTAAATTTGAATCTCGATGGATGGTACTTGCAGGTGCTTTTCACTTCTAATTGTTGAATCAGAGTAAAACACTCCCATTGCCAATCTGGGATTTGTTCCATAGCTATTGAAGAATTTGCAATAGCTTGTGATCACTGTGTCTATTAAAATGTTAATTTTGAATGTCTCTGTGTCCGAATCACACTTATGACTCTACACCCTTCAAATGCTTACGAAGATAAGTGTACTTGTAAACGGTACCCCCGGCATCTCATTGCCTTCTCAGTATATATTAGTCCCCAAGACACTGTCAGTAACCTTATTATTATTACAATATCTTTAATTCAGATTATAAAAATCCATAGCAAAACAACAATACGTTTATGATCTGTCGACTCATCAAAGTGTCAGTAACTTTTTTTTACTTTTTCGTTATTTTTGTTTTTAATGCCTTGTTCTACGCTTAAAATCATGTTGAGGTATGTAGCTATTCAGTTCAACCTGTACATGCATAGACTGCATTGGTATTGTTGTCAAGTGAATTTCAGTCCAGACTAAGATTTAAATGTAAACAATAACAGTGAACCTAACACATGTAATTGCTGTGTTGACAAGCTAAATATATGGTGTTTCATCGTGCTTTGGGGAGTAGAACAAGAACTTGAAATTGACATACAAAACAAAAGCAGTACAAAAAATAAAAAAAGATATAATTAATGTCCCTTTAAACTTGGAGTTCTCTTATCCACATTCACCAACGTGTTTCCCACAAAGCATGCACCAAAAGATAAGTATGTGGCTTCATGGAACTTAGCTCCATGGTGGCATTTAGCATTTGCGATTGAAAAAAAAACGCTTACATCAAATCTGCGACAGTTTAAGCATTTTCTTACACTATTCCACTATTTTTGGAAACAGCTTGAAACAAAATTTGTGGTATTTTTATTAGGCATTCTCAAGCACGACTCTGTTTTTGCAAGGACTTACGTATTCATAATTCTGGTATTTGCTGACTGTATGAGCACGGTTATGAAAATGAAATCGCCTGCAAACATTCAATCCGCTACAACAATAATGCTGAATTGCCCATTAAAACACACGCCAATTGCACCGTTCTCCTTTCTCGTGTAATAAAATGCTTCACTTAAGTTCAGTTTAAAGGCGTGTTTTTTCTCGTTACATGAGTGTTCAGGTAATTGATTGAATGCTGGTCAGTGGTAATTGTCATTGTGCGGTCCAAAGACCGTTCATATGAATTCACTAATCGGACATGCCTTAGTTGTTGCCATGTCAACGCAATAGGCGAGCAAACGGTGATTGCAGAGGGTTTTAACACTAGTTAGTCTAAAAAATTAAGCGAAGACTATTGTGCTTTTTGATATGGAAGTTTCTTGGCCCATTGATTCGTCATTTCTCCTAGGATCCAAATTTATTTACTCCGGAGCCATTGTTATGGGAGTGGATGCATGACTATTGCCAAGTGCCAAAAAGAGGGGATATCACCAAAGTTCGGTGTCTATCGGCACAATCCTGTCTAATATATTATTTAACAAGCTGATTGAATCAATTTAAAGTTTTTATTTTCACGACAGATACCCGTCGATTCCAAAACGAAATCAATAATTATGCTCAGACAGTTACCGATTAGTCCATTTCCTCCGCAGCGGGGCTTATATTGAAAATGGCAGGTATCATACAAAATTATCTTTTTGAAGGGGGTCATTAAAAAGATTTTGTTTCATGCACAACAACAGAGTAAGTAAAACATTGCCATCGTCTCTACCATGTCTATCAAGATCATGGAAAAAGTGTCTCCCGGAGATAAAAAATCACAAATTTCTGAGAAAATGTAAACACGCAGATACACATAACAACACTGTACTCTTCAGAGGTTCAACCCTTCTATTGAAACACTTGAAATGACGCACGATTCAACCCTCCTGTGAAAACACACTTGAAACCACGCACGGCTCAATGAAGGATTTACGATTTCCTCTTTTCTGGTTATAAAACAAAAAGCATGGGTTTTCTCGTTGTATCACCAATACAGTGTCTTTTAATGACTGCAATCGTACAAAGGAACCACACTGACAAGATCTTCTAACAGTACTACAAACTGCTTTTCCACCAACGTACTTAATAACTCACCTTTAACCCGTTGTGTTGTGGTTTAACAATATTCACTTATGTTGCAATTTAGAAATGTATTGCGCGTGTATTCAAAATTGTATACCGACATCTCCCTCAGCATGGCGCGTGGGTTCGTATTGATGGCTTTGATAAGTTGCGGTTTCTGATCCGTTCACATCCGGTAAGGTCTGAGCGACGTTTCTTTTACATGAGAAACTCTGGCTAGGACGACTGTATTTAACGCAAGGTTTTGAAGGCATTGTTAATTACAAAGTTTCAAAGCAGATATAACTTCTCATTTTTGACTTGAAAAGGCTAGCAGCCAGTTTACCGCTGCTGAGTTCAATTCCTGTGAAACCGGGTTGGAACAATAACGTACCGGCAGAAAGTTCCTTTACAGCGAATAGTTGCCATGGTGAAATTAAGACATCCACAAAAGAAACCAGAAAATTCCGGATGAAAACACCAAAAGCACCTTACGACGAAAAGTTATCGATTTAAAAGGGCAAGATTCCTTTCTCCGCCAAGAAATAAGGGAATTTTGACATTAACACTACAGGACCCTAATATAATGACAAATCGCTCGCTCACATCAGGGATGCATTGATCTAACTAACATGCAGCGAGTGTTCCTATCGTCGGCTACTCAAATATTTTGTAAATGGTTAAACTCTACATTCGTACTTGATTGTACTCCCATTGATGAAGAGAATAGCCGCTCTCGAAAATTGACACGACTCAGCGAACGGGATTTTGTCAAAGAGCGTCATAGCATACCGCCGGGAAAAAAACTGCCGTTTCGCTCTCTTTTCCTAGAGGAGAAACTGGAATATCCGAACAGCACCGTGGGAAGACATGCTCTCTGAAATATTGAACTTACGTTGTCGGACGTGTTATTTTAAAACTTGTTGCTTTTCTGCAGTGACAGATGCGGATATCTGGTTGCTAGGCGCAACGCTCGATGTTGCAATCAGAGTATCTGTTTACTGATACGAGCCACTTTAATTCCCGTGTCAATTTTAATTACAGGCCTGGCCTTTATTAGATGTCGCCTATTCGACTTGCTGAATAAAATCTATCGATTTAGAAGTCTCGTCTGAGCGGCTGCACCATACTGTGTGTACCGTCCTGGTTAGATTTTTTTGCGGACTACAGAGCAGAGATATTCTTTACTTACCTGGTTTTATCGTTCCTGGCAGGAGCAGCAATGAGGCCCCATAGGCCACTAGAATTGTCAGAGACATCATCATTGAGTTGTGTTGTCCACACCATATGGCCACATCTCCTCATGGTTGGTAACCCGAACAAAATACTGAATCCAAGTCAGAGCGCACCTTTGTCTGCCTGGAGACAAACTCAGCTTGTATTGGAAAGAACCATTCTGGGGACGGGGAGGTACAAGGATTGGTGAGGGGACTAAGTTTAATTTCAAAAAGATCGGCACGCTTCGTTGAAATTTTTTTTCACATCACGGCCCAACCAGGACCATTTTGACATTTGTCAAGGCAGCGGAAAATCATTGTCGTTAAATCACAGCCATTTTCCCTTCGCCTGTCACGTTCATGAAATATAAAGTATAGTAAAACATCCCGTGTTTGCACATGGTGAATGTATTTTAATTAATGATAGACTATGGAGACAAAAACAGTGAAATAAATTACATGGCTTGTTGAAAATTCCTCCTGTACTAGACGCGCCTAAGTTGACTAATGGTCAGCAAACAGGGCGAAAAGTAACCAGCGTTTGCACAGATCATTACAGTGAGCCATTACACGTTGACTTTTCGAATTGTATTCTCGTTCCCTTGCCTTTGACGTGGAAGTCACTAAATTCCTTTTATCTGTCCTTCCAAGCAACGTTCAGTGACGACACTTGACAGTCAAAGACCCGGATTTGTTGTTGCCGGACACAGATAACTGCCTGACGTCATCATTTGCATCAAAAGCATCCTTTTCTGTCGCCCATGTTACATCATCATGACATATTCAAAACGAAAATATGGTTTGAGGTCCACGCAGAAATTAACTGGATGGTGAAACTGTAAAGAATTCAGTTCTTCATTTGCCTATATAAATTTATGAATTTATTATTCATTAATTCATTTATTCATCATTTATTTATCTTTAGGCACAAGTGAAAATAAGTTTATACAAATCTTTGAATGTGACTACGTGTTCCTTGGACTCCATCAATAACCAAACTCTGAACGACTACTTATGTTACTAGTTATTAATGCAAGATGCTGTCCGTGTCAACTTATCTCTATTTATTTATTTATTTGTTTGTTTGTTTGTTTGTTTGTTTGTTTGTTTATTTATTTTTGCAATTACGACACACTTTTGGGTTACAAAAAAATAATAAATCGTGCGAACCTGAATGACTAGGAAGCACAAGAAAACCCCAAGTCCCTCAACCAAACGTACTTTAACCAAAATGAAAACATTGGCGCAAACACGGCTCCCTCCATCTTCGGCAGTCATTTCTCATTCATTCTTTGATTTCTACTACTTAACTAACTACACATTGCTTGCACATTTCACTCTGAAATGGTCACGCAACCTCTCCATTTCATATTTCGGCTAATTACACGGCATTATGAAGTCGTTTAGGGAGGTCCTAGTCCCACTGATCGCCTAGCTTGGTTAGAAATGATGTTTCAGATCACAATGTTTGTTAGTTTGGTGGTTTAATTGCTCTTTTTGCACGCCCTGTGCTATTTCCGTTCCTTTATGCATGCAGCGACCAATGAAGGGTCTCCGCGCTCGGACATAAAATCAACGGTCATGTCTCAGATGTAGAGTTGCATACTCGTTCATAATCGTACAATACCTGTCAGTATGATACTAAAACTCCATTAATTTTGATAAGGATTTATTTTGTGATATTTTTCTTTGTTTTTCAAGTCCAATTTCTTGTGCCATTCTATAAATTATGTCGAGATGTAGGCCTACAGTAATGAACTAGTTCGTGTATAGCGTTCACTATCATACAGTTCACAATTTCTCAACAATAAACGATCAAGTGCATTGAGTTGGCCACGCCAGTACGCTATATTTCGACACACTTCAAGAGGAAGAATGAAATATTTTGGTTTCCTTGAATAAATGAAAATAATATTAATAATTTCAGTTTTTGCCGATCGTGTTCCTTAAAAATCGAATTACATTTTGTATGTAAACTTACTCGCTAGGAACAATCACGCACGTGCAATACTTAAAATGCATGATATATCGCCTTGCTAAAAAACAGTTGTGTGTCATACCTGAGTATGCATGCTATGTTGCCAAGCAAATATAGGGGTATGTAATATCATGGAAGTAGTTGTGAGGCCAACGGGACAACGCCGTGTAAGGATGGAAGTAGGCAGTATACAAGCATTTATATTATAAGTCGTGGTATGCTTATCTAGATGTAAGTAAGTATTCTACTTAATACTTGCTTATTAACGTCTGACTACTACCTCTGCCACAACGCTATAAAGAAGGATGTATAACTGGATACAATAGGATAGGATAAGATACGATATGGCGGGATAGGATAGGATATGGCAGGACGGGACGGGACAGGACAGGACAGGATAGGACAGGACAGGATAGGATGCGATGGGATAGGATAGCATAGGACAGGGCAGGACAGGGCAGGATAGGGTAGGATTGGATAGGAATAGGATAGAATAGGATAGGGTAAGATAGGATAGGATAGGATGGAATAGCATAGGACGGGACGGGACGGGAGAGGATAGGACAGGATAGGATAAGATAAAATAGGATGGGGTTGGATTGGATGGGATAATATAAAAAAATTATAAATAGCGCCCAGTATCCATCAGCAATGTTCACTATCGCTTTACATTAGGTCACAGGTAAACCCTTTCAAAGAAATGCGATCTGAAGGTGCAAATGCCGGGCGCGGGAGCTGATTGGCAGTTCGTTCCATAGAATTGATGATCAATAGGAGGAGAGGATCTGTCACCATACGATTTTAACCGAGTTCGAGGAACTTTAAGTGTAGTTTGTAGACTTGATCGGAGAGATCTGCTAAAGGTGTTGACTAAAACTTAAAGAAGCATGGTTACCGATACCTTAAAGTAAGCATGTTATATTCCAAGCTAATACGGATTTTTACAATACTTACGTATGCACGCTATATTGCCCAGCAGCATGATACAATACTCTGCAGCATGATGATACTGGATATTATTAACTTTGTCCGCATAGTTCAAGATCGGACTTTGGCAGTTATAATTTCGAAGAATCCAAATAAACACTGTATAATTGATTCGTGTTATGAAAACTCTAGAAACAGACACGCCCTTCAGTCGTGTCCTCGAAGTTTACATGTCACTTTGCCTCAATGATGGCAACTCTATCTAGCAGTCGGTTATCTGTCAATGTACTTAAGCAAACCCAGCAAGACATCTTAAGGATGGATTTCTCTGTGGGGCTGTCAATATAATGTCTGCTTTGAATAATGCATGGAAAGACAGTTTGAATACGTATCATATAACTAGTAGATTTTTAGAAATTATTCTCAGAATGTCAGTAAATATGACAATGCCTTTCCAGTCGACACTCGACCAGAATATGTGAAGGAACTTTACTCATGAGGATGGCCCGTTGAACATTGATTGGAAAATATCGTACGATGCCGGGTTACTGCACGGCAGTACAATGTATGCTGATTAGAACACATCATGGTTTCGATATGCATGCCACATACACAGATACATAGATACATACATAGATACATACTACATACATACATACATACATACATACATACATACATACATACATACATACATACATACATACATACATACATACATACATACTACTACACACACACACACATACATACATACATACATACATACACACACACATACATACATACATACATACATACATACATACATACATACATACATACACACATACACACACACACATACATACATACATACATACATACATACATACATACATACATACATACATACATACATACATACATACATACATACATACATACATACATACATACATACATACATACATACATACATACATACATACATACATACATACATACATACATACATACATACATACATACATACATACATACATACATAGATACATACATACATACATTAACATACATACATTAACATACATACATACATACATACATACATACATACATACATACATACATACATACATACATACATACATACATACACACATACATACATACATACATACATACATACATACATACATACATACATACATACATACATACATACATACATACATACATACATACATACATACATACATACATACATACATACATACATACATAGCAGTGACACTTCATACAGCAGTACATTTACCGTCGCTGTAGGCGAAACGGAGAGTTCAAGTCGAATATGCCATGTTTTATTTCACTCTTGTTGTTCTTAAGTGTATTTAATAAAAGTTCTGCTGAAGCCAATATTTCTGTTAGAAGAAAACAGATTGACAATGCCTGTGCGCTCGGACTTTTCACCGATGTAAAATATTCTTGTTGTCATCCGCGCAGTTTTGAGATTTCGTATACCGGCAGCCAACATTAATGGCAGTATCCTCTTGTCTTCATTTCAATTCAATAGGTTTGCCATGTTGCGTTACATCAGTACCGGAGACATTTATCGACAAAAGACTAACATCACGTCAATATTTGGACTGTCCTTCGAGCACTTAAGAAGCATTCAGTGGAACAAAAAAAAAGCTCAAGTGCAGAACTGCAAAAAATTGCGATAAAAGTGACGGGATACATCGATATTGTAGTTCACCACCCTGTCCTTCAGACAGTTTTAGCCAGAAGCTCCTCTGATTCGTAACGCCATACCGAGTTGCCAGCGATTGTGTGAATTATGGAAATTCGCAATGCTGTTGGCGTCATACTATAGTTTAATCAATATGGCTTCTTAATTATTGCTTTCAGGGATTTCTGACATTTAAATGGTCACCGACAAAGTAAAGTTGCTATCCCCAGTCGACTGAATGCGCAACAGCGGAAGGCGCATGACTTGCATGAGTTATCGCGTCCACTTTGCGGCGAATATTTTGGTCGCCTAACATATAGGATTTCACCCGCCGTTTTCGTGTTAGTTCTGTGGTAAGCTTATCCCCGGACCCATTTCGGGTGTCACTTTTATGTAGTCAGACCAGCGAGTGAACAACAAACTGCCAATTCTAGGGGAGTTGCATCAATCATTTCAACGCACCGGGAAAAACATACTGCTACCCACAGGCACAATTGGAAAATTGCTGACTGATGTAGTATAGGTACATATTAAAACACAGCTGGGCAATCGCCTCGCCAAAGGATGAATAAGCATTGTCTCTGCTGTTTATCAATTTAAATTGTTCGACCAATTTTCTCTCTACTCAGTGCGTTTGTTAAAAGCGCATTTGAAATACAGAGACCCTTCAATTGGTGTGCCAATCGATCTCCTAATTGAATTTCTAAATATCATTTTAAAATAGTTAATTTTATATCACAGCTGGCGCACAGAACGAAAGCGCACAGAGGTTATTAAAACATACAGTGACTCCTCATTAGTGTTTCGCAGGCAGGTTGTAAAGTCATTATGCTCTGGATATTGCAAGTTGAAGTGCGCATCATAGATTGCTATTGTTTTAATAAAAAAGAAATATTTATTCATGCACTATTCGCACACTATCACTGTGTTCGGAAAACGCGAACAAACAGATCCTGCAGATTACATTGTATAGAAGTTAAAACAAAAAGCGCTGATATTGTTTTGTGTTCTTGCAACTTTAAGTCACAGATTACATCATATCAAGCCTCCTCTGACATTGGGTTTTGCGGAATGACCAACAATATGAAAACCTTGTATTGTTATCAACTATATACACAAGGAACGAATGCATGGTCTTGAAGAAAGCTTTTAACAGTGACCCTCAAAATGAAGACCCTCATCTCCTACAGTGAAATAGTTAGAGAACAACTCCCGTAACAAGGCCTATAGCACCTCAGTTTATAGATATAATTTTGTAACTTTTTTTTTTGACCATAACATTTCCATACAGGTTAAAAGAAATCCCCGTGACATTTAATAGGACTGGTCCTGTCACCGGCCATAAGGCAGATGGCCTGCTAAGGAGTAGATCAATGAGACTAGGGACCATATATGATTAATGTTAAATATATATATATATATATATATATATATATATATATATATTATATATATATATATATATATATATATATATATTGCATTTATTTACTGAGTCCTGAGATGAAACGTTCTTCAAATTTCGTTTCGCACCTGCTGTTTCGGCGTCAAACGTACTGAAACTCTGCGATAATGCGCGACACTGTTCCCGGGAGAACGGCCTTTCCGCTCTAGTTTAACACGAATGTTATGAAACGCTATAAATAATGGTTATAGAGGCTTACAATTAATGTACGATTGACGCTAGCTGTTGCTGATTTGAAATGACAAACACAACATTGTCGCACTCACATCTGCACATGCGCAGAAGGTGCTGGAGCGTCTTCTCCAATCGCCGCACAACCGTCTCTCGTGGAGGGACGGTCGCCGCACAAAGAAGTCCAATTTTTGTTGAGCGGCTGGTAACCTTTCACTTTTACAAATCAAAACAATGTTTTGGCGCTTTCCAAAAGTATTCCTACATGGAGAGGGCAATCGTCAAGTAAACTGAATCCATCTCAACGAAATCAGATAAAGAGATTAGCTCATTTTGTTTTACTTTCTGTATCTTTGGTTGGCCCTCGCCTCCTAAAAGGACAGGAAGCGCAATACACGGAGACCGAGCACACCTACATCTGATCAGGACACGAGCTTTATAGACCTTTAACCAAATGAAAGTCTCATTGTAGCGTATTTCTATAGCCTTTTAAATAACAGTGCCTTTAAAGATTTATAGCGGTGCAAATTCCAATATCGTTGGTTTAAAACTAGTGTTTCCTGCAGTGTGCACGGCGGCGATTTTGTGGAAGCCGCAGTTGTCGTAACATCGCCGTGTGGGTCCTACAATGGCATAGTTCCTACTTTTCTGCCGTAATTCCTGTTGCTCTGTAAAGCGCAGTTATTTGTAATATTACTATATGTTTCCGCAAGCAAATGAAAGGCCTCAGCCAGGAGTCTTGTTTCTAACTTTTATTTCCCAAGTGCAAGTGAAACCTTCAGGCAAACAACCGTTGAAAATCTCTTCAGATCAACCTTTCGAAATTTTGCTTTGAGAATCTCTGATATAGTTAATCTTTTACAGATTCGATATCGTGTACGAGTGCTTCCATTTTCTTGAGGTGTTTTCTTAAGGATGAACTATCAATATTCTAAGATACGAAAGGCATGGTGGAAAAGTGAAAATACAAACAAATTTATATCAGCGAGCACATATTCCAGATTCTGAAAATCAAATGGCTGTTTCTTAAGCTCCATTAATGAAGCTTTTAATCTATTTGTACTCTACGATATCGATAATGTCGAATTACCTTGTACTCAACTGTCAATACCGACCTCCATGAGTGAAATGTCCAACGTTTTTTTGACATGGGGATTTTAGTCCGGACAAGAATTAATTTGCCAAGTATTACATTAAGTGTTGTGCTGTACACAGTGCGTTGTGTTGGCAAGGCATAAGCATTACAACATACTTTGTTAAGACGTTACAGCTTTTATCGCAGGTTTATTATTAAACACATAACTTCCCTCTGAAGGGAAGAAAAGGGTTACAAAAACAAAAGAGGAAGTTACTCAAACGAAACCAAAAGTGTTTCGAAGTAATAATACGAAAAGAAATAAATTCAAACCAAAAAAAACCAAATCAAATGATGATTACATTTCTGATAGGCGTTCCATTCTCAATTTCATACATGTAGATATGTATTGTGCTAGAGGAATTGATATGCTAGTATTTTTCATTATGAATTCAAATTTGTTAGGCATATCATAAAATGCGGTATTATATTTTGCAGCTGCAGCAAACAAGAGATTTCTTTGGCTGGTGTAAAATTTGCAAGAAATGATGTAATGTTGTTCATCTTCTACACATTTGCATTTGCAGATTTCTCAGACTCTTTCATGTAATGGCATTTTATTGTGGCGTCCTGTTCCAATTTTAATGAATGATTACTTAATCTAAATTTGACAAGACTGTCTCGGAGATCAATATTATTGATAGTAGTAATGTAATTTTCAAGCTCGATACTTTGTTTAAATATTCTGTATGTTCTCAATTTATTTTTTGCATCTTTATTCGTTCTTTTATCATCTTGGATTTCTCTTTCCCACAATTCATCGTATGTGCCTTTAAGTTTGCCATAAATTTTGGTCGATTCAGACCTAGTGATAATGTGATCGGAATTAACAAGTTGCATTTCCCCGATATTAGTACAGATTGACTCAATCTTACAATACCACTTGCTTTTCAGAGTTTTGTTAACAAGGAATGCTTCCTTTAACAGACAGTGTTCGCTATTATTAAGTCTATTAAAGTATTTGATCATCTGTTTTTGAATAAAAATTTCGATGGGATAACGACCAAGTTCACTGTATGTTGCAAGTTTTGATGTGTTTCTTGAAATTCCCAATAAGAATCGGCAAAAGCTGAGGTGAACGTCTTCTATAGCTGATTTGGAGGTACACTCGTGTCCCCATACCTCACAACCATACACAAGAATGGGTCTGATAAGTTTATCAAATAATGATTGTGCTAATGGGACATTTAGATTTCTACCAATTTTTTCTTTTAAAAGGTACACTGCTTTCATACCCTTTTTCTTCAGATTTTCTGCCCTGTTTTAAATTTTCCATTTGCACTTAAGACCAAACCAAGGTAGTTAAATTGTTTAACTATTTTAAGCTCCTTGCCCCCAATAAAGAATACGTGATTATCCAAATATCTGTTAGACTTATTAAATATCATAATATTTGATTTATCCGTGTTGACCGTTAAGTGCCATTTTGTAGTGTACATGGCTAATTTGTCCAAACAATTTTGTAGTCCTTTTTTGGACTTTGACAGAATGACGATGTCGTCAGCGTAGAGAAGACAGCTGATGCTAGTCTTATCAAGGGTTGGTGGGTCACACTTTTCATTATCAAAGATGTTTGGAAGGTCATTAATGAACAGGTTGAAGAGTGTTGGACTTAGGTTACATCCCTGTTTTACCCCTACGGTAGATTGGAATTGTTTGGTTAGACCCCCATTAGTTTTAATCTTGTACGTCATATTGCTTTACATGGAATTTATAAGATATTATAAATTTTGCCTGTTATATCATTTCTCAGGAGTTTAACGTACAGGCCACCATGCCGAACACTGTCAAATGTTTTTTTAGATCGATGTCGCACGCATACATTTTAGTACATTTTTACTTTTTTTTGTATTCGAACGTTCACTATGATACAGATACTTGTTGACAATGGTTTTTAATATAAACATGTTATCGGAGGTACGGCAGTTTTTCCGAAAGCCAAATTGTTGTTCAGTCAGTTTCTTGTTTTCATTCAGGTATTCTGTCAATCTATGATTTAATATACTAGTGAATAATTTTCCTAAACAGCTTGAAATAGCGATTCCTCTATAATTTGAAGGGTTTGTTTTTGAGCCTGATTTATATATTGGGACAATTAGACTAGTATTCCATGATTTGGGCATTACTCCAGAATTAAGGACAACATTAAACAGTTTTCCAAGAGCACTTGTGAGATAGTATCCTCCACATTTAAACATTTCATTGCACAATTTATCTTCTGCAGATGATTTATTGTATTTGAGTTGCCCTATAGCGCGTTGAATTTCATGGTTTAGAATAGGACCGTTTAAGAAGTCGTTTTGTTTATCATAATCTGATTCAAGATTCTCAAGTTCTTCCATAACGTTAGCTTCATTTGTGTTGTAATGAATAATATCTGGATTATAATCGTTGTTAAGCAGCATTTTGAAGTGGTTTAACCAATCAGAAGGAGTTATAGACTCAATTGCAGAATTACTGTCACAATCTTCATTCATTTCGCGTAATAACTTCCAAAAGTGTGATGAATTACCTTTAGAATGTTCTAAATTAAATATTTTCAATCTTTTCATGTCATTTTTCTTACTTTTGATGAGTTTCTTCCATTGTTTTTTCAGGGTAAATGCTCGTCCTCGAATCGAAGGGTCATTAGGGTATTTCTGTAGCAACTTTAATGCGTTTTAAGCTGGTCACGAAGCTTGAAACAATTATGATCAAACCAGTTATTATTACGTACTTTATTCCTTTTTTTCTTAGGTTTAGGGGTGATCTTTCTAACGCATTTATCAGTAAGCGACGTAAGTAACTTTTCAAAGCTACACACCGCTTTATCTGGATCGCTATCATTATTTTCAGATATGATATTGTTTATATAGCTATTTTCTGCTTGTAAAAATTGGGTGAACATACGTTTTGCATGACTATCCCATATGTATCTTGCCGGTAGAGGGTCAAGCTCCTCTCTAAATTTACTCTGCTTGTCTACAATATCGTCAAGGCATTGCGCAATTACAGAAAACGATAATGATATAGGGCAATGATCGGAGATACTTGTCAAGTTATTGACTTAAAATAATGGACTGGATCATAAATGGGCTTAGTTATTATACCAAAATCAACGACACTACATCCGTTAGGGGTAAAACATATATCTTCCCTTAGTATCCCCTATGGTGCGACTATTTAGAATAATTAGATTACAGTTCAAACACAATTCGATTAATTTCTTGCCGAATTTGTTAACACTGCATTTTGATGCTATGTCGGAATTGTTTCTTATCCTGAAATCATCATGTGTGTAAATATCCGGAATAAGTATATATCGATTATTGTCTTCGTCAACCACATCATTAATCGAACCTATGCTGGCATTGAAATCGCCCAATAACATTATATCTCCTCTTGAGGAAAATTTGATGATATCTTTTTCTAGAATATCGAACAGATCCACATTGTTGTATCTGTAACTTGTCGAATTTTCAGGTGGTATGTAAATACAACAAATATATACGTCACTGGTGCTGTTCAATAACTTTTTGTCAATTTTGCACCATATGAAATCTTTTGTAATGCTTTGTGCTACTGTTATATATCTTTTAAACTTACTTTTGTACATAACAGCAACACCCCCTCTCTGTCGTTTCGATCTTACACCTACTAATTTTCTGTCACTCCGAATAAATTCATACTTATCCAAGTTACTAATCAAATTAACACTTGTACTTTCATTGAGCCAGGTTTCTTGTAGACAGATGAAATCCATGGATGAGATGAAATTAGTGAAACATTCGTCTTGCTGTTTCTTGTACAAACCATTTATGTTCCAACTGCCTATTTTAAATGACGGCATAAAACTCAATGAACGATTTCTTTGTCTCATGATCAGATGCAAAAGCAAAAATAGAAATCGAATGCAATAGTATCCAGATGAAACGCTTTTATAACACTCTTCCCATGATTCAAAAACGCTACGGATCTGCCTTTGACTACGGCGTAGAACTTGGACTTACTGTTCTGTTTTCGTTGTCTTTGTTTCCTTTGTTCTGTGTTTATCGGTTTCACTTCGTCTTCACAGGCCAAGTCACGGTCACGGTCACGTAGTCTGCGAGTTCGTTTTTCTTCAGCCATTCTTGATCAGATAGTTCTTGAGTTCTTTACAATCAGGTGTATGTACATTCAGTCATGAAATATTCCAAAGTTACCAAGACAATCGATAAAATTATCGAGCGCTCGACACACGAGTCATTTTCAAGATGGCGTCGACCGTGTAATCTGTATCGTTGATACGTTCCAATCTTCGGGGAGATGTTTTGGATTCCAGTTATTAAGGTCGTACTGTGTTTGAAAATGTCACTATTTCAATCCTTGGTGATGAATTTGATCAATTTAATTCAGGCGCTTAACACGTGTGTATTTACTGCGATCATATTTGAATTGAAACTCGAAAAATCATTTTGTTGTTAAAATTTAAGCTGGAAAACATTCTGTGGTTACATTTTGGTAAGCATTTTACATGAGTCGCATTTGATTGCAAACCATCTTGTCGGAAAAAAATGAAAAAGATACAGGTAATGGGGCTTTTAATGTTTAGACTGACCACAACATCAACTAACGGTCTGATATAGAGAGAAATTTACCGCACCATGAATTAAACTGAGCCAAATCTTCCTTTTCGGGGTTTTAAAAAATAATTAGTCCCTTTTCAGGTGGAAGGGGCGGTAATTGTTAATTAAATTTGCCCTTATAGGATTATATTGTTTTGTGACATTGGTCAGAGTGGTCAAAATATCTTTGGCCCTGTCAGAAATTTCACTTTTACGTTGAAAATGCGTCCATTTAAACAGTCCCTTAATAAAACCAGGGCAAGCGACGAGGATGATCTGTGGACATTTCGAGTTTCATTTTGAAAGTAGGGCAGAAGTGTCCACTTGGGAAACGAAATAAAATTCAAAGTGTTACCAGGGGTCGTCCTCACATTATACAGCGAAATTAGCACAAAAGAGGACGCGAGTGGTTGACCTCTATTTAATTTCTAATTTCATCAATAAAACACGTATCGCGGAGGAAATTTCTTATCCACGCTATAGTTATTACATTTAGCGGTCGTGTATATGAACGCCGTGTCAGACGTCAGAGAATTACGTGTTTGGGCGCGAGGTCACATGACTTTGACGGTAATCAATCCATCGGTAGAGCAAATTATTGAAGTATTGTGAATTATGACGCCCTTTGTGCGCGACTGTAATTGAGGGTAATGAGAATTGTCACCGCCATAATCGATTATGCAATGAATGATGTCATTTGATCCAATCCCCGCTGAGCAGACCGCGGTGTGAAGCTACGGGGGTTCATTTACATAAAGTTGCGGACATGTGACTGTGAGTTTACAAGATTTCCTGTGAGCCGCCGTTAACGGAGACTTATGTCTGCCACATTAATTCTCAGCTTGACGTTTCAAGTTGATATTTCGAAAGCTTTATGTGTACATTTGACAAGGATTTTTCTTTTTTGAGTTGTAGAGCATTGAACATGTTGAAAGTGAAAGAAAATGTTTATTTAGCGTTTCGCCGCTGTTATAAATTACCGTATTTACGCATTGTGTAATAGTCTACAGAAAGGGCAGTAATCATGAAATGACGATCAGCCATTTATGTATGAATGAAAAAAACATCAAAATTTACAGGAAAGTAATAATTTGTTCCAGTTGTTTTTATATCTATCGTTATTTTCCGCAGAGTTTTCAAGAAGTCAGACCGGCTGACAGAATGTTATGTTCCCTGTTTACAGCACCTAATCATTAGTAGTGACTAGCAATTATTTTCTCTTTCGGCAAGGGTATCAGATATCAATAATCCATATACAAGTCTGACTGTTTATGAATTTCAAATCTGCCCACAGACTGTTTCTCCGGCACAACAACTGACATCATTGACATAATCAGCATGAAAACATAATGCGTCATTGAAAGGTTTTATGTGTGCGCATTTGACCTGATGTTCGTTTGTATTTTGTTTAGTTGCATCAGAAAACACATGCGTAATCGACAGACATTAGATCTGAAACACATGGCAAAGATACGGAAGAATATATATCCAATTCAAATTTGAATTCTATCTACTTCGGGCCAGAATTCACTTATTCACGATGCAGTTGACACATTTACAGGTCGAGTCGACAAGCTGAATACGGTTTATCTTACAATAAATTGTAGAAAAAATCATCCAAGTTACAGATATTGACCCTTTAACGAACGCGAGAATTGTCATCATTTGGGAGCCTGTTGTAGAACTGACTCGATAAAATTTAAAGCTTGTTTTTTGAATATGGTTTGCGTTTACTGCAGCGCCAGTATCGTGCAATTTTCCATTTCATCAAATCTGCTGGTAACCTTAACACTCGTGAGTTCCCCTGCGTTTAGGATTTGGGATCACCAGAGAGATGGGTCAGGGTTTGCGGAAAACGTAGTCTTGCAGACATCAATAGTCAGAAGTCGGGAAGTGGTGTCATGAAAACATCTGAGCACTTCAAACGATAGTTTTGTTCTGACGTCGATAGAAATTATAAATTCAATTATCTTTTTAAAGTAATTTCATTTCGATTGACATGAAGCTCCAGACTGGATTGCCCATTTGCCCCAGTGTCTTTTTTTCTGAGATACTTACCAATTTAGCGTTACTCTTATGATATCGAATTGATTACTTGCATTGGAGTAGAAACTCACAGGAAATCAATTATTAAACTTTCAGACATTTTGTATGAATTTTAATTTATTTGAATATTCCATTCAAGAAAGCAGCGTGACATTTTTGTCATCACAATAATGTTCAGTCAAAAATTTTCTGCAACACATCTGCTTAAATATATATATATATATATATATATATATATATATATATATATATATATATATATATATATATATATATATTAGAAGATGTCAAGTACGGCGTCGTCTATACTTTACGCGGTAGAATATCGTGTAAGTATAGACGTCGCCGAACACTACGTCTGATTTTAATCAGCTTGTGTTGGAATACTCATTGCTGCTATGTATGCTACAAATCAAAGGTTTTGAACAAACGTATGTACAATGCAAAGTTATGTATAACAATGTTTGGAGGAGGCTTCTAGGAGCATCTCCTGGTAGCAGTGCTTCAATTATGTTTGTGTCTAACGGTATAATATCTCTTGGGGAAGTTATCCGACATAGTATTTACAACTGTAAATGCATTGAGAATTGATAGCTATATCTTGAAACATTTTGATTTCTACCATATGTAATTCAGACTGGTATCGCCACAGTAAGACTTTCCGTTGTACACAATTTAAGTCTTTCCTTTGCAAGTTATTACCTACTCATTATCTCTATTTCTTTTTTCTGTATGTGTTTATCATTTTAGTATGACTTTCCTTTTGTTTGTGTAATGCTGCTATAGACACATTGTCTGAAATAAACTTCAACAACAACAACAACAACAACAACAACAACAACAACAATAATAATAATAATAATAATAATAATAATAATAATAATAATAATATGCTGATCTGTGTGAAGCCATCGTCTTGTTTGTGCCAAGAACATGACTAACATTCCAAGTGTTTTACTCTGGAAAAATTGTCCTGAATGAGTCGTTTAAGCAAACTGATGTAATGGTTGCAACCATTACTTTCGAATTCAGCTACGTCACTCAATGTACTTCAGCGAATGCGAAACTTTCACGAATAGACAAATCTATTCTCGCGAGCCAGGGCATACATTGTGTAATTTCCTCTCCGCTGACCTACGCAAAAATCATGCCTTACAGTCGTCCTAATTAACAGACGTTTCAATGGATGTGGCTGAGAAGTTTGTGCACTGGCATCTCTGCTACACGAATAAAGTGCACCGCGTACCGGAGTTCAAATCCAAACCATGCGGGTAAATTTGACATATGGGTTTTGGTTATTTTTCAGGGGGGGGGGGGGGGTTCATCAATTTTTTTCGTCTGACAGTAGGGGGGGTCATCTTTTTTTCACAAAAAATGCAGGGGGGGTCTATATTTTTTTTAACACCGGCGACAAGATTTTGTCGCCCCCCCCCCCAGGCCGTAAAAACTGAACGCTCCGTAAAGAGGCGAGTCGTTTACGACGATGGGACAAATCAAACATTCATACTATATACAGGAGTGAAAAGAAAAAGGAAAGAATAGACGATGTTCTTTGATTGCTGGCGCCTTTGTAACTCTAACAGGTCGATCCTAGAGTTAGCGACAGCTACAGACGCTAGATGGAGTTTAAGATTTATTTTCTTACAATGCATAACAGTACTATAGACAAAGTGTTTTGTATTTCGAATAGACTAACTCTTTACACGGTTAAATAATTTTAAGCCCGTATATTGAACTCTTTGACGTCGAACTCGATTATCTTTTAGGGAACTAGCCACAGTTACGGGTGTTTCGATACATAGCGGCCGCCGCGTGGACCTTATGCATATTTTTTATGCATACCAAGAGGCGGCTGCTATGTATCGAAACACTCGTAACCGTGGAACTAGCATTTTACAATGCTCAGGCCAAATATTCACTTTTTTCTGACTCGATGTCATCCTGTAGTCGAATGGAGTTGATAAACAGAAAAATAGCCGTGACCGTCAATAACCTTCAAAATTCTGGTATTTCAGTTAGAGTTACCATTGCTACAATAATATAAACCGATAATTTGACAAATCGAAGAAGCAACCACAGGCAGAGAACTACGTTTACTTAAAGTCAACAGTATTATCATATAGTTTCTAAATGTTTAGCTCAAACTTCCTAATTATTCAGATTGCTATTAATTATACACAATGACATTCAGACTTTGGTGAGGATCAAAAGATATTGTTCTTCAACCAGTGATTTAAAAAATCAATAAAAACATTTAAAATATTTATGAGAAAAACCAAACTGATATTAAGGCTTTCGACATTAAATAGCTTTATTCTCAAATAAATCCGCTTAAAGCTTACTTTTATTGTAAGACTACTTTTTTCACGTTGCTGTATACATTAACTGTCTTTCTCGTTTCTTCTGTTCCTACGTAAGCTTAGCAAATACTTGAAATCATAGATTTCAGATCATAGACCACTCGATGTGAAATTCGTTTGTTTCGTGCAACAGTGATAAACTTTATGTTTACATGTACCGGTTTACATGTAATTTCTGCTTTATTTTTAAATTTCTGATCTTCTTTGGATTAAGCTTGATAAGAATGTTTTTGCATTGAAAAAAGACATTTTTATTTGTTGTGTTTACATACCTCCACAAGGATCCTTATGCACTTAACTAATGACTATTTTGAGACACTCCAATCTGAAATGTTGTATTATTCTTGTTTTGGAGATATCATCCTATTGGGAGACTTTAATGCCAGATCAGGCAATCTGCAGGATTTTATAAAATATGATGATATAATGTATAGTCCTGTGCCTGATGATTATACACCAGATAACATTAATGAGAGGTTTACTATGGATGATGGGAATTCTTGTAAAAACAACTTCGGTAGACAACTTATTGAAATGTGTATTAAAAATAGTTTATTAATTTTAAATGGTAGGACGATTGGCGATCTCAATGGAAAACCCACTTGTTATAAGAGTAATGGTCACAACATTGTAGATTATTGTATTGTTGCTAAACATTTCTTTAGTTCTGTTCAGTATTTTAGAGTGTATGATTTTACACATCTTTCTGATCATTGCCCAATAGGTTTCTGCATTGAGTTGAATTCTGATTTGTTTGATGTTAACAATCAAGATATATGTAAACCTTGCCCAGGTAGATACATATGGGATGATGACGCTAAGCAAAGATTTATAGATCGCCTTCACTGCCCTTCTATTCAGAAAGAGCTTAACCAATTTAATTCTGTTTGTGACACAGCATCTTGTGATGATGCAGTTGCTACCTTTGAGTCCATTATTGTAAAAATCTTGGACAGTTCATTAAGAAAAATTACACCAAGGGTGAAAACCAAGAAATCTAGGGCAAAAAAGCAAAGGTGGTTTGATAAATCTTGTTATTTAGCAAGGAAGGACTTACGTGAGGCATGTAAGTTATTGAGTCGCTTTCCTAGTGACCCTTTCATCCGTGGCAGATGTTTCAAATTGAAGAAAGAATATAAAAAGTTGATCAAACACAAAAAATCTATTTTCAAAAAGAATCAGATTGTACAGTTAGAAAACGCACATACTAACAAAAGTAATGATTTCTGGAAACTTTGGAAAGAAGTAACAGAGGTGCACACAGAAAACAAAGGAGCATCTTCCATCTCCCCTAATACTTGGTATGAACATTTTAAGAAGTTAGGCAATTTTGATTCTGCTGAAATAGACACGTGGTCGAAAATGGTTGTTACTGATTTAACTGGTTTAGAAATGAGCAACAATGAAAATATATGTCCCATCTTAAATTGCTATTTCTCCAATTCAGAATTACAAAAAGTACTTGGCAAATTAAAGTCTGGGAAATCCCTAGGAACGGATGGTATTTTAAACGAGATGTTGAAATTTGGGGGCCATTCCCTTCTCAACTCACTTTGTTATTTGTTCAATGCTATTCTGCGATCAGGCAGTTTTCCAAATTCATGGAAAACTGCCTTTATAGTACCAATTTACAAATCAGGAGACAAGAATGATCCTTCTATGTATAGAGGTATTTCAATCAATAGTTGTATTGCTAAACTTTTTACTTCTGCCTTAATTGTAGACTTGTTACCTTTTGAATAAGAAGGGAATTACTACACCTTTCCAGTCTGGTTTTAGAGCTAAGAGAAGGACTGCAGATAATGTTTTTGTCTTAAAATCAGCTGTTGACAAATATTTGTATTCTTCAGATAAGGGAACAGATTGTAAGCCCTGTCACAAACGTATGTTTTGCTGCTTTATTGATTTCCATAAGGCCTTCGATAGAGTATGGAGGACTGGTTTGCTTTGGAAACTTAAAAACTATGGTATCAATGGGAATTTTTACATGCTTATTAAGTCTATGTATGAGAATGTCAGTTATTGTGTGAAAACTAATAACAGTTTTACTGACAACTTCGTCCAATATTGGGGTTAAGCAGGGCTGCAATTTAAGTCCTACTTTATTTAATATTTATTTGAATGATCTTCCTGGGATTTTTGACTCTGTTAATGACTGCCCTATCAAACTTGGTACACTCTCTATTAGTTGTCTCTTGTATGCAGATGACTTGCTATTAATGTCTGAATCGCAAGCAGGATTACAAAGTTGTCTTGATAAATTGTATCATTTTTGTTCAAAATGAAAGCTTACAATTAGTACTCAGAAAACTAAGGTGATTATTTTTATAAAACTATAACAGGGTTCTCAAAAATATTACCTTACTTTATAATGGTATACCACTTGAGTTTGTGAATGAATATTGTTACCTTGGCTTTGTAATAACTCCCAATGGTAAATTTAAGGGCAATTTTCGCAACCTCAAGTTAAAAGCAACAAAAGCCTTATTTAGCCTATACAAGGGAATGTCTAACAATAATGGTTTCCCTGTCAAAGTTGCATTAGACCTTTTTGATCGTTTGATCGTACCCATATTTTATGACTTATGGATGTGAAATTTGGGGAAACGAAATCAATGATAAGAAGAATTTTATGAATGATGTAAGTATTTCCTTGGTGTTTCTAAACAAGCTCCACTAGCTGGTATTGTTGGTGAATTGGGTAGATACCCCATTCAGTTCACTGTTATACTACATATGATAAAATATTGGCATAGATTGGTTTTATCAGATGATATTCTACTACGTGCTGCATATACAACTGCTAAGCTCACTCCCAGTGGTTTGAGTATATTCAGTATATTCTGGATAATTATAGTGGAAGACCTATCTGGTCAAATATCTGTAACATTAATTTCACTGTTAAAACAGTTCACAGAGAACTGAAAGAAAGATATCGTGTCTCATGGATTAATGATTTACATAATGATGTAAGGACTCAGAGTATGGACAAAAATAAACTAAGAACGTACAGAAAATTTAAAACTTTATTTACTTTTGAGGAATACTTGATGGATATTACAAATATTAACTGCAGGAAATTTATTACCAAGTTTCGTATTTCTGATCATAATTTACAAATTGAGATTGGCAGAAGGTCAGTCCCAAGAATCCCGTTAAATGAGAGATTTTGTACTTTTTGTAAGTCTTCAGTAGAAGATGAGTTTCATTATATTATTAAGTGTGACAAATATGTTCATTAAATAGAAATACTCTTTTCACTAGTATGAAATCACATTTTGAGAACTTTGAATATTTAAGTGACAGAGAGAAATTCCTGTACATCATGAATTTTGAGGACAAGAAGCCTCAAGAAGCCTATATTTCTTACACTACAGATTCATCCCCAGCAGCAGTCTTACCTGAACATGTGTGTAATGTTTGATTGTTTTGCTCTACCGCACTTCCCGAAGTGTGTTGTTATGCAATAAAGTATTATTTAAAAACATCACAGCGCCTGCCAGTGCTAATATTGAATCTAAACTCATGAACATGATGAAGAAGTCTATGTTATATAAACTCGTTGGCTGGTCCCCGCCTCGGTAACAAGCACAAAGACGTGTAGCGCGTTGCTTGTCTGGTGACGTGGACGCAGTGATCAGCGAAATGAACTTGCTACCCAGACTGCATTGCGGTGCTAGAGACTCGCAGTGCATTCTGGGTAAACTCGCGAGATCTCGATGAGACTTCAGCCGCGAAACTTGAATGTTATTTTCAGTTTTCGTCGCAGCAGCTCGCAGTAATTGTTGCCGACTTATCTGTAAATCTTGCTCTTGCGAGGATACCTGGGTGAGTAACCGTTATCTCGAGCACACTCAATCGATAGTTATGGGGTCACGGATCCATTGTTGGCGTATGCAGTCACGTAAAAGGAGGCTCGCTGACTGATTTTCATTGTTGGGAAAAATGGAAAATTCATTTCATGCAGCGCGAGCTGTAGATTTACTAATAAGAAAGGTCAAGTTTTATCGTCAGACCACAGATAAGGAGAGAAAAAAATGTTTCTCCCTGTCTGTGGTCAGACCCACCCAGACAAAACCTCGATCTACGGCAATGCTGCTACGCAGTGTACTGTAATGTGTATCTTATAGTGCTTTGATAATTTTATAAGTTATACATAATAAATCAAACCGGTTCTTTTAACTCCACTGTTTATTTTTATACAGAGATTGCTTCCCCACCTTATCAATCAATCATGATCGGTAATCAGACGCTCAAAATGGCTTCAACAAGTCACAGCAATTTTCTATTAGAAGGATCTAATGGTGATGACAGGCTGAAGAAAAGAAAGAGTAATGATACGGTAAAAATGTTTATGTCTTTACTTTAAATTGTTTTTTTTTCTTTTCAACTTCAAGGGAAGTTATGCCCATGAGACATATTGCATGCCTTGGATCATGGATGTAAAAAATCTATTTTTTACATCCATGCTTGGATAGTGTGCCCTCTAACCCAATATGAAGCCATGGTGCAACCACATTGCCTGTGACAAAAGCAAATCTTTTGGTTCATATATAAAGATACAGGGCTTACACAAATACATGTACATTTCCACTATTCTTCAAATTTACAGTTTCCAGAAATACATATTTGTTAGGGAGTCTCAGATTGTTGCATAAGTTCAAGAAATGAAATTCCTTCATTTACATCAAAACCCCCTCCCCTAAACGAAATTCAAAAGTGCAAAATGTTTATGTCTGCCTGAGAGTACAATGTAGCATTTTGCTTTGGCTACTGAAGAATGTTTCCCCTGACCACATCATGTCATCGTCAATTGATCAGAATGACACAAACAAGTTGGAAATAGTTACAGCAAAATTTGTTGGTATGAATGTGCAGTTTTTGTTGATTTTTATGCACACTGTAATTTAGAGAACTTGCAATCACAAATAAAAGTGCGAAAGTGAAGTTCACTAATTGAATGGAGGTCAAACCCCCTCCCCCCTGTAAACGAACTCATTTCGGTTTTTGAACTTATTCGACAATCTGAGACGGTCCCTTAGAGGAATTGCTGCCTAGGACTTCTGAAGCCTTTCAGATTCCTTCTGAGTTATGACAAATTTCAATGCATGGGAAAATGTCTTGGACTAACCTTACAAATTCAGATAAACCTCCCCCCATCCCCACCCTACATTGTTCGAGTCAAAGGAAATGTTTGATCAAAGCAGATTGTTGATTGTCAAAAGCTTATCATTAACATTATATTTTTCACATAAGTTTTCTGTGTTATCAAAATTTCATAAATTTTGATGATATCGATGGTACTTTCACAGCACCTGGAAGGAGAGAGTAAAATGACAAAGAGGCAACCTATCGGGGATGTAACCAATGTGGCTGGAAATTTGATGTAAGTCTTTTAACTTAAGTTAGTACAATATTATTTTTCAAAGTAGCAAGCTAGGAGGACTCAGAAACAGTAATAAATCTTATTATATGCCTCGTGTATCGAACGTTGCACGCTCCATGGGATTCAATGGTAACTCATCAATGACGTTGCGGGCTACATAGTCATCACTGGACTGAAAGTGAACCAGAACTATTTTCAACTTCACATCATTTGGATGTAAAAATGTTGAAATTTAATGTTTTGCCTAGGAACTCTGGTGTTTGGAAAATTTTGCATAGAAAAGTTGATAAACTGCTTAACAGTAGTTGAAATATATTGATGTGCCATTCAATGATAAAAATCGTTCCATTTTTAACGGATTTTCGTCTAAGATGGAAATAAAGTATTTGATTATCATTACCAATAGACATAAATATTTTGAGTGAAAACTCTGTAAGAGAGGCATGTAATAAAACATTATAGCCCAAACATTGGACTACATGTATGTACCCTCAGGGCAGGAAACCATTTGTCCTCATGTCAGGCAAATGGTCACCTACCCTCGGGCACATAGTCCAATGTTTAGGCTATAATTAAGCAATAAAGCACACCAAGCGATTGTATACCATGAGATTTTGACCAGTTCACGAGTGCATATATGAAGTGAACTGGTCAAAATCGAGTGGTATATCGTTTGCTGGGTGTGATTTATTGCTATTATATCATAACAGGATATTGAAATTCTGGCGTGGAACGTCATAAACGGATTTTGCTCAAGCTGAGAGCTCGTACGTATGCCAGCTGTGGTATATCGCCAATATACCACGGTTCTTTTAGCGTCTCGACCTATCAGATTGCTGTATTTGCACCATCATTATACTGGTATGATATAATATATATAAAAAGTAGCTATTTCTATCAACACTTTTCCAGCCAAGTTCATATTTCACCATCAGGTCAAGTTGATAAAAACCAGTGATGCAAAACATGTCCCATATGGTGCATTTTTACAAAGACTTGAAGATTTAAAGGTCCCTGAAAACAGAGATACTGTAAACATGTTTTTTACAGACTAAAGCTGCTATAATATACTGGGTGTAAATACATATGATTTTGTCATAATACTGCTTTTTACTGACTTGACTGATGGGAAAGTGATACTGTCTGGCAGATAAAGGGTTAAAGCAGGTCTATGTGGTATGGCATGGACAATATCAAATCTTTGAAACGTACTATCCATGTAATAATGTGTGTTTCTGTTTCCAGGACACAACATGTAATGGGTAAATCCAATGCTGCTATTGAATCCCACAATCTGACAAGTAGAGGTATGTTAGACAGTTACTGTAGCCCCCTTTACTGTTTATTATTTACATACTGATGGATTTTTGGTTGGGTTTTCATACCTCAGCACATAAATTCATACATGTACATAGTGGTTTGTTTGGGTTGGAGGAAGAGCATCTGTTGGGGGGGGGGGGGGGGGGGAGAACATGGACTAAGGACTTATGGTTTGTTTGTAACAGTTAAAACATGTGATTTCAATTCCTTGTAAAATGATTTAGGTTTCTGGGTTTCTTCTGGGTCAGCAGGTTATGTTCTCAAAAATGAGAATGGTGTGCTAAAAAAATTCTCATTTTGAGAAAAATATTCTCATGCAATAATTACCATAGACTTTTTTCGTCCATGATTAGGCCATCCCAGTACACCCTAAATTTCACTGTATTTCTTGAATTGATCATAATTGATACAGTCAACTGAAGCAAATAATACTAGTACGTTTATAAATTTGAGCTTGTGAAGTCAGATATCTTTATTTCCAGTGAAAATAATGAAATGTGAGACAGTGAAAGCATATTTTCTTAAACATCTGATTTTTTTTTGAAAATGCCAAAAAAATGCAAGAGGCAGTGGAAACACAGGGGTTGGGACAGTACAAGGCATAATGTGATCAGTCAAATGTGCAAGATGGTACACACAACTTTTTGTATTCTTTGCATTGACTAGCAACAGTTCATTTAGTTGAGACGTCTTCAGACATGTTTTTTATTTGGTTGCAATGCAAATGAATTATATTACTGCGTGATCTGGTCATTTCCACAAATAGCTTCACTTTGGGTGAAAATAAATGATCAAGTCTGAGTGAGAAAACTATGAACAGTCAGTACTTTTATTTCACTGAGGTTAAAACTTTCAATAGAAACAAAAATGACAGAAAATATGACAAAAGCGAAAAAAAAAGATTCAGAAGCTAGGGCTTCCTCAGTATACTGCAAATTTTCATAGAATCAACATCATACTTTTCATTCATTCACAGAGGAACACATGGAGGACCAAAGCATGGATCAGTTGGAACATCAAGAACCATTATTCTTGGAGTGAGTAAATTCTTCTCATCTTATTTTTATGTCCCAACACACCTCATCTAAACTCTCTGTTTTGATTTGTTAATTTTTGGTCACCCATGTGGCATGCATCATGGCACTGATTTGAGCAGTTGAATTTTTAACAGCAATTTAACTTTAGGTGGTCAGTCAGCAACAACTTGGTGTTTGTGATAGTTGAAGTCATACTATCGTCAATTTTTGACTTTTTGAACTAAACTATGGAGGGGTCTTATACACAGATGTATGGCATTTTTGAAACTCCTCTAAAAGTGGGGGTGGTCTTATACTCGAGCTGGGTCTTATAATTGAATGAGTACGGTATCTGTGGATATATGTCCGTCCACATCAAAAACTCCCAAACCATAGCACCTACCATCTTAGGATTTGGTGTACAGGTGTATCAAGGGGTGGAGATGAGAATAACTTAGTACGGCGGCATTTTTACGTTATTAAAAACTTAAGCTGATCTGTACAAAAGAAATAATAAGTTATAAGACTAATCTTGCTGAGTTGTTACAAATGCATTGATTAATTTTTCAGCAGTGTCCATATCCAGAAATTTGCAGATGTTGCAAATTCTGTACACAGTAATATGACAGAATCCCATGACCTGTGAGTGCAAGTGCGCCATACTAGTGGTATTTGCACGAGTGCTGCAGTGTATTCGGCGGAGGTCCTTTCACGAGCGAAGCGACTGGAAGGACTGCAGCCGAATACACCGCAGCACTCGTGCAAATACCGCTAGTACGGCGCGCTTGCACTCACAGGCCATGGAGGTCTGTTATTATTACATACCGGGTATGTTGTATCTTTTATTTGCATCATTCATCGAGAGAATCGATGATTGGTCGTTCGTACTACTTGTCTGTCAAAGCTTCAGCTCAACCGTGCGGAGTTATATAACATTGACATCACTGTAATGAGGCATTGAATCAGCTTTCACTTTTCATTGGTCAACTCCGCCACACCCTCTATTTTGATTGGCTTAACTATTGTTTACTTGTTTATATTAAGGATGAATGCCGGTAAGCTCGATCTCTGCTTGCGATCGCTCACACATACTTAGCAACATGCCATAGACAGTCAAACGAAGAGAATTTGAAAGTGGAAGGCTTTTAATTTTTTCACATTTTGAGCTTGAAATTCTCCTAAATGTTCGATACAAATGACAGTTCAAAGATTTTTATGGGAATTTTAAGAGTGAGATACAGCAAACGTAAGTGTTTAGGCACACAAGCGCTCACTGTTATCAATAACGTGTGGGAAGCACAGAGTAAACTGCACACAAAAAATGACTTTCTAAATATTCTTAAGGATTGAAAACGGAATGCCCGGTGAGAAAACTACTGGCAAAAACGTCTCTCAAAATGTTAACTGTTTATTTGGCTCCGCTGCCCCCACAGATACGTGTGGTCCAATACATGATAGCCGCCATTGCAGCCACCATGTATCGAACCACATGTAACTGTGGCTGTGCTGACGTCGCCCGTTGTCAATGTTTTTGCTTTGCTGATGACAAACTGATCTTCCGGATAATAAAAATCATCTTCACACTACGATAATTACATGCAATTTTCTTTGCCGCAGTTTTTTTATCGGTAATGTCATCCATTTTATAATAGCATCGAACCAAAGTGAAATGAAATCTTGTAGACGACAATTATTGTGTTTACAAACAAAAATAGTTAGCTGGGTCAAAAATTGGTAAACACTCATTAACATAAAGAAATGGCAGCCTTTGCAAGTCTGACACCTTTTACACAAATGAGCACAGAAGATCCAGAAATTACATTTTGATGGGAAACACTGCAGTATTTGTACAGGGAAGGTAAAACATTTTATTTTAGAGGTTATATATTCAAATTGACTGTCACATGATCCATATGTAAACATTAATTACAAAATACAATCAACAACATTTGCAAATATCTAGGCTTTTGGAAAATATATACTTTTAATGGAGTTAGCTCAGTTGTTTGCAAAGAATTCATTGTTTGGAAGGGGCCAATACTTGTCCTGGAACCATATGGAAAAAGGGAATACTTCTATAGTTTTCCACTTAATGATCGCAAGAGCCATACATTTTCAAGCATGTTCTCTGTGTACATGTAGATGTTACCTTTACCAGCACAGTAAGTATTCTCTCACATTTGTTGTTTTCCAGTGACACATATGGCTTGGCAGAGAACATGTTGGAATTTTCACTTCAACGCCCTGGAAAAGGGCAGTCAAAGGAAATGGGACGGAAGCAGTCTGATGAAATTTTGAAGAGGCTGTCTGCCCTGTCAAATTCGGGAGGAGGTGTTTTGAAAGTTGAAAACCATTATGGTTTATCACCAGATGACTGGTTAATGCCTGTACAGCAACGTTTATGTGGAGTTCTTGATCCTGAATCCTTGGCCAGTGTATGTGATACGACTTGGAGACCTACATCCACATACATATTTGTAAGGAAAATGTCCACCATGTGTACTATTTCAACAGAATGTTATGAATTCTCAGACACACAAGTAACAAGGCTATCTGCTGGAAAGGTTCAAAGACTACTTGCTGAGCAAGCTGTGTCAAGAAGAGTGGATCATTATATTGAAGAAGGTTTAGAGTGCCTCCCTCCATTGCCAAAGATGATATATGGTGAACGACCAGGAAATCTTAGAAATGAAACAATTAGAGAACAGTTTAAAAATGGTTCTTGTGATTTATTTTTGACTGATTTGGCAAAAAATGTTTCAGGCTTTGCCAACACTAGTGGGGGCCACCTGTTCTGGGGGATTCAAGAACAGAAAGTGGTTGACATGAAAATCCCCATAGTCAGAGGACGATGCTGTGATGATTTGGACAATATTAATTCTAAAATTAAAGAGAAAATTGCCAAGATGCTGTGGGGCTTTAAACCAGTAATAGGAAAACACTGGAATGTCCAGCACATACTTGTCCCAGGAAAAAGACAGTGTAATAAATCTACATGTAATGGGGATCGCTACGTGGTAATCATCTCAGTTGCCAAAATCAGAGGTTCAGGAGGTGTCTACAGCAGAATCCCTGAGAGCTATGAACTTAGGGATAACCAACCAGTCAAGATGGACTTTGACCTCTGGAAGAAGGTGATGTATGCTGGCAGTGAATATAGAAAAAGCAGTAAGTATAAGCACATGAATAAGCTTTTGACCAGTTTTTTGCTCAAAGTACATGTATGTAATATTAGCAGAACCTCATAACCTTGCAGATTAAAGGGGGACTATTGTGAATTTTCAGCCGTAGTTGTGCACAAGTATTCTTATCCTGTTATGGTATTGTTGTGATTCAGATGCATATGATGAGCTCATTACGCAGCGGATGAAGTTGTTGAGCATGTCACTCTGTGCAGGAAAATCCACTTCTGTGTATTCTGTCAAGGATTCTGTCGAAGAGATTGCCGACAGTTTGTTCCAAGGTATGTTGTTGTGCAGTTTTATACAGTATAGCCACACAGTAATTTGTGCTCTTGCATGTGTGTACAGTGCAATGTGCCACCAAGGCTTTAAAGGGACAAACTCGGCCACTTTTCATGAATTTTGTTTGATGCAAGATACTACTTATATTGTTTGACATGTTGAAAGATACTGAATGAATGGATGACCATGCATATATTCGACCCCAGTTTTAGACACGATACATGAAACCATCATGAAAATGAATTAATGGTCATGACCATTATACATTAAACAAAATACATGAAAAATTGCTGACTTTGTCCCTTCAAAATTTCTGGCATTGATTTAGTGATTTCTTTAAATTTTTGTGACATACAGTATAGTAATCCATACAATATGTAAATATTACATTGGTTGGCAAATAGAACACTTTAGAAAAATCCTATCGACTTGACTGATAAAAGGCACAATATATTGGCAAGCACACGTGGTAAATATTGCATGACACTAGTTTCATTTGAGGCAAAGTAGAGATTGTACAGAGTGTATTTTGCACCTTGAAAATTACTTTTGGTTCCCCAGTGATGTGGAATTTCACAAGCGTTATTTTTCATCATTCGTCTCATTCTGATGCATAACACTGAATCCGCTGTTTTGTTTATCTCTATAAAACTTAGCAAAAACCTTTGATGAGTCTACAGTATGGCCAGAATCATTCTATCGTATTTGTCTGACCGATAGACAGAGACACAAAGTCAATGAAATACTGCAGCGGTTGGCACTTAATGAGTATCAAGGCACAGCTGTGTGTGTGAAGTCCGTACTTGATGTAGCCATCAAAAATCAGACATCAGGTGCTGGTATTTACAAGCCTAAGAGTCTGATCTGTGATCTGCTACTGTGTGTGAAAGATCTTGGCCTATTCTTACTGACTGTGAGTGATGTGAATGATGATGCCATCAAGCAGTACAATTTGGAGACAGGAAAGCAGTTAAAGCAAGCACTGGCAGTGATCGGAGGATGTACAGAAAAGATGGCCATCAATTGCAGGATTTTGAATGTCAGTTCTCCAAGTCCACTGGAAGTACAGCTAAAACAAGATGGTCGCTATCCAGATGACTACCGCAACCTCACAGATGAGAAGTACCTGTCAGTGATGAGAGCACTTACAATAGTTCTATCAGCGGTACCGTCAGTACTTTCACAAAAAGTTGGATGTACTCTTTTGAATACGCTTACACCCAAGCAGTTTTACTTACTCTTGGACTCCTACCATAAACATTGTAAACTCTGGGTCAGAGGACCTCCAGGAACTGGTAAAACCGTAGTTGCATTTGAATTGATGCGAAAGCTGCAGAGAGATGAGGACCTGAAGCCTGAAGAAATTTTATACGTTACAGAGTTCTCTGGTAATCTTCATAAGGCAGAGTAAGTATTAGGTAGACAATCCTCCTTTGATAAATGATAGGAGTGATAAAATGAGAGACATTCATACATGTATGTGCTGTTAGACCTTTGCATCCAAAGTTTCTGTTTAAATGTCCAACCATGGAGTATTCCATACACCTTGCAGCGTGTAAATGCAAAATATTAACAACAATAAAATACACTGTAATTCCAAAAAGAAAGTAAACCTGTGTACAGTAAGATTTCATTTTATGGTGTTACCTAAGAATGATGAATTATTCATACGCAACCTCAAATTGTTTATCATAATTTCAAAACCATGGGCCTCTTTATGGCAACAGTTACATGATACTGTGAAGAGAAAACTGTATAATGTGAGTGTTGTAAAATTTTAATTTTCAAAATGCCTTGCTTTCCCTTGAAACTTGCATACTTTGATATTCCATGCCTGTATCAGGAGCTTCTTCCTTTCCTGAAAGAGCAATTATCACCTTTGTGTACCCGATAAAGATGTTTCATTTCACTGGTTATCATAGTTTAAACAATTTTTTTCATTTTTTTAGGAATACTGGCTGTTGTGTTGCAGTTCTTAGAAAGAATTTTTCCAGGAAGTGTAACAAGTACAAGCATGTCAAACATATCATTCTTGATGGAGTTCAGAACTTCTGCAATGAGAGTGGGTTCACCTATGAAAAATGGTATCCAAAAGCTTTAGCCATCCAGGAACGGTCTGGGGGCTACTGCTGGATGTTCATCGATTGTGCTCAAAAGCTGAGCAAACTCACAGCTAAACAAAGTGGTATTCCATACAAAAGGCAGTTGGAACCACTCGAGACACTGTCAAGAGTAATTCGCAATAGTGTTAGCATATTCAAATATGCTGAACCACATCTCAAAGATGAGTACAAACACTGTGGTATTCAGCCCGCTCATGACTTTAAAGGTGGAGAACCACAAGAACTACGCTACACTGATTCTCAGCTCGTCTCTTGCATTTGTTACATTGTTAAATGCTTGATTTACGAAGGTTTCTCACCGTGTGACATTGCTGTTCTTGCCAAAACACTGCCAGATTGTGACATTCCTGGTCTCAAAGAGGCATTGGCACGGATTGATGTTCCTGTTGGAGATGTTGACCAAGAACACATGGACAACTGCTTGGTGTTGACCAGTGTACGGCTTTTCAGTGAGCTTGAAAGACCTGTGGTCATCGGCGTTGATCCAGATATCAATACTGACCATACAGTCAAGAAGGGGGTTCCGTTTGCTAACTATAATGCATTCATGTTAACATTGTGCACACGCGCAATGACCAAACTTATAATTTTGAAGAGGTCCATAATAGATCAAGATAATTGGGAAGCTAAGTACCGACTTAGAAAGAGGATGAAGTTGGACTTCACAGTGATGTAGAAAATAGCTGGCAGCCAGAAAAATTTACAAGCTGTTGGTTAAAATTTGCCAGCTGTGAAAATTGTTAGTTTTAAAAAAAAATCAGGACACTTTGCACAAACATAATGTATTCACACTCTACATGCAACAGCCTATGCTTGTGTTTTTGCCAAACGTAAGCAAAATTTTCTACTCCCCTGCTTAGAATCACCTTGTAATGAAAGTAGGGTAGGTTAAGTAATACTTTCTGTGTTACGTTTCAGTGTATTCAAATGGATAGGCTACATTGTTAATCTTACATGTAGTTGTATTGATAATGTACATAGTATTCATGAAAGTTTTTCTTCCTGAGACTGTTCAAGCAACTTTTCAAGCAACTTTTCAAACTTATGCAGTTTTCAAGTTACTTTAAACTTCATTAATTACCTGGTAATTGCAGAGTGAACAAAGAAAATTAGTTTTGAGCAAAAAGTTTTATGAGAACACCATATTGTGTCTTTATTGATGCAAGTCCAGAGTTTTAGCTAAGGTCTAGGAACACCAGTAAATGTTCTTTCTCTCTTGCCTATCTTTTCTGATTGGGAATGTTTAAGTACATGTTAATCAGACTTTTTTAATATGTGAACAAGTAATTTTGTAGTTTTGTACGGCTAGATACTTTATGAAAGTGTTTTTTGGGGTTATTAATGTAAACTTTGCCGTTCATTTCTTTGCACAAGATTCTTTTTGACAGTGCAAGTGCAGTGAAACAGTGCAAGTGAGAAATATTTTACAGGAATGGACTTTCTGTGTATGAAATGCACACCTAAATTGATAAAATCAACTGTAAATTCATTTGTTCACCCCAGTTTCCCTTAAACAGGTGTACATTCACCATTGATAACAAAGGGTTTGGGCCAAACCATGGATGGTGAAAGGGTTAAAGTAATGTTGATGCATAAGATATTATGCAATAGGATGTCAACTGTAACCTAGCAGCATTTTATGTTGAGGGATGCACTTTTATAAGGGTATTCAACATTTACTTCTGATAGATTTAACAAAACAATACCTTCCATTTTCTATCTCAATGTCTGTTGGTCAGAAATCTTTGGAGGTATGTAACATTAACTGCCCTGTCATCATAGTTTGAGATGCCAAATGATATGGTAGAAACTTTGTCCTTTAAAGGCATGGTTCAGGCGTCAGATTTTTGTGCCAGGAAATTTACTTACTAGATTACCATTTCAATGGAAAACAAAACACTATGACACCTCAATAATCCTCTTACTGACTAGAACAAACTTTATACCGAGATTAAATCCATGGCCTTTAAGGTAGAATGCGCAACTTCTCAATTTTTTTTTAAATCTGATTTTTTTTCTCCCTAGAGTTTAACACAAGGATTGTTCAAATGGAAGTAAATTTTAGGTAATGTTTCTCTATACTAAATTTGCAAAGTGACCCAGATTTTTACACTTGATTTTGAAACAGAATGGTTGAAAGTTTCATTTAGGACAGTTTGAGCACAAGTTCACCTTTTCAGCACCATGGTTTTACCCAAACCCATTGTTATCAATGGTGATTGTTGTCCTGTTTACTTGGCATTGGGGGTGAACAGGTTATTATGTCATTCACTTCTGAGGCGCATACTACCACACAGCATTCCCAAGCAGTTGTCGAGTGTACACTAAGATGTGCATCTGAGAAGCCTTGTATCAGAGGATAACTATTGGATCTTAGGAGGCTTGGTAACAACTTGAAAAGATCATAATGAAAACTAAAAAGTTACCCTAAAAAACTCAGTTAACTTACATGTTTTATCTTTTTCTAAAATCCAGTTATCCATAGGTTAATTTTGAGTGGTCTCGGGTCTAAGTAAATCAAATTGATCAGTGTAATCATTTTACAAATGTGTATTACATCATAGACAAATTGAGCAGAATTCCACTCCATTGTCTATGATTACATTTTTAAACACCACCTCCTCAGTTTTAAAGTTTCCAATTGCACAGTCTCTTTTTGGATCTTGACGTGAACGTTGACTGAACACAACTCTTAACCACATTGGTCATGTTTAATGGGAAGGCAATAACCATCTGTGGAATTTGTGTATAAAATACACAATCTCAAAATGAAATGAATAAAAAGTTGATATCGAGTTTGAGTCTAGTTCACTGATTTTTAACTTGAACAGACAGTAAATGTAGCCATGTGAGTTTACAGCAGGCAGAATAAAGAGACTGTGTATATTTTCACAAAATTACTGTGGACTCGTCTCATAGTACTAAATGGGTCCAATTACTGTATGTGTCACCACCAGGTATGCCAAGACCCTCCCCTCATTCTTTCAGCCTGTACCTTCCTCAGAGTCACTGAAAGCTCTGTACAACTTGTCCTTCAGCCTTGCCAATCAGCCTTCAGCTACCAACCACTTAATCCCAGCAAATGCTACAAGTGCGCGCACCTGTATAGTAGCAGATAATTCTGAAGCCCACAGCTCCAATTTGTTAGTCATAGTGAAGTGATCAACCCAAGGCCTGTGACATTTCAACAAGAAAATTCCGCGATAAATTGTGGCATTAAATCCAAAAAATCAAGTAGCTTGTACTTTGAAAAAGAAAGTCGAAATATTTCCGGTATAAGAACAGGCAAGTTTAAAAGAATTATATGAAGAAGGTGTGAGCAATCGGTATCAGTGAGGATGATATGATGTCACTTTGCTAGCACTTTCAAATTGTAATTACATGTAATACAGTCATTTATCTGCATATAGCACAGGCCACAATACATGTACAATGGACGGTATCTTATACATTGAGAGAGAAAGTTCATTTGAAGTCACATTCAAAGGAAAAATACAAAAAGTAACACTTCTTTGTTTTCTTTTGCCGAGGCATAGGCACTCAAAAATCTTTGGTTCGAGCGTCTAGTGCTTTAAGTATATCGGCAGTCATGATAAAACGAATGGACGCAATTAGACCCCCTGTTTGGTGAGAGGGGTACCCTTGTTATGAAACTTTTTTGGAATGAGTAACTATGTAATGAAAATGGGCCTATAGATAATTATCTTTCTATAACATTTTAAGGGAAAACAAAAAAGGTGTCCTTATCCAATTGTACATTTAAATGTGACGTTAAAGGAAACCGCTGGACGCATTTTGCTACGTGACTGATGCTTCCCATTACAATTTGAGCATTAAGGTGTGGGATCTTCTGTGCAGTAGTATATCCGGGGTTACTTTTACTTTTTGCATTTCATTTTGAAATTTTCTGTTAAAATATAGGAAAGGTATGCGTCAAATGAATGAGAAGCATATAGGCCCTAATCCTTTCTAAAACCGAGCTCTGAGTTATAATGACAACAGTGGACAGTTCTGTGCAATATACTTGCATATGTACCCTTTACTTATTATGCTGAAAAAAAGGACATTGTAATGACAGGCAACGCAAAGGTAATCATTCCTATGCGCTTGCTTCAGGAAGTTGAAAAACTCTTTCTAACATCGGGGTGGTGGTACACTGGCGCTGTTAATATGCAGAGTTTGAAAAGTTTGTCTGCAACATCACCCATCCAAAAATTTTGATCCAGATGACTCGATTACACACTTTGTAAGGCAGAGTTAGAGGGTTACTGTCTACGCTACATCAATGCCTTTAGATTGAAGTGTATTGAATATGCAAGATGTAACCTATAACAAGTGATATAGCCACGACATTCACGTTCTTCAACAATATTACCGGTAATCATATTGCTGACACGGCTAACAACTGATATCGAAGGCTGAAGTGTTGACTGGTAGGCCGGCAGGATGTTGGTTCCCAATTAATAAACGTAAAATTTAAAGATTGAATTGGCTGGAAGGAAGTTTGTCGATGGACAGTTCATTATGTAAATTTTTCTCGAATAATGCAAGCAGCACCAATACACCTTGACAACCCTGCCACATCGTATTATTTGCAATAATTATCACAGGATAAAGAACATGCAATAATTATCATAGAATAAAGAATGTACTCAATTGATAGGCTTGGTCAATGTCAAGCCAATATTAAGAATCAATTGCCCCTTTATGTATTCACAGATAAGGCAAGGTTGTATGCATAAATGATTTACGGCTTTGATTCAGGATAAAGGGGGTCTGGATGACGTCATTTTATATCATCTACATCATTGATACCACTTTTTGGACACCGTGGTGCGAAGCACCAAAGGTGTCCTTTGTCGCCACAATGTCTGTGTGTGTGTCCGTCTGTCCGCCCGTCCGTAGACAGATTTTGTTCCACTCATAACTTAAGAACCCTTAGGTCCAATGTCATGCAATTTGGTATTTGGTATTATCATGATGAGACTTAGATCTGATTAGATTTTGGTGGGTGTGGCTTATTAATTAATTGCTCATTTGCATATTTTATGACTTTTTTGCCATAGGGCTATATCTCAAGAAATATTGAACCAAATTTGATGTGACTGTACACATACTTAATTAGTCGTCCGTGGGAATTATAGTTTGGTCATGTCCGTGCGTCCGTCCGTCCATCCGTGCGTCCGTCCGTCCGTTCACGCAGATATCTCAGAGACGCCTGGAGCGATTTTGTTCAAACTTGGTACAAGGATAGTACTCTACCTCATACAGGTGCAAGTCAATTTGTTTCACAATGCGATCAAATTTGGCCGTGTTAGAGGACTTTTTAGTTTTCACCTCCATAGACTCCAGCCAGTCCATAGACTCCCATGTATAAGGCAGTCCATAGACTCCCATGTATAAGGCAGTCCATAGACTCCCATGTATAAGGCAGTCCATAGACTCCCATGTATAAGGAAGTCCATAGACTCTCATGTATAAGGCAGTCCATAGACTCCCATGTATAAGGCCAAGAGAAATAAAAATTTAGTTTCTCATCGTATTCATATTGCAAAAAGGATGCAGTGACACAGTTTTTAGTCCCCACAGATAAAGTCCAGGGGGCTCATAGATTGGGTCATGTCAGTCCGTTAGTCCATCCATGTGAGTCCATCCGTTCACGCAGATATCTCAGACGCTTTGACAAAATGTCACGTGACCTTGGTGACCTTTGACCTCGAATATACATATTTGTCCATAACTCAGTAACCACAAGTGCTAAACCTTTCATATATGGTATGATGGGACACCCTATGACGCCACATATTGTACCTCATTAATTATGTGCATATCTTATTTTGAGCAAGCCAATGGAGCTAGAGGTCTGATTTTTGGTATATATGGATAACTTAGCAATACAATTTTTTTGACAAAATGTCATGCGACCTTGGTGACCTTTGACCTCAATATACATATTTGTCCATAACTTAGTAATCACAAATGCTACACCTTTCATATTTGGTATGATGGGACACCTTATGACGCCACATATTGTTCCTCATTAATTATGCACATATCTAATTTTGAGCGAGCCAATAGAGCTAGAGGTCTGATTTTTGGTATGTAAGGATAACTTAGCAATACAATTTTTTTTGACAAAATGTCACGTGACCTCAGTGACCTTTGACCTCAAATATACATATTTGTCCATAACTCAGGAACCACAAGTGCTACACCCTTCATATATGGTATGATGGGACACCTTATGATGCCACATATTGTACCTCATTAATTATGTGCATATCTAATTTGAGCAAGCCAATAGAGGTAAATATAGGGATAGACTATAGGATAGAAATTTGTTGACAAAATGTCATGTGACCTCGATAACCTTTTACTGAAAATACACGATTATGTCAATAAATAAGTAACCACAAGTGCTATGTCCTTTATATTTAGTAGGATGGAGACCTTATGTCAACACATGCTTTACCTCGTTAATTATGCCCATATATAATTGTGGGCAAGCCAATAGAGCTAGAGGTCTGAATTTTGGCAGATATGGATTAATTAGCAATACAATGTTTTATTTTCAAAATGTCACGTGACCTTGATGACCTTTGACCTTGAATATGCATATATATGCATAACTCAGTAACCACAAGTTCTTTACGCTTCAATTTTGATAGGATAATAGACCTTAAGATGTCACATCTTGTACCTCATTTATTATGCACATATGTATTTCTTGGCTGGCCAATACAGCTAGAGGTCTGATCTTTTTTCCCGATTTAGAACCATAACTTAGACATGCCTCTTGTTTCAAATTGGGAACAATGACATAGACCTATGTGTCCATAGATCTGAACATGTACACTCCAGTGATACTTCTTAATGACCTCATTTCCCTGCCCACTCAAGACTAATACTCCTATTACAAGTGGGAACTATGTCATTGTCAATGACTTGTTACCCTATAGCATAACCATGGTAAAAGTTTAGTAAGTTTGGTTAATTCCAAAGCACATTCTGAAAGTACTCTTCGGAATATACAGAATATTATCTCACATAGTGAGTGTCTGAATGTTATTCTGAATTGTATTTCCAAAGTACTCTTCTGAAAATTTCACATTCTTTGCCACTGCACCATCTCCCTAATACATACTGATGACCCACTGTGTCCACTCAAGTCTCACTTTGATTATTTTGTCATTTTGCGGCCCAGGAATGTCAGGGTATAGCAATACACGGATTTGTGTATATTATTCGAACTTGGAGACATGGTCATGAATCAACCAGTACAATATTGAATCAAATATTATACTACCTCATTTATTGATAGTACGTATCATATTAATGCCAACCATGTTTTCAGATGGAAATCAAAAGACAAAAAGAAAAAAAAATTGTCCATTTGTTATGGATTTCTAGGTTCTAGATAAGCATTTTAGGGTATTACCTTTACATATATAACTGTGAATTTATGAACAAATTAGAACATTGCAATTACTTGTACTTTGCATATTTTGCGGCCTGGCGGTGTAGTTTTGAATAAACAATTGTTTTTGTCATCAGCTGAAATTTAAATTGGCTTTTATGATTGTTGAATATCAATATTGAACAGGAGAATTGACACTTGTAATTGAAAGTGTAGACAATGAACATGTTCAGTTGGGTCAACTGATATGATTGGTTGAAAATCTTCATTTGGGTCTGACTCAACTAATAAGCTTATGATTGTTTTAAACGCTCATTTGATGTAAAATGTGAAGCGACTTGTGATGCTAGCCTCGAGGTCAAGATCAGAGCAATGAAACTTTTCATGTTCTACAACAAATTTCAATATTCGATTTATATAGTGATATCTTTACCCCTATTCACTTGTTTATTATGAAAAAATAAGAAGACTTGGCTAGCCTGAAAATACTAGGTGATTATTATTGCCCATCTATAACAACTGTGACCGACATTTTTTACTAACCAATCACCCTTGGTTTTCCTCTTTATCTGAAATGCCTAAAATGGACGACGGTATCAGGGAAAGTAGTTGATGTATGCTTTCCATGATTTGAGCAACAATGATTATGAAGTTACTCCTGCAAGAGGCAATCAAAGAATAATACGGCATCTCCGACACCCGTATCAGGTTTGATCAGATACTTCTACTCTGGCCCATGTGGAAGGTGGTGACATCATAAAATGCCGTACATGGAAATCTGATTAAATATTCTCAGCTTTGGCACTTTACTGCATTTAATTTGAAAAGTCACCTTTCCTCAGCAGAAGCTGCAATTACGTTTGGTTTCCTCGGAAGAGTTAAATTTGGTTGGTACATCAGAGCTTTGAACGTTTCTTCAACACAAAGGAAAATAATGTGTGACTGTGCCAAGACTGGCTTGTTGTAGTAAGGGGATGAATCACTAGAACTTGAGAGAGGTGTTGTCAGCATTATTTTTAATTTTTTTGTAGTTTCTTTTGGACCCATATGTCTTTTTATTTTGAAGCTCTTGCACACAACATCCACACTTAAATTCAGAATTTCCAAGTTTGATTTAAACATTATTTTTCCTCCACATGTAGTCCAGTCAAAATAGGGTTAGACCCACCACAAATTGCAACAGAATTTTTTTCTTCAGAATGCATTTCAGAGAGGTACCCAGAACAACATATTAAAAGTTTACTCGAATCCACCTTGGGGAAATATGACTAATTTACATAAATCAAATATGGCGGCCAACCATCCGACAAAATAACATAATTGGCCATATATCACATGTTAAACAAGCTATTCCAGTGATTTCAAAGTCTGACACTAGTTATTTGGCCCAGGGAATCATTTTGGAGGTATAATGTTTCATATAGGCTCTTCATTAATTTGCATAATTCCAATATGGCGGCCAACATTCCTACAAAAGACATTTCCGGTCATATACCACGTATTAAACAAGTTATTTCAGTGATTTTAAACTTTTAATATTTTTTCTTGGGTATGAAGAAACACTTTAAGTGGTTCAACTTTTACAAAGAACCTTGATAATTTGCATAAATTAAATATGGCTGCCATATTAATGCCCCATAGCTTAATAGCTTATAATATAAATAAGGGTTTGGTATACTATTTAGCACTAGGAAACTATCAAGAAGAAACTGTTAAGTCCTTCGACATTCATTTTTAGCTCATATGTGGTATTGATATAAATACCAAAAAGAGCTTATATGGTGAGTCAATGGCATCTGTATGTCTGTATGTATGTATGTAGGTATGTATGTGCGGATGTATGTCCGTCACACGCAAAGGCTCCCATACCGCCAAAGCTACCATCTCAGTATTTGGTGTACAGGTAGATGCAGGGGTTGAGTTGTGACGTTGTTTCAGTGTCAAAAATATGCAAACGAGGTAAGAAAAGGGGGAAATCCTGCAAATGTGCAGGAGTGGTGGCAATAACTGAAACAGCGCACACATCTGAGTAAGAGGTTTTTGACCTTCAACCTATTTGTATGCAGGGTACCTATTATGTGCGGGAGTGGTGGCATTAACTGAAACAGCTTATTAGTCATTTCCCGTGATTGTTAATGAACTGTGACATATTAACAGACCTGCTCAAACCAGGCCTGTGCTCAAACCATGGATGTCTATTTTGTACATCCATGGTTGAAAGATTCTCTTCTATGCATGTTGCTAAAGTTGACCTCCAGTACCTAAAGTTTCAGACGTTATTTTCTTTTGTCATTCTTGTTTTTCTGGTTTAAATATTCCTTGTTGTTTTTCTGGTTGTGCAGAAATCATTGTCAATACATCACGTAGAGTTTTCCTGCACTGAACAGATAGAAACAACACTTATTGTTGATCTTTGGTATGTACCAATTCTGATCAAAATTGAGCGACACTGTATAATTGCAGTATTTTTAAAATTTTAATTTTTCTGTTAATTTGTTAATTTGTGTTATTTTGTCGGATGGCTGGCAGCCATATTTGATTTATGCAAATTAGACATATTTCCCCAAGGTGGATTCAAGTAAACTTTTAATATGTTGTTCAGGGTACCTCTCTGAAATGCATTCGACTGTTAATGATTGTTAGTCTTCTGAATAATATATTCTCTTTCTGAATATAACATTGGATTCATCTGTGTAAGGCATTTTCGTAATTTGTATGGGTGTTTAACACTGTACAGTATCTAAACATGTAATCTGTAATGTTTACTGGTAAAACAAAGACGTGTTCAAAATCTTTTGTTTTTAATTTAGACTGAACCCCTTCTTATGGATGGGTGCATCTTTATAAGATCCCCTAGATGATAGGCAAGAAGTCATCACACATAACAGCAAAAATACAATAAACACAACAAAGCTAAAAAACAGAAAAAATGATATGACCAAAATAAAAAATGCCATAATACACACAAATTGAAACTTAGCACTATTGCAAACAATGTCAGATTCATAAAAACTTTATGGACACACAAACTCATAAAAATCTGAAAACTGCATGCTTTAGCAAAGGCTTACAATTAATCCAAAAACAGAATCCAACTATTACACAATACAAACAAATACATCTTGAGTCATTTTTCCAAGTGTCATTTTTCCAGATGTACATGTTTGTATCGTGTAACAGTTGGATTCTGTGGGGCTGATGAGTTGTTTGAATTAATTTTAAGCCTTTCCTAAGCATGCAATTTCCAATTTTTCGTGAGTTTACGTGTTGATCAAGTTTTTAAGAGTCTGAAATTTTTTGCATCAGAATTTTATTGCAAAACAAAATAGTTGTTTTGTTATATAGCATTTAAAAAACAATGTGAAAATTTTAGAAAATTTGACCCAGCCAGACTAGAGTTATATTCTTAGCAAATCTTGAAATTCGGATAAAAGGGAAGCAGAAAATCGGGTGATTTGCATAAATTTGCATAAATTACCCCTTCTATATCATGCAACTTACGACTGCTTGCCAAGCTAAAAGGTAATCCTAACCAATTTTTAATCTTGGGTTAACAAATAAATCAAATTGGATGAATATTTGCAAAAAAAAGTGAGCAAAATACGCTGCATTGGGTGCAATGCCCTCTTAACAGTTTTTTCTTGATATTCCGGTTGCTAAAAACTCTACAGAACCTTATTTATATAAGAAGCTATTTGGTCATTAATTTGGCAGCCATATTTAATTTCTGAAACTTATCAAAGTGTCTTTTAAAAACATTGAACCGCAAAAGGTGTTTCTTCATGCTCAAGAAATATATTTAAACTTCAAAATGGCTGAAATAGATTTTTCAATACATGATATATGACAGAAAATGTCTTTTGTAGGTATATTGGCCGCTCTATTGGATTTGTGCAAATTAACGAAGTGCCAAGGCAAATCATTGCACCTCAAAAATCATTTGTCCATGCCTAAAAATATACTTTTAACTTTGAAATCACAGAAATAGCTTGTTTAAACCTTTGACTGCTTTAATTATTTACACAAAAATTTTAATGCAATATTTTACCAATTTCTGTGAACTTTTCTGAACGATTTTTCATAAATTTTGACCAAATGGACATCATTTTCCGGCAGCTACAGTTTTTTATCAAAATTTTGGCAAAAAGCAGAAAAATTGACTGTAATACATTTTATAAAGTTGACAATAATAGACTTTGGCGCCCAAAGGGTTAATACGTGGTATATGACAGAAAATGTCTTTTGTACTTGTATGTATGTTGGCATCCCTATTGGATTTATGCAAATTAATGAAATACCTAAGTATGCAAATCATTGCATCTCGAAAATTGTTTTTCCATGCCAAAGAAATATACTTTTAATTTGAAATCACAGAAATGGCTTGTTTAACCCTTTGACTGCCGTAATTTTTCACACCAAAATTTTAATGCAATATTTTACCAATTTCTGCGAACTTTTCTGTACGTTTTTTCATAATTTTTGACCGAATGGATATCATTTTTCATTAGCTACATTTTTTATCAAAATATTGGCAAAAAGCAGAAAAAATGACTGTGGTACATTTTATAAAGATGACAAAAATGGACCGTGGTGCCCAAACGGTTAATACGTGGTATATGACAGAAAATGTCTTTTGTAGGTATGTTGGCCACCATATTGGATTTATGCAAATTAACAAATTACCTATGCAAATCATTGCATCTCGAAAAACGTTTGTCCATGCCTAAGAAATGTACTTTTAACTTTAAAATTACTGAAAGAGCTTGTTTAATATGTCGTATATGACCGAAAATGTCTTTTGTAGGAATGTTGGCCGCCATATTGGAATTATGCAAATTAATGAAATGCCTATATGAAACATTATACCTCCAAAATGATTCTCTGAGCCAAATAGCTAGTGTCAGACTTCGAAATCACTGAAATAGCTTGTTTAATATGTGATATATGGTCAATTATGCTATTTTGTCGGATGGCTGGCAGCCATATTTGATTTATGCAAATTAGACATATTTCCCCAAGGTGGATTCGAGTAAACTTTTAATATGTTGTTCAGGGTACCTCTCTGAAATGCATTCTGAAGAAAAAATTCTGTTGCAATTTGTGGTGGGTTAGGTGCCAAAATCTCGTAGATTGACTGGACTAATGCTCTAATAATTTCAAACAAAGAGCTAGTAAGTGTTGAACATTTCATGCATTCCATCAGGTAATTATACCAAAATGGGAATGTGAAATGCAATGCTTGCAGTGTAAGGCACTATTAACAATCAAACCCCGTCTCTCTGGTTTGTGTCTATCAGACTGAAGATTTTTTGACACTACCAACTTGCATGATGGTCACCAGTACAAGAGAAAACAATTGATATGCATTATACATTGGCTGAGTTAAGTTTATTGTACGTTTGTGGTTCAGGAAATAAAAATACAACATTGTTTATTGAATCTGTTACAGAAATACTTAAGCAGAGGTTTACTTTTTTCATAGCAGCACTACATCATGGCAAGGTAATGAGTAGACAACCATCAGAAACCTCATAGGTCATTGAATGAATTATCAAGCATTTAATTTGAACTGTTTCTTTCACCCAGAGATGGCATTCTGCCCTGAAGTAAAATGCAGGTGTAATTTTCAGAAAACTGCAGCATCTTTGTTTTTTAAATCCTCAGAAAATTATCTTTGAAATGCAAGACATTGACTTTCTTAACGTGCTTTGCTTCACATTAGAAAGGCCATCTTGGCCTTTGACACACTTCATTCTAACGCCTCCAATACAAAACTTTACCACACCTCCCCCCTCCTACCCCTTCACTAAGAAAATGCTTCCCATTTTTGCATCAGATTTCTCTCTTCCATGAAATAAAATAAGTAAAATAACATCTGGAATTGAATTCCACATAAAATGAGGAGATAAACCAACACACTGGCAATTCATTGAAAAATGTAAACTGGGAGAAAGATATTTAAAATGAAGAACCTATCATAAGTTGACTTCTGCACACACTATCTGAAGGCTTCAACATAGGTGACGATAATTGAAATTCGCAAATACCACATTCACAAAAACTTCCAAATTAGATGATTTCTTTCATTTTTAGAGGCACCTTTTATAAAGGGACTGTAGCTGCAATATTGTGAATTTTCTCATCATTTTTGCTCTGTAGAGCAAATACATCGTCCTCCCCAAAGCATGTTGATAGACAAGATATTCATTTAGTTAGGCGATGTTTGTATACAACCTGCAGTCTTCTTGTTGATATGCGAGTTCTCTTCTGAACTAAGATTCAGTTGCAGACACTGGAGTTGGACATTAGACGATAAAAGTGGAAGTTGAATGCAAGTTATTTTCAACATGACTTTAAACTTGGAACAACAAACTGTATTATGCAGACGGAACAAAGATACAGATGAATACATCATAAGGTGGCAAGACTGAAGATTAGTGGACACAGAGAAATTTTGTTTGAATTGTTAGTAATATAGGGAGTCCACCCACACCATTAGTATTATTTAGAGCCCCCTAAGAAAACCCCTTTTAGTTTGCAAACAAAGGCGTGTCCACTGATCGTCAATCATCCCCATAAGGGTGATGTTAATGAAGTTTTAAATTTGCATGGTATGACTACTGAGATAGGTCATCATTTTCATGGGAAATTCTTCAATATCTGTTGTCAGATCATCACCGTTTATATGTCTTTGTTAGGAATTTCACAATAACTTCATAGTATATGAGGTTTTGACACTTCTTAATTCAGATAAATTCTTCATTTTCAGTGACTTTTTCCCAGTTGACAACTCTGGTCTGCCCATTACGCATTCTTCACTCCTTTCTGAGTAAACTATTTATCGGCAGTACCACTCTCTTGTGGAGCTACAGTATATGACACATATATAAAACAGCTGCACATTTGGGGTAAGTCCACAAGGTTGTAAGAAAAATATGATTTGAAAGAGGAACATGAATATCTGGTAGACAATGTAACACAATCAGAGTATGGGATGTATCATACCAGTACACAGTCAATACCGGTATATTCAATCTAAAACTGGATAAACTTTGTGAGGTAACATGTTGTCATGATTTTTTTAATTTCCTCATAGATGACGGAGTTATCTGTGATTATATTCATGTTTGTGCGTTGGCATCTCTCCGTAACAGTGTCACAATACAGATGCCGTGATTCACGATTGTTCTATTTTAAAGTCAAGCAGCGACACTAAAGAGTTCTCCTTGAACATAATGGCATAAATGCAGCATAGTAATTTCATAAAGCTAAAAAAACTGAAGCTCAGTCAAGTCTTCAAATTTACTCCACCGCACATATTGTCCTGAACACGTAACGGTGAAAGGAAAACAGTATTGCTGAAATTCACCCATGTCAGTCACATGGGACTTTGTCCAAACACGTAGGTATTTATATCGTAACAGCTACATCAATTAATACAGTACTCTCACTGATATTTACATGGTAACGCATATCCAAAGTGTTTGAGACGATCCATCATGCTTAGGTGTTGCATCACCAGATATGTCCATTGTGTTGATAACACTGGCCTACGTTTTTCTCAGGGACTGTAGATAATGTCTTGGACAATTCTGATTATACAAGTTACACTGGTCATCAGATTCTTGTCCAGGTCACTTCAGGCCAAACATCTTCATTGCCTGCAACAAATCAGGGTATAGAAATTCTGATCTGGCAAAACAATATGGTAAATTAGGCAAGCATGTCTTCCCTTGTCCATAGATTTCACGTGCATTGCGAATACTATACAGTAGGATGAAGTGACCTGCCTATGTTTTTGACTATGTACATAATTTTCCATGTTTACGCTACGGTCAATGGTTTTCAAATAACAGTACAAGTTCTCCAGTTCTAGGTTTGTGGTTGTTTTGCTTTTCAAATGTGACACTGGTCAACTTTACATGCAGACTGCCCTATACAAATATACTTTGAAACTTGATTTGGCTCAGTACAGACAGAAAGTGCTATATGGGCATCCCTGGTTATAGAAAATTAGTATCAAAGAGATACAATGGGATCTTACACTCTTCACCATAGACTTACCTGTTCATAGACCGTCCACGCCATGGCAGCCATCAGGGTCCTTCTCAAACACCTCGGCACCATACCTCGAAACAGACCCTTTGGGCCATGCATCTGGAAACAAGGGAATGGCAAATATTAATGAAGACATGCTTGTTGAATTGTGGGTCTAATTTTCTCTATAGCAGTATTTTCTTATCTTTAAAGTGCCTTTTATGACATGTGAATATTTACATATCCCCTATGATAATATTGATTCCAGTTTTTTTGCTAATGTTTGAAAACACTGGTAAATGGCAAGAAAAGTTTGGTAACATATTTGCCATTGCTTCAAATGTTTGAGCATATCAATGGGAACTATTGACATTTATCAGCTTTCAAACTCTTGCACAAGCACTAAGAAAAGGGCTGACATTATTCTCTCATTAAGATGCAAAAATAAATTTTGGTCTGCATTTTTTACCTTTTGGAAATTACACAAGAACTACCAAAATACAGCTTAATAAATGAATGCTAGCATTACTATGAACACTAAAAGATGTTTATTCACGGTTCACACGACAAGGTCGAACAATTGCTGTGCATGCAATACTGACAAAATTTGTGTATGTATCTTTTACATGTAATGGCTCTCGGGTACGGAGCTCTGAAGAAGATGAAGAGCTGACTTCAGTTTTGCTTATATTCATCAAAAGGAAACACTACAGCCTGAAAGTTTCAGGTGAAACAGAATAGCAATTGATTACAGTGTTATTGTGAGCCATTCTAACACTAACAGAATGCTGACAAATATTTCATCAAAATATAAGAATACATCAGCTTTTATCCTCAGCTACTGGATTGTCAGCATTCTCCTATTCAAGGTTCGACGACACAGGCTTGAATCCGAAGTAATTCAAAGGCACTGCAGGAAATTTTGCAAGTTGAAGATGAGATGAAAAATGCTAGACAACTTTGAGGAAGGACCATTCACTCATGGGGGGACAGTGGTAGTCAGAATATTGGGATATACAATTTTTTCCCTTCAAAAATTTGAATTTCTTTTAAGTAGCAAGAAGCATATCACTTTGTCCTTTTTGCTTTCCTGTTTCATGAATACTATTTTGTAAAGGCAACAAGTCTCATGATTCTTTCAAATGATGTCCCTCAAGGACATACTTTTCTAACTTTGACCTCCCCCATCAAGATCTAATGGCCCATTCCTGACACAGACTTGCTCACTACCTGAATGATTGCTTTGGTGGCATGGATGGTTCCTCTGTATTTTGAAGGGTAGAGCTGCATGTGGGTTTTGACGACGTCAGCTGGCTGTGTGAGACCTGATGCCAAGATGCCGGCAACAATGCCACAGCCAAAATGTACCAACGGAATTGCACGATTTGAAAATTGGTCTGTTGAGTCAAAAAAAGAAATTTTGGAATATGTGAGAAATTCCTTAAAACTAACAGGACTGGATGACACCAAATGAAGAGATGCGTGGATGAAACCGAAACAGAAAATTGGGAGGACACACTTTCTAGTGTCCTACTAAATATCATGGTCATTTTTGTCGGATTCACACCTTGTGATACTGTGCAAAAATATCAAGGTCCCAGCCAGTACAAGTGGAAGTACGTAGGTGTAAATATTGACATATGACAGAGACAGTTGGTAATATTATCACGACACCAATGCCCTTATATGGTCTCAAGCAACATTTGTATTCTTCTTCTTGAGAACACCTTATTAAGATTCCTGTTTTTCCTGCACAGCAAAACTCAAGACTGACTCGCAGCGTGTTTGCAAGGTTATATCTGATTGGTCGATTGTCACTATTCACAGCCACTTAGGGAGTCTATTTGTATTGTTTTCATTATATTGGTAAGATTCAGCCACCCAATTGGATAACAGCTTCGAAATCGCTGCGAGTCGCACAGCAAAACTCAAGACAAAGGCACTCAATGATAAAGCAGTTAGATCAAGCTACATACAAACATTCTGACGCTTTTTGTGAAACTTTTGAAATGAAGAAAGTGGCACACATGGATTGATCCATCTACCCCTGGATTCTTGAGGGTTCACGGGAACCATATGTGAACTATGGACTCACACGGGGACACACTGTATGGGTAAAACATCACAATTTGAAAGAAAGACACATTTTGCTGTTACCTGGAGTGACAAGCTTTTTCGTCTGGAGATAAAACATAAGATAGAGGCCTGAAAACGGTACATCTCTCAACAGAGTGGCTGTCATTCCACTGTAGAGACCTGTCAATGTACAAAATGGTATTGTATGACATTGAGCTACAAACCTGCTGCCTTTTCGTGTTAATAATTGAATACCTGTACAAAATCAAGCACACAGGGTATCCTTCATGTCATGTGTGGTATGTATTGCATCGGCAGGTTTTTCAGTATCCTGTGGATTGTGTCAACAGATTAGAGACTTTTTTTTACTACAACATGAATAGTCATAACAGTCATGACTAAATGGCTCTGTTTAGTATGATGGTATACAATGGAAAAACACAGCCTGTCTAAGTTATTTACGGCATCTTGCGTTATTATTCAGCTCTTTCCCTTTCCCAAGACAGTTACGGTACTCATCTCAAAGTCTTCTTCCCACTGTAAATAAAACATTGCAGACAGCCTTTGAATTTCATTGACGGTTACAAATTTTACCGTCACTTTTGGTGAAGAAAAGACTACACCACTGTATTCCCAAGAGAGGTACAGGATTCTTGTCCTGTTAGGGAGGAGGTCATTTTCAAACAGGCGGTACCTCGCGCGGAGTCCGCGGTGTCCCTCTTACCCTGCCGGGACGTGAGGTAAAGCAGTTAGCGCCTTTTACAGTTATGCTCAACGGAAAGTAGACGATGAGATTAAATGATACCTTACTCAATTACTAATTTACATCAGACACTTTATTTCTAAAACTACACTAGTACCTCACAATATTGCTTGCGAGCGGCAAGTTCTCAAAGACAAGAATAACAAATACCAGACCTAAATGATTCCTTAACATAACAGTCGCTTGCCTGCTTCTCTGCCGACATGAGTGCCTTATCTCTTTCCACTGGTTTATTGCCGTAATCTTATACCACGATACTAATTACACAGCGACAAAAAGACAACTGTAGTTCTTGCTGAAATGTCGGCAGAGAAGCAGGCAAGCGACTGTTATGTTAAGGAATCATTTAGGTCTGGTATTTGTTATTCTTGTCTTTGAGAACTTGCCGCTCGCAAGCAATATTGTGAGGTACTAGTGTAGTTTTAGAAATAAAGTGTCTGATGTAAATTAGTAATTGAGTAAGGTATCATTTAATCTCATCGTCTACTTTCCGTTGAGCATAACTGTAATGAGTTCGCATGCATAAATTGTCCCGCGGAAAACCGCACCGTTTGGCACGTCATTAAAGCTTGTGACGTAGTCTTCTGATCTTGCCGACAGTAACGCCGATGTGTGACAAGTCAAGCGAAAGAGCAAGGACTCGCACACGGTCATCTGACAGTGTTCAACTTGTCATATCAGTATTATGGCTTTTACGGGGTCTGAAGAGGTCGACCGCAATTTAGGTTGAGTGACATTAGTGTCTATTGTTGAACGAATCAGATTGCATGCCCTCCTGGGATCCTACAACGGTCATCTGGCGCTTCCTAAAACGCGTTCTTAAATTAGAAATCGCGCTCGGGACTTTTCAATACGTACTGTCTGTCGAAGCGACCTAGAAAAATTGCAACAAACACGCACACAAAAATGTGCAAAAAAAACTTCTGCAACAATGTAGCATTGCATGTACAGATATGGTGATCCAAGGGCATGCGGAAGTCTTTAATGTAAATATTTTCGGTTCCACCAATAATGTGTACGCCGATTGGAAAGATGCACGCAGTTTTAAAACTGTACTATTTCCCGACTGTAACATCGGGCAGTTGATCATATTTCTAAAATAAAAATGACATCACTGATCACAAAGAAACGTGATGTTGAAAAGAAAGAGACCATGGTATAACTTGACGTAAAAATGCTGGTAATGTAAGTATGTTTTCTTTCTTACAGCTAAAGGTCTATTTGTTGAACAATATTTAAGTTCTGAAGCAATAATAAAACTACAGCTTACATTAAAAATTTTCCCCAGTGCGAAACTTTACGTCATGGTTTTAGTAATGCATAAGCTTACCAACTTTATTATGTTATAAACAAGGTAGACAAACATTGGTTATTTATTTGAACACCCGAGATCGTAGCATCTTTTTCCCTTTCAAAAATTTGAACACAGAAGCTTGTTTGGGTGGTGAGGAACATGTTGTGATAGAAGTATGGTCCCAAGAAAATTTCTCAGAATCGGGAGCGTGCGACGTGGTATAAAAAAAAAAGACATGCACGAACTTTGAACTTTGAATGTACGTTCCTTCGATCCGACAACTCAGCTTCCCGACCCCGATCCCGTTCGATCTGTTTATGTTTCTACACATCCCGATGTTATTCAAAGATTCACGGGGTTGTATTTAGATGCCACTCGAAGTAATTATGTAATCAGTTTTCTGTGATCCCGTCAAATAAACCGTAGGTGCTCTGTGTGTTGCTTCACGATGCCGATGTGTTGCACTTGCAACAAAAAGAGAGAGAGAAAACCCCGATATCCGGATCAGCCAGCGATCTACAACAAATGTTAAAATGACAATTTCGCAGCTTAAACTTCATCGAAACTTAGCGACATATTTTATTTGGCACGAGACTAGATGCGAACAGACGGTTTTTGACTACGTGTGACGGCGACATCGGGGTTGGGAAATATTTCCGCTGCAATTCCGAGGTCAAGACAGGACAACCCCAGATCTCCTCTGGTTGGTCGTAAGATCCGAAAATATCGCGACAAATATTGGTTATTTTGACTATCTGCTGATGTTATTTGACGGTAGTGTAATTATTAAATGTTGTAGTGCTGTACTGTTATGGTAGCGACGTCATTTTTTTTAACTTATCAGATACATGGCTGAACTATTAAACCGTGGATATGTGTCCTCATAGATTTTGCCGTCGAGCTTCGCGAAAACCTGCCCACTTTGTGCATTTGCTTTTAAATTAGACAAGTTCTTGTCTCGTTTATTCGGTAAGTTTAACTGGAATTTGGGCCGCGTTATAACCGTTTCAACATCTGGTGATGCTGGCTCGTTGTGGCGGTCGTTTCAACTCTGTCTTTTTTTCTGGTTCAACACACAGGCCTCGCGAGGCACTGCATCATCAGGGGACATGTGAAATCGACTTTTCTCTGTTGAACGTGAGACTGACTGCGGAGAGGGCGTTGAACTCGTCAACCCTGCAACACTAATTTGTATCACTGATGTCTACAATACTACGCACGAAGTCTGCATTAGTGCATTGCCAGTGTTTAGAAGCGACATACGTTGAATAGTCTCAATTAATCAATTGTAGCCTACATTCTGTTTAAACGCCCCGAGTCTTTGGATACTGCCTTCATGACAGTCAAAATACTGTGAATGCTTCAGCATCATTCCTCAGAAAAAAAATGAATGAAACCTTACAATGATTATCATCTTTGCGTTCAGCCGACTACCCCCCCCCCCCCCCCCCCCCCCCCCCCGGCGTTGTCAGGTGGCCTGTCTTCTTCAGCATATTTATTGTTTGACAATGTAACACTTTCATTTGTTTTTTGTTCAAAACGGGATAAACGCCGGTCACACCTATAACATCGTTAACAGTTTGTCAAATATCAAATGTGTGGAAGCAACTTTATTGACTTCCACACTCAGTGCGTCACTCTCCCTTTTTAGCGGACGCGTGGGTCCGTCAAACAGCGTACGATCTGATGAATGAGAGTTTTCGGTTCTTTCTTTCCGATTTTCCAAAGACACGTAGACTTTCTCTTCCGTGTTTGAGCGAAACAAACGTCGGCTTCATTCGGAAATGGTCGGCTATTCGTGGGCGTATTGTTAGTCCTATGGTAAGCTATACCCGACGTGAACGTCGGAATAATTCGGACTGTAGTCGGGAAAGCAAGGTTACCGGTTGACCTCGAGAGCGATTCCCAGTATACACTTTCGCTGATAGCGGTACAAGTACTACACTGATAGCAACAGGTTCACCGATATCGCGATTGCATTGTCTGAACTGTTCGTGCCAGGGCAGTTATTGTTGTTCAGTGAGACGCGTCGGCAGCATGTTGCGATAGTTGTGCGGGACCCTTCGTTGATACTTCAAATTTCGTCACCATTTGTCGTAATATATCAACTAAAACAAGTCCCGTTCCGTTGTTATCAGAATATTTAGCTTGCCTTATGTCTGATCGAGAGGAAGCGTGCAAACAATACACTTCCTTTGGTCGTAAGATAGTCTAGAAGGCCGTGTTCGGGCCCACTATTTCAGACAGAATAAATATGTATCGGAGCGTATTTGCGAGGGAATCTAAAAAAACGCACATAGGATTCAGAAACGACCAGGAGCAGAAAGACATCGAAAATAAATCACTACATAGACGGTGAAGCGTTATTCAACATGATGAAATCAAATGCAAGTTCAGGGAGATCGGACACAGAAAAGCCCTTAAATTGCTTGAAACCTTCGGAAATTCCGCAAATATAGAAATCGGGAGCATGTCAGCGTTCGAATTTTGCCCTAATAATGACATTACCCTGAAAACTGACGTTAAATACTTGTCATAGGCAAAGCATACGTATTAAACATGTTTGTCTACTGTTGACATCAGTCAGCTGGCAGCATTACAGCATGAGCGATCATGATTTTGATCAGTTTGCCACTGCGGCATTTTGCAGAGCTTGTCAAATTTTATGCATAGAATCAGTAAATTATTTGAATTGCTCTCGACCAGATCCGTAAATAAATTTCAAGGCAGTCACGCTAGCTGGTATGTTAAATTTCTTAATCATACTTGGAAAACTACGATGCAAACAACGTAAAAAACACTAATTTCCAATTAGAAAATAAAATATTTCGAGGTTATTTTTGTAAAACACATTTTTCTGTTTGCTCAACGTTTAAAACCTGGAGCATACCTACCTTGTTCTGTAAAATCTTGAATACAGAGCTTCAATCCATTGTTTTGCTTCAGTTAATATTTTATTGAAAATTTTATTTAACACTTGATTGAGCATTTCCGTGAAATGTGGTGGGTAATATATGATCAGTTACGATAGTAATTTCTAGGCGAAAATGATAGATGGCAGTAAAAATTGCTACAAGTTTTCAACCCTTTGACCTTTGATCTTTTGTTTTGAAATTTGAGACCGTTCGACGAGTGTTGAACGTCTGCGGCTAAAAATAACCAGCACGTCCCTCCAAGTATCGCGCAAAGAAGGAAAAAAATCACTACCTCCATGGTAAACTGCAGCACAGCCGTCACCCCTCCCAGCTTTTTAATTCCCGCGGACTTACCGCGGACGTTTTAATGCCGCGAGATACCTCGATCATTAGAGGAAAAGGGACTAAAATAAAGGTGTGAATGGCCCAACTCCAGCCTGCGGTAATGAGTTCGTCATGAATATTCACGGCACCTGAGGTGCGGTAATCACCGAGGTAAACGTATGAGCGGGATACCCCGGAATCCGCGCGAGGTACCGCCTGTTTGAAAATGACCTCCTCCCTTACCTGTATTTACATGTATCATGTTATGTTGACACTCACTGAGTTGTAGATGTAGTTTGTGGGGATTGTCATACATGCATATTTTGTAGATGTCAAGAAATCACAGATTTCAACACCTTACCTCTGGCACCTTCATGAGTGTAAATGTGCTTGATGGCTCCAGTGACGCCCTTGTAGTTGAAACGGCCGCTCTATGATTTGAAAAAAAGAGACAGGTCGTTTAGATGGGAAAGGAAAATTGAATATTGCATGATTCCAGGACAGTGTGAGGAGCGCTCACAACAAAGTAATGACTGGTCATACTTGCCTAGAGTAGAATTCATAAATTATATCATTGCATCATTGGTACTAATAAATTCTCAAACACTGAACTTCATCTAGAGGTATGACTCTTTTGTTTAGAAGCCAAGCTGATATGAACAGCATTCATCTCACACTTTCCCAAATTGACAGGAAAACCTACAAGTTGCTCATTTTTTAAAAACTTTACTCATTAGAATAAACTTCAAAACAGATTCTCACTAAAAATCTTGCTGAAAGATTATGCTTGCTAGCTACCTCTGTCACTTCATATGTTGCAGTGTAAAGTTACAAAGTGACAATTCGTCACAAAAACTCAGCCTAAAAAAGGCAAAACACAGTAATAAAAATGACAGCTATTTCTAAGCTATCATTGAATAAACCCTCAAAGACAAATTATCACATCAACTAAGTTTTGTACTGTCTGTTTGACAACATGAGCAAGAATGAAGACAATTCCATAGTTCACAAGTTCAAATCAATGTTTGTAATTGTACCAGACAACATGATACAAAATGATGGTGTATGAATGTGTAGGACTTCTTGTGCACAAATCAGCATACGGTACTCTCTAGCTGACAACAATTCTGATATCTTCGAGTCTGCCAATTTAGGAATTTTTTGCATTTTTCTTTGCATCTGCAGAAGCTCTAAATGTGATAATTCCTGAGATCAAGGCCAACTCTATCCAGTCAGAGTCACATCAGTTTGGCTTTTAGAGGGTGCACTGGCACAAATGACACCAAATGACGGAGTATAAATCTGTGAAACTTTTTTGTTAATACATCCCTCTTTAAAGTGCCACTGCCATTTTTGTAACATCTGTCATGCAATTATTTTAATACTTACTAACGGTTAATGTTTGACCTTTCACTTGTGTGGGGGATCTTGTAAAATTGATGAAAAAGTGGTGTTTTTTACAGAGCATTTGAATTTCAAAGGCCCAGTGAACCTTAAAGCTCCCATAGCTGTGAATTTTATGCATTATTTTCATGATTTCATGTTCAAACCAAACTTGGTTTGTGTAAATGTGCTAACTGAAGGACATGTATAGAAGTATCACTGTTCGCTGATTTGGACCATGCCTACGCGTTTTCACAAGTTAAATAAAATAATAAAAACGTGCTGCACTCATGAAATGGGGCCCCAATGGAAAAGTACAAAAATGCAGTATTTCTTGTACGTACACATCTTGATCATAAAAGAAACAAGTGTGATGCCATTAACTTGAATGCAAAACACATGAATTTACGTGCTGCTTTTGATATCTATGACAGTGTTATACACTTTTTCAGTTTCTAATGGGTCTTATTCAAAGAAAACTCTTGGAAAACGGAGGATATTTTGAGACCCGTTTATTACACATTCGCAGCTACTGGGGCTTTAATGGTCAAAAGTTTCCTTCATCAGTAGCACCCTTGTACTCTGAGCTGGGGAGTATGGACATGCTTTAAACGGAGTGGCTCATCTGGTCTGCTGCTGCCTGACTTTCTTTTGGTAAACATTGCCTCTATCCAGAAATTGTTGATGAATGTTGAGCAGATGTGAAGCAAATTCAGCATTTGATGCATGTTCATAGTTCACCAGGTTTGTAGCCATCCAATCACTGTGAGACTTTGCCAAATAAACTTGTGCCTCCCTTTGTTTATACGAAGCTGCTTTGGGATGGGACGACCCCATCTGCCTTTAAAGCCGCACTTTTCAATCCCAGGTTCTCGCATTAGTGGAGTTCTCCTCCCAGTCAAACACATGGCCAGTATGATGTTTGATTTCTATAACATTAATTACACAAACTGATCTCAACCTTTTGTCACATTTTGCTAATCCTGCAAACAGAGTTTATGCAAGCTTTTGATTGACGGTCGGTTCAAATCGCCAACGGTCATTGATTCCCCACCACAAACGCTCAAATTTCCTAAAAAATGTCTTCCAGTCGCGTTAAACTTTGAATACAACCACAGAGTTCGATCGGCAGCAACTTCACGCTGACCGCTTGGCAGTCTGTCTGTGTTTTTGCGGCCGGGGAAAACTAAAAAGTGGCATTTTCTAGAGCTGTGTCCCGCGTGTTGCCTGTTTGGTGTCCACTTACACAGTGAACGCAGCCATACCTTGACGTCCTTTTAAAGGGAGACTCTGCCTTTAACCTGTGAGCTTACATTGCGCTACAGAGTAGTAGCATGCACCTTGTTTCTTGTGGACTCCCTAGACTAGTATAAATTAGAGCTATAAACACACCCTTGAGTGTGTCCACAATCGGAACACTGGATTTTGAAGGTCATGCCTTCAAGCTGTCTTTTTTTCCTCCTATTTTGCACAATTTGTCCATAATTTCAAGGTAAATATTGATTGTTGGCATCAAAATAAGATGTGAAAATTATTACAAACACAATGCTGCTATATTTCCACACAGATGTAGAAATTGAAGTAGATGTTTCCTTACCTCATACCTGGTCTTGACCACGGTGATGGGTAGCAGTGCCAGACCAGCTACACACCTTGAACCTGCACCCAGACACACTGCTTGCAATGGTGTAGGGTCAGTGTACCTGTTGATACATATACAGAGTAGGAGTTAAAGATCAGCATCAGGCATATCTAATGCAATATTAAGCCAAAATAAACAAAACTTATCTAACCGACACAAATTCCATCCATAAACAATGATTTTGACATATTCAGTATTTGCTGACAAATTGTTTTTTGTAGATTACGTTCAGACTACCAGGGTCTTGTCCAAACTGAATAAATCTGGACAAGCACCAGACAAGGGAACAGATTTAGTTTTCATTCAGATTTGATTGCAATGTAAAAATAGAGTGGTATAAATTCAGTCCTTGAGACCTCTGATATAAAAATGTTTATACTGTTCCATGCATTTTTAAAAAGTTTTTATGCACAAGAAGGACTAATAACTAAAGACCACCAATTGCCATTTTTACCATCTAAAACGACTTCAAATTGTCATGACTGAGTGTAGCTGACAGAATTGAGTTCTGTCAGTGGTGGAGAATGAACCAGTGCAGAGCAAGGCCTTGCCAAAATCAACTGTGACAGTGTGTCAACTTGGACCAGGTCTCGTGTTAAGTGTTCACACATGCAAATTCAGTCCGACTCACATTTTACACAGGATCTAGGCGCCCCCACCCCCTTTCAACTAGAACAAAATGTCCAACCCTAGTCTGGCGCTGAATGTCCACATTGGTTACACTATGTCAGCATAAAAATTAGCCCCACTTAGGATTCAGAACCAGCCATAATTTTGAAGTGTAAACTACACCTATGGACTCCACATAAAATATGAAAACTCCGTTGGTGTGTGTAAGCATTTGTTTTACTAAGGCCACAACACACACTTCTAACAACTTGATTTTTTGATCAGCTGATATACAGCTATGCATCATGACATAAATTCAAGGTCTTACAAGTAATGTAACCTTCATATTGAGTTTGCATGAAATAATATGACTTTGACAACACTTGTGTCATGTTAATAATTGGCAAGGTCACATCCTTGCTTGAAAAGCAATGAAATTTTGTCAATGAAATGATAACAAGGTATAACCCACATGCAGACAAAACAAGAAAATTGAACTTTAAATTTCCAAACTGTGCATGAGTAAAATATGGTACATTCTTATACCATACTAGAGTGTGATATATAGAAGGGACTGATATTTCTGTGTATGGCATATTTTGTTCTATTATGTACTGATATTTGGCATGTATTGACACCATTATTGCATGCATGTATTTCTTTTAATTCAGATATAGTTGAATCTTGCTACAAACAACTGTCAATTACAGTCTAATACAACTGCAAATTGCTCTATGTTGGGCAGTGTCCCAACATTTACGTGCAATGCAGGTAAAAACCCCAACCAAGTGACTAAACTTGACAATAAATGACATATTGACACAATAGTAAGTCAGTACGGAGCTGGAGATCCTGGTTATCTTGGCAGCCTGCAAAATGTGAGTACATGGAATATTAAAATGCACCTGCACTGCCGATCAACTATCATCATCTTCCAGTGACTTTTTAAGGTTGCAATTCACTCTTCAATAAACACTCAACATGCAAGTGCTTGATTATTCTACAGTTTCCTTCTTTGTGGTAGTTGTACAGTTTGGAAAATAAAACTGAGTAAACAAATGAAATAAATAACTAAACAAGACACACCGAATTGTAAAAACTTACCCTGTTGCGGTCTTCAACCAGTAGAGAGAGCAGAAGTACATGCCAACTCCAGGCACACACCTGACGATGGACTGATGGAAAAAATATATAAAATATCTTAAATGACTCTGTATTGTTACTAGCATCTCTTCCGTTACAACTTTGTGAAGTTGCAAATCCAAATAGCTGATACTTTCACAAAGAAACTAAGATGACTTCTTGTAACTTCAAAAACTGACAGGCTTTGTAACCAACCAAAAAAGCAAACCAAATATTTTGCACTTAATGTAATGGTACTGGTTGAAAAAAAAGACATTCATTGAGTTTTTTTATGATTATAAACTGCAGTACCAGGCATGCTGCAGCTAGGCTGTGTACTTCAAGACAAAACATTAAACTCATGACAGGGACAACTTTTGTGTATTGCTTTATTGAAATGCATATGAGAGACAAGCATTCAGTGGTTTCTTTAAAAGGTTATATAATGGAGTGTAACGTCATGAATGTTTCTCATACTGTTCAAAATGATACTAATGTATACCTTTCATTAATCAAGAAGTGCTAAACATGATAGATTCTCTTGAATCTGAGATGAGGCTACTGCAGTCACTCAACAGACTTTTTTAAAGTCAAGTGACGGAAAATTGGAATAAAATTAAAATAGCTAAAAAGACTGTCTGTTACACAAGCTATCAGGTCAAATTATAGTAACGATTGCTGAATTGAACTGTGTAGTGTCAAGAGAAATCACTCAGTAAAATTTACATTTTCCTAACTGTCTTCAAAAAGTCAATTCAAACAATGGCTTTTTATGGGAAATTATTGACATTGGGTTTTGTCAGACATGACCTGATACCAGCATGTGACCCTTAACAGGAAGAAGATTAATACAATGCCAATTTCAAAAGATAAGATACTGGCTAATGGAATGTGAAACTTTTTTTATAAAGGAATCCCTGTGTACAGAGGTTATTTCAGATACCGACAGAATATACTGGGGGGGAACTAAATGTTTCATTTAGCATTGAGTGATTCCTTTTTATAATTTGCATGAATGTATTTTGAATGAATTTACTTCTGTTCACAAGTAACTGTGTCCTCTGCCTTTGTGAGACTTCTTTTAAAACCAGATGTTCAGAATCTTGTGTATATGAGGGAACAAGATAAATGAAACAGGATTTTCAAAAGTATGATCTGGTCATTGTTAAAAGGTCAGGAAAATGTTTATCAATAGCAACCAATGGTAAACTATAGTCAGCTGACATCACCTTTGTACAGTTAGGGATTTTAGGTCACTGACATTCGTGTTGAACGTACGCGTTCAATGCAGGTCTAGTCTGAACTTTCGTGTTAATTCTTAAATAGACCAAATAATCAGAGAAAGTGAAACTGTAGTGTTGAAGATTATTATTTTAACTTCATTTTGGAAAATTTTCACTTTTGTACTGCGATAAATGGCAAAGCAGCACGACTACAAACTCACGCGTACCGGCGATTTTGGCGTCCATTATGAGTGTTGTGCCGTGATCTCAAATGTCCCGCGAAAGAGATCGAATATATACCTCTTTGATAGGCTCTCCGCATGACTTATTCCGATCGCATCACTATTTTTTAGGGGTGGTACGAAAGACGAGATCATGGGCTTCATTTTGAGGGGGCGAACGTTAAAATCGGACGAGAAAAACTCAATCAATGATCAAACTTTGTGTTTTGTTTGTGGTTTTTTTGAAAGAAAATCTTGATTTCCTTATACGTTCGGCCCAAAAATTAATTTTATGATAAATAATAATTGTAATTTTGCAATAATTACGAGTCTTACGATGCGAAAAATGATGCTTAAGGCCCTTTTTAGCGAGTATGGTTTCACCCCAACTTTACATCCGGGCACTCCCAGGAATCACATACAAGTAATCAGCGCTTCGCCGCATGTTCTGTGTTAGGAGATCTAAGCTGAGTTCCGACGTTCACGATTTTGCAGCTAGATTTGTCTGATTTCTTATTAAACGCAAGGATCTAGAGATATATTTATATACTTTACCCTTTCAAACGTTATCTTGTTCGAAGTAGTTTGATTTCCGGGTGATATTTTTCGATAGACACTGAGAAGTTGTCAAGCCAGCACTGGTGTGTAGGCATACGCACGTGCACCGCACTTTGACGATACTATACTGAAATTTTAGTTTCGATCTTTACATGTAGTTCCCGAGAAGGGGACTATTTTGGTTCTCTCTGAAGAAAAAGGCCGTAGATTATTAATTTGTTCTTTCCTCATTGATGGTGTTCCGGACTTTGGAAAAGTTGGTTTTCATACTGGTTTGTATTTTGTATTTCAAGGGTCTATGGTATTTCCGGGGCAGCGTAATTTTGCATCCAGTTTAATGCAGTTGTTCATACTATAAATGCGTGTTGCTGTTTTACAGCAAAGAAAAAGGGTTGAGAACAAAGTTTTTTTTGACAATTTGGAAAAGACCTGTAATTGTTAAACTTAAAATCTACATTAATCAGACATATTTCATAATCATTTAATAAAAGTTGTAATCACACACAAAAAAAATTTTAAAAAATTCTGAAGTTCAAATTAAAAAAAAATATAAAAAATATTTTGTTAAATTTAAATCACGTTCTACAATGTCACAGGTATCATTTGATTGTTTACAGGTATTGTTATTTGTTTACCTTGTAAACATAAATCTAAATAACTTTTTTTCATATATATGCAAAGTAATATATGATGGAATATGATTATCATATTTCTGTTGATGTTCACAATACATAATGCATACAGTGATCAATGTCACAGGTATCATTTGATTGTTTACAGGTATTGTTTATTTGTTTACCTTGTAAACAGCATTCTAAATAATATTTTTCATTTATAAAAATTAAAAACCATTGAACATTTCATCAGCAATATCCACAACAAATTTCATCAATTTTCAATAGGAAATGCTTGAGTTATTGCAAAAAGCACTAGAAATTGCAATTCTAGTTTCCTCAAACAATGTTCAATATGGGGTCACCTGGTTGTAATGAAAACTACAGGTGTCTACCATGGCATAATTTCTAAATAGGAAGCTGATTTTTTCAAATTCAACAGGACATATCTCTGCACGTACTGAACCAATTTTCATCAAACAAAATGCAATCAATTATTCTTGAAGAGAACTTTCTTTTGATATATAATTTATCATAATTGTAGCTATCTATCAATTTCATGTAAAATCCCCTTTGTACAGCGGTACACCATGTGTGAAAAGCAAACAGCTGCAGCATCATACTTACTGGAACCAGTCCCCTCCACAATGCCAAAATCCTTTCATTTCGTACCACTTTGACAAACGTTGTGACAAGTCCTGTGTTTCCATGGTGGCCGACTTTGATTGGTGCCTGAAGTTTCGTTTTTAGCAGCTCCAGTGGCTGGAACAACACAGTTGAGCAAGTCCCACTGACAGAGCCCGCTATGAATGACTTGAAGACAGGCGACTGTAACAGTAGAGAATGACAAGATGAGAACTTCACACATTTCCCTGTACAACCTGACCATGACCATGGTGCATAAAACAGTCAACTGTATTACCTTGAATTTGATATAATAGTTCTTGTTTCTTGATGGTCATCTATTTATATGTAACCTTTTCACAATCATGGATTGGCCAAACCCATTTTTCTCAGTACTGATTGAACACCTGTTTACAGGTAATAGGGATGAACAGGTTAAGCAGATTAACCTTTTCCAATTTTTGATCGAGTGCCCTATGAACTATTCATTAGAGAAAAACTAATTTATCAGTTGCTGGTTGCTGAATGCGATGACTACCACTGTATTAACTCTTTGAAACAAAGTTAGCTACCAGTTAAAATAGTTTTACTTGACCAAAACCACCCATATGGTTAAGCAAAAGGAAGCCGGTCACTTCGACCCCTGTCCAGGTTTGATGGAAGCAATTCACCCTCTTGTTGCTGGTTGTGGTCAATTGAACCCTCGTACCCCACTTACTTCAACCTTGTCACTCTTTTATACAACATATACTTTCAATATCATGTGACTTTCAGGGAGAAATGATGTTTCTGTGAAGATTTATGCTTGCTCCAGAAACATCCAGCCGTTTTGGTACACAAAATGTACTTTCCCGCAACCAAGCATTTCTTAGTGATAGAACATGCTGATGTCTTATCACTGCCTGTGGCCCCTGGCTGAGCTTGGTCTGAATGGTGTGCTGTGATGCATTCCCGGTATTACTCACTTCTACCAAAGTACTGCACAGGAGTATGATGTTGAGCATCGAACAAAACTGGCAATGCTCTTATTTAGATAATGATACTAGTTTGTCTCCTTAATCCGAAGGAAAAATAGGAGGGAGGCAAAATTGACTAGGGTGGAAGGGTCAAGGCTACCAAAGGAGAAAGGGGTCGAGGTAACCAGAACTGCAGAAGCATCAAAAGTACTCTCAATATTATTTTCTGGCAGCCTATTTCTAGAAGCAAGTTTTACGAACTACGTTTTTAGAGTTAAGTTTCACGAATTACGTTATGTCATGTTGCTCCCCTCGACACTGAAGAAAAAACAAGACCCAAGCTCGTCACTGCCCAGTGCAAAAACGTCTGATTTCATTTATACTGCGCAGCTTTTGTTGTTGCCACACGAGTGACCTCTGTGGCAGGACGTTCACAAGGTCACGGATATTTGGGTCACGAGTCAATGGCCTGAACATGATTGATCGTGCTTTGAAGATCACAATCACATGGCATGTCCCCTACCCTCCTCGGTACGTTAGACTAAGTCTCAATTAAATACGTCAACGCGTTTTGTAAGTACATGAACTAGAGAGTAGGGGAGAGTTCATAAACGCTGTATGATGGTAAAACAGGTGAAGTTTCCTTTTGTTTGCAGTCAGCTGTTTATGAGCGCGCCAGTCCTTGCATGAGTTCATTGTGTTGAAATTTTGTTACTTACGGCAATTATGGAGTCCATCTGGTTCTTACAAGCCAACTTCAGATTGTTGGCGTGTGTCCTGCCCCTAGAATAATATGAACTACACATCAAATTCGTTGACTGGGGAAGAAAATATGTATCGAGATCAGCTGGTTCGCCCTTTGAGTTAGAAGCAATGGTTGTGGCGTTACGCGTTAGCCTCCTATGATGAACAGTAGCCTGTTGAATTTTAGTTTACGTCACAGAATGGTCCAATTTTAGAAACTTGTCACGTCGAGACAATGTGCAATACATTTTTGTCAACGTTATCGAGCATAATTTGGAAAAAACGCGTCTTTGGTCTCACATCATTGCATGTTGCTTACGTTCCTCGTCGTAGCCGCAGCAGACTAGTATCAGTATGGCGCAATCTTGTCAACATGAAGGATGTTGACCGCACAGTACAGTCCAGTCACCTGATTTAATAATTAACATAAAGTGGACCCGGGGAGGGGGGTGTGTGTTTAGATTTACGATATAGCTTACAAACTTTGCGATCCTTCCTCAATTCAGATATATGACTAATACGTTATAATTATTGCTTATGAAGGAAATGGCCTGCGCTTTAGGTCTTCCAAAGGAGGGAATGTAAAGTTTTCATGTGCGCGCTGTATCATGCTTACGCCCTCTATCGTCCAAACGTTGGACCCCAGTACCTGTAGATAATGGTGCAGCCAACGGAGCTATTCATCGAAAAAGCTATTCCGGGAGAATTTTTTTGAAGGCAGGGGAAATTTTAATATTGCTTAGGCAGGAGATATATTTTAGCTGGCATGGAGCAGATTTTAGGGTTTTTTTGTTCGGCAGGGCAGATATCGGTTGATAAAGGGGAAATTAAGGGATTTTTTTACAGGGCAGGGAAAAATCGACAGGTTTTTTCATCACAAGGCAGGGGAGCTTCATATATGCAGGGGAATGATAAACTTTAAAGGGGAATTTTTTCCAGGGCAGGGAAAATCGACAATTTTTTTTTCGCCTCAGGGCAGGAGAGCTTCAAAAATTCACAATGGGGAGGGGAAACAGACAAAACAGTGTGGGGAATGGGTAAAAATGAAGTTTGAGTGCAGGGGGAGGAGGGTAAGTCGAAAAATTTTCAGTTGGAGGGAAAATAATGAACAGCTAATAAATTAGCCTCTGGACTTAAAATTAGTCAGTTCACATTACTTGTCCTGCACAATATATCTTATCATAATAAGGACGCCTTTAAAAGTTAATTGTTCGTTGGCTGCGACTGTAATTAATTGATGGACTAAACATCAGACCGTATTAAGTGGTAGCTGTTGCGTAGACGTGGGGTAACGCCTTAGCCCCAAGCCAGTAACCCAGCTGCTGAGAAAAGCCAGGCGATTGGGAGCCAGTCTAGATTTTCTGTTCTGCAGAAAAAGTTTAATAGTTTACGATATGAAGCTGGACCAAAAATTCGAAAAAATCTTCATTGGCCGTAACCGACCGTTGAAGCATTCTTGATTTTCAAATACGAAAATAATAACTATTCTTATTATCTAATTATTCATACCGACTTCCCGCACTGTTTATACGGGTGGATGCATCAGATCGAGATCTTGCCTTGGAAAACTTTAACCGGCTTTATACCAAGATTTGACACATTTTTCTCACCTCTGGGGGAAATGATAAAAGGATGGAAACATCTCGCTGTCGCCTTTGCTGTAGAAAAAGTTCACATTTGTTCGAAGCGAAGAACAGCAAACTTTCCCCCGAAAACTTCCATATTTTTATCCCAATGCTTTTACATAATTTTGCAAGCAGATTTTCCTCCGGAGCTCACATTAATGATTATCTTTATGTGAGATCTAATAAATTGTTCATAGGAGGGTTTGATCGGGTTACTGACCTGCATTTTAAATTTATTTTCGCATTTCAAAATCGACAGGGTTAGATCAACAACTAGCTTTGCTTTAAAAACATCTTAGGAGGGTTTGATCGGCCATCCGGGTACTTTGGTTCTTACGTCATTGCGTCAGCGCCATGAAAACAAATAGGCCTAATTGAAGTTGGGATTTTTCAACCGAACTCAAAATTTTTCAAGTTTCAACAAACTTAAATGACTGCTTTTTTCACACAATTTCTTTATGATTCGCGCTCTTCTGTATCGTCTGATCTCTGATTGACCTCGCTCACGTACGCGTGTGTTTCACCTGCGACTAGATACATGGGGTATACTATAGTACCATGTATATATTGAGTCCCACACCTACTGGCGGAGTGATGCTGTTACCGCGCGATACATAGAGTTTGTTCAGCAGTCGTACGGATCCTCGTTTTGTTGAGATGCCTACGTGAAAGTTGAAAATAACATCTATTAAAACTTTCGATTTTTCCACATTGTATCACATGAACTGGCCCGAATTCCCACCTGTGTGACGTAGAACAGGACGGATAAGAAATCCAAATTACCCCTGTTGTACGTAATCAACCGGAACTTTTTTCGTGCATGGTACCGTTCATACATGCAGGCGTCGCGACACAGACCGATTTGTTGTGATCGATGCCGTGCTAGCTCTCACGTTATTTTACAAAAAGGTGACCCGATAAATCCAGACATGGAAGCATAAATAGGCATATTTGTCTAATGAAATTTCGAGTCGCTAAAACTATAGCTTTTCCCAAGAATAGAATGGAGATACCGTCGTAACGTCGCGGCTCCAGTCGAGTCGTGTAGGCTCACGTGGACGTCGTACCTGCCGATCTCGGTTGGCGATAAAACCGAAACCTACACCTCAACGTAAGTTCAACTGAATAAATGAGTACAGTATAATCTTCGGGAAAGCGACATAGGAGGCACAAGCATAAAGTCATTTGACTAACAACGATAAATTTCCTTCATCGCACAAAAATTCCGTAAATTCTCGCTCGGAATCAAACTTGCAGCGCGGCGTAAGGCTGTAGCGAAGACATACAAGCTGTCGAGCTGTGTGCAGCGCTGTAGAATCCGATGTACTTTGAAAGTTGACTCAGACAACACTCAAAACAGAGTTTCCTTCAAGTAACAAAAATTAGGCTGTTTTCACGGGCGAGATATGTGTCACTGCAAACATCAAAGTCCATGGGACGAAAACATTGACGACCGAGATCGGGATTGACGAGTTGACACCGCGGCACCGGCAGAGACCGGTGACGGCAGCGTTGTGGGCACAAACATACAATGAGTGTCATCGAACTGAATCTTTCGCGCTTGCAAAGGTCGTAAATTTGAGTGATATTTTGAAAGTCACGGCATCTCTGAGAATAAGAATTACTGTTTCAATCGTGTCGTTGCATTTAATTCATAAATCTATTTATAAATATTCTAAATAACTCTGAATACTAAGGCTATCCGTCGCTAGCACGGTGAAAGCTACGTTCGCCGATGGCCGACTTGCCTTGGCATCGGTACAGCGCGAGACAATGATTGACACGTTCAAGTCACCGAATCCGTACGTCCGGTTGGTGGAGATACCATTCAGTGCACAGGCGTACGGAATGTTTCCTAGATCGTCGTGAAGGGAAGTGACGGACACTGCATGCACCGTGAGGTCGAAGGCCGAACCTCGGTACTGTTATACAGTACCGAGGTTCGGCCTTCGGCCTCACAGTACAGTGTCAGTCACTTCCCATCCGACGACGATCTAGGAAACATTCCGTACGCCTGTGATTCAGTGTAGCAAATTTCAGCTTGATAGGATTTATGAATGAAAGTATCTCCAGGGTGACGGGCCGCTTTACTCTTTAAATGAAAGCAATCCGCGTAAGTAAAACACAAATCGCGACGAAATTCATGCAATTTGTTAGATAATTTTGATCCATCTACGTCAAAAGAAATATAAGAAGACTGTTCATGTGATAAATATATAATCCCATGGTATTTTTCTCTGTTTGACGTCATCGTATACGAGTGTTTTTCGCGGAGCCGCACAACTTCTCGCCTTCGGAATGCGTGTACGTAGCGTCCAACCAATTTATTGAAAATTGAAAATGGAAATCACCTTCAAAATGCAATTTTCATTTGAATGAAATAACAACCAATTTTTAATATTCGTTTTTGCAGACAAAATTTTTATTTTACCGAGTTTTTGGTACGGTTTTCGCGGCCAATCAATTCCCAAAAATATTAAACAGCCTTTTGGCATAGAAAGCAACATTTGAAATGTTTCAAATCGAAAATTATTTTTCATTTTTATCTTCGTTGAAAATAAAAACGATTGAAGGCCCGTTTTAAATAAAGCTTCTGCTATTTCATTATTAATGAAACATAATTCTGTTTCGCCTTCTTTATATTTTGAATCCGAAAAGCAATTTTCATTAAACACAAATTAAGCTTTTATCAATTGATTCTGTTTCATTCATAAGATTTGAAGACACAAGTTCAGGTTTACTTTTATTGAACGTTCCTTGTTTCATATTTTGATTTTAATTCATTTTTTAAAACGATATTGCCATTCTCAACAAAGCATAAAAATAACTTCAAGTCTTCAACTTTATTCTATCTTAACATAACAAAAATGGTATTCCTTCCGATTTTTGTAAAATATAAAATATAGGATAATTTTGACATTTGAAGGAGAACAAAAATGATGAGAATCGAAACTCGTTAATACTAAATCATGTACAACTAATTTAAAATGAATTCGCTGTTCGTTTTGTTACTTGCGAAAATTGAAAATTGAAAATGGTAAGTTTCAACCATTTTCATTTTTTTGAAAATGGTCGAAAAACGACTTACATGTTATTTCAATTTCTTTGCTGTTCCTGGCCCTCTACCGGCCAGTGGGCGAGCAGCGATGCGTGCGAGATTTTCGGCTTCCGTCAACGCAAGAACTGCGGTAAATTAAAATGGAGTTGTCTTCCATAGTCCCTGAAGAGTTTATGCGGCAAATGGTTGTTTTTGAAGGTAAAACACACCGCGAGATAGCATGTACTTTGAAAGACTTGTTTCCTGATCATAATCTGTCAGGATTAAGCGAGAGATCAGTGCGCAGATTTGTGAAATACACGTAGTTAAGCGACACCACACGCCGAACAATGACCAATGATTAATAGTACAACATATACTGTTAACATAACGAGCACTAGCAACGCTCAAAATATGCCCTTAAACAAAAATCCTTATAAGCGTCTAGAAACTCCGGTCGATGCTGGGTTACGTTATAATATGACACCACACACCGGATCGCTATATAGTCAGTCAATAGAGTGGCTAACTCTCTGAACTCTCTCAATAACGAATCTGGCTTCTCCTCCTCGAGGAAGAAGATGACTACATCACACAACCAAGCGGAGGGGATACAAAACAAGAGAGCGACTGATGAAGGACCCCCATTTTTGGTTCCGAAACACCGTTAAGACGAATCACTCAATCAACAAACCGGTTTACCGGGAACCCAGATTAAATGACTAGCGTCTAATTCACGTGCCGCGTGCCAGGGACTCGTGAGAAATTGTAGGGAGGGAGGGCCTAATTAAAAAGAGTATACGGAATCTAGGAATTGCGTTAGTTTATACATGCCCGTAGTATATTCAGGCAACACCACAATACCCATCTCAACACTACCTTTGTTGCGCCAAACTTACATAAGTCGGGGATTGAAATTGATTAGATGGAATAAAGTCTTTAGAGTTTGACCAATTTCGACACCTCTACATGCAGAGTCTCTGGTAAGCGTCACAGTGGTTAACTGGAAATACATTTTTTTACGCATGGAGGTATAAAGTGAGAGTCGTCTTTTGCCCCTGATTAGGACACCAAGACTGGCCAAGACTGTATCGTGTTTCGAAAATCAATGTTGACCTGGCCGGACACGAGTATGCCTATAGCGTTCATGGTAGGCCTGCCCGCAGCCTATGTGTTGTGGTGGGACTGTTGTTTACTTGCAAGCGTGCGAAATACAGCGTTTTGGTAACATTTTGATTGATACAAGTTGGCAGGATGGTGGACTTGTCCACAAAATAAACCTGTTTGCAACGTTTTAATTGATACCTGTCAATAGGCTTACGCCCATACCAGTCACAGTTCGATAGACACCATAGGACCTAGATATTTGCAATATAGAAACCTTAACATATGGGCTAGAAAATATATGTACGGAATTTTGATTGATCAATTTTTAATGTTACAAATTTACGTGCAGTGTGATTTTGAAAAATACTGGCCTCCCTCCCTATAATTTCTCTTGAGTCCCTTTCTGCATATGCACGCTGGTCATTCGCTGGTCCCCAGTTCATGCATTTAGAAGGCGGCGTTGAAGCCCGAATGTTGATCTGTTCATGAAAATGAATCAATGAATTAAATTGGAGTGAAAATTAACCTACTTCTGGCTCGCGGCGCGTGGCACGTGAATTAGGCTTACCCCGATTCACCGGTGTCTCGCCATGTATTCCACACAAAATAAATGCAATGATCCTTTTATTCACCACATCGTAATACTAAACAATCTTGGTAGAGCCGATGTGTGGAGTAGTCCTACGAGTATGGCGAGAGTGTCCGGCTTTGGCTACGCTGTGGGAGGCGGCGTAGCCAAAGCCGGACACTCTCGCCATACTCGTAGGGCCAATGTTTAGAGTTGCCCTCAATTTCCTTTTCATATATCGTCTTCGGTGACCAGTCTTCCGCAGCACAGTCGCGAGTGGAGTGATACGTACCGGCCGCAACGTACTATGCATATAATAATTGGAAGTTGGGAAACGGAATGGCCGTTTTACGCACCCCTCGCCGAGTTTGGAGGCCGATTTCCCTCACAATAAGCCTCAACTATATACTAAACCAGCATCGATGGCCTCCAATACATCTTAGAATTCATACCTACAAGCCTCTTTGCGTCAAAAACGACCTTCTGTCCGTTTTTGGGTGCGATTTCCGTGTTTTTTGACGTGATGGAACACTTTCATTCTACAGCTGTGGGCGGGGTCAGACCAGCCGCGCTGTGATTGGCTAATTTTTTTTCGATCGACCCCATGATGACCTCTCTTGTTTTGATCGCTCGTTTGAGGCATAAATACGGCCCGGTGGTTTCAATCGGGTTCGAACTCATATAGGAAATGAAGGCTACTTCACACCTGCTCTACCAAAGTGTTTTATATTACGATATGGTGAATAACAGGATCATTGTAGTTATTTTGTTTGGAATAAATGGCGAGACACTGGCGAATCGATAGTGCTATGACCCTGTATAAATATAGTAAAGGGAAAGCAATTCCACACGTACACATCGTCCGCGACGCGTCCATAGATTGGTGGTTTGCGTTTAATGTATAGTAATGTGTAATTTTTGTTTCACTGTCTTGTATATAGAACCGATTTCAGGATTTTAATTCCAAGCGCGCCGTCCTCCCTGTCACAACGCTTGTCCCACTGCGAAACACACACATCCTGTGTAGAAAAAACCAACAAAACACTGCAGACTCACTAGAATGCTTGTACAGAACAGACAGCCGAGAGACACCGAACGAAGTTGATACATCAACACAGATGAGCGGCAACTTAACCACACAGTTGGAAGTCTCAAGTAAAAAACAGTTGGTGAAATGTACCTTCACGTCTCAGAACTCGACATCACAGTACATTCGCAGTGAGCACCGTACATGATTCAGTGTCTTCACCACACATCATAACGGGCACAGAGAGTCAAATCCGCCTTCAACTCTATGTTTAAAATTTCGCCAAATTTTCTCCCTGCACAGTTTAATATTGATGAAAGCGTTGCAGATTCAATTTCCTTATATGTTGACCTTTCAATTATGACATTTTGGCATCTGAAAATAGCTATGCGATAATTAATTATTCATATACACAATAGGTGAAAAACACAGTCAACAGCCAAACGATCGTTAACTTGTCATTTCATAAAAATAAGAGGGAAACTCAAAAAAATAAAACGAAAGTTTCATCAGCTGTGTTATCTCAAACACTTAAGAATTAAAGCGAAATGAAAAAATTAGATTAATGTTTTTTGGGTTTTTTTTCAGATATATTTTTCATTTTACAACGCGGCAAATAGGCTTGATTTCCCATAGAAAACAATGACGTATAATACACCGAACAGACTGCACACTTCTCGCCGGTGCAAATTCCTCAATTTTGAACGAATAATGATGAAATTGAATGAATAATGATGAATTTCTCCATGAAAATGTTTTATTTGCATTTTTTTATTCCGATCACTGAAATATACGGACTGTTGCCGTCCATATTTTGGCGATCTTACGGCGTGTACATATGCAGAACAAGGGTCTTAAATTGACGCATTTTAACCAGTATGCGTCTCATAAGTTGTACAGCCCAAATATCTGTCATTTTGTTGTAATATAGACCAAATTTGGGCGAATATCAACGATAAAAATTCCAGTAAATTTGAAAAAATAAAACAGAACGGAGGCGAACGGGCGCAAAGTGTCCACTGTCATCGAGCGGTGTACGTTATCGATCGATATTGTTTATTGGAAATTGATACTATGTTGTGTTGCTCACTCGCATGACCTTCCCACCCAAAAATGGCGCAAAACTTGGCCAATGTGCGCCAAAATGTGCTGAAACATAAACACATCACAAAAACTGTAAAGAGTGTCGACGATTCTATTTAAGTTCAAGAAACCAACGGATACGTTGGTACTATGGTATGTAAGTCAATATATACGGGTTATTGTGGACATATTCATGACGTGACCTGAACGCATGAGCCGATACGCCAGCAGATTAACGATTTCGATCGATATTCTATCGAAAATAAATTGATACAATGTGTTCGCTGTCGTCACTAGCAACCGGCCAAAAAGTGCTCCGAGGTAAAAATATGCTTCGCAGAATATGAGACACTCGGGCATAGTTTCGCCCCGCAGTGGTTGTAGCTTTTGAGTAACGGTGTAACAGTCTTCTCGAATATGCCTATCAGCAATCCCTTTCTATAGCCTAATTTTAATGTCTCCGCTAGGTGACAAGATACCATACGTTGTGAGTTCGAACCCGATTGAAACCACCGGGCCGTGAGCGATCTAAACAAGAGAGGTCATCATGGGGTCGATCGGAAAAAAATTAGCCAATCACAGCGCGGCTGGTCTGACCCCGCCCACAGCTGTAGAATGAAAGTGTTCCATCACGTCAAAAACACGGAAATCGCACCCAAAAACGGACAGAAGGTCGTTTTTGACGCAAAGAGGCTTGTAGGTATGAATTCTAAGATGTATTGGAGGCCATCGATGCTGGTTTAGTATATAGTTGAGGCTTATGTGAGGGAAATCGGCCTCCAAACTCGGCGAGGGTGCGTAAAACGGCCATTCCGTTTCCCAACTTCCAATTATTATATGCATAGTACGCGGCGGCCGGTACGTATCACTCCACTCGCGACTGTGTTCCGCAGCACATGCAGTGAGCGCGGGAACAAGTACGCGTTGCGGAAACTGGAAGTCTCGTATGCATTGATGCTGCTCACCCACTGGCCGGTAGAGGGCCGGGAACAGCAATTCAAATGAGTCGTCTTTCAACCATTTTCAAAAAAATGAAAAAGGTTGAAACTTACAATTTTCAATTTTCAATTTCTAATTTTCGCAAGCACCAAAGTAAAATTGCAAACTCCTCTTAAATCGGTAAGACATGATTTTATTTCAAAGAGTTTCCTTTCTCTTCATTTCGTTTTTCATCAAATACGTACAATGTCCCGTAATAAATTTTACGAATCTTGAAAATAGTACTATTTTTTTATTTTAAGATTAGGTAATATTTTGATACTGGTAATGATTTGTTTTATTTTGTTGAAAATGAAAACATCATTTAAGGATAGAAATTATAATATGAAAACAAGCAACTTTCCTTAAAAATAATCCAGAACACGTGATTTTGAAATTTAAGAAATAATAGATTAAATTTCATTTTGTTTTCACTGATAATTGCATTTCGGATTCAAAATATGAACAAGGCGAAACAGAGTTATGTTTCATTAATAACCGAATAATAGAAGCTTTATTAAAATTGGTCTGTCAATTGGTATTTTCAATTAAGATGAATATGGAAAATAAAATTCTATTTCAATCATTAAAATAACGCTTTTTTTGCTAAAATGCATTTTAATATTTTTGAGAATTGATTGGCCGCGAAAACCGTACCAAAAAATCGGTAAAATAAAAATTTTGTCAGAAAAAACGAATATTAAAAATTGGTTGTTATTTCATTCAAATGAAAATTGCATTTTGAAGGTGATTTCAATTTTCAATTTTCAATAAATTGGTTGGACGCTACGTACACGCATTCTTCGGCTCGAAGTTGTACGGCTCCGCGAAAAACACTCGTATACGATGACGTCAAACAGAGAAAAATACCATGGGATTATATATAAGTATACCACATTATACCGAGAAAGACATCAGATGCTTGGACCTCATTGACAACATATTTGTTGAATTTGGAGGACACATTTTCCGACAGTGTATAGGAATTCCTATGGGTACTAACTGTGCTCCTTTGCTTGCTGACTTATTTCTGTACTCATCGGAGGCAGAATTTATCCAGAACTTAATCAAACAGAAAAAGATCTCTGCAGCTAGAACTTTCAACGTAAGATGTAGATACATAGACGATGTTATTTCAATGAATAACTTCAAATTCAGTGACTAGTATAGTATCTCGCTATGATTTATCCTCCAGAATTGGAGATTGAAGAAACTACAGAAACAGCCTCTTCTACTTCATATCTGGATATTTTCCTGGAATTTGATTCTAATGGTGACCTTTCTACCAGGCTATATGACAAGAGAGATGATTTCAACTTTAATACGATTGGAACTATTTTGAGATAATTGGATGGTGAATTAATGTTGATTTCATCGACAAATGTGATCTCATCTGCTTTTCTTTTTACATTATACACTTGTTTTTAGAAGAAATTTGTATTATTGCAACATTAAACTATCTCACACCTAAAACTTTTGAGAAATTTAAAGATTACGAAAATCCAATTATCCCAAATTAGTTCCAATCGTGTTCTTTAGTATATTATCAATTTCCCACACCTCATCAGTAATATTCCGCTCTCACCAGCTTATGGGGTATACATTTCCCAGCAATATATTGCATGCAGTTCACATGTTGATTTTGTAGCATAGCTCTTACAAACTTTTAAATCAAGGTTACACCTGAGAAAGACTTGTCTCTACATTCAAACGCTTTTTGGCAGGTATCGCAAGCTATACAGCATCTCTCGTCGACAAATGATCGCTGATGACATCAGTGACATTGGACCTCAGTTGGTGACCACTGCCTATTTGACAGATTGATATATGGCGGCGGGTACGGGTGCGCTTAGGGACGGACCATTAGATCTTGGGAGGGGGGTGGTCAAAAACAGAAAAAAAAAATTTTCAGAGCAAAAAGTTAGGAAAAAAAAAATCTTCAAACTAGTTTGCAAAATAAAAAAAAAATAAATCAGAAGACAAAGGCGTAAAAAAAAAATCTGCAAAAGTCTTTAAAATTTTGAATTTTTTTTACATTTTACCGACAGTAAGCAACTTTCTGTATTTTTAATACATCCTCCCGGCACATTTTTAATTTTAATTTATACATTTAGAGTGATTGTATCCCTTATACTGGAAGTGATTATCTTATCTTTTCAGGACTTTTGTATTCTGATCACTTGAAAATTATGAAATTATAGAGCCTGTTTTCTACTTGTTTCCTGCGTACAAACCAAGCAGGTACACTAGGTAAAACATTGAAACTATGGTATGGTTGTCAAGACAGAAAGTTGTATTTGCCTTTTAAGATCAAGGTAAACAGATGCAGGCCTCATCAGTTTCATTTTTTCACAGCATTTTATTGCAATGATGAATGCAAGAATGGGTGAACAAGTAGAAACACGTCAATAATGATAAAACAACATATCAAGTCATTATGTATTATTTTGCTTTTAAAAAGGCATTTTCAATTCTTTTTTCTCAAAAAACAGCCTCAAATAACAACAGCAACACATGTTTTAACATTCAACAATACACTACGTAGAATGCCATCTATCCAACAAATCCCAACACAAAAACACATAAAAGGGTTGAACTTTGAAAGTTTCTCGATAGCAAATACTGAATAAATCTGCATGGTTAATCGTTTTTGTGTAGCAAATTTCAAAGAAATTGGACAAGCCCTTTCAGAGAATACAGATTTTTTGACCATGAATGGCATAAATTGCCCAAAAAGACAAATATTGAAATTTCAACACATCTATACACATCCAATCAATTTGGACATGCTGCTACAGAGAAATAGATGTTTTGATCAAAAAAGGGCAACAATTGCTCTAAAAACACAAATATGCAAATTTCACTATATTATTTAGCTTATTTTAGCTTCTTAGCTTGTCAAAATCAATTGTAAATCATGAGATATGCATGATGTTTGGTGGGGTGAATGTAGGCTTTTCACCACGCAGTAGAAAGGGAAGCCAGGAAACCAAAATAGTCAATTTTCAAAACTATAGGAAGCTACTGAGGAGCAAGAAGACCATGTTTCAGAGGAAGATGTGTAATCCGAAAAAAATGCTCCCAAGTGCCACCAAATAACACCATTTTTATCTCTATTTTCAAAAGCTCCAACAGCAGGAGGGGGACACCCCCCTCCTGACCTCCCCCCGCAAAAATACTCCCCAAGTGCCACCAAATAACACCATTTTAATCTCTATTTTTCAAAAGCCCCAATGGCAGGAGGGGGACACCCCCTCCTGACCACCCCCCGCAAAAATACTCCCCAAGTGCCACCAAATAACACCATTTTAATCTCTATTTTTCAAAAGCTCCAACAGCAGGAGGGGGACACCCCCTCCTGACCTCCCCCCGCAAAAATACTCCCCAAGTGCCACCAAATAACACCATTTTAATCTCTATTTTTCAAAAGCTCCAACAGCAGCAGGGGGACACCCCTCTCCTGACCTCTTCCCAGTGACCGCTTGCGTGGCCGCTTGTGGTGCTTGGCACCACATCTTTGCCCTCTTTATCTTCAGACAGCGACGAACTAAAAAAAATTATAAATCTGAAAATTTACTCTGAAAAAAAAAATTTGCACAGCTAATCTCAATTGGAAAAAAAAAAATTCAGAAATTTACAATAGTAAAAAAAAAATTTTCACAATTTCATTGTGACCACCCCCCCTCCCAAGATCTAATGGTCCATCCCTTACTATTTTCGAAACACCTGACATATAATCACTTCTTGGCCTTTTGGCCAGGCGTCCGTCACATATATCTTTCTTTCATGAATTTGACTTTGTTGTGTGCTGTTTGTGTCTATGTTTATAACTAGTGTATTACGAATTATTTTATTTCGCGTTCCGAAATTTGACATTTTTGTCCCCCTCCTGTAGGATTCTCCCCGCATGTTTTCATTGCATGCACGCGCAGTTTCGCAGATTTGCTGAAAATGTTTCGAAAACAGTTTTGACGACGGCTAGACAGCGCTGCGCAACCTCCGACAGGATATTGTTTTCATATTTTCATTCTTAATTTTATCACAACCAATTTCCCCAGTTTGTAACGGTAGTTCTCTTTTTTGAGTATTTAGTGGCCCTTAAAAGGGCCGTTTGGTATGTGTATGCTGGGCATACGATTTACTTGGAGCTGGTGTATTTTGTCACCGCCTTGGTACCTTCACTGACGGCATGCTTGGCAAGCTCACCGGGTAGCAGCAAACGGACAGCGGTCTGGATCTCTCTGCTGGTGATGGTGGAACGCTTGTTGTAGTGAGCTAGGCGAGATGCCTCACCGGCGATGCGGTCGAAGACATCGTTGACGAAGCTGTTCATGATAGACATGGCCTTGGATGAAATACCAGTGTCAGGATGGACCTGCTTCAGAACCTTGTAGATGTAGATGCCATAGCTTTCGCGCCTTCTCCTCCTCCTCTTCTTATCACCACCACGGCGGCCCTTTGCTTTGCCAGCCTTCTTCGCACCTTTACCACTACCTTTGGGAGCCATCTTCTTGTCTTCGCTTGACGTATCAATCGAAAAAGTGATGCACATTAATGAGCCTTTCGATATTTATAACGAAAAATATGCAAATTAAGGATCCCAGGTCGAACAGACACTGCAATAAAACGTAAAAGAGAACAATATTTGCAACAATGTATAACAAACCCCCATGAACCATACACAGGAACGAAATTCGAACGTCAAAGAAAACAAAATTTGCAACAATGTATGGTGATTGACAGGAGTATGTAAAGCACTCTATTTTCTATTGGACGGAAGTGAAGAGAAGGAATATGATTGGTCAAAAGTTACAACCGCTAGGATCCCGCACACGGCTATAAAAGCTCACAACCAGCTCATCATGCATGCTATAGTTCACTTGTTGACAAAGTGTGTGTATATTACTTACAACTTCTGAGAAAGCAGAATGTCTGGAAGAGGCAAAGGCAAGTCCAAGCGCTCAAAGGCGAAGACCCGCTCTTCACGTGCAGGTCTGCAGTTTCCCGTAGGCCGTGTCCATCGCCTTCTCCGTAAAGGTAACTTCGCTAACCGTGTTGGCTCCGGTGCTCCGGTATACTTGGCAGCTGTGATGGAATACCTGGCAGCTGAAATACTGGAGTTGGCTGGCAATGCTGCCCGTGACAACAAGAGAACCAGAATCATTCCCCGTCACGTACAGCTCGCTGTCCGGAATGACGAAGAACTGAACAAACTTCTCGGGTGTGTAACAATTGCCCAGGGCGGTGTATTGCCGAATATTCAGGCTGTTCTGCTGCCGAAAAAGAAGTAAATACTCAAAAAACCCAAACCATAAACGGCCCTTTTCAGGGCCACCACATTTTCCAAAAAGAGAACTACCGAACCGTACATAAACTTACACAAAAGTTCACGTTATTCTTCAAATGAATATACGAGTATTAACCACCACTTTTAGGTAGTATTCCGTGTACATGATGCACCTCTAAAATGGCGCCAAACGTCGCAGCGGGAAACGGTCGGTCGGTCGTGCTGGCCCCGCGCACTGCTGGTCATGTCAGTATGGGTGATGACGCAACGTATGGAAGGTCGTTCGTGTAGTTCACTGTAAAATCGCGTCGAGATTGTTCATATAGACAAAGGTTATTCTATACCAACTTTATAAGTTATAATAAAATGTGGACCAACGTGCCGTGCGAAATTTCGTATTTGTCAGGCAAGTATCTGGTACGTTTGGACAAATGTAGTAGATAATACACGCGACGCGAATTATTTTCAGAAAACATCGTCTCTATACAAACAAGACCTCATAAGTCGATAGATCGCATGTGCATTTAGAGAAATTTAGTTCTGAAGTCTGATGGCTCATTTTAGGGCGCGTCACGCGTCAGTGTGGTGCAGATGTGAATTTTCGGAAGATCGTAAGCAAAACATGTCTATTCAGACTATTGCCCAAAGATAACATTTTTCTTACGCATGTGAACATTTTGTCGCATATTAGTAAATTGAGCGGCTGCAATGTCGATCTTACGTTTCCTGCATTTTGGAACAAATCCTCTCAAAGAAGTTAACCCTAAAACCTTACTCCCTGGCTGGGGGATGTACATACCTAACCCAATTGGAAACTGCTGGATGCTTTTGCCGCTATCATTCCTGTTAGCTTTGCTGCGAAATCGCAACTTCGTTTTCGAAATCAATATACGACTCGGAAATTCACTCCAGAGTTGCATCCAGTTATTACTTTTTACATTACTCTGAAGGTGACCGACTGAATATTTATTTTTTAACATCAGGTTTCACCAATTCAAGTTTAATAGTCTCACAAGAAAATACAAATTTGCAACTCGAAAGCAGAAGAAACATTGGCTGTGAAAACATGAAATCGAAAGAAAGGTTTGGTTGAGCGCCCTCGTAGGGCAGGTACGGTAATTACGTGAGAAAGGTACTGGCATGTAATGCAACATTGCAAGGGTTGATAGCAAAAGATCTTTGAAAAATTTGCTGCTTTAAGGTGATAGGGACTGTTGTAAAAAATGGAATGGGCAAAAGGACAGCAATATATGAACAGAAATCGTTTGGTGATGATATTCAGGTAGAATGTGCGTTGGGTCATGTGAATTTAAAGAAAAAGTTTTCTTGTGTAGGACTTCTTTGGGCTCATTTTGAAGCTCTTGAAATAAATAAATTCCAACCGTCAGTTTTTTGAAACTTCAAAAGTGTTATCATAGGGATGGTGGCCATTTTGAATGTCAAATGTTAGGTAATTAGTTTTCCCAGTACCAAACTTTGCCCAGTGACCCCTGATTTTTATTCTTGATTGGGTTAGAGAATGAATGGTTGAAAGTTTCCACGAGTTTCCATCACTTTCGAGGAACATGTCATACTACCTTAAGCTACATACCGTGTTTCTAGATACAAGGGGAAACATATCCACCAGTACTTCGATAATATTTAACGATAATATCAGAACATTTTATAGGTCAACAAATGGCACATTTTATTTATGGATTTGGACAAAAAAACAGAAACAGTCTAGTCTTGAGAGTAAACAGGGGAGGGAAGCATGAGGCTGGGAAGTGATTGCATGATGTCCTAAAGCTAAATTAACGCCTAAATGACCTGAGATTGGAAATGTAATTTTATGTAAATGAATTTCAATAATAGGTTTTTATAAGAAAATATTCTTTTTAAGATAATGTTCTTCACTACAGGTCTTGATAGGTCCCCGTGGCAGCTTACTCTAATAGCCAAGCTACCTAGCATACTTTGCACTGGGGCAGTGATACTGGACACAAATCATAAGAGTTGCTACGGAACGATGCTATATTTTTCACTCTGAACAAAAACATTGATGCCCTTCAATTTATTTTGTGATTCTAAAATTATCTTTAAGTAATTTTATTACTTTATTGATTGCAAATCTTGATCAAAGTAAAAAATGTTGAAGTTTGATGATGCACTCACAAGCATTGTGGAATATTGCAATGGCATAGACTATGTGGCCTTTGGAAAAATCCATACATTATAATATTGCAGTGAGCTGCTTGCGGCCACTTTCAGTGGCCCACTTAGTGATCAAATATTAGTGTAAAAGGATGCCAAATTCTCTCCAAGTGAATGCAATTTAAGGGTTTTTTCCTCCTTAACTGTGTGACACAGTATCTTTTCATGGTAGACTGTGCATCAGGGACAATTGTTCAGACTCTCAAGTTTTTACATCACTTTTTCTGATCCACCACTTGTGTAGGCTCATTTTGAAGTTCTTCAAATTGATAAAATTTTTACGGCCTTATTTTTTTAAAAGTTGAAAATGTAATTTTTCCTACAGAGTTTTCACAGGGATGGTCATTTTCAATTTCAAATATCAGTAAATTTTAAGGAAATGTGTTTCTCTGGTACACTTGTACTTCACTCCTGACTCGCAAATTTTGATTTTGTAAGGTGATGGTTTAAAGTTTGCCTGAGGAAAGTGTAAGCAAAAGTTTAAGTCTTTTCAAGGCACAGTGTTCTCAAAAGGATTTTCTGCTTAAGTGATGGCTTATTTGCATAACAATAAATTCAATTGTTATGGTAATGACTTCTATTGTTTACCAAAAATTAAAGAGAGGTTATAATTGCTCTGGGAAGAACACTGGGCATGTACATACCACCTTAATTAAGGTAGAATGCACCTCGGGGACAGACATTTGGGCTCTCAAACTTTTACGATTCTCTTCTGATATACCACATGTGGGGGTTCAATTAAAGCTCTTGGTAAAAGATAACTTTTTACCGGCTTAGTTTTTCGAAATTCGAAAATTTTTATTTTTCTCCACAGAGTTAACACAAGGATGGCGGCCATTTTGAATTTCTAATATCAGTAAATCTTGGGTAATTTGTTTCTCTAGTACCAAAATTTGCACGGTGACCCCTATTTTTATTCCCGGTTTTGAAAGAGAATGATTGAAAGATTCCTTGAGGAAAGTTAGAGCAAAAGTTTAAGTCTTTCACTTTCGAGGTGCATACCACCTTAATTAAGGTAAACATTGTGCTGGCATCAATATAGTTTCAAGGTTGCACACTAGCACTTTGTGTCGATGACAACTATATTTGGGAAGGGGGACATCACCTGGTCAGTGTGAGTACTGTACTTGGTAAAACACAAAGGAAGACACAGCAAACAATGCTACATTTATGACCTAAATTATTTTTATTTGAACCTTTTTTTAATCTTTGGTAGTACAAGTATTTGTGGCTATCAATTTCAAGACATGATAACATTGTGTTTTTTAACGCTTTTCGTTTTTTTTGAGCATCTTTTGAGCACTGTGTAGTGAGTTCCAGACAGTTAGTTACCAGCAGTGCAGATCATGTTGGCAAAGATATGAGAGAGAAATGTGGAGTTTATTATCAGATAAAGATTACAACAAGGAATTAATTCAGAAAGCAAAGAATGTGTTATCTTCAGTGCATTTGCATCAGATATTTGTGGCACAGCTCCCCTCTTTCACCCCTATGTTCATAAGTATGGGTCCAACTTTCCAAACTTGAAGAACGATTGGATCACACCATTTTGAAACTTAGGGGTGAAAGGGTTGAACCACACAAAAAAGCACTAAGCCATAGACTACACTGTAATTTCTTCACAAAAAACATTATTGGATGGCAACCAGTTCAATGGAGGAGATTTGTTGCCATGGTTTAGACACAAAAGCACATAAGCTCAAAAGCCAGCACACTTTTCCTGCAAAAGCTGCTGAATTCTCTTGTTCATTGGTTCATTTTGTAAATGGAACATTCTCATTTCCTGCTGCGCTGGAAGTATTTCTTTTGAACCTCACTCAAACAGTGCAAGACTTTAAAATTTCAGAGCCTACATCTTGTCAGCATGGTTGTGACCTGAGACGCTTTTCACAGCAGTCTTGTGCAATGGGCGAAACCAGGAAATTCAAGAGGGTGGTACACACAAAACCATTGCACAAACATGCTAGAAGAATTACATTTTTGTACACATTGGTTTTGTTTGTACCACTACAACATGATCTCTTTGACATACACTGCAAAAACTTTTTATTCCCAAGCCCACCGATTTCCTGCAAACTAGAATCATTTTGCTGCTATGTAAATCCCTGTCTTCCGGCTGTATGGAAAACAGGTCATTCCACTGAAAACTGTTTGAGCTGTTTTGGAAAAGTGTGACTTTTCTTCTCAATGATCACTTTCTTACAGAAAATCCTACAATTTCATCAAAAAAGGTATTTACAATCTCTTCCCTGTTTCAGTTGATGAAACATATCTCACAGTTCTTGCAATATTCTCATTCACACGCCTTATCACTCCTTATTTTCATGAACATTATAAAAATCTTATGAACACTCTGTGATCAATTTACAACTACATACATGGTATCAAATTGTTTACACCGTCTTTCTCTCTCTCTTTACATTTGTCACCCTAAGAAATGAAGGTACTCACTGCTGACAAAGGAAAAAAAAATCAGAAAATTTTCAACATTTCCCTGTAATTGACCGAATTCATGACAAAATATAAACACAACATACACATGATCATTTCATAAAACGACATCTTGCAAAGAGTAATGGATATTTTCATGAGCAAATTGTAACATCTTCAGTCAATTGTGATGGGACCCTGTGGAACTTTGTCAACTTGCTATTCTCATAAACGTGCATATCAAATTGTATTTTACAAGCTAGTCATCAACAGGCTAAATTAATACATGTATGAATAACCATTGTCTTTGCTTAAAGAAAAATCATAAATATTTTCCCTTGAACAAGTATGTATCTCTCAATGTTATTTTACTGTGAAGTCTGATCATGTATATCTGTGAAATGACGACTGAAGAAAACTAGGACAGGATTGATGAGGTGCCACAACTACACATTTGATGCTAACGGACCATGCATGTTGTATGTTAACTTTTTGGATGCACTGGAAGGTAGGATGCAAATCACCAGGGGGAAAAAGTGGACAAAACATCAAAATTTTGGAAAATTTATTCAGCCATTAAAATTTGTCACTTTGAGCGAAAAAATTACAGAGTCCATGATTCTGATTGTAGATGATGCTGTAAATTTTCTGATTTTTCCCTCTGCGACTATTTTGTATAACTCTTCTTCTCACTCAAGGTGGATAAAATTAACTTGGTATGAGCTGGAACTGACATTTTGGCTCTCTCTAGGTGCGAAAATAAAAATTTCTCTCTGACAATATTTTGTAATTTTATGTGCATTTCTGTGAAGACAAGATCACTCCTTTCCATAGTAGGAGTTAAAAACCAAAAAGAAAATTGGAAATAAAAAATAATAAAGTGGTAAAAATGCAAACATTTCTGTGTAGAAATCTCAAATTATTATCTATAATATCTCTATACACACACATCAACAACGTTCATTTACATAATTCATAAATAGTGTTTGAAACAATCTCTATACAGACAATGGTCACAGGTCAAAGGTCAAGCAGATGAAAAAGCAGTATGTACAAGTTCAAGGTTTGACAGCCACAGACACAGCACGAATGGTTGTTCAGCTAAGTACAGCAAGATTTATATTTACAATAGCAAAAAAATAAAAAGAATGAGAGAGAGAACCGTTTTGATTCCAACCCTGTAAATGTCTCTGTAAGGTGGCCTTGCTGGACAGGATGACAAATAAAAGCTAGCAAATGTAAACATGATGATTGCAGATAAATTCTGTAGAATGAAGATCTCAAAATTTGTAATGTACAAGTTATCTAATCTTGAAAAATACTGTTGCACCAGATGCATCGATTAAGCGGAGATTTTGGAAATCAGCCACTGGTGGCGCTCTCACATTTGTTGAATCAGTGAAAAGGAAAGGGCATCTGAATGCTTGGTGACATAGTTTTCTGTTCATTTGCCTTTCTTGCGGTATTTGCAACACTTGGAAGAAATTGTTAAAACAAAGCTTCAATACTCCATTTGATCTGTTCACTCTTATATGAGCTGCATCATTATTGGTGAACTGAGTAGTTCCTGACTTTTGTGAGGACCAATCACAAGTGGCCTTCCTTGAAGCCCAAGGAGTCTGTTTCACATGTTTTCATCGCTGTAGCAAGTTGAAGTGATGTGTTCAAGACTGCAGTTCACAAGGGGATCATTTACGTCATAGACATTCGAATTTGACGTAACTCCTTAAAGAAGCCCAGAAGCATCTTAGAAATCAAACATTGTCAATGTTTGTTCCGTTTGATCAGAAACATAGGCAGCTCCCTAGGGTTGTACTATTCTGGGATGGAGAGGATCCGTGTCTTCCGATCTTAGGAGACAGTCATGCTGAACAAGTATCTGCTATCTGTGACTGAGTCACATGGCAAAGTCCTTCACTGATACAGGCCAATAGATCTTTTCTGAGTCTTGTCAAAAATCTGCAGTGATGAGCAGAGTATGGCTTGAGCATCACTGTTGAATTGCCATTCTCAGTACTAGGTTGTCCTTCCTCTGGAGTTCCTTGGGCAACTAGGCTTTGTTTTAGTTTCTTTTCTAGTTTATTGCTTGCATGAACAATTCCTGATGTAGCTGTTCAGATTTCAAGATTCTTTGCAGTAGTGCCTTACTATAGAAAGACAAAATTAATGTGTCCCGCAACATCCTCTTCCATTGATGACTGCAAACTCAAACTGGATTTCAAAAGATTCTTGCGGGCTCATCACAGAATAATGAAAGCCTTTCTTTAAGATTTATTTCTATCCGAGACCAAATTCAGTAAATGCGCAAATTTCTGCTTGAAGTCGAAGATTTGTCCCTTCTGGCAAGAATTGTGATGTGAAGGTTGTGATGACGGTCGTATTTTAAACTACTCATCCTTGGAATAAAGAGATACACCAAAAAAAAATCTCTCGATCAATTCAATGATGGCCGCCTATCCTATGATAGGCAGTGCAATACACAACTGAGGTATACGGCCAGATAATGCTGCTTTTATATAGGTTTCTCATTGGTAAATAAAGTATGTAAACACACACACTGGCAGTGACTGTAGACAAGCATGGTAAAATCTTAACAATGTAATAATGTATTTCTGTTCCCTTTCGTTGGCAGCTGCTCTGCATTTTTTTCAGTCTCTTGGTAAGTTTTTATTCTAAAAAATTAAAATGCAAATAGAATTGTCTTTTTTTTTCACACAGTGGTACTCTGTCCCATTTGCAGAAGTCCAATTGTCGGATCTTTGAGTTTGACAAGGAGTTTTCCCTTTGTCCATGGGTTCTGTAATTGCAAAGGACTGTAGTCGTCCTTGAGCATTCTCTCCTTGCCGCCAATGTCGGCAATCAGGCAGAAATCATCGAATTTGTCGTCGCTGTACACGGGGCCGTCGCACCCCTTGATTTTCACCGCTTTGTTCAGCTGCTGGACGACCAGGTTTACGATCTCTCGAGCACTTGTCCTTGTCGTGACGTGCAGCTGAAAACAAAGAAAATAGAAATGATTGATAACATGCATCCTGCTCAAGACAAGATTTCTGTCTGTTCCCTCTTGTTTGCAAAGGTATGGTCCGAACCACACACTGATGAAAGTTGGTGTTACGGTTACAGATGTACACCTAACTTGTTCACTCCAACTATCCTGTAGACAAGTCCACAATCATCACTGATAACAATGGCCTTTGATCAAAACATGGTGACCAAAGAGTTTATAATATCTAACCACATGGCTAGACTTTTCTGAAACCATATCAGTCAAACATTGGCTGTTCCCTGAAATTTAGGCTCAGGCGTTTCTTATATACATGTCAACTACGTGACCGTCTAATGCAGCTCACCCGTGTCTGTGTTTTGATTACTGGATCATGTTGTTTACTTTAAAATGTGATTCATTCTTAAAAACTGATGAAATAAATGTCTGAATTGTGGCAGAAAATTGTCAACACAAATCAAATTCTCACCTTTAAACTTGTTCCTGGTGCTAACCCCGTCTCATACGCCGGGTAAACTCTAAGGATTCCAGCTTTGCTATTTTGTTGCACTATTGTTGGTGACGTTCCGCCATTTATCCTCTCCATACTATGTGTTGGTGAGCTGGCGTTACTGCTCGAAGCGCTCGTCCCCGTCGTGGTGTCATCCTGGCTTCCTTCCAGTCGATCGCAGTGGTGTCTCCTTGGCGAGCTGGTGGTGCTGCCAGACGTACTGCTTGTGTCACTTCCTGTGCTGTAAATGCTGCTTGTCTCGCTGTTCACAAGACTTTGTCTTCTCAGTTTGTAGTTCCCTGTTGAGAAATAACCACAACATGGTTACTGCGATCCCAGCAAAACATGACGCTTTCTCTCTGTAGGTTGTAGGTGAATAAAAGTTCCAATCCTTAATTAAGGTCCAAGAGAAATGCACATGCAAACCTTGAGATAATGGTAGCTTTATTAATGCAGCTGTTTTGAATATGTAAATTTTGTAGGGTCATAGGTCAATTACAAATCGTCATCAGGATACGAAAAATTTGAGACAAATTTGACCCCAAGTTAGAATGAGATTATTGACTACTTATGATTTAAATTTTATTTCAAAGATATCATTAATATTGATCAAATAAATTTTCATTTTAACTAAACAGTCATATGTAAATTTTGTAAACACAACTTTCAAGAGGACTACTTTTGTGGTTGTGAGAAGGCAGATACACATACTTAGGCCAATTCTTCATGATGCTTTATTGATAAAAACATTCTTGATCAAAACTGAAATATTTAGTAACTACAAAAAACAAATAAAATTCAGTTCGCAAAATATCTATTGCATCTAAGCAGGTTCTGTGAGGGTGAACCCATCAATCCCCGTGGCCCTGTTAAGAGGTCCGACTTAGCCATAAAAAACAAAAGGATTGGGACAAACCATGGTGATGAAAGGGTAAAAGATGGCCACCTTTGTGATCAGTCAGTATTTCCCAAGATATATGTCATAAAATTTAGTCTGTGACTCAAATCAGCCTTAACCCTTGTCCATTGAAAAGATCTCATGGATTGTACTCCATTAATCAACCATACACACTCATGAAGAAACATTTTCTTGCAAAAGCTCATCAAATTACAACATCTACAATGGAATGCTCTCCATACTTCTCATCCAGATTACAAAAAACACTGACTGCAATCTCTAGACAAATCAAGGCAGAGAATGGGTCATTGATTCTCTCATTTAAACTCACCAAGATTTAGATTTACGGCGTCTATAAAATGACATTTATCTGATCAATGAATTGCATCCTCTTTAAATGGAAACATATGGATGGGTGCAGGGGCTGAAATCTAATCATCGCTCCGAGCTGATTGGTGTGAAGGGTTTTTTCCCATGAATGGTAAACATGGCTATGACTTTGTAATGACTGAAGAACTAGTCTTTGGTTTATTGAGATTCAAGACTATCAAAGACTGAATCAATCTTATCGACTTTTTCTTGTATGGCGACTGGTTGGGAAAGCTAGCATTCAAACCATGGGTTGAAATAAAACCAGCACTAAATTGTTTTCATATTGCCCGTCACTTCTTTCATTCATTTTTGTTGGCATTAAAATAGGTGTTGAGAATGATAATGTTCTTTATCAACTGTTTAAGAAGATGATTGCATTATTGCATAAAGTTTGAACTTTTAGGATTTGAAGTGGAATATGCCGACTGAAGGATATGGATTACACAAGACTCTCATGGATATTTTACTAATTTTGTCTGCTAATCTCAGTGATTTACTGAAATAGAAAGTTTTCTATACCTCTGCTAGGCTTTTTGTCCAGGTTGGGTGATTCCACTGGTGACGGCGGGGATGCATAGAGTTGAGAGAGTGGAGCACCACCTTTGATTTGCTTGTCTCTTGCATATTGTAAACTGTCCATTATCCAACGCATCCCCTTCCACGTTGAATCAAGAGTCTGAAAAAGGCACGCAAAAATGTGTCAAAACTTGAAAAAGTGTAAATAACGCACATCTATACAGTGCACAATCTAAGGTACATGTTAATAAATGTTCTCCTTTGATAATGACTCATTTTCTCTGGATACGCATACTGAATGAATATTCATCAATAAATTTGCATACATGAATATTAATCAGTCATGCTTTGAGCATTAATTGCTCATGATACCGGCTGATGTCCTTTGAGACAGCTTTGCATCAGAAAATACTGCGTCAGAATGCAGACTACGCTCAAATTTAGCATCAGACCTTTCATTCAGTTGCCAAAACACTGACATTTGATAGTACATGAGTTTATTAATATTAAACTTGGAGAGATTAGACAGCTCATGGTGACTTATTGCCATAGACACAGGACTAAATTTAGCTTGGACTGGAAATTAGAATTTGTTTTTACACAAGTGGGAGATTTAGTCATACATGGATGACTTTAAGGTTATCAAATCTTGAGATTAAGACAAGGGAGGAATGACAGTGGTTAAAAGTTCTGTATTAGAAAAAGTTATCTATGCTTTGTCAGAAGAGGGGCTGCTATTTGTTATAAATAAGGAAAATAGATTCTCTTTGTGAATACAGGATTTCAGATTGTGAGTCATGAAATGGGATGAAGTTTATTTTTCTTTAAATTTGTTTTATTCATTTCAATTTCAAACATTCTTGCATTAAAATCTTGGTTTCACTGGAGGACAAAAAAAATCACCAATATGCAACAAACATTCTAAAAGATGGCAGATACAGGGATCAAAACCTGATTAAGTTGACAGATCATGCACTAAACAATAGTTTCCATCATGGGGTATGTGTGTGCACTTCAGTCTTGTCGCAGACTTTCATCAAAGTAATGAATTATAAAGAACTTGCAATGATCATTAATCACCATTTTTTTTCCTGTCAAGTTTCTGATTGACTATATGATGACAGATGGGATGCTAGCTGCAATGTGCAAGTGTATCATGTTGTTGTCTTTCCATACTCATCATCATCATCATCCTATTTACATGACATTGACCTAACTTTCTTGCCCTGTATGTGTAAATCAGTCATTTGCCTGAACTCCGACTTACCGGTAAAACCGACATAAATGTGATATTGACTTGGGGCACAGTATCAACTTCAATAATATAACACCAACAAGCTCAAAATGACCTACATTTGTACTGTCCTTAAAAAGTCAGAAGTCAGGAGGTTTATTAGAACATTCTAACAACACTACCGTTGCTGAGTATGGTTCTACTTCATGATTCCCTGGCAATCAATCTAGTTCAATATTCACTTCAATTCTTACAAATATAACAGACACTGAATTTGCAGAAACTCAGGGAGTTCATTTTCATTTACCTATGGAGCAATCATATTTGTTGAGAGAGATGTAAAATTTGCATAAGCCACTGAAAGAAGAAAAAAAATTACTAATTTAAAACTGATGGACTTTTTTGATGGATGGATAAAATTAAGGATCTCCAAATACCAGTTGGCATGTGTTGGACCTGACCACCAAGAAAGATCACTGTCTGGTATTAATATATAACCTGTGACAGATAGATTTCTATTGTGTACAAATTTTTAGTCTCAGAAATTATCACATTTTTCCATGAAAAGGCAATGAAGATGCTCAAGATTTTTGAAACCGTTAAAACCATCATGGATGGTACAATACCTGCTGAAACTCTGAGATTCGATTAATTCTTGATTTTGCCTCACTGACTTCATCGTCCGAGAAAGCCTCTCTCAGAGTGTGTTGAGCTATCAGGTTGTCCATCTCCAGTATTGAGGAGAGCCTGGCATAGCGCCGGATGAACTCCGGTTGGTACGTTGTCATGTGAACTAGCAAGAAAAAATGACATAATTGAAGATACTGTAAGTCAAATGGTTACCATGAGCTCATTCCACTATCCTTTCATTTTATAATTTATTTCATTTTGTACAAATTAGAGAATTGAAATCAACAGAAATATAAAATGTAAAAATTTGAAATTAAAATCAGAAATCTTCTCATCATAAGGCTGAATAATGTTATTTTATTCCTGTCTAGATTGAAAGAATACATTAAAATAATTACATAGGACAGTTCCTCCTGAGGTTAAAAATATTTCTTACAAGTACCCTATAAGAACTTGGGAAGAAATATAACACACATTTCTGTAATAGTGTTTTTGCAAATTTACTTCAAATCAATCTGACAGGTAGCAATATTCCCCAAGGTACTATAACGATGTTGTGTTGATACAACAGAATTTACCAGGATCCTTTTGAAGTAACATGTTAGTTGCTGCAAATCTTTCACGACTGAAAATTTATCGACAATCGTTAAAAATTTATGAGGGAGCATCTCTCGTATTGCCAAGATATTTAGGCCATGGTGACCATCATTTGGAGTGATTAACAAGACTCTTTACGTTTAATTACTTTTAGCATACTCTTCAAAGCTCTAAGAAATTATTGATGCCCATAAAGACAGACGAAAAAAACACACCCTTTTGGCAAATTAAACAAATATTTCACCTCTCTAAGCAAGATTTATATGACAATAACTCCATTCTGAAGTAACAGACTCATATAGCTGCTGATGTAACGACACATTCAGTCTATTTTTATACCAACAATTGATGGCAAAGCATAAAACTGGAGCAAAATAGTCTATCCCCTGCAGTGTAAGGAATACATCTCAAGAACAGGAGCATTAGAAAAAGAATAAAGGGACTTTCTCAACTGAGAAACCACATAGTAAAATGGGTAGAGAGTTTAATGGAACCTTAAAATTTAGATGGAAAAATCTCTTGCTTTTCAGGCACAATTATTTGCTGCATCGTGACTATGTACATAAGTTACAAGATGCTGGCTCTTTGCATCAAATGGCTTGTATGACTCTTTTAACGTGCTATCCGTGTTTTCTAATGAGAAATTCTCTACTGGCTAGAAACCTGCATCCTGCACTAACCGGTCTGCTGTAGGCCACGCTAACAGAATTACGGTATGTGACTTGAGTAAAAGAAAGGAATACTGCTTGCCATGTTATTTACACACCACTGAGAGGTGACTACAGAGCCTCAAAACGTGTCTTGCTATGGCAAATTCCTCTAGCCTGGACATATCTGATATCATATGATGTCTCTCACGTTGCGGCGTGCGATACTTCACAGAAAAGAGAAATGTGGGAGTCTTTAAGCAAACTTTCATTGAGGATCAAATTGAGATTCAGTGAGTCAAACTCATCTCACTACGGGTGGCCTGTCTCCTGTATCTTTTGAGTGCACCACAGCTATATAACCCTTTCACAATCACAATTAAGATATTGGAGCTACTTTCAGGGGGCCTTGAAGGCTACAATATACACGTCGTGTATACTTTGAATTGAGAACAGACATACAACTTCAGTGATCAAAAAACCCCAAAGCAGCATCTCATGCATTATATCAAAAATATTAAATATTAGATGTATAGTTATCTTATATCGCTAGAGGACAGGCTACCCTTTAATGCAGTAGGGCAGTTCAAAATTGTCATTCCATGCAAGGTAATGTTTCATAATGCAATGATGAATTCTCTTTTCCGGATATTTCATTTGAATTGCAGCACTGGTTTGCCTTGTGATGTGTGCTTAGAATTTAGATTGTGTGGGATCTTGTATGAATTCACGGCACAGATTGTCCAATTGTATACAATCTGCATGCCAAATAGTTACTCCCGGAATCCTGGGATGTTTCCCCAATTTCAAGCTCGTGAAGATGACTTCTCATGCTCAGAAAACTTACCATTTACGACTTCACTTGAAGCTTGCCTACCCAACAATTCTGTTTTAACAGACAAGTCAAATTCAACCAATGGACTGTAGACACAATAGTTTAACCCAATATTGTGTCACACTTGGCAGACATGATGCCAATATCCTTATCCTTTCTATAAATGCCTTAAAGTGATACAAGCTTGCTTGTTTAATCTAGAAACTTTTTGAATGTTCTACACGGTGCACACCATAGACCAAAATATTCATATCAAATGAGACTGGGCTGGAGAGTAGTCTTTTATGTCTAGTGATGCAGCATGATTCCTGACTGAATTGAATGCAGGCACTGCAATAGAAAACCTGTTATCACCAGGACTGGGGTAGTGACTATTTGTAGCACCAAGGATGTAGGATCACATTTTTGGCTAACATTTGGAATACGTAAATGTACCAAAGAAAGCTTTTCTAATAAGTCGGTGGCATCTGCATGTCCGTCAGTCTGTCTGTCTGTGTCTGTTTGTCAGTCTGTATATATGTATGCATGTACCCTACGGTATGTATGTATCACTGAATCAACAGATCGTGTTCAAAGTACACTGAATTTGTGCTGGATATCACAATGCAGGTCTGTATCTGATGAACTCACCCATTTCAAAGACAGGTACTGGCAGTAGAATGTGCTCCTTGTCTGACGTCATGTCATCCATTTGTCCCGGCACACTGCAGACGTCGACTGCCGGCGGCACTACCAGGACAAACGACACCTGGAAAAAGTGAGAAAAAAAAACAACAACATGATTGTTAATCCTTTCAAATATTTCAACTCACCATTCCCTATTTTCTACCTAGATGGACTAGCCTTGGCAATATCATTTTACAAAGTTATTCTGAGCTACATGTAAGCATGAACTGTAATTGCTAGAGTTGCATCAACAGTCAACTGTTAAAGTTATGCTCAACGGAAAGTAGACGATGAGATTGAATGATACCTTACTCAATTACTAATTTACATCAGACACTTTATTTCTAAAACTACACTAGTACCTCACAATATTGCTTGCGAGCGGCAAGTTCTCAAAGACAAGAATAACAAATACCAGACCTAAATGATTCCTTAACATAACAGTCGCTTGCCTGCTTCTCTGCCGAAGTGAGTGCCTTATCTCTTTCCACTGGTTTATTGCCGTAATCTTATACCACGATACTAATTACACAGCGACAAAAAGACAACTGTAAGTTGGCTGAAGCATGAAGTAACATATATGCCTCTCAAAGAGATATATAAAAGGCAAATAATGAAACATCTTCATCATTCATGAATCAAACGTTTTGTCTGAAAAGCTCTTGCAAAGATATCTTGAGACAGACAATAATTATATGGTTTCTCTGGTTTGGCGAGTAAATCTTGTAGAGGATTATACAAATCTGTAATTGACCCTCATCAATTTTGAGCCATTGAATAACAGATAGACAAAGTCTCATTTGATTGGATACAATAAACACAAAACGTTAAACATCCCAATCAAATGTACTTGGAAGAGTATGCATGAGAATAGTTGCACCACTGTTTGACTGCTAGAAGAGATACACAGAACAGTGGACACATAGACAGTATTTCACATTAATCATCAGTAGCTTAGGTAATTGTAAAGTTGGCGATATGGTACATAGCTAGAGACCCCCATGCGTGATAACATTGCCAAATTAAGTCAGTTTTATCCAAACGTTTTTGTCCACACTTATCTTCACTAGCACAAATTACAGAGTGGCAGTTGATTGTAACATTTTCACCACCATGGTTTGGCAAAATACCCATTGTTATCAATCGTAAGTGTGGACCTGTTTTACAAAGAATTAGGGGGGGTTAGGTCGAGGCATTTTCATACAAAGAATTAGGGGTAATCTGTTTTAAGGCATTTTAGTGTCAAAGAAAATGAAAATTGGCAAAAGCAGAAGTCATGATTTAAAGATTGAAAAATCCAATCTACTTGACATTTACTGAGCAGTGTCTCAACAATGTCGGCCGGTCTACCCGGCGATGACATTCATTTCAGCAAGAACTACAGTTGTCTTTTTGTCGCTGTGTAATTAGTATCGTGGTATAAGATTACGGCAATAAACCAGTGGAAAGAGATAAGGCACTCATGTCGGCAGAGAAGCAGGCAAGCGACTGTTATGTTAAGGAATCATTTAGGTTTCTGGTATTTGTTATTCTTGTCTTTGAGAACTTGCCGCTCGCAAGCAATATTGTGAGGTACTAGTGTAGTTTTAGAAATAAAGTGTCTGATGTAAATTAGTAATTGAGTAAGGTATCATTCAATCTCATCGTCTACTTTCCGTTGAGCATAACTGTAAAGATATATCCTTTACAACGATCATCATTGAACATGTTGACTAGATTTGGGCACTGAACAAAAAGTCTGACTTTCTTACATTGTAATTTTGCATAAATTACAAAACATACAAGATAAATTGTTTAATCTTTAATCTTTCGTCTCTAAAATTAACTACTACTAGCTTTGCATATGTAGTCATTACCTGGGTATCAGATCTATAGTCCAGTCAATCTACGAGATTTTGGCACCTAACCCACCACAAATTGCAACAGAATTTTTTTCTTCAGAATGCATTTCAGAGAGGTACCCTGAACAACATATTAAAAGTTTACTCGAATCCACCTTGGGGAAATATGTCTAATTTGCATAAATCAAATATGGCTGCCAGCCATCCGACAAAATAGCATAATTGACCATATATCACATATTAAACAAGCTATTTCAGTGATTTCGAAGTCTGACACTAGCTATTTGGCTCAGAGAATCATTTTGGAGGTATAATGTTTCATATAGGCATTTCATTAATTTGCATAATTCCAATATGGCGGCCAACATTCCTACAAAAGACATTTTCGGTCATATACGACATATTAAACAAGCTCTTTCAGTAATTTTAAAGTTAAAAGTACATTTCTTAGGCATGGACAAATGTTTTTCGAGATGCAATGATTTGCATAGGTAATTTGTTAATTTGCATAAATCCAATATGGTGGCCAACATACCTACAAAAGACATTTTCTGTCATATACCACGTATTAACCGTTTGGGCACCACGGTCCATTTTTGTCATCTTTATAAAATGTACCACAGTCATTTTTTCTGCTTTTTGCCAATATTTTGATAAAAAATGTAGCTAATGAAAAATGATATCCATTCGGTCAAAAATTATGAAAAAACGTACAGAAAAGTTCGCAGAAATTGGTAAAATATTGCATTAAAATTTTGGTGTGAAAAATTACGGCAGTCAAAGGGTTAAACAAGCCATTTCTGTGATTTCAAATTAAAAGTATATTTCTTTGGCATGGAAAAACAATTTTCGAGATGCAATGATTTGCATACTTAGGTATTTCATTAATTTGCATAAATCCAATAGGGATGCCAACATACATACAAGTACAAAAGACATTTTCTGTCATATACCACGTATTAACCCTTTGGGCGCCAAAGTCTATTATTGTCAACTTTATAAAATGTATTACAGTCAATTTTTCTGCTTTTTGCCAAAATTTTGATAAAAAACTGTAGCTGCCGGAAAATGATGTCCATTTGGTCAAAATTTATGAAAAATCGTTCAGAAAAGTTCACAGAAATGGTAAAATATTGCATTAAAATTTTTGTGTAAATAATTAAAGCAGTCAAAGGTTTAAACAAGCTATTTCTGTGATTTCAAAGTTAAAAGTATATTTTTAGGCATGGACAAATGATTTTTGAGGTGCAATGATTTGCCTTGGCACTTCGTTAATTTGCACAAATCCAATAGAGTGGCCAATATACCTACAAAAGACATTTTCTGTCATATATCATGTATTGAAAAATCTATTTCAGCCATTTTGAAGTTTAAATATATTTCTTGAGCATGAAGAAACACCTTTTGCGGTTCAATGTTTTTAAAAGACACTTTGATAAGTTTCAGAAATTAAATATGGCTGCCAAATTAATGACCAAATAGCTTCTTATATAAATAAGGTTCTGTAGAGTTTTTAGCAACCGGAATATCAAGAAAAAACTGTTAAGAGGGCATTGCACCCAATGCAGCGTATTTTGCTCACTTTTTTTGCAAATATTCATCCAATTTGATTAATTTGTTAACCCAAGATTAAAAATTGGTTAGGATTACCTTTTAGCTTGGCAAGCAGTCGTAAGTTGCATGATATAGAAGGGGTAATTTATGCAAATTATGCAAATCACCCGATTTTCTGCTTCCTTTTATCCGAATTTCAAGATTTGCTAAGAATATAACTCTAGTCTGGCTGGGTCAAATTTTCTAAAATTTTCACATTGTTTTTTAAATGCTATATAACAAAACAACTATTTTGTTTTGCAATAAAATTCTGATGCAAAAAATTTCAGACTCTTAAAAACTTGATCAACACGTAAACTCACGAAAAATTGGAAATTGCATGCTTAGGAAAGGCTTAAAATTAATTCAAACAACTCATCAGCCCCACAGAATCCAACTGTTACACGATACAAACATGTACATCTGAAAAATGACACTTGGAAAAATGACTCAAGATGTATTTGTTTGTATTGTGTAATAGTTGGATTCTGTTTTTGGATTAATTGTAAGCCTTTGCTAAAGCATGCAGTTTTCAGATTTTTATGAGTCTGTGTTTCCATAAAGTTTTTATGAATCTGACATTGTTTGCAATAGTGCTAAGTTTCAATTGTGTGTATTATGGCATTTTTTATTTTGGTCATATCATTTTTTCTGTATTTAGCTTTGTTGTGTTATTGTATTTTGCTGTTATGTGTGATGACTTCTTGCCTGTCATCTAGGGGATCTTATAAAGATGCACCCATCCATAAGAAGGGGGTTCAGTCTAAATTAAAAACAAAAGATTTTGAACACGTCTTTGTTTTACCAGTAAACATTACAGATTACATGTTTAGATACTGTACAGTGTTAAACACCCATACAAATTACGAAAATGCCTTACACAGATGAATCCAATGTTATATTCAGAAAGAGAATATATTATTCAGAAGACTAACAATCATTAACAGTCGAATGCATTTCAGAGAGGTACCCTGAACAACATATTAAAAGTTTACTTGAATCCACCTTGGGGAAATATGTCTAATTTGCATAAATCAAATATGGCTGCCAGCCATCCGACAAAATAACACAAATTAACAAATTAACAGAAAAATTAAAATTTTAAAAATACTGCAATTATACAGTGTCGCTCAATTTTGATCAGAATTGGTACATACCAAAGATCAACAATAAGTGTTGTTTCTATCTGTTCAGTGCAGGAAAACTCTACGTTGATGTATTGACAATGATTTCTGCACAACCAGAAAAACAACAAGGAATATTTAAACCAGAAAAAACAAGAATGACAAAAGAAAATAACGTCTGAAACTTTAGGTACTGGAGGTCAACTTTAGCAACATGCATAGAAGAGAATCTTTCAACCATGGATGTACAAAAATAGACATCCATGGTTTGAGCACAGGCCTGGTTTGAGCAGGTCTGTTAATATGTCACAGTTCATTAACAATCACGGGAAATGACTAATAAGCTGTTTCAGTTAATGCCACCACTCCCGCACATAATAGGTACCCTGCATACAAATAGGTTGAAGGTCAAAAACCTCTTACTCAGATGTGTGCGCTGTTTCAGTTATTGCCACCACTCCTGCACATTTGCAGGATTTCCCCCTTTTCTTACCTCGTTGCATATTTTTGACACTGAAACAACGTCACAACTCAACCCCTGCATCTACCTGTACACCAAATACTGAGATGGTAGCTTTGGCGGTATGGGAGCCTTTGCGTGTGACGGACATACATCCGCACATACATACCTACATACATACAGACATACAGATGCCATTGACTCACCATATAAGCTCTTTTTGGTATTTATATCAATACCACATATGAGCTAAAAATGAATGTCGAAGGACTTAACAGTTTCTTCTTGATAGTTTCCTAGTGCTAAATACTATACCAAACCCTTATTTATATTATAAGCTATTAAGCTATGGGGCATTAATATGGCAGCCATATTTAATTTATGCAAATTATCAAAGGTTCTTTGTAAAAGTTGAACCACTTAAAGTGTTTCTTCATACCCAAGAAAAATATTAAAAGTTTAAAATCACTGAAATAACTTGTTTAATACGTGGTATATGACCGGAAATGTCTTTTGTAGGAATGTTGGCCGCCATATTGGAATTATGCAAATTAATGAAGAGCCTATATGAAACATTATACCTCCAAAATGATTCCCTGGGCCAAATAACTAGTGTCAGACTTTGAAATCACTGGAATAGCTTGTTTAACATGTGATATATGGCCAATTATGTTATTTTGTCGGATGGTTGGCCGCCATATTTGATTTATGTAAATTAGTCATATTTCCCCAAGGTGGATTCGAGTAAACTTTTAATATGTTGTTCTGGGTACCTCTCTGAAATGCATTCTGAAGAAAAAAATTCTGTTGCAATTTGTGGTGGGTCTAACCCTATTTTGACTGGACTATCAGTGAATTAATCATATGTTACAATCAATTGTTGGTTTCTTTTGGACTCAGTCATATCTGTATAATTAATATAGAGCAAAGATCTACTGCATGAGGGGTGCACCATTAGATCGTGGGAGGTGCAGTAAAAAAGAGGATGTGCAGATTTTTTCAGCTTCAAAGATTGGATAAATTTTTGACCATGGAACTATTTTCAACCACGTTTTCTATTTTCCTTTATTTGGAGGGTAATTTCATTAGCGAAAGCACCCAGGGTGAAAATTTACATTCTAGCTATCTGTACTCAGTAGATGTTTCAAAATTCAGACCACCCTCCCTCCCGAAGAAGTAATGGCACATTCCAAACTACATGAACAGGATGGAGTGACATCAGGTGCCTCTTTAAAAGTGAAGGAAATTATATCAAAGCTATCAGTGCCCATCTACCACGCAGAGTGGGTGACTTTCCATTGGAGAGAGAACTCCTCACTACGTGCCCTTCGTGATTGAGACTCAGCACTTAGGATAATTAGATCAGCTATCTTTGGCTTGTTTTGATTATGGATAAAAGTAACATAAGCCATTATGTCTGAATTCAGTTACTCCAACTCGTGATTTGCTGTAAGCGAGGAAAAAAAATGACAAACAAACCTTCAATCAACCTTTTCATGTGGAAGTCTGTATATTGATTGGATTCAGTAATGTTTCAAAATTCATTGAAACTGTACATTGAACTGAACTGAACAAATCTGACAAAGTATGGATTGAGGCTTTGCAGTTACAGAGGGCGGATTTCTCATTAACTGACAGTTTCATTATTCATTATATTTGTCTAAAAGCTATGGACATATTTTGCAAAATCACGCTTACAGATTGTATTATTTTACCACCAAAGCTATGACTGAAACTATAGAGCTGGCAACAAAACTGCAGCAGTGAGACACCGGTGTAAAAAGATAAAATTTGTCTGAATTTCTATCAGCAGTAGCAAATGTTACATGCTCAATGCTGTATTAAGTGAAAAAGCTACGATCGCGATCAGCGCTATGGGACAGATAGCACGTTCACTGACCTCTTCGTTCATGTCGATGACCTCCAGGTCACATATCCTGTGATTCAGGGCCTGTTCTTCAACAACACCAAGTCTGTTGAGGAGTCTCTTGGTTGCTGTTACCAGTTGGTTCTGAAATTTCAGCTGTGCACTTGACGGTGGGTCCTTCACCTGTTGGTAGATGGATTGGAAGTCATGAGTCAGTCTCATTGAAGACAAAGACGACATATGCATGTGTGCATGGCGACATACAGCTTAGTACACAAATGCCAACACATATGTACATGCATTTGTACATATACATAGCAACAAAGACACATAGGTATATAGGTACATACATACAGTACATACGTTCACACATATACACATACATACATACATACATACATGCATATGTACATACGTACATACATATATACACATATACGTACATACATACATACATACATACATACATACATACCGGTACATACATACGTAAGTATGTACTTACAATAACACACTTCATGAACACACACACTACACACATACCGATACATACACACACACATACACATCATACACAATCTCACTCACACTTAACACTAGCAAATCCCTGTTTCTCCAAGCAGTAATTGCTGTCAAGTCGATTGTTACTGTCACACTATGTAAACCATTTCACTGGATAGACAACATTGCCTCCATGCCTACACAGACCTCATCAAACTTGTGTCTTGGAAGATGAATCACTGATAGTTATCTAAGATCATCATTCAAGCGTAAGTGACGAGTAAATTGCCACAAGACGGTCTATTACTTTGTATTTTGCATTCAGTTTTGGGAAATTGACTGCTGCCTTATCAGATGACTGACTAATATCTAACTCTCTTTACTGAAGTCAGTTGTCTTTAGACATAGAAAATACTCAAAAACTTAGTTGAGATTTATCATATTCATATGAACAAAATCATATCAAACTTTATCCCTATCATTCACTTGAATTGATCACTTTTGAATGTCGATTGACTTCTTTGATGAGTACTTCATCAAAACATAATAAATATGATAAATCATCTGCTCAACAGCAATGAATGATTGGGGAGGAAATGTCATTAGGTTTTTGCTCTGACATGTTCACCCCTAATTCTTAATAAACAGGTCCACACTCACTATTGATAACAAGGGGTTTGGACCAAATCATGCTGGTGAAAGGGTAGATTTGAACATATTGTGCTCTAAACTACATGCCATTCTTTTTTGATATTTTTTTATTAGCAGTACATACAATGGACTAATCCTAGGATTTAAATGAACCATGGTACAAACCAAGCCACATGCACAAACGTTCACAGAAATACATGTATTTTTCCATCCGTCATCATGTGAGTCTGTTGAATACCATGCATTCATTTTTTCCGGAGAAGAACTTAATGAAAACTCTACACATAATAATTGATCTTACCTCATTTGAATCTAACTGTTGTAACAGTTCCCACTCTTCCCTGGAAACGTTCGGGTTATCCCGGACTTTTACATGTGGCAGTACATTGGGAGTTTTCTCCGGCACCATCACCCGGATGATGTCGACGGAACTCCGGAGTTTTAAATATCCTACATACAGGCCCCTCGCCAGGGGAATTGTGCTGGCCTGGTGGTAGAGGATTTTCTCCTGGGAAGATCAATGCAAACATGAAATCAATGAAATTACAGATTATCTTTAACAAATCAAAACACCTCAAGTTTTTATACATCAATGTTGTGATCATTGTGAGAGATACATATCTTTAGAATAAAGAATTGCATGATACATTTTGGAAATCTGGAATTATGAATGACCACAGATTTTTACAATCTCTTTATACTTTCACATTGAAATCATTTTCGCTGATTAAATCAGGTTGAGTACTCACACGTTCTAATGTCAAAATATCATACATTTATTGAAATTATAATCTTATAAATATCTCATCCAAACCTTTGATAAAAGTATGAAATTTGTTCTGACATGCCACCGATGATTTCGTATCACAGAATAAAACTCAATAAACTGTGTATGGTCTCAGACATAGCTATCATACTTTGATGGCATGTGCATATATGTTTATTCTGTATTTATGATATCTAATGATATATGAACACAGAATTTAGTGTTCACCAAAGCGCTACTGAATTGTCAGGACACAATTGATATAAAACACTTTTCTGACTGTATTGGGCAGAATATCAAAGGGAATTACTTTCCAAACACAGGAAATTTTGATAAAGTTTGCTTATTTGTTTCATTTTCATTTCAATAAAAATTCTATCCTACAGTCACCACTAGATCATAGCTCTACACCCTGACATCCACAGAGAGAAAATTAATCTCATTGCAGACAGAAAGCGCCGTGACTCCAGGGCCACAGAACGATTCAGAGTCCTATGCAATCACTAACTCTGTGATTTTTTGCCCAGAAGGAAAACTTACATCAGAAGGAAGCCATTTCATTTTGATCAGACCCGTACAAATTCCAACAAACTAGTTTAGCATTCACTGTGGGCAGCTGCTGATATGCCATTACACCGAAACCCAGCCAGGAACAGGATGGAAGCAATTTTCTCCCAGAATTAGGGCAGTTTTTAGAGAGAGTTACTAAAGCCTACATAATTGAGCTGGGCTCTCGAGATGCACCGTGGAAAAATAAAATTGAATGATGAACAAGTTCGTCTTGACCCCTTGGTGACCCTGACTTTTTCACCGAGCAATAGAAATAAAAGATGCATGAAAATCCCGGCTGTTCCTTGTGAACCTTTCATGGAAAATAATCGACAGATGACAATCATCCTGGCAAATGAAGATTCAACGGCTCTGAAAGAAGATGATGAGAGACGCTTAAGAATTCTAATCCGTGTTCGGTTGTTGGAATTCTGGAGAGTCCCCTGGGGCAGTTTAAGTGTGACCTATACAGATATTGCCATGCTTGTCCTCATCTTTACTTCAGCGCTACTGATAATCAAATTTTGAAAATTAGGTTTTAAGTAACAGCGTTATTTTCTAGCTGAAATCCAGCGTCTTTTTTTCCTCAAATCAATGTCAAATCTGTGTTTGCCGAAGAACATTTACATTGAGAATTACACAGGCGAATTACACAGACTTTATGACCATAGACGTAGAAATGACAGGAATGTGAAAATTTCTCTGACTTGGGTTTCAGCGTATATTTTTTACTGACCATGTAGACATTTATTGCTTATCATACTTGTTTTATCACGGAAAATAAAATCCACTTTTATTGAGGGTTTGATTGGTCCACTCAGGAGAAAAATTGAAAATTTATATGCCCGGCATGACTGTAACAACTGAGTTAATTCAATTGGAACCGTAAAAAACCTGATTTTAAAAATTAGATTTTCTTCGTTTTCCAACCAGTGGGCACATACATGTACATATGGCTTGCTCAGAGTAGTCTGTAACCATTTCACCAGTTCTGTGAATATGGTTTGTTACTTTTCCAGATAATTATCCTACTGTTTTTTTCTGTACCTTTATGTTTTGAAAACAATGTTTTGCTGACAAATAGTGACGGCATTCATTGATACAAGAAATCAAAAATGTATAAAAGTCAGAATTGTTATGAAACAGTTTCAAAGATCCTGATTGAGTATTTGTCCTTGGTGAAGGTGACAAAACATCCTAGAATAATTATTAATAGCGAACATTTTGCTTGAGTCAACCTATTCTGGGTTTGCTTAGGATTTTTTAGCGATAGGATATTACCTTCCTGGTTTCTTGGGGTGCACACTGAGGTGGAGAAAGGGTTTAACCCTTTCATCACAATGGTTTCACCCAAACCCATGGGTATCAATGGCGAATGTGGCCCAGTCTACAGGGAATCAGGGGTGCACAGTTTAACATCTGTCACCACCAGACTGTGATACATCCCCATTTGTTTAGAGTTTCAATAGGAATGGATGGACCAACACAAGGAGAAAAGTGCATAGCGTGCTACAAGCATGCTACATTTTGTTGTACAAATTGTGTCTTTGTACCTATCTCTTTACTACTGCAGCTTTGAGATGCGATTTCTAGAGTTTCAATCAGAACATCTACTGTGACAAACAGAACATTGACAGTACCAATTGCACCTTTCCTGTAAAAAGTAATTTCAAAAATTGTCCAAATTTTTGGATAAACATATTTTTTGCATGTAATTAATGGGACTCTGAAACCATTATGAATAGGTCCTATACAGAAGGAAAAATTTTGCACAACCATACGACTACATGTATTACTAATCTTTGTATTATTTTAGCTTTGAAAATCACAACCCTGGGCAAGAAGGTGTGGTTTGATCCTCGCACTTTCTAGTTGTACTCTGAGGCAAAGTTGGACCTCAACATTCAGAAGCAGGGGTGGAAGGGGTTGATGGCTATCAACTTACTGGAATGGATCCCATCAGTAGATCTGGCGCAGATGGTTCATCTGAGTCTGGCGTTCCCGTCCACTTTTTCTGTATCCTGGCAAGAGGGCTCCACTTGAGTGAAATGGGGATCCTGGGGTCCTGTGACGAGAATTTGTACAGTTAATGTCAGGATCTAGGAAACTTGGCTTTTTATGGAACTTCTCAGCTACATGTATCAGACAGGTGTGTGATAAGTATGGGGATTGAAAAATACTGTCTGTGATATTGAAATGATTACAGCTGCTCCTCACTATCTGTGATCGATTGAGTGTTTGACTGAAAATTCTGAGACTGGTGGCAAGTTACAGAGTTCTTTCAGAACAAGTTAGGATCAATGTCTTCCAATACCAATATAACTCCCCAGGGGTCCAGGGAGCTTTCTAAGTGTTGTGGTCACTTTTACAGCTTGACTGTTTTCAAAGTAATTTTCATCAAAGTGCTAGCACATCATAAAATCACACTCAGCTTGATACAATGGTGGCATAAGACATGATCAATATCGTCTCCCATTGGTTGCATTTTCATTTGTATGGGGCTTTCACAGATACACTGTACTCTTCAACAGCTGTTGTATAGCTTCCTTTTTTGACTAAATATTGCCTACTTTATTACATACGCCCACTGATATTTTATTACCTCTGAACTGATAGTCAGATAAACCCAGAAAACGAATTAAAGTTTACATACTCTACAAACACTTTTATTACAAATAAGAAGAACATTTCAAAATTTCGTGTACACAAGTCGGCACCATTCAAAAGAGTAACTACCCTAACAGAAATCAAAAACAGAGTGTAATTATGCATCTTTGAAATCTTGTATCTTTTTTCAAAATGCTATTAGGTTTACTTTTCGGAATGAAATCAAAACAGAAGCTATGTAGCTGTCAATCTGATTTCATGAGTGAAATAATGTTGAAAAGTGACTGAGCCATACACAATAAAGTCTCGCTCCGTACCTTGATGTAATTTACCGTTGTGATCACAAGGCTTCCGTTCATGTCCTTGGCTGGCTGGAAGTATAACTGACCCAAGTCTTGAATTCCCAGAGCGTTCTGTAATTGGGCAGCAGCCTGCAATAATTTACTTCGGAATGCCACGGTGGATGATGACACGCTCCGTTCCATTTCCGACCTGAGGACGTCCACATCTTCCCAGGTTGATGCGACCTGCAGGGCGTGAATTAATGCCGGCTCTGTCAGATTTCATGCACTTTTTAAGGTCACCTTTTGTACGATTTCATAGGTGAATGCAAGGTTAGACAATGTGAATGTTTCAAACACATGATTTTCATAAAAGGATGATATCTTAGAAAAGACAGAGAGTAGAGTGAAACATGTCCTTTCAAACACCCCTGTAATCAGGACACTTTTCTAGGATGTGTTGTGTTGAAAGTTACACATAGCACAGAATGTTATCTGCCTATTTGGGACACCTCTGTAGTACAGAACTTGTGCTATTTCTGAGGGTGTTCTTAATTGACGGGTTTAAATGTATACTGGAATGCTCCCCTATTTTACACGATGAAACACCTTCACATGAAACTGTCTAAACTGGAAACCCAAAAGCATCTACACTGAGACAGTTTTATCTTTTTCTCTGTCTATAAAATATGTAAGATAACCTCAGTAAACTGGACACTTCTCTAAACCAAACATGCTTCCAAGTTCCACTGACATTTTAGTTTTTGACAGGTTTCACTGTGGCAAAAATTGAGGATATGACGGAACACGTTCAAAAGTCTGACTGGAAATCCAGAAAAGACGACAAACACTGCAATCCCACACCATCCAGTCTCTTTTGCCAACGACACTTTATTTGAGAAACAACGGCACCATGGTTCAATAATTCAACAGAAGCATTCAGGTCTTTGCAAATTGGGTTTTTTCCAAGAATCAACATCTCAGAGTCATTACCCTTAGGCCATGCGGCAGTAATCTGTTTATTTTGAGAATTGAGACCACAAAACAAACAACAGAGCAAAATGGAGTGTGACAGTTATGTGTCAACTCCTTGGCAATGGCTTTCAAGATCGGAGTAAACAAGGGAAATTAAATAAAAGATCGTCCAAGTTTGACTGCAATTAACCCTTCAGAGTACTTGTCCTTGGTGTTTAGACTGAAAAATAAAATACACTTGCGGCCAGCTCGGACAACCTAATTCCGTCTGATGCAGAATCCAATTTCAAAGGTAATTACTTGAGCTGTATCTTTCCGACTGAAACTTTACAAAAACAAGACTGAAGTAGAACAGGAGTATTCAGAATTTTTTGAAATCTTGCATCAAGAGGCAAGACTGTGCCAAGGATAATTACCCTTTCCTACTCAGCAAATGATTGTGGGTATGGTTAAAAACAACTTGAAATATGATGCGGCAGACATGTTTTATGTATAAAGGGTGTTCTGAATCTACATGCAGTGGTGTCTCCAACATTTGCTGCAGGGCATGTTTTTCAATCACTAAACGCATGCAGTACGATATTACTTTGCTACAAGAATCCATAATAGGGCATTGTGAAAAAAGAATTTTTTGAAAAAAAATAATTTTTGAAAAGGTATTCAGTTTTCCCCACAAAGCATTCCTTCTTCTTGATAAATTCATCTTTTATTTTCCTCTCTCCGATTTGTGTAAAGTATTTGGTAACTTCAACTGTACTTTTTTCTGGCTGTATTATTTTGATATTATTCTGTTGTGTATCAGAAATATGAGTCAAAAAGTAAACATGGGTGAACTTTATCATACACAAACACTGGAAGCAAATGCATGGGGTATGAATTGTTTATGTGAAAAGAAGAATTGGATGGACAAAAACCAAAAAATAATCACAGCAACCATAACCCTTTCATAACCATGGTTTAGTCCAGTCCCAATGTTTTCTATGGCAAAGTTGGACCTCTACACAGTGAGGGAGGGGGAGGGGGTCTGAACAGGTTAAGTAAATGTGAGAAAGTTGCCATGCTATATATACTTGAAGAAGTGGTTACAAAAAATTCATAGGGAACAAATATGCAGAAAGGAAGACCAAAACCATATGCGATAAGTACCTTCATGAGCCAGTGAAAATCATGGTGAATGTTATTTGAGAAGTTTTCATCCACTTCAACAATAGGGACTTGGTCCTCCGCGGTTACAAGTATCCGATCTTCATTAAACAGCAAAGATGCTAGATACACTCCCCTGCAAGACAAGAATTCCAAACATAAATATTGGACAGCAATGAAAAACGGATGCTTGAAAATGATTGGCTGTTACCATGGTATTTACATTAATGAGTGCTGAATGGCCAATCACATTACAGCTTTCACAGAATTGCTTCTGATAAGATTCACAGGGATTTGATTCATCCTTTGATTGTGACATCATTAAACATCATTTGCTCAAAAATGTTGCTGGAACAGTTATATGTTGTGGGTGAGAGGTGTTGGCGTTGCCTATATAACTCACTAAAAGTTGTCAACATATGACCTGAAATCCCATAAAGATGACTATACAAGTTGAAAGCAAGATAAATGGAGTGGGTCTGTATTTGCATAAAGTTGGTGTACATTTATGTCAGTTCCTATCTATCTGATCATTCCGTCTTTCAACAAATGAATTTCAAAGCATGAGTCACAATGGTTTTAAAGACCAGGAGAGGTACAGTGATTGTCAGCCTCACTGGCAAATTGAACAGAAGCTGATTTTACATTCAGCAACTGATCTGTTAATAGCATTGCGTCTGCAGACACTGATTGCCATCAAAGTGACCTTTCAAAAAAAAATCTCTTTAAAGAGGTCAGGAGAATTGTTCTGTAGGAAATTAAATGAAATGCCCAAACTAGTCACATGATTTATTCATCTGATATTACCAGCAATGAAATGTATTTTTTTTCCTTTTATTTCTTCTTGTAGCTTTGGAATACAAATGAGAAAAGTCAATCAATGAGGTTCAAGAACTGTATTTATCTGTTTTATAGTGAAACTGAAAGAAGAGAGATTGCCCTGAGGCTGAACTATGGTATAGGAATCTGACTGCTATTGAGGCATACCTGAAAAACATGGGACTCATTCTCCTTATGATAAAATCTTAGCTTGCCTGAGGGTACCTATAATGGTGGATAAACACTGACAAAACCCCCTAAGATAATACTAAATTGTGTTACAGTTTAGCATGGGCCCATTATTTGATAGTCTTGTTGCTGCAGATGACACACAGTAGGGAGAGCTTACCTTTTCAAGTTTTTCTGAAATTTCGGCGCCGACTGGAAGAATGTCTTGATGCTCTTCTTCACGGTTTTCCTGACTTGACTTGGAGATGATCTTGGTGATGAGTTTGCTGTGATCCATTGAAAAAAAACCAAAACAGATAAATAATCGATAATTTTAAAATTATTACTGAATTACATTACACAGTGTACGTACAATGCAATGACTAATAGTGTACTGTTTTGGAAATAGCGTAATAATGACACTGATTTTTTGGCGAACCAAACCCCCCCACCCCATGATGTCTTTTCACCCCTTCTGTGGATAAATAAGGAGCAATTCATTACTATGGTCTGTGTAGTGATTAAGAGTCACACAAAACATGCATATTGCTAGTCATAAAATTTCAATCTTTTTTGAAACAGGAAAACAGTGTCCCTGTAGTACAAGAAACTGCCATTTTATCAAGTTTGTTTTCAATCATGGTTTGTTATAATAAGAAAGTTTTCTCCCGGTACTCCAGGGTCTATATAAAAAATGGGGGAAAACGGAAAATGATCTGGCAATTGTCTTTCCGTCCATGCAAGCGTACCGTATATACATGTCCTCCTTATTGTATCATTTTGAAAACATCAAAATATATGTAAAATGGATAAATTTGATTACGTGCAAAATTTGACAGCATCAAAAATAAATTAGAATCCTGGGAAGAAAATTTGGATTGATACTGTCGGGCATCAAGTTATGCGGAAATTTGTTTTGTTATATTGTGTGGCACTGAATTTCAATAAGTTGAGATAATCAGAGAAAGGGGAATAAATAAATTCATTCACTGGCACGTTCTTCTTTCAAACTGCTGGAGGATTCGGAGCTTACGTAAATGTGTATCCTTGTCAGAATATACAAGCTATCAATCAGGGCACAAAATATGTCAGCAACAATACCAGCGTACCATAGATCTCTTGAGCTCTCCGGTAACACAAATTAATCACCATTCTACCACACTACAATAGCATTTCAAATGTTGCAATGTATTTTACGCTAGACTTACATTTTATTTCCATGGAATCGGCAGGCCTGGAGTTACGGTATTGCATGAAAAGATCATCAATCATCGTTAATCTACCACTGGAGCGTGGTTTGCTGCCGTCTACATCACGCCAGGCTGTCAGTGGGAAAGGGGGGGAGGGAAGATGGAAAAGCGAATCAGTTGCCATCAATCTCTGGCAAAACCAGTAATTCCATGGAGATGCCAGCAAAAAGGAGAAATGCCACATTTGATGAAGCGTTGTGTGGGTTTGAAACTGCGTACAATCAATATGTACCTGTCCTACAACAGTTCAAAGACTTCACCACATTGCTGCTGATAATTCAAGGCAAAGGTTATTACAGTTTTTAGCGCTTGAGTTACCAGGGCGGCAAGTTTTGATTGCAAACTTTTTAATCGTCAGTTAACTCCATGGAAGAGACAGTGAGGTTCAAAGTACAACTCATTAATAGAACACCACTCTTTAACATTTTAAAACTAAATGAAACCTAATGTACCAAGCATGTCACAATTTGTAATTAATCAAGACATTTGTTATTCAGTTTTAATGTGACATATAAGCTGGAAGTGATTTATGTTTTCAAAATGGAATGAAATATGCTGGTGTTTTATCATTCATAGTTAGATACATATGTATATGTCATTTGAGCTTTGAAACCTTCAATCGCCCATTTCCCTGTAAATACAACTAAATAGAGGATGTACAAAACTCTGGTGGTTATTCTCCCATAATTCCCTGCTACCAAAGGAAATTTGGACAAATTCTATAGGTTTTGTGCCCGATTCATCCCTGTTCACAGCCTTTCATTTTCTATCTTCACAGTCCTCATCATAACACTGTTTGTAATGGAGGAAAACATTGGTGGGTCGTGCATGCAGAGCTCGCAAAAACTGAGAAATCTTTTTGAGTATTTTTTTGTAGAATGGCGGCTGCATTAAGAATGGATATGGAAGAGTGTGAAGAAATTTTTTCATGACTGGTTACCTGTAGCGGGTTTATCACCTAAATACCAAATTCATAATGAAATAATTCACAGATTTCAGAATTAATACGCTTCCATTGCTATTTACATAGCAAAATTGGAAGATAAACATTTGTTTTAAAATTGATCTCACTGTGAGAGACGCTGAAACAATTTCAGAGTACATAGGGATATACAGCAAATATGAAAACCTGCATGAAATAATAATACACCAGTCTCTTAATAAGATAACATCTGCTCTGCCTTGTCTTCAACTCACTCACATTACATTCTACACCCTCTTTGGCTGACAAATCTGATTAAGAATTTACGCAGGCAACCCAGCCTATGGTCACAGTGAAATGCCAAATGTTGACACAGCGTCGACTTATTTAGTCTCCTCAAGATGGTCGTGCCCAAATACACTCCTTGGAGACATTTTAACACGCCAGTTGGTGTGAAGACCTGTCCTGTCGGGTCTTTGAGGAATTCTGTTGAAACGCAGTTGACATTTAGAATTTGAGCAAGAGCCTGCTTGACTACAAAACTGTGATGCATATGTAGAGCTCTATCACACAGGTACTTTTAATAAAACTGGATGGAAAACTACAAAATAGTGTAATGTTTTAGAGTTGACACAACCCTGGATTTATTCTCAAGGGTATAGAGGTTTCCCTTTATCTTCAATTTCTATTTTCAATTGATATCATGGTTTACATTGAGATCTGGTCACTTGCCAACTTTTTCAAAAGATTCGTCATAAAATTCAAATGATAGTCCATTAGGCAGGCCACTTCAGTCTTCACACGCTGCATTTACAGACACCAATAGCTTGTATAATTGAACACCTCTGCCTGTCCTGACATTTGCCTGCCTGTCAAGTTCCGCAAATCTCTACCGCTTTCTTGCGAAATCTACAAGGGCTCACTGTACATTTCACAGCTAGGGAATCTAACCCAGCCGTCTACAACTATTAGAATTGACGCCTTGCTCCTGGCTATGCAGGGATGTTGATTTCTTATGCACAATTCCTCTATCCTGATACACTTTCACAATCAGTTTGTCTGGGTCTTTTCTTGAAGCAATCACGAATAAGAACCTTTTCAAGATTTTACGCTATGAATTTCCCCCACCCATTATTTCTTCTATCTAATCCCCATTACTACAAGGCTGTGGTTTGTCCATATCATTTTCGGTAAAAGTAGGTGGACCTATCTATAGGAAAAGGAGATGTCGGGTTAACATTGCCACTCTGCGTATGTTTTAAAATTACATGTTTTAATCACAACGGTGGGTCATACATTTTTCATTATTCTTTTTGTCTTTGGGTTGTTTGGAATTTGAAAGTCACTTTATCAGGGCAGTCCAATTTTATATCTTCATTAAGGTAGTATGCGCCTCTAAATTTAAATGTTTGATATTCACATAATTAAGGCAGTGAAAACTTAATTTACTTCATGATCTACAAAGAAGTAGGCAAAAGTTTGAAAGTCTAAATATCTGTCCCTATGGCGCATTCTACCTTAATGACTTGAATTTCACACAAAGATTGGAAAAACAACTAGGACTTCAAAATCCAATATCAGAAAAGTTGATATCTAACTAGACATTTCTTGAAACTAAGAACTCAATGAAATCAGTAAAACCCGAAGCTGTCAAGTGGTCAAACCTACTACCCTCAAAACGGGATCTAACGGTATAAAACAAATACTCACATGAAGGTATCGCATACGGAGGTGTTGACAACTGGAATGGTCCAAAACCCTTCATGTTAAACGCCGAGACCCTGACAAAATACTTTGTTCCCTGTTGATAAAATAATAAAGAAGAGAAAAGAAAATATAAAGATTACATAAGATAAGAACGAATATTTTGAATCTACATTTTCAAACATTTTTTCAAGACATATTTATGGATATATCCTACATACATGTACATTTCATTGATATTTTTCAAAAATTTCTACATTTCCATGCAATTTAAAAAAATTCATGGTTTATCATTAGAAGACAAACTTCATGATTCATTATATTTAAATACCACGTAGGACTTTTTTGATGGCGGTGATGACCAATGCACCATTTGAAATAAATCTAACATGAAAAATTGTATTTTGTTCACATTAATAATTATCTTCATTGTCCATTGAATGCATATTCTGTTGACACCAAGTGGTCTGGATGGCCTGAAATTTCCATCATGACTTTGAATATTTAATTAGTTGGGCCTCCCTAGTGATAGAGATATTCCTCTTCAGACTCCCTAGGGATGATTCTGTTGGCACGGGATGACGTCATTTGTGAGTTGCGAGGTATCAAGATCTTTTCAAGATAGCCTAAGATCACAGACTATGGCAGTAAATCAACCTCTTGGAGTTTTTCAAATCTCAAAGAAAGATAGCAGCTGTCAATAGATCATCTTTCACTTTCTTCACACGTGAAATAATGATTTGACCTCATAGAAGCTGTACCATTCAGACTTTCAGGTATTATGAATACCTTTCTAGACTTTTCATTCACCGATGTGAATCTTTACAAGACCTTTTGAAAAAGTTGGAAATATTTTCAGCTAGGGTAATGATCAGTGATTGGCTACATTAACACGGGTGAAAAAATTCCTTTCAGATTACGTGATACTCTTGATGATGATCATGACATTTAGATTTACTCATTTGGCTTCTCTAGGTTTACTTCTGGTGCAGAATACCGATTGCAATTAAAATACAAAACAATAGTGCTGTTCGTGGTCAAACATTTGCTACTCCATACTGCACGCAGCATCACATACTGCTGCATGAAATGTGGACAAATTTGTCAGTGTTGCATGCTTGGCTGTCCATGTAGTTGCAGCTGATATTCTGAGCTGTAAATATGTCATATAGAGTTAATTTTTACACCAGAAGTCATCTACTAACTTAATTAAAGTGATATTTTTGTTGTCCTAACATGTATAGTTTTTAAAAGTGCAATCTAAAATGTGGACAATTATTTATTTTGCATATTAATGAGATGACAATTACATCATTTGCAAACATCCCTTGTGTGCTTTTTGCTTACCTCAGCAAGCTTTAATAAATGATTACTTCACGGGTATGCTGTCTACAATTGTTTGAAATTTTGTGCTTTTTTACTAATTTTCACATCAGCTATGTAACTACTGATTACATAACTTTCATTTTATGGTTTGTACCTGCATCTGAACAGGTGAAGGGAGAAATTACAAAAGGTTGGGTATTCAGAACAGAATTACAGCTTTTCCAGTTAAGGATTAGATTTTAACCCTTTGAGCGCCAAAGTCAACTTTTGTCGCCTAATTTTTTTTTAGATTTTTGCCAAAATTTTGATGAAAACCTGTAGCCAATGAAATGTGATGTCAGTTTGGTCCTATATAATCAAAAAAATTCATAAAAATTGTTATTATATAATAAAATGTTGCATCAAAATTTTGGTGGGAAAAATTACAGCACTCAAAGGGTTAATATAACGATAGTAACATTCATTTCATCACCATGATACCTGGGATGTGAAACTATGCAAAATATTAATTGCAAAAAAAATTGAAATGGCGCATGTAAGATAAAGATGTCAATCAAGGTCCTTTTCAATAGGAGATGGTTATCAAAGTTAAAGCCATGAATTCTAACAAAGGCACAGCGAACTAGAAAGATGGGAGACTGATTCATGTGTAAGATGGAAATCTGAATGGATATAATGAAACTCTTTCAACAGAAGATAGATAGCTTTCTCACCTGTTTCAGGCCCTGTATTGTGTAAAATAGATTCCTAACATCATAGAGGATGTGTTCCCCACATGGGGTGGAAAAATCATCGCTTGTACTCCATTCAACTGGAAAAGAAAGAAAGAAATCAACGATCTGTCATTGTTGAGTGTGAAAAATGTCCTTGCCATCTTTCAATTGAGATTTTTTTCCCTGCGTCTGCGATAAACGTTGTGAAAGTTGATACAGCGATAGCTTTCTCTGGAATAAAATGGTGTAAAACTCAAACTCTGAATTACAACGAATCCTCTGCTTCAAGTGAGCTTGAGAATATTACATGTGAACATGCTGGAAAAGATCAAACACAAGAGGCAAGGCAGAGGTGAAAATTAACAGTTGTGAATTTTTTTGGCCAATTACAGCGTAAATCAGGCGGATTCCTAATGATGACAAATTTCAATCATTAATAAGCAAATATCACAATAATTGCCTAAAATTCCTGAATTCTGGAAATTTCTGTTCCAGGAATAGCTAAACTGGTACTTTATTACCACTGATAATAAGATGAAACTCGAAAAAAATCACACATCACAGGATAAGACCGAAAACTTCAGCAGAAAGTAGGCTTCAAAGAGACAAAATTTGTCCTAACGGCTGTGCGCAGCAACTGACGTTGTGTGCATGAGGCTATATTTAGTAACAAACCTACGATCCTAATCAGTGCTTTTCGGTGATGAGACATAAAATACCTGACCTAATCACTTCATCTAAATTGTGTATTTTGTATCCAGATTTATTGAAATTGTTTCAAACATTCCTTGCCACCAGCAGATCCCCAACAGACACAAATAGCAACAAATAAACGATAAAGAATATCATAACCAATCGAAAAATCTAGGTTGTGTATTTTGTGTCCAGATGTAATGAAATTGCTTCAATTATTCCCTGCCATCAGCAGATACCTCAAAGACAAGAACAGCGATAACTAAATCAAAAGATGTTTAAAAAACTTAATAACCAGTTGCCTTTATCATTGCCTACATGGTCGTTTTATCTGATGCTCCATTCAATTTCTGAAATTATACTGTGGAATTGTCATGGTGACCATCAGTTACAATGTAACACCATAAAAAGACTGTTATTTGCGTCTCACAGAATTGGTTGCACACTGCAAATATTCAGGTGAGGTATATGATCTCATTATCAGTTCACTGTAAAAGTCCAATTTTAAAAACAGCATCACAAAATTTAATATAATGTCTCCCATCATCTTTAGTATCTCATCAGAGTCATTGCCCATTAAATGCTCTACTTTCTATGTCCTTTTGCCCAAGAAAAAAAATGATGTGCAAGCTCTTGATTTTGATCACTTGAGATCTCTGTTATTTTCGCCTAATTTGCGAATCAAACTTGATATTATTGGAATGCTCAATATTTTGCAGTATTACTTTCAAAGCTAGCCAGAAATCCTTTTGTTGCCAAGTTCTAAAGCCTGAGTAAAACCAGCTGGTACTGCTTCTATGCTGGATATACGGTACTCTTTATACCTCACAATTGGATGTGAATTTCAAAACTTTCTTGAATGGGTTTTGAGAGACTTATAATATATTTACGCAATATCGCTCGTGCATATATGAAGTGAACTGGTCAAAAACTCGTGATGTACCGTTGCTGGGTGTGATTTATTGCTATTATATCATAACAATATATTGAAATTCTGGCATGTAATGTAAAAAATACCGCAATTATACGGTGTCGCTCAAATTTGATCAGAATTGGTATATACCAATATGGGTTACCAATGATCACCAATTAATGTTGTTTCTATCTGTTCAGTGGAAGAAAATTCTACGTTGATGTTATGGCAATGATTTCTGCACAGTACAACCAGAAAAACAACAAGAAATATTTAAACCAGAAAAACAAGAATGACAAAAGTAATTAAGGTCTAACTTTAGGTACTGGAGGTCAACTTTAGCAACATGCATAGAAGAAACAAGCCCCTCTTAGTTTAGTATAAACGGTCTTCCCCCATCTACTGTCTATGGTTGCAGCTGGTCTGTTAATATGTAACAGTTCCTAAACAATGACAGGAAATGAGTCAAGATCAGTGGAGTTTGCCTGTTTCTCACTGGCATGCCTCCTGCACATTTATAGGATTTCACTTTTTCTTACCTCATTTGCACATTTTTGACACTGATGTGTTCATTTGAACAAATTCACATCTCAACCCCTGCATCTACCTGTACACCAAATACTGAGATGGTAGCTTTGGCGGTATGGGAGCCTTTGTGTGTGACGGACATACATCCGCACATACCCACAAATATACAGACATACAGACATGCAAATCAGATGCCAATGAACTGATTCAGCTTATACGATAACCTCACATTGGTAAACCAAATGTGAGCTAAAAAACGGATTTTTGCTCAAGCTGAGAGCTTGCATGTAAGCCAGCCATGGTATATTGCCAATATACCACGGTTCTTTTCGCCTCTGGACCAATCAGATCGCTGTATTTGCACCATCAATATACTGGTATGATATAATTTTTGATATCTCCTAACAGGCAGAAAATTGTAATGACCAGTCTATTTCTGATACTGATTCAGATGTTGCAATTTCATGTCCATGTTAGCAATGTCATCAACACTGAAGACAGCATTAGCACCCGAAAAACATCCTTTACATATAAATTTCCAAAGTTAGCTTTTTCGTTCTAAAAATAACACATCCTCAATTTATCCGGTGATTTAAGTTGAAAACAAATGTCACATGTAACGTAAAACTGCGCTGCCTCCCTTGCATGTGTAATGCTTACAATCTATTTTTAGGCCGAGAATTTTCGCAGAGGTAAATTGTCTGTGCGAAAACATGTTGCTTGACCATAGGCAAACTTTCCACTGCTCATTTGGAAAGAGCTTGAGTACACGTTTCTGAGGAAACATTCCGTTGCGATGGCCTCTTGAAATGTCGACAGGCAGAAAGAAGATGGAGTGTTGAGTTCCTAGACGAGTGCCACATGTCATCGATCAATCACACACTCAGGGGAAAAATCTGGGGAATTCTGTCATTAAAGGGAATATCTCAACAGGTATCATGGCCATCTCATTTATGCAAAGCCCATTTCCCAGACCATATCTTTAATCGCACGCTCTTCAGACTTAAGCTCCTGACTATCTTGCTACTAAACCGATTTCTGATTCGCCGATGGCACACTCTGGTCTAAATTTGGCACTCCGCATGACCAATCAAAACCATTGTACTTTGCTCCCTTCACTGCAGGTGACGATGGAGCAACAGATTGGCATCTTTATGATCAACCTATAAAGAACTGCTATCTTCCTAAATTTGATCAGGGAAAAGCAGAGTCAGGCTTCTGCCTCTGCTCTCTTTCACTATTATCGACTGACTGAGAAAGTTGTTCAACCCAGTCCATAAACATAAATCACACGAATCTATTTATGGCTCCTTGAAAGTATCAGAAAAAACATCGCTACAATACAAAACCTACTCTAGATACTTGACGGCGTGTCCCACTAACATAGAATATGAGGGAAAAAAAGTACATTGTGTCTTTTTTTCGTCAGATAGAATTGGCGTAGGGACAGATATTCAGACTCTCAGCTTTTACTTTGCTTTTTGGCATATCACTTGTGGGGGTTCATTTTGAGGGCTCAAAAGTAACTAAAGATTTTAACAGGTTATTATTTGTGAAAATCTAACATTTCATTTTTCCCAACAATTTTAGAAGTTTTCACAAAATCAAAGAACACAAATGGTCAGACCATGGAATTCTACGACACGACAACAAACCCCATATATTGTTTATCAACTTTACTTTGGATCAGTGTTTGAACTATCAAGGCAGTCATTTGGTATGATAGGATATTCTGCTCATCACATAAGTAAGAGAACATGTATGGCTAGAGAGAAATCACCTGAGGTGACAGTTTCACTTACTTTTATATCTTGTAATAACAGCACCGTTTATGTTCGTTGGCTCTTCAAATCGGACATGCAGCGAGGAGCTACTGGCCGTTGTCAAGGTAACACTCCTGGGACATTCAGGAGGCCCTGAGAGAAAAGAGAAAGGATGTAGGTCTCGACTTGAATGGATGACGATAACCGTATTACTTTGTAGCTGATTGCCGTATTTATGAACAAATAATAAAAATGTTATGACATGGCCCAAAGAAATTAATTTGAGAGTTTGAGAGGATATAACATGTGTGAAGAAACAAGCAACTCTACAGAATATTATGACCTGTGTAGAGATATGGATGAGGGCGATTGAATGAGATGTCTTTGGCAATGTACATGTATATTTAAACAAACACCATGAACTGGGGATTGTACATGCATACAAAGTCTGGTGTTTTCTCTGTCTATTTACAGAGGAGAGCAATTCATAGCCTTTCACCAGAACGATATACACATGTTTGACTTTTCAGAAGCAGCAAAATGTATTTGCCTCGCTGCTGACGAGGTGAAGTACATCTGTAAACTTTGCAGTTTTAAAATTTCTCTCTCAGACATGACTGTGTACCTTTCACCAAAATTTTGTTGAAAGTGTGCACTGAATTTTCAGCATATGTGCAAATTCTTTTGGATGCATGATGGTCCGACATGCCCAATTTGCACAATCATACAGCGGAGAAGAAAGTCTGTGCAGACAATTCCAAGACTAGGGATAGAATGACACTATAAGAAGTAGCAAGCAAGGTGGAAAGAGGTCTTTTTGCCAGCATGTACTACTCCATCTTCTTGCTTGAACAGGTCAAATCAATACATTAACAATAGTATGTTGTGTTAAACATGGACGACAAGGTCCAAAGAAGACGGTACAAATCAATATCAAGATACTGAAATCCTTTGTTTGCCCAAACAACCTCTAGTGTAACTGGTTATTTAATGACCTCAACATAACAGTGGCAAATGACAGAAAAATTTGTCCTCTTTTAATTTTAAAGAGATGATCATCGGTATGGTTGTAGAGAAATCCTGCCGACAAAATTTCAAAGAACTATTTCTGTTCGTCTGTACTAATAACTTGTTGAGCTCAAATATCCCTTTTTTCTGAAATCAAAATTCTAACACATTCTTTCTGAGTGAGCTGGTACCAGAAAGTTACCTGCTTTTGTCTATACTATGACTGCTCAACTACTCAACTTGTTATCTTCCAGGGGCAATGATCTGACGCCTTCGGCGAAGAAGCGGCCCTAAGGCTATAAATTAAACTTTCCAATCATGTCTCTCCGCAAACACGGAGGTCCGATCGTAAATTTGCCCTGTGTTCCCTCAGCCCACTCCTGATATAGGGAGACTGAATCACTGTTTGGTCAAAACAGTCAATGTGCACTAAAATTATTTGAAAACCAACGTAGGTAATTAAGTGCCCCGGACGGTCTTTGTCCAGTGTTGACGTAGATTGTCACATGTGAGTAACGGTCAATTCAAAAGTAAACATGACCATAACAGCTTCTGTGTTTCAATCTCTGTATTACGCTAAGCAACGTCTTCTTCCAAACAGATGAAGAACAGGGTATCACATTATTAGTTTAGCAAAAATTAATATTAACTTAACAATTTTTTTGAAGAATGCGTAAAAGTATGATGTTATGTGTTGACTGTACTCTCCTCAAATGACAACTATTGTCTTTTGCTCTGACTTTGATAGCATTTTTCAACTCACTGAAAGCATCCACCTGACTTGTTTGTGAACAAGACGAACAAGACAAGTCACTTGATCGGAAGAGTTGCCAGATACTTACTTGCATGCTCAAACCCTGCTTTCATCCTTTTGAGAAGCCGGAATTTCCATTCCCATTCCTTCAAAATTTTTTCATTTTCCTGGAAGACAATGCTCCGATGCATGAATGATACAAAGCACTGGATTACTGTATGGACAACAGGAGGAACTAGTGTCGGCACTTTGACGACATGTCCCCCAAATACACGCCTCATTTGAATATTATGTAAGCGCATGGACATCACTTAACTGTTGTGTGGATCACTTGCATTCAGAACTAAAGGGCTATGTTTAGCTGTCCAGTGCTTTTTTGTTTGGTAAAAATTCCAACATGACAAAGAAGGTGTACTTGCTGTGTTTTGGTACAATATACCATAGTTCTTGAATGAATAGTGAATCCTACCCAATTGTGTTTGAGACAGACCACTTACTGCGAGGTAAAATATAACTGTGCTTTTGAGGGGAAGGCTACTAGAATGTTGTAAATATAATCTTCTGTTAATAAGAGATGCAGCAATAGATGAATAAAAAAAATCACAAAACATCAAATAACTTTATTTCATGATATGGCAACAGTATCTTCACCGAAACTGAATATTAAAATATTTTAAAAGTCAATTCTATGGGCTTTAAAAGGGAGAAAAAATGTTAATGATATAAGATTACAAGAAAAAAATGATTTCATAATCTTTACCTTGGTCTGTGAATTTGAAGCAGTGGAATTTGTTGAATTTGGATTGATCACGGCAGCAGTTAGGTCGTCAACCTTTCGCTCAGCTTCATTTATAAGAGCCATCAACCTTGACAGTCTAGATTCCTTGAGTAAGACTGAAAAAGACGAAATGAGAAGAAAGCGGAGAATAAATAAATGAAGAATCTTTCTGTGATTGTCGAAATTTACTTAGGACAAAATGAAAAGTTTCATGAAGAATTGCATTGATGGTATTAGACTGAAAGCCAAGGACTGACAACTTCGCCTGTTGACCATCTTCATGACTCTTGTGAGGAACATAAATCTTTTCATTATTACTAATTCTTTTTTCCTAACTGTTTTGAGCAGTTGAGATACCTGACTGGTTCAAAAAAAGATACATTTGTATGCAATAAGTAATTTTGTGAACTTTGACCTTTACACCTAATGCATTATGGGAAAATTTAATTCGGGATACGTCCCAGAAAGATAATTCTGGCAGCTGTGCTAACATTGTAAAGAAGTATTTCATGCATCTGAAAGAGACAAAGGTATATTTTACCAGAGTCTACATTTTTGGTATCTGGCTAAAGAAGTTTTCATCCCATCAGGTATCTGACAAACTAAATGATGGTCCAATTGGTTTAGTCAGGCTTTAGGAGTGACTGTTGTAGAAGTAGAATAGGAATGACATACTCTTGTCATTTGTATTCCCACTTAAAAATTTGTTCGTCTAAAGGGATTTTTTCCCTTTCATGATGGGAAGATTTAAAGCATTGAGGGAGCATACTGGTATAGCTACAGGGTTGAAATGAACGTGATGACTGAGTTGGAAGGGGGAGGTCAAAGCAGTTTGATTTTTCCCATCACTCTAAAATTCACCAGTAGCATAAAATCAGGAATTGGTTTGAAGTGACTCTTGCCTGAGTGATGGATGGTTGATTTCACTCAAGAAAATAAAAGCAGTGTAGCATCTAACCGACCAAACCTTCCAAAGCAGTCTCCCTGCCTATCACTTTGACAAACAGACTTTTGATTTTATCCACTGTAATGTCACAGACAAACCATTCAAAATGTTTTAAAAAGGTGATTTAAAGAGTCCATTAAAATCACCACTACTCCTCATCTGAAACACCTTTTAAGTATGTTTTTATTTTTGTACAACCCACACATTTTCGCTTAAAAATAAAAAAATTATGGCATGGCAGCAATTAAGTCCACAAAAATGAACGTACGACACCAGAATAAGAATTTACGCGTCAGCAGAGCAAAGTGACTTCATGATGTAAAGAAAGTGGTGTTTACACACTCTGTAGTATCAGAGATTTCAGGAGACTGATTGTGTGGACTGAGTCAACTAGACAGCTTTTGATTTAAGAACCATGTCTCTATTCAATACACAGGTGAACTACACACGTCAGGCAATATATTTAGATAAACTGCTCCTCAGAAAGCTGCGCATTCTGACGGAAGTGTGCAGGAGCTCTGTGCAACAGTACACTGACCAGGGCATGAAAAGAACAGGAAGAAAATTGACCAATCATTTCTGACGTCTTTCTGAAAAACTTTCACTTTTTCGCTTGTGCCTTCCTTGGCCTTTGATTACTTTCAATTCAACCTAAATTATGCGACAAAAAAGCATTTGCCACGGTGAGATTTGAAGAAATTCCTCACGTTATTTCTGAAAGAAAATTGTCTGAATCTCTTGCTGACGTCATGCTTCTGGAATGCACAATGCACAAAACATGATGTATTAAAATAGAAAGTAATTTATTCCAAGATAGAAAATTTTCTTCAAAACGAAGGAAGCGGTGTTCAGTAAATGGCATTTACTTATTTAAAACAAGAATTATGCACTTGCAGTTTGCGTCAAATATTTGGCGGAAAATTACCTCTGCAAAATTAATGACTATTTATCGCTCCGTCGTATAGTCTTGGGAATAAAGTGCGACAAGCAATGGTGGAAAGTAGAATTCTGGAAAGACCACACAATTCACAGGAATCACAGTCACGTACCCACACTGGATCAGAACAAACTCTGCAATGGATGACTCTTGAAATCATTCCCGACTGTGACTGAACTATTTGTCTTTCTCTATATTACCAGATAATCCACAACCAACGTCACGCCAACCTTGAAAATTCTGCATTCTCCAAGCACACACTCTCTCACGAAACACTCTCGTCTGGATTGTAACTCATGGCTTCTTACATTGGAAACTTTTTAAATCTATTATTAAACAAAATCTTCTGGATCGACAGACATTATGCTTAGGGCAATTTTTTTTTCATAATTTATTTTTTCGGGAATCAGTTGTAACCTTTAAAGCTTTCACCACCATGGTTTTTCCCAAATCCATTGTTTTCTATGGTAAAGTTGGACCTGTATACAGGGAACTGGGGGTGTAACCTTTAAAGATGTTTCAGTCATGATATCATTTTAAGAAATGATTAAAAATCCCTTCTTGTCTTTTGGGGGTTAAGCGTTTTTCCCTGACTAGGCTAGTTTGAAATCCGAATACTTGAATTTCATTTTTCATTCCGTCAACTCTAGTGTCAACCTTTCAAAAAATCTAAGCTTATGAAAGTGTGAAAGCTGTATGGCAAAAAAATAGTGTGATTTATATGACAAATTTATTATGTATGCGGTAGTACACATCCATGATCACATTGATGGGTTTAGAGACTATTTACAGAAGACTGCAAGCACTTGTATCTCAGACGCTTCTATTGACCTTCAAACAAATGTGACGACTTATATTCTCCTCGCCACACCTGCAGTCTCTGCTCCAGATGAACTGACATCTACGAAAAAGTACAAGCGTAATATAATATCTGTCTGACGCTTCAAATCTACTAGGTAATTTGTTTGAAGCCTTTAAAGTGGGACCAGTATAAGAGGAGAGAAATGGATCGATCATGTTTGTCATCTAGGATTTCAAAAGCTGGTTTCTTTTGACCGAATTTCCCTAGTCTCCCCAAGGTTCAGATATACGCACAAGATACTTACATCTGAGTGATTATGATAAAATTGTCCCATGAAATTCTCAAACACTTGAGCGTCACACAGTCCACGATATTAGTTGTTGAAATGCTTATATGTAAACATAACCTAAACTTACTTTTTGAACACGCCCATTAAAACACCTTCAGATGCGTATGTCGTGACTTAATTTTTAACAATGTGCAGGATGCATTGGTCTGATATACCCGACTTCCACCAGCAATTTTTTCAGTTCAAAATATTCCCATCCATTAAGTTGGATACACCTTGTATGGAACTAACAAACTTCTGTGGCCACCCACCATCAATGTCAGTTTTTGCTGTCTATTTGAAAAGTTGGTGAAAACCCCTAACATCAAAGTTTCGGCTTGTCCATTTTTTTTATGGAATATGACTGAAGTCTGCATACAGAAACATAAAACCGCAATTAAATAGACTGAAACATAAAAACTTACATCGTGGGTTTTCCCTGGCACCCATTTCAAGAAGTAGTTTGGCCATTGGTGTGTTGTTGGTCATGACCGCGATATCTAGTACTGTGAATTCCTCACAATTGACGGCGTTAATGTCAAGGCCATTACTTTCCAAAATTCCCTTGGCAGCCTCTATGTCTTGGTGTTCAACAGCCTCAAACAGTGCTGTGAGGTGTGAGGAGAGAGAGAGAGAGAGAGAGAGAGAGAGAGAGAGAGAGAGAGAGAGAGAGATGTAATATAATCATCAGTCACCTACATGGATTCACTGGTTCATTTTGATCAAGAAAAGCATCGGAAAGACTAATAAATACAGTAAACACGATTGGAACTATTTTTGGAGAAAAGGATCTTTTAATTGTTTAAATTTATTAAAAGTGTTAGGTGACTTACACCTTAAAGTTGCAATAGTACAAATTACCCATAAAAACGAGTGAATTGCAAAAAAAGAAGAGTAGATGAGCTTAAATTTGCTGATTAAACCAACACTGCTACAATATCTAATTATCCAAAATTAGTTCCAATTATGTTAACCCTTTGAGTGCAAATGTCCAATTTTGTCGCAGTTATAAATATAATGTGGAAAATTTTTATCAATTCGAGACAGTTTTTTGTTCAGATTTCCCCGAAATTTTGATCAAAAAACTCTGGCTAATAAAATGTTATGTCCATTTAGTCCAAAAAATTTCAAAAATATTACAGAAAAAATTCATAAAAATTGGAAAACTGATGCACAAAAGTTTTGGTGGGAAAAATTACAGCACTCAAAGGGTTAATATTTAACAATAAATGGGAATGAGATGTGTGTGAGATTTCTATTCCACATGTAGTGTCTCCTTTTCCATGGTGACTGTGATTTCTCCATTAATAGCAAACACAAATGGGTGAAATCTTCCTTACTCTTCAATGGTTTGCAAATTGGGTGGTGGATATTTCAATAATGACACAGTTGTTCTAATATCATATCTTTGCTCAAAGCTTAGCCTGTAAAGGGAGTCCTTAAAATTCATGCGGCATTCATTGTTAGTCTTTAACACTAAGTCATTTCAAGTGTCGGATATGAGAGAACCATCGTACATAAAGTTTAAACCCATTTGCCACCATGGTTTGACCCAAACCCATTGTTATCAATTGCAATTGTGGATCTGTTCACAGTGAGTCAGGGGTGATCAGATTAAACCCTTTCCCCCTCCAGACTTCGGCACACCCTATTGATTTCAATAGGGTGGGTGGATCTAACTTGAATTTAGGTCAGCTTGCATCAGAATGACAATTTCAGACCCTGAAATCCTGCATGGGAGGAAAAAATAAGTGTAGGATGGCCTGTCTTTATAGGAGCCATATCTCTCCCATAAATGCCATATCTGTGGGGCACAGCGATAAATTTCTTTCCCTAGCCAACAATGTAAGTACCTTTTATATCGGTGATTCCCCGGGAAGATTTCTTATTTCTCTCCTTATCTAACTTGTCAATTTCAGTGGCCAGGCTCTCTCTTCTCTTCCCTGAAAGTTTTCGGTAGAGCCTCTGGGGTGCAGACGGAGATGTCGGGATGGACGACGCTTTCACCTCATTGTTGTTGGGCTGCAGCAAGCTCTCCATGCTCTGAGCCTTCCGCACATCTCCGCTGTAAGAAACAGAATTTTTCAAAACATCATCAATCAGGGTAGGGGGGAGAGCAGGAGTTATATATAGACGGTAGTGTATACATTATCAGGTGGTTGAAAATTGTGGTTTGCAGGGATTCACATCTAGGGTAGCGTTTACACACCAGAGTCCCTTCATGTGTTTTCTGCATAAGTTATGAGCAAATGCAGAGTTTCTTCTCAGAAAAAAACAAACCACTGATGTTTAATTGTCTTGGTTTTCATTTAGACTCTCTCGTTACTCAGATACAACCAAAATTTCCTGTCACTACAATATGTAGCTTGTTTGGGGTACACCGAACTAATCTAGTAAAGGACCTGGATTTGTATAGATACACTGAAAGCATAAAGAACTTCAAGCAATTGTGACTCCACGGGCAAAACGGCAAAATTTTGCACAGAAAGTGATAAAAAGTACAAATTCAGCAAAGCTTGACAAAATTGTGAATACAAAACTAAATTTTCAAGAGTGTGCAGAAATGGAATAGAAAATAACTGCCTGCCTGTGGCATTAAAATTTTTTGGTGGGTAGATAAATTTTATGGTTACCTGCCCACTTGACACATGCAAATAATTTTCCGCAGGTAAGGTATGTGTGTGTACAGAGTGCAAGGGCGGGCGCTGGTACTCTTTTCTCAGGCAGGCAACTTTGCATAATTGCTTCCTTCAAATCTAGTTGTTACCTTCAATGTATTTCCTATACTGGCAGAAGTGTACAGATTTCATGGTTTTCGAAGCTGAAAAATTGTCTTACTCTTCATGCAGCTCACACCATGAAATGAAATGCTTTCCTAAATCATCAGTTGTGATTTGCTAATAAATACTTCATCAGGTCGCAGGTCAAACCATATGTAAATTAGAAATATACAGCCTGCTGCATACTATGAAAATTTGCCTTTATCACATTGCACTTTAAAATAGGGTTGTCACAAACTGCATAACTGTATATAGCATCCAATGTGTTTATGACAATTTTTTAATGATTTGTTGGATTTGACTTGCTCTGTCCATACATCCAATCTAAAAATTGCAAAAGCAATAATCAGGGTTTTGAGATACCCCCACAAAGCATCACTGGAATAAATCTGGGTGGACACTACCTCACTGCAATAACTGCTACATGTAGGTTTACGGCATTATGAGCAATACGTTTGGCTTTTTTTTTTTCACATTTACATTCATGCCCTGCACAGTACACTTCATACAAGTATATTTTCCCAACAGTGCTAACGCAAAAGTCTGAAAGCAAAATTTCATCACGACGTGATCAAACTGAAATCTGCATCAACTGGGGAGGGGTGAAAAGATGCAGAAACATAACCATGACAACGAGGGATACCAGGGACAAGACAGACACATCTCACATTGGATAAAAGAAAGAGAAGAAAAGAAGCTTGGGTATCTTTTTTGTTGTTAATTGTTCTCTTAACAAAGCAAGATTATTGCACAAAATATGGACACATCCAAATGAATTTAGTGAATTAAGGGTACTGGTTGGACAATATCTTTTGGCTGGATGAGCAAAATAAATGATTCTGATTGGGAGAGACAAAATATTCACATTAAATACAAAACTTTAATTGGCAGTGGAAAGATCTTGAGATGAAATGATGAATTTGATTGGCAGAGATAAGATTCTGAGTTGAAATAATGGATTTTGATTGGCAGAGGAAAGATGTCAGAGTGGAATATCAGATTCTGATTTGCCACACTGGAATATTAAGTTTTGATTTGCAGAGACAGAATCTGCCTGATTATTTTTACAAGGAACCAATTTTTTATCTTTGAGGACAATGTCAAAAACAGTCATACTTTGGAAAGGTTATACGGTACACCAAAAGTAGGTTGTATCAACCAATGTAAGCCTGGGAATAGTTTGGAGAAGGCGAACTGCTTTTCTGACAGGATAGACACTGGGAAGGGAGAGGGATTCGCCTACACATTGAGGTACATCACTGAAACAACGGGATGCCGCCAGGACAAACACAAACTGGATCAGCAAAACACTGTCAGGGAATCTCCATGACGACCGAGATAAATCGAACAACACCCTGAGGAGGTAACACTTGGATGACATGCGCCATGCGGAGTGGAGCTTGCAATTCTATCTGCTGTATCCGTGTATGTACGACATCCATGCCACGAAGAGAAGACACCAGCATGCCACATTTACGTGAACGTTTGATTTTTTCTTTGGGGGGACACAAATCCCCACATACATACCAATCAATCGAGATAGAACGTTGCCTAGTTGGAACTCGTTCGCCATGATCTCGTTTTTCACCCCTTTGGCTAAGTCGCCGGGCTAACCTGGCCAGCCCGCTACCGCTACCAACGTTGCGCATTCTTCGCTCTGTGTCAGGTGTTTGCTGTAATTTAGTTAACACACAACAACATGCCAGAGATCAGCAATTTAAATTTTTCACCCCACGCGCTACTACACAAGCCGTGTACATTTCCCCTCGCTCTCAGTCTCCTAAAAGGTGGTGTCTGCTGCGTGTGAGTACTTACTTTGGCATTGCAGGTTTCCGTACCATTGCTTTTAAACCCGCCTGATTGCTTGGGGCTATAATCTCCTGTAGTGTGATAAGTTTGAGACGGTGTAACATCACAACATGAGGAAAAAAAATGTACTTACACAAGTAGAAACACAACAAAATCAAGCAAAACAAGATACAAATGTACCACATGACTTACATTGATGAATTACAGCAAATGTCAAACAAGATATTGATATGCAAAAAACTCGGAATACATTTTAGAAACTGTAAGTTAATCTCTGAGTCAAAATATGATTATCACTCCGTGCAAGTGAAAGCTTAGAGACTTAACCTGAAATGACGTAAGATGAATTACTTTGGTGAAGAATTCTGTTTCACTTTTAGACGCACAGAAAAACTAATCTATTTAAACACAACTCATCAACATAGTTGACGACATCCAACAGTCTTCCGTTTCACAAAACATGAAAATGGAATACTTGCTGCTTACTTTTAACTGATTTCGTTTTTAAATATTCAAAACATCTAACATGCTATGCTCTTCAACAGTTCACTTGAAAGGGGCGTTTGCCTCCTGAACGTGATCTAATCACACTGCCAAGCTCAATTTGGAAGCAAGCAAATAGATTTTCTTCCCTACACACCAGGTATACTTTATAATTTTCTGATTTATTTATGATTTTACAATCTTACTCAAAACCTCATGAAATATACAAATAAAACTTCATAAATATCGATGAATTAGAAAATTGTGATTGTGAAACTGTGAAGTTCTCCAGTGACAGACACAGATCTATTCTTTTCAACAACTTGGAAATAATTTTTTTTCTGAATAATATAAGCTTATAATAATTAGCTTAAGTCCCTGTTTTGGAGCACAATTTTAGTTTTATGATCACTTGTAAAAAATGGCCTTGTTTCCAATATTCTGATGAAACTATTAAAATATTGAAACATTAATCACTATAAAATGATCATAAAATATTGGAAAATTCATCAATTGAGTATGGATCGGGGACTGACAGGACTTAGCATCATATCCAATTCATTAGATACGCATTCAGTAGCATTATGAAAGATATAGCACAGGCGTCAATTGCTGGGACAGTAAATTTTCTGACCATAGCTTATGTGATTAGAATAGGCACTGGAAGAATGGACAGGGTAGTAAATTCACCAAGGCTCACTGGCTGTGCTTATGACATCCACTGAACCCATTTCGAAAATTGACTTTGCTGTCAACCTTTCGCAAATAACAATGTAAGTAGTTGAATTTTCTTGTTGAAGTACAGAGCAATTTTCTTTTTTTCCCCCTTTACCGTAATCAGGCCACTGTAAGTCATCAATAAATTTGGACAAAGCTAAATAAGTCGGCAAGGTTAACTCATAGTGATGATCTCTGATCTCTCCAGGGTAAACTATCGTTTCTGCAATTGCCTTCACTATCGGTTTAGAGAATTGACTCGATATGTCACAATTCAGCCAGTAATTCAGAGCAAGCAGCATGACTTATGCCCAAAGTCATCTAACAAGGGAAGATTTTTTTCATCTAAATGCTTCTTCTTGACTTACACCCTTGGAAATTAATTCTTAGCTGTTCGTAAAAAACTAATATTCAAATTTTGATACAATTCTAAGTCACATTCTTGTAACATAGTAAACGTCAAAAAATTTGGCATTAATGTAATACCCTAGAATGACAGAAAAGACGACTTCCACGTGTTTGAAAAAAAAAAGTGAAACAGCTTATAAATGGTCACATCTAAAAGTTAAATTAAGTTTACTCACTGCCTGAAGAGGTTGAGAGTTCAGAAATATGGTTGCCTTGGAGTTTTGCAGGTCTTCTTGTGACGAGCTGCCTCTGTTCTCCCTGCCTACATCGTCCCCAAGTTGCCAAGCAGCGCCTACATACAGAGAAGTCGAGACAAATCACACATTACAGCATCAACTTTGGGATGCCAACGTGCAGAGTTTCACACCGCGCTGCAGCCGTGAGCTTAAAATAAATCCCAGCCTTGGTTTTTGTGTGTGTGCGGAAACAATGTCACCAAGATGACAGCGTTCGGTGGCAAAACAACAGCAATGCGTCCAGAAATATCACACTGGTGAATATCGTTTGCTTCCAAACTTCATTCAGTCTTGCATGTTATCGGTTACCTGGCTGAATTCTAATGACAATTTTTTTTCGAGTGGACTATTCTATTTCGAGGCAGGAGCATTAATCCAGACATTTCATGATGTTTTGCCCAAGGCATTCACATCTTTAACATCCTATAGTGTAACTCACTTGAGCTTCTTAATTTTTAAATAAACTTTGAAAGTGATTAGTCCTCATGGTTGCATTTTTTCTGTTGCTGTGTTTTACTGAAAAAAGCCAGATAAATGAACGACAAAACGACCCCCTCTTTCTACCACTCGATAATACCTCAATACAGAAATGGTACAGTCCAAATGAACGGGCTTATGCGTAAACTCTTTCAGTGCGGAATATTTTTGGATCTGTCAGATTCGCATATCAATGCTTGCTCTAGTTGAATGAAAATATTCTGAATTCAGAGTAATGTCAACATGTTTTGTAACATTTTCGCTCAATTCCCAGGGAATTTAAAATAGATGGAAGGAAACAAAAGGTTATTTTTCCGTGAGATATACTTTGCTTTTTTTTTTCTTCTCAGAGCAAGAAAAGACAATTCCACGACATTTTCACATGACTGCATGACAGAACATCATGAATTGGAACTTTTTCATCAAGCTAGCATTTATACTGTATTTGGTAAAAAGAATGAATTGTACTGATAAAGAAGACACTAAAATCATTAAAACTAAATCATACAACTGTGTATGCAATTTTTAAGGTTGCGCAAGGCATGGGATTCACTTCCCGGATTTCCAAATGGCATGTTTGATCAGGTCGCGGAAATGAATAAATGACTCTCCAATTTATATTAACTATGCATGCAAATCGTTAATATTTCATTAACTGTCCAGTTTACTTCATATCTCATATCTCGTTCTAATTAAATTTTAACTTGATGAAGAATGACTCCACACATAAAGTGCTGAAACAAATACCATCCGGAAAGAGGAAAAGAAATGTTAAAAATCTTTCAAGACTAAAATCTGACAAGAAACAGAGACATTTTATGCATCCATTTCTTAGACATGATTCACAGCAACACCGTGATACTTTAAGCAATGTTCACACAACCCTTTAGCTGAATGTACGAGTTAGGATTTCATATGCATGTACCGGTACATTAAATATGGCACCAACATGCATGTACATCAAATACCATATCAACATGAAGGGTGCCATTTGATGCCAAGTAAAAATTGACCAAAACATTTGCATAATAAAATTGATTTCATAACTTACCTTAGCCAGTCGCATCTCCGAAACATTATACCAAAGACGAACACCGCTCACAAACTCATACTCATCCACTCATCTATCACTCTAGTTTTCAAAGTTAATAAAAAGAAGACAGGAAACAGTGGCTACTGATTGGCTCATTCAAATTAAACTAGAAACCAAGCAACCTATCGGAAACATGTAATGATACTTAATGATGTCTGATTGGCCAATTGTCTAACACCAAACTGTCAAACAACCAATCGTGCTCTCCTTCTTTGCTATCATTCCAAGAAAACCTGACCAGGTCAGTAACCATTACTTGTCACTCAAACCAAGCACACTGCAATTTCAACTCACAATATAATTCAAGAAATTCCTACCTCCAATGGCAATCATTTCCATGACTATTTTCACAAGACCAGCATTAATGCATCTGACAATTTTTTTTGTGTACAAAGAAAAGTCTCAGTCAATCTCCCCAAGCATTTTTCTTTTTATTGACTTCTCAAAGTTGTAACAACTTCAGCTCCGATAAATTTACACTACGGTTACACGTAGGTAATTGAATTTCACAGGAATAACAAAATGACCAGCCTCTGAACAAATAGCTTGGCAACATCATGGTTGCCTTTTTCCCTTAGTAACAATTGCCATGGTAACAGGCAAAAGGATGGTTATTTGAGAAGTACATGAAGTTACGCATGTATACGTTCAGCTACTGTCTTTTCATTGGAGCCAGGCTAAAAAAGACAATGACTTTCCAACATCTGAATGGATTCAGTGATTTGCATACAGGGATGCACAGCATCTGCATCATAAGACTGCCTTGTGTTGGGATGGGAAATGAGAAGGTTTTTTGAAATGTAAATTGTCACACAAAATTTTAGGGCTGGATTGAATTCATAAAGTTCATCTAACGTTGCAGCCCCGTTGATATTTCAGTAATTTGGATGATATCCATTTATTGATGCAATGATTCAATGCCATAAAACTGAAATTCAAATTCAAAATACCCCGGTATATGAATATGACAACTGACAAGACCCAGTGAACCATTAATATAGTAATATGGATGTCGGTCTTTTTTCATGTATCTTTCAAGGACACATACTTTCGTTACTGATTAGGGAGAAAAGATTCTGAGTGGATGTTTCGCTTGAGAAGTAGGCCAGTGTATAAATTCATTTCTGGTCTCAATGTCATGGCCATGTCCTTAGATCAAGAATTGACCGGCAAGATCCCCTAATCAGACGGCCCTTGTGAAGTTGTTCAGGAGAGCCTAACACAGCACAGTGTAAGTTCGGCCATGCTGAAAAAGGCAATAAAATTACAGTTTATTGGCGGTGAAACTGGTACTATTAGGTTTTAGTGGAGCTTGTATTTGACCTTGGCAATCAAATGTACATTGAATTTTCTGTCACACCTCCATGGTTTTCATCGCTGCTTTGCTATAAATGAACTTGAGTGAAAACAACCATGACTTGATCAATGCATGTGTCAATAAAAATTGCTCAGGAAGAGAATTAGAATTAGAATTAGGGATTATGAAAGTTTGAGGACACAGTTTAAACCATGAATGTCTTGTGGTTCATTGGTAAATGTAAAGCACATCTACAGGTTGGTAAATATGATATACATCTCCGGTCCTGATTCAAGGAACTTGCCGTTGGCCTATATGGAATGTATGTCAGTCTTACATCACCATTGTAAATATTTTTGTGTGAGCAAAATGATGCCACCTACATTCAAAACAGCCCAGCGACAAGAGCATTATCCTGTACATTGAAAACATGTGCCTGGTACTGTTTCACTGATATTTCTTAGCCATCATGTATGGCTGTCTTGAACAAAGAAAGAAGAGTTATGACAAAACACCATCTCAAGAACAGTGAATAGCTTTGAAATACAAACCAGCTGATATTGTTTGAAAGGCACAGACAGCTGCAAATACTGCTTCAAGAAAAGTAAGTTTCCAAGAAAATGTATCCCTAATTTTCGCTCTCAAGATACTTCAATTAGAGATGCTGATTCTTCATAAAGAGGTCAAAGAATGATAATTAATGTATCATCCCCTTCAAAAAACATAGGGACAATGCCCCTGTAGCTACTATAGACTTGAAGACGTACATAGTATAATATTAGATAATATGTACTCAGACTAGAAACGATAGCCAGGAGAGAACTGTCTTGTAGGTCCATAATTTCCTAGCCATCAGCCTCTAACATAGAATATACAATCAATCATACATGTGGATGTAAAAGCAACTATATGGGGCTGATATTGCCATGTGTAGTAAGAAAACAATTGATATAAAAAGTGTGACTGTTTTTTTAAAAAAAGGAATAATGATGAACACGGCACATATATGAATATTTGAAGCAAATTTCAGAAAAATGCTGTAGATATTTTTTTGCGGTTTGGATGGTTGAAGTAGTGCATAAAAAATTTGAAGCAAATTGGAGAAGCGTTTCAGAGAAGCTGTGAATATGCTCAATAAAAGAACTTTTTGAATTATTATTAATGTCAAGGGTATCAGACAAGAACTGATGAGAAACAAATCTAAAATAGTTCAACCCTATGGACCTACTTGCATACCAAATATTGAAGTTGTCTGATCAGCAATTTGGAAGATCTTAGAGGTGTTATAAGTTCAATATTATCATATTTAGTTCATCTGTAAGAACCTGTATACCAAATATCAAAGCTATCAGACGAGTTTTTTTTTGAGAAATAATTTTTTTGACCATAAATGGCAAAAATTGCCCCCAAAATACAAAATTGTAGATTTCGTCATAATTTGAATACATCATATTTCGATCATCCCTATGAACCTGTATACCAAATATCAACGCTGTCAGACAAGGGCTTTTGATGAAATAAATTTTTGACCAAAAATGACAAAAAAATTCCTTAAAAATACAAATTTGCATATTTCATCACACTTTGAACAACTCTAAGTTGGCTCATTCCTTGGGAACTGTATACCAAATATCAAAGCTATCTGACAAGCGGTTATGAAGAAGATTTCTTACCAAAAACGCCTTTTTTGAGCTAATTTGCATATTTTCAACAAAATCAAAAAAACAAAAAGAACACTTTCTCATAATCATATTGTGCCCCTTCACAAGAAATATTAAATCTGTAAGTACTGCGGTTCTCAAGATATTTGAGTGGATGGACATCCTCACAAAGGGACATACATACATACATACCGGTACATACATACAGAATGACGACAGACGCCGGACGGATATCCATCCCAATAGCTTCTATAGACTATAGTCTATAGTAGCTAAAATGAATTGACCATTTAGTGTTAATTTCTGAATGTTGTTACAGTACTTGTAACATGTACTGTACATTGACTGACTATAAACAAGCTGCTACATTAAATCACATATGATACTAAAACATGCATTGTTTGAAAGGCCATTGGGCTACATTGAATGTATGTAAGTCTTACATCGCCAATGTAAATGTTTGGTGCAAGCAAACTGATGCCGACTGTATTCAAAACAGCCAAGAGACCACATAAGATATCTCTCAACACAAAATGAACTGGGAATCAGTGCATTGCCCGGCATACTTTCTGCACGGAAGCAATTTCACGGAATCAACATCTTCTGGCACGATCTAATGGCGTCCGCTTTACCCCTGTCTCGTCACATTTATTTCATGGACTGTTAGCTACAAATAAGAAACGCAGAACTGGAGCATGGCTGCGAGTGCGCTGTTTGCATAACAATGAGTCTCACCTGAAACCTCAGTGGAGACGGAAAGAAAAGTGCCCTCATTGGTGGGCAGGTAATGGTTTGTTTGTGAAGGAATGGATTAGGCTCTGCAGTATCAATTTTCAGTTCGCTCATCAAGATGCATGCAAAACAAATAAAAAAGCAGCCACCTACAGAGGCTTCACTGCTCTGATAATTTTTTCATTTAATTTTTGGTTTGAAGTATTAAATGCCCTGTGTGATATAGATTGCAGCCATTATTCTCGAAGCTGAGATAAAACCTGTTTCTTGCGTATTTACCTTTATAAATGTTCAACAAAAGCTACTTAAACATCGCATGATGACATTACAGTGCAGCTGTCCCAAGGTCAATAACGTTTTAGGTTTCAGATGGATTCTGCCCACTGCATTACGCCAACTTTGTTGTGGCAGCTTGTGTTAAAACATGCAAAATATCAACAGACTTCAAAATGTAGGAGTCTTGAAGAACAAGAAATGCGAGTGTGCTTCTGAAAATCTATGTTCACATGTACTTATTTCTATACCTTTACATCCTTCAAATTAATATTTTACAATGTGCGACACACTAGGGCTTTGTGATCTATAGGAAACACTAACACATCATGATCTTGTCACTAACAGCACTACAAGGGAATTCTTTTGGACATAATTCCTATCGAGAGATTTCACAATGAATTGGTCTGACCAAAATTGATGGGTTTTTGTCAGAGCATGACAGAGAGAGTACTCTATTTGTGCACGACATCAACAATAGTGAACTGAAAATCAAACTTTGACAATTCATATACCTTATCCTACTTCATCTAGAACACTCCAACCTTTGGACTTTGCCACAAGCAAAAAGTTCTTGATACAGGTCACTGTTTTGCTATATTTCTTCCAGGGAATATCTAATCCTGTGCTTATTATATGAAAATCTTATTGGATTAGCAAATCTCGCTGTCGGCAAAATTTACTGACTTGAAACTAAAGACATGAAGAAGGCAGCAGTTTTTTGTGAAGTTCACCAATACACAAACTTTTCAATAATCAGGGATTGTGCAGCTGTTTCCAGCTGGAAAATTTGAAAAGACAATATTGTGGGCCTAACAACAAAAGACATACCGGTAATGTTATTTTGGAAAACACTTGAACATTGCACTTATCATACAGAACATAATTTTGTATTGAAGAATTTAAAGTTCGAATTCCTTCCAAAACAGAAAGCTGAGAAATTATAAACAATGTGTCTGTCACATATTATTTCTGAGTTCAATTAGTTTCTCTCTTGTTCGTGACATTGAAACATAGCATGTACCAAGGTGTGCACGAATATGTAAGGTTTCAGTGAGTGTTCAGACACTGAAATGGACAAATACAATTAAAATAATAAATCAAATGTGAATGGTAGAAGGCAAACTCGAAGCAGTCAAGCAAAGAATGAGCCAGTATCAAATGTGTCTCACATGGCATGTTCTGGAAAAATCATGTCTCAAACAGCCCTAGGATATTTACATTTGCCTTGTTCTGAAGTATAGAGATAGTACACTGATGATTTCACTACCCAGAAACCAAACTCTCTCATACCTCAGGTTTTCCTGAGGATTAGAAAATTTGCCTTTCACCAACATCTCTGTGAAAACACGACGTGCTGATTTTATTTGATGGCAAAGATGAAGATTACTATCTTTGATTGTGATCTTGAGAGTGTATGTATTCAAATGATGGCCGTTAAATCAGATTTTTACGAGGGAAAATACTGTTCCACATGACTTGATCTATAGGAAGGGTATCCATAAAATATGAAGAAGCAGCTGTCAGTTACTGCTTGGCAAACTTTGCATGAAGTAAAGATTTTGGCCTTTTATTAGTGGCGTATAATTGAGGGCAGGCAGACAGGATTTGACTGTATCCCTTTGAAAGGTTACAGAAATTTGAGCATCGATGTTTTAAGGGACGCCTCATTGCTTTTTGATGCGGACAAAATTGGATATTTGGTGATACAGCGTAGGGGTTTGGATGTGTGACTTAAGCCAAAGTGCAGCCTGCCAATATAATAAAAGTTAATGCATGATAACAAGCTGGGAAGCATATGTAGAGACATCTATGCTATGATCATTTTACAATCTCTCTTGTTGATAGTCTGCAACTTAGAGACTCAATATGTGATGTGTAATCAGACATTCACTATTCCATTCTTAACATCACTCTATGCAATGATCAATTTTTATTTCTGTTTGATGAGCAAAGCTCCCGGAAAGTCAACTTCCTGTCTGTGAACGGCATTTGTATTTTTGTACGGCTTAAACTAATATCAGGATTGAGGTGGTTGGTTTAGCTGGGATTAATTCCAAGAGTTTGATTTTGTGGGGAAATCAAGCTTGACATTTGCAAACTTGTGTGTTTTTAAAATCCTGATCAAATGAGCCTCACCTTTGTTTGATTTCTACGTCAGACATCTGAACAAGTTGCAGGTCTGACAACATTTTTAATTTATACAGGTATATAAAAATCTTTGAAATTAGGTTCTGTTCATTCACTTTTTTCCAAAGTCACATCCAGAAAGTTCACCTTTTGTCACAGTTGCAATTGAAAGAACCCTTATCATTAACAACAAATTGAAAAGGAATTTAAAACAATGACCTGAGTGAAACTGATACACACAAAAAGCAATGATTTTAGTAATCTAGTTGGTACTGAACACAGTCTTGTAGATTATTTTGGACCAGATGAAGATTCTACTAAAAACTGAACTGATACATGAAAGGCTTGTTATCATTTAATACTACATACACTGTTAAGTTTGTTTATATTTTGGCTGAATATGTGTCAAAGCAAATGTAGGTCATCTTAATCTTCCTAATGGGTTCTCGAAATTAAACGTGAAGTATGTCAGCAATATTTTGTAGTACTCTGTAATATTTCACCAATGTTTGCACGTTTCAATAGCTATCACAACATGAATGCAAGTCACTGGATCAATTTGATCAGATTTAATTTTATCAGAAAGCTGCAATGTGTGTTAATATTCTTTTTTTGCCAAATTTTAATTGACGGTAATTCATGATGAATTCTGGCAATACTACCCAGATCAAAGAAACTGTCATGGCACATCTTGTGGCTGAAGGTCGGACCAATGTTAGCGAGTTGACATTTACGATCATTAAAATCTAAATATCGCAGTGCAAAGTGGTTAACATATTGTCACCTCTGGCGACTATTTCTTCATTACAAGTGCATAAAAGAGATGAAAGCAAAGAATTATATTATTTCATTTTCGGGCAATGAAATGAGAAAACTATAAATGGTGTATGAGAAGTCGTTTTCTTTTGATTGGGTGATACACAGTCCCTCCACCATATTGGTTGAGAGGATCATTGTCAGTGACATTAACACCCGGACTGGACAATCCTCCCTTGAACAATGTAACAGGGCAGTTTAAGGTAGTTGTTGAACAATTGAATTTCATCACACAAAGCCCTGTGTATCTCAACACGGTTGACTACATACCTAAGTGGCTTGTTACAATCCAAATTACCTGCCCTCAGCTTATTTGTTTAGAGGACACCGAGTTTTTCTCTTATACAATTGAATCTGTCTATAAAGCCAGCAACAAAACACAGCCGTCAAAAAAGGTCTACTTTGTCCAAACAATAATTGATGTGAAGCAAAAACTGGACAATCACAGTCAAAATGAAAGCTGCCAACAAAAGATGGAAAATTCAGAAAACCAATGCCCTGATGACTTCACTGACAAACTTTGTAAACTCTGTACCGGTATATACATGTAATGCACAAGAACATCTAAATTGTTGCTGTATTTGGTTCATCATTGCATTGTCAAAGAAGATGGCGATTATTTATAATTTCTCATTCTCAAAAACAATAATAAGAAATAAGCTTACACAGAGAGCTGAGGTCAAAGTAGATGCTATCTGAGTTAAGAATTTCTTTCCCTTTCCCCCTGTTTTATGGAAAGTTTAATACAGTCCCTGTATTTTTATCTTGTTTTTATTTGGAGAGGTGACGATGAAGAGTTCAAAGTCCAAGACAAAGCATGCAGGTACATTGGTGCAACTGTTGATTTCTTGGGGGGGGGGTTCCAACCTAGTTGCTGTAATCGAACTGTTGTTGATGTCTGTGTTTGCGGATGAAAGAAATGTTTGTAACCATGGTGGCTATGTCGACTATTCCATGAATAGTCCCAACCCGAACGGTTCAGGCAGTCGTGGTTCTGAGCGTGTAGTGTACATGCACAGATGACATTAGTTGAGGTGTAACACGGTCACTGAACACCTTTAACAAACACAAAACACAAGAACACTACACTTTCCTTTGAAACTGCAAATCTGTGGACGTAACTGTAGACTATCATGTTTCATGTATGTCAATCACACCAACCTTTCAAACTGGGCAATGCAGAAGGCAGGCTCCGCCGAACTCACCAACGTTACGAACTAGAATCGCTCGCAGCTGTCAAACTTAGGGTGAGAAATCGGCGATGACTTATGTGCGGCTGCTGGAATTAAGACGCCCTCCATTCACTTAAGAACCTCACAAAATACTATTTACATCCATAAGGTATAATGCTGCCAACATCATTAAGCGAACCTTTGAAAAGTGCCCTCAAATAAAAAAACTAGCGAAACACTCACTTTTTTCAGTTGGCCAATGATACAGGTACTGCTTGGTCACTTTTTACAGACTTAATGATTCAATCCAACAGACTTGGCAACAGTTACACATCAGATCTTCCCAACGTTTCTTGATTAATCCAATAATGAAATGCAAGTCTTGCCACGGAAGGTCGTTGTTTTCTGATGGCAGATGTCCAGAGCACGGTAGCAGAGTGTGCTTGTATGCTGCAGCTCTAACCACAAGAACTGAAGTGTTGGTCTATTGACAGTAAATTTCACAACAAAAGGAGGGGTCTGAATAGCAGCTTCAGTGCCTGACTTACAATGTGATCTCTGGAGCGTGCACCAACCAATTTGCATGACTGGTATGCGGGGACACTTGAGCAGCCGTGCCCCAAGGTTTCCTCACCTTTCTGCAAAACATCAAGATGCGAACCGACGACTCCATTATGGAACATCAGCCTATACAAACTGGCAGATGACCACGACACCCCATGGGCTCATCGTGTCTGCGGTACACATAATAAAAGCCAGCCGAGATGCTGCTGCATGTACTGTATGTATGTATACTCAAGACGAACTAGGCAATTATGCCGCTATGTATACATATTAAACATCACCAGGACAAATGGACCACTTCTCACACATGAGGTTTCTATACAAGAAACCAATCTATCCAATGAGATAAAACCTTCCATCTATTGTCTCTTTTACTTCAAAGTCATCACATTGATTGTTTAGTGAACAATTACACTGTTGATTGGGTTTAAAAACGTCCAATACCAGTAATTGATTTCAATCTGCTAATTGATGCCCACAATATCAACATGACTGACGTCACCAGCTTATATAGACGATACACTTCAAAATATAATCAGTAAATTGAAGTGATCTGAAGCATTTCAAGAAGTCTAAAGCTGCCAGACAGATTCTTAAAAGTGGAAATATTCAAGTTCCCAATCTCTTGTGAATACCCTTAACAATTAACAAGTAATTCCTCAACACTTTCGATACAAGATCAATTGTCTAGTGAACATACTTTGTCGGCAAACTACACAGTGAATATTTCTGTCCGATTTTGTCAATATCATGCATGGATGGGGAAGATGAATGAGGAACTTACAATGTAGATATTTGACAATGTCTAAGTTTTGGTGGAAATAGCATTAATTTTAATCCAGCTATGATGTTTGAGAACGCAACCGGTCTCAACCAAGGAAGGTTGTAGTGAGAGTTGAGTGGATCACATGTTAATCATTTATTATCTTTGAAAATCCTAAGATCTTCTTGAGGGAGAGATTTGAGCGACAAAACACGTTCATTTTCTTAAAAGGTCAGTGAACTGAAATCTTTAGAATGTTGAGAGAGCATGGAGAACAGATTAATATATGCAAGGCGACAGAATTTTTTTTCATGTTTTACTGTTTTTTTTCTTTTTTTACAATGACTGATCGAAACATCACACACTCAGGTAAAAATGCATCAAAACTTCACTAAAATCTGAGGATATTTTCAGGTGTTTCACTTTTTCTGTCTCCAAGGGATGAAATTTCACCTAAGCCCTCAACTTAGAGATTGTGCAGCGCTGCAAGATTTACAGTTGGTACATAATGCAACACGGTGGTCTGTTCCAGTTTGTCTTTCTTGTGAGCAATTCATGTTTGCGTGACAACAATCTCCACCACTGAGGATAGGCTTGAAGAATTTCCTTTTGTGAGTCCATAAAATGTAGGTGTCACTTGGACATATGTCAAATGCCCAGAAAAGTTGTGAGAATATTCAATGGTTGCAAACAGAAGATGTCCTTTTATGTTACTGTTCCATTTATGTTACAAACATTTGGAGTGTCATGGATTGTGATATTGAGAAGGGCGGGAAACAATAAACAATCGAGTACACTCTAAACTGCAACCACACAAACATTTCTCACAGTGAGTCTTTCAAGCACACACATTGACAAACTCTCTCAGATGATGTCTAAAACACTCAAATTACACTAAACTCTTTCAACGGTGAATCCTATGACCAACAAAGATTGCAAAATGCCAGTAACAACCCACTCAGCTACTATGGTGATACGACATTTTCTTGTCGTTTTTGAAAACGTCCACGGAGACTATTTATATTTACGAGTGAGGCAGTGAGTGGGCATTGTTGGACACGGTGATTAGGATTCAAAGCTGTAATAATTACCAGATTCATTTGGAACCTATTAAAGTAGGAGCTATTCAACACAATAGGATGACAGCAGTACATCATATACACCTCCTCTATTTACACTGTCCACTTTGACGACAGTCCAAATTATTTCAGAGATTACAACAGATACTAAGTCTTCTTGTGCTGGTCTTCTGTATATTTTGTGCAAAGATTTGTGAGGAAAAGATTCAAAATCCTCTGTAGCAGTTTTTCAAGCTAACAAGCGTCTTATTGGTGGAGTTACTTCACACCATGTTGTGCATTACGTTGTCTTGAATTGAAGAAATGAATTTATGGAACTCACTTACCTTGGAGCTTACTCGTAACAGGATTTTCATGATTTTCAGCCCACGGCCGAACTTCGACTGATGAAACTTACGTAAACTCACCTCGTTTGACGACTTTCCGCGTCGCGCACTTCCATTTCCTCCTCATCAAGATGCGCTTGAAAGCGTAGAGCCACCGCTCATGCGCCGAGAGCATGATCATTTTCTGGGGGCGCAGAACCGGCGAAGTTCCACAGCAAAAAAATTCCCGAGCAAGAAGAAAGGTACACACAATCTGGCACACGACAACACACTCGTACACTCTCAGTGTCCTGCCAATGCACTGAATTTTTCTCCACGGTACTAATTGAAATTCAGGTGTGTAAATAAGTGGAGAGCAGAGAGTTTCTGCTAGAGTGGAAACCCATGTTTATGTAATCTGCTAAACATTCAACAATTTCTTGGAATCTCTGCCCGTTGTCTGTGTTATCTTCTTGCTCTGATATCCTCTCAGATGTAACCGCATCACGTAATCTACAGGGAGATAAAGGAAGACAAGAACTGTAGGAGAGATAGTGTTTGCTATGGGCAACATTGTGGAAAAGAGACGGATTATGACATATTTCTGAAGTTACGATCATATCGTCTTCTAACCCTGAAATTTACTGAATTTTATGGAAAAATAATCAGTATCACAACATTGTTAACAAAACATCAAAGAGAACAAACTGGAGCCTCAAACTTTGTAACATATGCTGGTCTGAAATTTCAAAATGTCGCAACTTTATGGCATAAAATTTCAAAACTCTGCCTTAAACCCACAATAGCAAGCACCTCTGAATAACTAAAATTCATTAAAAAAATTCTTGACATTAAGAGTCTCTTTGCCTGTAACAGCTGTAAGCCAAAATATCCTTAGATGGGACTTTTTACAGTCAGCTCTGGGATGCCTGAGCAAGGTAAATATTTTGAACCTTTACTCATCTTCTATTCAGTTTGTCCACACACGAAATGGTTTACAGGTTTAGAAATGTATGATGTACGGTAATCGGAAGAAAAAAGCAATTTTAACATGAATCTCTTTTAAATCAGGTCTAATGTTTCAGATAAAAAATTATTGCCACCACTTGTAAACGATAAAGACACTATTATGTCTGTTTCTCTTAACTCCCAAAATTGTTCTTATCAGTTTTACGAGCATTGCAGAGCACGACATCATAGTATATTGCTGTGTTACAACTAAAAGCCCCAATTAAGTATCCACGTCACAACTTTGGTCGCTGGATAAAAATCAAAAATGCATTATCATGAACTCATAGAGGTAAATTGTTTCCCACAATGTCGTCTTTCTCTTTGATTTCCTGCAATATTACTGTGTGGTCGCATTAACGTCTATAATTGTTTTCCATATACTTTACAACAGCACATACACATCTCAGTATTAATGGCTCACTATACAGAAAAAAGGCCACTTTACGCCCAAGCGGCTAATTTTCCTAATCTTACTGTGAAATGGGAACATATGAAACATGGAAACCTTAATAAAATATCTATTTATTAAAATATGCATGAGAATATTCAGGTCTTGGCACTGAATACCTTTGTTGATTTGATAAAAATTTTTTTCATCATTTCTGCCAGCGGATGTGACATTTTGTACCACATTTTTCAAGCAATGATGAATTTAGGAATTTAGGATGAAATTGGAATTCAACAACGAAGAACTCTTTACAGTTACCATTTGAAGAAAACCCCCACGGAACGAACAGTAATTTCGAGAGCACTCTCTTTTGTGGACAGCGCCCTCTATGGCTAATTGTACAAATAAAAGCTTCCAAAGTTTCAGGTACTTGGTCTGCTGGTATTTATGCATGACTGCTTGACGAATTTACCAAGACATACAAATCCTGAATAACCATTTACCATGGAATGACAGAAGCTTCGGGATAAAAGACAATCTTTAAAATCTGTTAGGCAGGCATACTTCTGTCTCACCAACTGTAGATTTGGGGGTTTGGTCAAGACTGAGCTTAAAATCGGTGGTACAAGATTTCACCTATATTGGAGGTGGCTAGAGTGAATAATCATTACAACTGGTCAGCGTATTACTTAAGGAAGCTGTTGTGGTACTTTCTGTTCCTGAATTAGATGTTGAGTTTGGAAAATGTAAAAAAAATATGAAGAAATGAAATGCAGAAGAAGAATGGCCAGCAGCTATAGCAATTATGATTTTTTTCACTAAGTTTGTTTTCCTGTCAACTGTGCACTTCTTGTTCTTCTTTCAAAGTATATTGAGCTCTGAGATACACTGTATTCAGAATGTCAACTCAGCCTGTACATGTATAAACTGCATTGTTTATTATTTACAATTGAATTCTGATCCAGATTGGAATTCAAGTTTAAACAAGAACGGTGCATTTCACACACACACAGATGCTGTGTTGACAAGCTAAGAACTTGATGTTTCAACACACTTTGGCAAGTACAACAAGAATTTACAATTAATATTCAAAATATAAGTTGTGAAACAATCACCAAAAGCTACAGCTGCTGGCTCTTTAAACAGCAGCATTGAAAGTTTTTCCACGCCATGCTAATGAGTCTAGCAAGCATCAATACTGGCCATCAGTACTTCCTTTCTGGCTATGTAAATGGACAGAGTACGCAATATACTGATCAGAAAGGTCAAGAGAGTGGAGGGAACTGTCGTCGTCTTCATCAGAGATAGATGGGGAACATTGCGATAAAGTCGTAATAGTGAAGGTGGTTGGAGAAAGTCAAGTGACTGATCTGAGATCCTGACATTAAACTGACCACGTTAGATCGTATCATAGTGACAACGTAAAACAGATTTCAATTCCATTCCCTGTGAGGAATAACCTATAATGCATATGCTAATCATTTAATAGCGTCTTTAAAGTTAACAGTCATTAGTGAAGCACTCCCTTGAGGATCTAATCCTTTTAAAACTAGTCTTTGCTTTCACTGTCAAAACACGTCATTTTCACGCACACTTTCGCCACCCACCTTGGGTATTTAATTTCACTTCCTGTGTTCAGATTAAGTCAGAATTCTAAAAAATCTGTTACTTGAGGCAAACTTTTATAATTATGAAATGTTAAGATCCGCAAAGTGTGGGCCGCTCACTTTCCACTCATAAACTGGAGCTTATTCGATCTCTGAGTCTCTTCAAAGCGGCAAAACAAACACTGAATCACTTTCCATATTCCTTGGCGAAATATTACGACGGTACTAATATAACTTCATGTGCAAAATCAAGCCAAGTGGCGTATATGCACCAGACTTCACAGCCATCAATTAAACATGTTCAGCGTGAACACATCGGAGGAAATAACTCCTTCAAAGAAATGAATAAATGATATTAGAACACCTCAGAGAGATCCCTGCATTGCCCTGTGGATAATTGGGTTGAAATCCGGGGATTGCGAAACCGCAGTGAAAGAATGCAATCAACAGTCTCCATTACCATGGAAACAAGGACTTTAACCACCACGAATATTTGATTTGTAAATCATAAACCCTAGAATATTGAGACACTTGAAGACTAATGGCCAGAGAGTTTTGGATATGTATTGATGGTTTCCATAGGATACCGATGAAAATAACTCTCAAAGATTGAAAATATCAGCAATTAAATGCAACACAGGAAGTGACCGTAATGTTTATAATTGTGAACAATCTTTGAGGATTGAACTGCGGCACATTTTTAGACAACAACTCTGAAGTGAGAGTGTCTCTCATTTCGATTTCAACCATGAACACTGGAGAAAAGAGACAGGAATTGAGTAGCTTCCTTTTGAGGTTGAAATCTGAGTTAGTAGTATAGTAAAGGAAATTAATGTCCTCTTCTTGCGCTGGAGTCGTAAAAAACGGAAACGTTTTCCAATCTAAGCTAACTGGCAGATATGGGAACAATTTACCCTCTTGAGTACAATTGAACATTTGCACGTGTGAAAAAAAGAGGAACTCTTATTGGAGAGAGATTGATCTGGAAAATACGTAACAGAGTTTGAGCTTGAAGTCAAACCTTGGCTTGATTTCAGGGCACGTGGATGAGATAAGCAGATACGGTTTTGAGATTTGATATGACATCACTGCATGTACTGACAGTACTTTTCCTCAGCAAATATTAAAGCCATGACAAGTATACACCTACATAAAATCTGTCATAGGTTTCAAAAAACTTTTCGTTTTTTTCAAAATTTCTGGAATAATGCAATCTCTTTCTTGATCTTGAATTTTGTAATACCGCGACAACAGTTGCTTGCACATTCCAGTGTTTGTAGGTCACTTGCGACTAGAAGGTGCAAACACTGACATTTTCTCCATGTTGAGCCAGTGTCTGATCACTTAAACAAACTTGAAGAAAACCGGTAAGCTAGCCTTATGAAGAAGAAAAACCTTTCATGCTATTTGTCGAGATAATGTGACTCATTTTTCCAGATAAACACTGTCGTAAGTTTACTTTCATTTCCAGTGCAAAATGCAAACATCCATGGGTGAATGATTTGGGGCATGTATTGATGGTGGCTGGTGTGTGGCTTCAATGCCTAAAGAAGCATGTTTGTTATGAGATGAACATATTAGCAAACAGCAAACATACCTAGAGCTAAGAGCTGCTTTCTGTCAGCGGCTGTATGAGATTAGTTATCTCTTTCTACCTGGAATCAACAATTTTTCAACGGCTAATGCGTTCCTTTTATTTGTTTCACAAACTGCAGGCTTGATCCATAACTGCAAACACGATGGATGAAACAAGACATGCAGTTTGTGATCTGATGGTTTTTTTTCTGTGATCTATGACAGTCTCCAAAATTGCAAGTACGTGGAGCATCTGATATTATCTTTTGTAGCTCATCTTGAAGAGAAAAATCCGATAGGTGTGTTTGGCTCCAGTTCTGCATCAAAAAATTCATCCATTTTGGCTTTCCATTTGCCAAGGTAGCTAACTGCCTCTTAGTCTCAGTCAGTTTGTCTGTCTGTCTGTCTTTCATGTAGATATGCATGTCTCTCGCTGTCATTCTCTTTAAGAAACCTATCTTCTCTTCAAACTCTGCTTGTTCATTTGTGAATACCCTGAGTGTAAAATGTCTGCTAAGAGCTGCTATTAACACATAAACTTGAGAATAATTATATAAAAATGTTCTAGCAGTACAATACTGACAAATTCCATTTAACCTAAACACTATGGGTAGCATCAGCTGCATATTCTAACATCAGTAACACTGATAAGATTGCAAAAAGGCTCTGGGAGCTTTAAAATTTTACTATACCCTTTCCCATTTAGTCCAGATTGTAGAATCTCAGTGCATGATTCAAATTGCGAAAGCAACATTAAATATCCAGAAGGGCTGTTTGCAAATGGTATCGTTGTTTTTTCATTAACTATTTGAGCGCCAAAGTCAATTTTTGTCGTCTACATAAAATATACCCCAGTCAATTTTTTTCAGATTTTTGCCAAAATTTTTATAAAAAATTGTAGCAAATGAAATATGGTATCCATTTGGTCCAGAAATATCAAAAAATATACAGAAAACTTCATATAAATTGATAAAATGTTGCACTAAAATTTTGGTGGGAAAAATTACAGCACTCAAAGGGTTAATATGTTAAAATTAAATAATATTTTGTCTGCAAAATTAAATAAGAGCTTTGGAAATCCTGGATGTAAGAAGGGCAAACAAAAAACTGAAGAGGTGACACCTAATGTTGCGATGAGTGCTGGAAAAAAATGTATTGTTGACTCAAAAGTACAAACTGCAACTTACAGCAGTAATGTACACCACATTGACAAAATTTGCCTGAATAAATCTGCTACTGCAAATAGCCTTGTTCAACATAAACTCACAACATACATCCCAAATCCTTTCTAGCAGTCCTTTCCCGTGCACTGTAAAAATTACGAGAAAATAGATAGGAAATTAAATATCTGGGAAGCGAGGAGCCATGTCGTCTTTCCTGAGTCCCTGTCACACGAGTTATACGAGAGATACATATCAGTGTGATGCCTCGCGTGATCTCGAAACGAACGATAACATTCACGGGGACATGCGGGACATGATCTGCTGATAAGGATTTTTGTACCGAGGCATCTGATTTGTAATCAAAGGTACAATACCAGATATACGACAAGCAGGAATTCTTGTCATTGGTCGGGTAGAGTTGTGGAGTTAAAACACAAAGTGAGCAACCTCGGAAGTATAGAGAAATTGTTTTTCATCAATATAGATATATGGCTTAGAAATTGCTTTACATCAACCATTTGTCATCTGTCGTAACCTGTCACACATTTAGTTTGCAGAGTGGCTTAATTAAACGCAGAATGCCAATGGACTTTGTTACAAACAAAAGCATGTGCATTAAACGTGCATACAAGTACGTGCATTTCCGTATGCATTTGTATAAATGGGTTTGTTTGTATGCTATCACATGATCTCTTAGGCATAATGGGTTTGGAGAACACAGCTTGTCCATCTTACTCTGGAGTAGCACTATTAAAAATTGTGCATATAAAAAACAAGGGCAAGAATGAAAAAGACTTGCCCACACTGAACAATTTTACAAATCAACATAATCCTAGGGGGTCGAGTTGTTCCACAGCTATGGGAGAGCCACCTAGGCAAGACTGAAGAAGACTTTTGCCCACACTGGACAATTTTACAAATCAACATAATCTTAGGGGGTCAAGTTGTTTCAAAGAGCTATCAGAAAGCCCCCTAGGAAAACTCCATTCTTTTCATAATAATAACTGGGCCCAATGCTGCTCTCTCATTGACTATTATTGATCATTATCTCATTTCTCCTGCTACAGTAAACTGTGACATTTAGAGGGAAAGTTCTTTTGTGGTAACCCTAATAAAATGGATAAAATACAGAGAGGAATATGAATTGTGCGGCTGTTCAGGTAAGAGATTTTTTGGATTATTCCTCACTCTTGAGCTTTCTTTGCTCTGTAATAATCACGGGAGAGAATAAATTTCATGCTTGTTAGAGTAAACATAAATTACACACCCTGTCGGATCATAAAACCGTGCCCTTCAACAATGGTGTCTCATTTGTGAGCCGACACTTTAGTTTTATTTTCACTACCGCCGGAAGCGCTACAAAGCAAGAGTACTCGGACACGATGGTGAAGACGGATCAGAACACAGGCAAGACAAGAAACATGGCATGAATGGGCTTCCATATGCATTTTTATAGCCAGCCACAAGATGAATTATTACTCAATCACGATCTTGGCCTTCACCTTGTCAACTTTCTCCTTGGAACTGAAACGAATCACATGACAGGAACAGCTACAAACAAAAAAGGTAACAAGATTGACAACACCCAGCAGTGGAAGCATTGCTAAGTCAAAATAGAGCATACTCAGGTGGCAGGGACTCTGTGACGCTAATCCACCAAAACCTCACGGACTGCTCTAAATCAGAAAGACACGCGTCTCTGCCTTATATGAGGTGACAACATTATTGAGTCTAGAGTCTATGATTTACGCCCTTCTTTTGACGCAATCCCTCCAAGGGAAAGTTATCACACTGAACAACCAGGAATAAGAGAATTTAAAATCTGACTTTAAAACGCCAATCTATGAATACAGAGACTTTTTCCATTCCACCTTTGAAATTTTTTTTTTGTAACAAAATAATTAATTTTGCAGAAGTTTTACTGAGTTTCCTTTTCACTGGTATCTCTTCTGCAGGACATTTATAATTAATTCAATTAACCTTTCAACTCCGTGACAAATTTGAAAAATCCCGATTTTGGAGAATTTTTTCATGGTAACCCATGAAAGAGGGCCCCCTACCCTAGAGCAAGACACCAAGTAACAGAACTGCTTGCCGTCAGCAAGCAGACATTTGTACAACCACTATAATAATCAAAGTCTCTCTGCCTTTACTCAGCCGTACGTCTTTTTCTTATGGCGTAGGATTCAAAATAAATGACCGTGGGGAGAGAAATTCATTCCCTGATCTGATGTATATCACTTTGGTGAAACCGAATGTCATGCTGTAAATCAAGTCTCCTATCTAACAATGTCTCTGGGAAAAATAAGTTATGGAGGTGATTGTAATATTTCTCTGTCGTCTCTTCTATCGTCTGCGAAAAGAAAGCTTGGTGTGATTTAGGTTACCAAGACATGTTTTCTGCTCACTGCATTCAACAAACGTGATTCCATCACTCTGTACTGGTTTGCCCGTTCAGAATTCGTAATGATATCACACTGATAAAGGACACCAGATAATCTGAAATAATTTCACAAATGATTTAGAACTGAATGAGAATACATTTATGTGAACTGAATATTATAAAATATATTTCAGGATTGGCAAAAATTCCTCTAGTATTCAAGTTATTAAGTCTTATTTTGCGTCTTTCAATTGAAAGTGAAAGGGCAAAATTATTACAGCTCATACATCTAAAGCCAATTGAGCAAAACAGATGCAGTCAGAAACTAGAAAAGTAGCTGTAATCTGCCTCTGTATTAAAAGTTTGACTTTCTAAAATTACACAAATTGTTCCGACTGTAATTTTGAATTTGTAGTCTGATCACAGTGCCAATATTCCCGCTGCTTCCTGCCTGCCCTTTTTCACAATGGTTATATTCATATGAACAGAATCAGTCCAAGTCAAAATTTTCTGTATTCTCCTCATACGAATACCATCTTACATGCTTCAATTAACAGGGTATGTCTTGTCCTTTTTTTTATTATTAATTTTGTCTTCGCTGTTGCATATATGACCCTCCATGGGCTTTCCCGGTGTGGAACTCATGGCGTGACGTCAATGTACACAGTAAAGTAGGCCGGGATGAAATGAATTATTTAACAGTTTCCTCAACATACAGATCGATGACTATAAAACTATTCCGGCATTGCAAAATACCATGGTACCCATCTCATACTGCAGCTCTCTGCTGGGAACAAGGTAGTTCACCTGGTTGATAAACTTTGAGCTCATTCAGGCATCGTCTGATAAACTTTAAGCTCATTCACCAGGCATCTTTGTACTATCAACTGATAAATGAAAATTAGACTCTTGGTTTATTCTTTGACATTTTGGAAGGAGCTGTTTAAATTTTGTCGACTTGAAAGACAGAGAGATTTTTAAGAAATGCAGCGGAGAAAATTGTTCATTTAAACACTGCAATGACGAAACTGTTTTCCTGTGGATCAAAGTCACGTTAGATTGTAATTCACGTGTGGAGAATTGCGCTCTTAAACTCTCAGGTGATTAAGGGATTACGCGACCGCACATGCATTATTCTGTATACACATGAGAGAAAACGTGAAGATGTGCTGAACGAAGCCTATGGGGCAACAGTATAGAGTTGTGAGACACAAAACGTTCAAGGCAATCTGGCTTAAAAAAAAATAATCGACAACAATGGCTGAATGAGAAATGAACGCACTCATTCAAAATTGCATATGGTCTCTTTACATGTACATGTGTATCCAACCCTGTCTGCGATATCAAAAACAACACATGTGTAGTCTAAGTGAGTGCTAGCCACAGGCTGGTTATACCTGGCAATCTAAACAGATTTCATTGAGTGGTGCTCACACTGCTGAATGGACAAACTTAACTGAACGCGTCTTTTTCCAAACCTTTCTGTCAAACATTTATGCCACAGTCACTGTTAAGTTTAAAAGTCGACAAAGCAGCAGATAAACCATTCCAATCTGCTGATCCCTTGATGGTGGAAAAATCTATTTTCTGCGGACGACGGATCAAAGCGCTCATGTACACGAGATATACAGATCAATTCTCTGTGAAGTCTGGATTTCTAACGTCATCTTGGTGGGATACAAAACGTACATGCACATGTACAACACAGACATGGAATAGCTGTAATGGCAATCAAGTGGTACTACAAAATAATTGAAAAGTTCTCCCCAATTATCCAAGACTTACCACCTGCTCACACCATGCTCTGCATAGAATCTACTTTGCAATACAAAACAATATGGCCGAATCAAAATTTTGACATTTCAATTCTGATGATGTGAAGTGCATCCACTGAGCATGTGACGTTAAAAACGCAATTTGCGAAGCAGATACTTTTCAAGTGCTACGATATATAAACAAGGCATTAATCAGTTTAGCTTCAGGAGGATTACACTTTTAACACAATGAGTCGGCCTTCCTCCAGGCTTCCAGGCTGCTGGGCTCAATCTCCACGGTAACCGCGATGAAACTGACAAAGCACAGAGCTCAAGGGCAGGAAGTTAAGGTACATCTGGGAATGACAACTACATAAATGGATATGATCTCGTGGGTCATGACTTTATTCTCGGTCAATTTGTAATAATCTGTCCCCCTTTTGAATTCACAGATATATTCCTGGACTAGCTACTATATCACTTCCTCCATGCCAAGCCCATTCATCTAGAGAAATGTGTATGGCAAAATTGCTTCATGAGAGGTGATTTTGAAACATTTCAACATGAATGCTGAGATTATATGTACAGTTGATGGGTAATTTTTATGAGGATTAACTGACATTTAGCAATTTCTTGTCATGAACTGTACAAGCTGTCACAAATTTATTAGCCTATCACTAAATTGATGATCATGTTGATTACCCTGGGTAGCAATTTTTCAGTTAGAATGCGCCTTGAAAGTGAAAGACAAACTTTTGCTCAAACTAAATGAAACTTCAACCATTATATCTTACCAAATCATTAATAAAAATCAGGGGTCACCGTGCAAAGTTTGGAACCTAACGATACAAATTACTCAATATTTTGCGATATTTGAAATTCAAAATAGCTGCCATCCCTGTTTAAACTATATGGAGTAAAAATAAAAATTTTAGATTTTTGCAAAACTAAGCTAGGTGAAGGTTTTTCTTTCTCCAAGAGCTTTAAAATGAGTCCCTACAAGTGGTAGATTAGAAAAGAATTGACCAAGTTAGAGAGTCTGAAGATCTATGCCCGAGGTGTGTTCTACCATAATCATATTTCACAGCCATTATCCACCAATCATGTATCCTCTTGTTGAAACTACAGGATGTTTTGTTTTTGAGAACGTTCACTACAATTTTCAGAATTTTCAGATATTCAAGATCTATTGAGACATATGCATGCACGTGATCAGGCCGGATACAGTCAGTCGCAGTCTGTCACAAGTTAATACAACAGAGCAGACTTTCCACAACCTTCAAGGATGCTGCGTTAGTTTCCATGGTGACTACGACATAACTGACACAGCACAAGACTAAGGGGGGGGGCAGGAAATCCAAGCATCTCTGAAATGCAAACTATCAGAAACATGTGACTCTAATTCCAAATTCGCATAGATTCACTTCTCCAATGAGGCAAGAGTGTACATAGGAAAAGATTTTCAAATTCTCAAAATCTCATCGAATTTTGTTGGCCTGCAGCTTCTATGGATCATTTTTTAACTATACATATTCAAGAAATATTTTTTTCACATTGTTATTTTTTCCTCTATAGACTTCACACATAGAAATGGACACTAAGTTTGCATTTCAAACACAAGTAAACTTTAGATACTTTGCTTCCCAGATCGAAGCATTTCCACTGAACACTGACTTTATTCTTCAAGATTTCATGAGAAAGAACACTGGTACTTCAAAGTTTTCTTACAGCCCGGTGTGCATTTAATCCAAAAATCTAGTAACATATTTATATAACAATTGCAATTTCAAAGGAGAACTAAAGACAGGAACACCTCATAATCTTCTTAACACCATAATTAATCTCGATCCTGGGCCTTTTTGACCCGGGGTTTAAGCAAAGCATGAACTACTTTTTGAAACTTTGATTTTGGAGTTAGTATTTCCACTAACTTCAAATATTATCCAGCTTCTCACATCTTTCATTTTGTCAACATCTGCATACTACACAGATACTGCGCAAATATGCCATGAACCTGATTTTTGTTCAGTGTATTGAATAATGCTTGAAGCTACATGTGTTTACAAAAGGGAAGAAAATAACGGAAATCTATGATCACAGATCGTATGCAATATTTATGAGGATGTAAAGAAATGGAGATGATCGATTCTGTCATGTTCTTTACAGCAAGCCAGAAACCTAAACCACTGTCAAAAGTTAAATTCATCAAAAATTTACTCATATGCCATAAAACAACACCCTTGCAGATTTATAAACTGGCAATCAAATTTCTGATCATTTGAAACGCAAAACACAATTTTACTATGATAATGCTGCAATAGTCATCTTACAACCAGGAAGATTGCCATGTCAGTTTGAATTTTTGGCATCAATTGACAAATTTTCCATCAATGAAACCATGAAATGAGCACATTGTCACAAACACCTGGTCATCAGATCACGTATGTGAAACAAAACTGACAGTAATAATGGAGTGAAAAACTCAAAAACACAGTCAATTTTACATCTGAAGCTCACATCATCATGATACCTATCTATGAATAGGAATTCCATTCAATGTTCTGTCTATCATATCTGTTATGACGTCAAGTCAATTTTGTTGCTATGTGGAAGGGATACAGCTGAATTCAAATTGGCACTCACGCTGATACTCGCAATGCACTTTTTTCGGCGGCATTTAAAGAGAATGTGACGTTCAAGTTACATACATGTACGTCAATACCATCAATTTTAATACATGAGAAACACTTTAAAGATCTTAGTTTTTACTACCTCTTCATGTATGTCTGTTACTTTCTTCCTTTAAGTTATCTGGATCTTGTAGAGATGGAATTCTATCCTCTTTGAACACTCAGGAATTCACTATAGCAACCAAAGTTTGATGAGTAGATGAAGTTGAATTTGATCTACAGCTCACAGAAGCAAGCAATCAAGCGTTTGTAAATTCATCATCATTTGTGCAAACATGAATGAGGTAATCCTTATACAAACCAAAATAACAGTTGTCCTCAATTGGACAAGCAGTTTCAGTGAAGATTTTCATTGAACAAGTGCTTTCATAGTAGAAAAAAATACGGAAAAATTTATTTCAAAATATGACATATGCAAGTTTTATTATGATTTGAACAAATCTGAATAGGCACTTCTGTAGGAACCTGCAAACCAAATTTGAATATATGTGCACTTGTGGTATCGCAGATGTTTTTCCAAAAAATAGAACCTTCGCTCAAAAAAGTCACATATATGCAAATTGCATCATGTTCCAAAAAATCTATGCATCCCCACAGACCTGTACACCAAATATTAAAAGTTTGCTGGTGGATGGACAACAAGTAATGATAGAAAGTCAGCATATCTAATAAGCTTTGCATTGCTGACACCAAAAGAACCACTTAGTTATTTGTGATATTGACTGTTTCATCATAAACTTTTCCCTCATGACTTCTAGGGACGTATCTCAGAAGAATATTAAATATTGAAAAAACAAGTGATGTTTATCATATATCAAATTCTGTATGATTAAATGAAGATGAGATATCTAGTACTATAGAGACATGATATTTTGTCTTCTAAAGCTCCTTTCTGTAACATCACTGATGGAAATTTTTTTCCAATTTGCAATCGGTCAGATGTCTCGCAAATAGTATCATATGGATTAACCTTGCCTAAATTTCAATCAAAATCCCGAAGTGGATGAATACATGTTTTTTGATCGCTTTGATTTGATTTCCTTGCAGTCTGGTAAGCGTAATCTGCATTGCAGTTCAAATGAGTTCAAAGTGAAATTTTACGTAACAACGCAGCTTTCTGACATTGACTTGCAAATAAGTGCTCTGAGAATGTTGCTTTTTTCACAAAATTTTGACACTCTTTTGTTTGTGATCCTAATGTACACCTCAACTACCTTGGAAAAGGTGACACATAAATTCTGAAATAAATTCTGAAAGCTATATATGACTACTTCACTTTGAAACTGCCGTTGAAAACCAAAGCTCAATTTTCAGAGAATGCGGTGTGGCAAATAAACACAGTTCAAGTTTTCTGAAGAGTCTTTTTCCTGAGTTATACCAGATGATTAATCTTGAAAAATTTTGAAATAAAATTTGGAATTCAACACACATTCACATTTAGTTAAAAATAATAAATTGTGCTCCTGACAAATACAGAGTGGTATCAATACATTTGCACTGCCATTCACTTCAAAAAGTTCCATAAAAACATCCAGTGTATTTTCTGCCAAAAATGCCTTTGCTCTGATATGTCTACCTACCGGTCTAAAGTGTTACACAATTGAAAATATAAATGTCAAAAGACTGGCAGCTTGTGATCTATCAGTATGGCTGATAAGTCAAACTCTCCATCATTAGTGAAATATAAATGGTTACAGAAGAAAACGTGACTGGATTAAAAGTATAGAGTACAGAATTACAAGAACTTTTTTCAATAACATCCTTTTCGCGTGTCCTTTTGAACTTGTTACCTGCATACACATTTGATTTACTTTGCTCAACGACAATTAGAAGATAATAAACACTCTTTGAGTTCAAGATCAATTTTCTCTTCGAAAAAACAAACAAAAAAAAACATTTTGCAATGCCCAGTAATTTTCCAACCGAACCAGTAGAATACTAAGAAACGATTCAGTGACTTTGTGAATGTTTACATGTATTTCCTCTTGAGAAGCACTGAGTTGAAGTTATCAGCGGTTCAATTGGTAAGTCCATACATATTCTGAACATTAGGCAAGACTTTGAAAAGCTAACATGTTTTCCACACAGCTCCCTCTTTTAGAGGAAAAACAGTTTACCTGTAATTGTAAGGCGACTGAGAACTGAAGTTTGAGTCTACAGACTCGATGAATCGACATGAACCAGTCAGACAATTTGTATTCAGGGAAACATTGTAGCTTGGCAAAATTTCTGAAATCTACCTCGTACCGGCACACTAAAAGCAAGAATTAAAAGCTTTTTAATGCAGCTGTGATCGGCAACAACATCAATCTATTCGCCACTTGTGACGCTATCTCTGCACAGAAACTGTCAGGCAACATCACATTGGAGACAGAAACACAGTGCCATTAAAAGCACCTTTCCCATCCACACAAGCTCCATCGCGCACAGACCTTCTCCAATTGTTTACAACTAACCCTGTTTGACACTGTCTCTCTCGGGAGCACCAACGTTTCTCAGAGATAAGCTCTAAATGCCAACCTTTTCGGATCATAAAACTACCGATCAGAATTAAGAATGGCTTCAACTGCTTTAATGCGGAAACAAGATGAAACGATCATTGCCGTATACTCATTCTTTTTCTTCCTATAATGTCTTTGAAATACTTTGTTTAAACTATCAACGACATTTTTCCTCTTTTCGTCTTTCTGCTTTCTGGTTCATGACTATCTGTAACATCTACTTTATAAATGCTAAACTTTTCACTCTCCTAGTACAGATATTGCAGGCTGACGTCATTACAAGAGTCAGGATTATGGACTGACTTTAGATTTGGGTCCAGCTGCTTGATGTACGCACATACAAGTAGCAGATAACCTCAGCTGTGGTGATAACACTTCCTTCTAGTGCTCGTAAGACGACCGCCAACAGCAAGATAGCCTGGTTTCACATTCTTAAGCAATTAACTTGTAATCCCAAAACACGTGCACGCTGTGATCTGTTTTTCTTCTTAATTTTTTCCCCCCTTTCTTTTCCTGTGAGTCTTATCACTGCAACGTGCCGAACAGCTACTACCGCCACAAGTGCTGTTGTGCTTATGAGGTCAGTCAACCTGCCGCAGGGATACTTCCTAGGTTTACACCAGCCTCCAGCGAGCTCAGTTAGTCCACTGAACCTGTTTTCAACTGATTCACTGACATCAGAAACATTCCAAGGCTCCCTTCCCGACCTGCACGTACATAAGAGATATTTTCACAACTCTCTGATATTCCTGTCAATTCATAATTAGTGTCTATGACCCATGATGCCACAACCTAGCCTCTGACTTCACTGTGCTCCGTGAGTAAATTTTTGCACAAGTCAGTTGTATATAAACTTCATTCCATTTCCACTGTGTACACCTAATCCCCTTTTTTCACACCTTTCATCGAGATTGATTGCCTCAAATCCCGGGGTATACGTATCCAATATGTCTACACATCATGAGGAAGATGAAGAGGCAACCAGAATGTCTAATTTTTCATGGCTGTATTTGTTTCGGCGTACGTCAAGTAGGACAGAGTCAGACGCACTAATGCTAGATTCCAGGAAAGAGGAAGTGGAAGCTTATTATACAAGGGTGAAACTTCATGCCTGAGCTCACAAAAGAACATTAAGTCTCAAAACAGACTGTACAGCCAACTCTCTCAAGAAAGCAATAATAATATTATCCAATACACTGGAGATTGTGATGAACAGACTTAGATATTTAGAATTACAGAGAAATGAAATAAAAAATATTATTATCCATTTGAAACTAAGATTAAGACCAACTTGAATAATTTATTTTTCAACATAAGACTTTAATCCTGGAATTGTTCACAGTAGATTTGCAGTAGAAACATTCTGACAGGATTAAATTGCAGTTTTTTTATGTAAGACTGGTTTCCTGCGATCCTAAGTGCTACCTGGGAAATTAAAAACTACTTAACAGAAGACTATTATGTGAAGCAAAAGAAAAATATTTTGGTAAAACGCAAAGAAATGGCACTACTTGGAAAGATTTCAAAGGTCATCATATATTTCATGGTAAAGGCAGAAGGGTTTACTTGAGTGGAAGAATGACAAAGATTTCCAGATTAACATGGGCGTTCATGGGGGAAATCAATCTTTGAAAATGAAATCTTGCGGGCATGGTGCACAATACCTGACACATCAATCTTGTGACATAACAAAATTGCGATGCAGCTCAGCTCAGCCATTTCCATTTTCATCCTATTCATCTATCTGATCAGTTTTTCAATCGCGCTCTGCAGACATTGAGGACACTTACTGCTTTACCTTGAATATCGTCTGTACCTCTACGGTGTAAACTAAATCAGGTATATTCTCTATGCCCTAAATTTTGATCTGATTTTAGAAAATGTCACAGAACACTGTGAGAAAGGGCAGAGATACATGTACCCCCGTAGTTCAAGACTGTTTATGTTGTTCACTAAATCCTCGTTTTAGATTTCTTTCAAAATGGAAGTTAATGGAGATGAAAATGGGCACCATCAACCATTCACAATGCTATTAAAAATGTCACAACTGATCGAACACGCTTTTAAAACAATGACTACCCTCTTTCAATTTCGAAGAGCAAGAAAAGCATTAATGGAAGTTAATCATGTTGATGCAAAATATCTCATGCACAAGAATCGACACACATCAACTAAAGCAGTAGTACTTCACAGCAGGTGGCAGAAACTGTTCGTGTGTACACAATCGCTCAGAGCAAGTATGAAAATTTCAAAACACTGCAAAACATTGTTGTTATTCTTTGCAGTACACGACAGTATTTGAACCCTGCACACAAATATCAGGCTCCACAAGCCCTGGATATGTTGATGTAAATCATTGTCGTTGTCTTCATCAGAAAAGACAGCCAAGACCAAAGGAATAATTCAAAGAAAATTAATAAAACTATGTATACTTACAGATTGAAATCGCTGGAATGTTTTAGTAGTAAAGTTCTTCAAATTGACAGATGAAATGAATACACTTTCTTTCGCAAAATATCCAGGAAGGAGCAATAGAATCATCAAACACTAAATTCTTCCGAATTGATGACACAAGTATCAGCATGAATGCATGTAAATCATACAGCAAGACCTTTACAATCCCTGGATAGCTGACTGTTAGCTGGCTGATAACTGTGAGATGATTATGCTGTATACTGGTACTTCTCTACTGCAAGGGAAGCGGGCAATCTTGGAGGCTCACTGATAGGCCGCCTGATTATTCATGCAGGCCATGTGACTGCTGTAAACAAACTCACATGGCAGTGCACCACCTACACTTGCTGGACAGGATGTCACAGGCCGATGCCAGTGAGCAAGACAGAACAGCTCTTTAAAATCACACACATTTGCCTAGATTTATTGAGGAGCACTAAGGTAGAACAAAGCGTTACTTTTCCACAAACATTTCTCACAGCATGTATATATACTGTATGTAGCAATTTGCCAACAGCTTTGGAGAAGAAACAACATAGGATAAAGGATATCGTTTTCCTTACAAATATGCAGATCTTTGCATGAACAGACTGCACTACATGTGAAAGTTTACATCGTTGCTTCACAAATAACAAGCTACTCAGGGTGCCTTTTTGAGGTTCATGGCATTTTACCCTAAGGTGGAGTGGATTTTAATCCTGTTTGGTCCAATTAGCCAGCACATGGAAATTGCAGGTACAAAAAACCAATGCTCCATTTGACTGTAAATGGCCTACAGGCTCACATTGCAGCTTTTATTTCAGGTGTCACTGAACATTATTACACTTAACATGTTTGGCATTCAGAAAGCCGAAGTTTCTGGCTACTGTCCTTGAATTTAGGATATCGTTTTCCTCACTAATATGCAGATCTCTGTGCAAAATGTAGTATTTTTACATCACTACGGAAGCTGCAAGGATCAAGATCACATCATAACTAGTTGCTGGTAGCAGAGAAACTAATAGATATATGGAAATTCTATCAAATTTACATGAGACTGTACACTGTAATATTGTGTCAGTGACTTTTCTTGGCACCATCAAAGAGTGTATTTCCAAACCTTAACTGAAAATGTTACAGGCAGAAAAAAATCATCTCAATGGGAGTGTGTATCATGAACTGAGCAAAAACACAAGCATAGAGTCAACAGCCAGCCTGGTTGAACTGAAATTACATTTCCACATAACATTTGATTTCAGCATCACGGTCAGCTTTGATGCAAGAAACAGAGATACTGAGAACAACAGTGGTACACGTATCAATAGAAGTGGAGTGCACAAAACAGATCATGGATATCATTCAACAGTGGATGAATGTGTCATCTACATGTTGCTGCAGGGCCTATTGTAATATATACTCCTCACTGAAGATCACCAGTAAAAGATAAAAGCATTTCAGACCGGAAATTTAACAACAAAGTACAACTCATCTCCATCCCTGCAGTTGACTATATCATGTTACCATTAAAAATAAAAATATCATAGTTACGACCTACATACTGTTCAATCTGTCACCCCTTGATTGAAATTAGAATCTTTTAAAACCAATCTGACTCAATTAAAATCGAAAACAGCAAAATTAAACATTAACATAGCTTTGTTTCTCATATCAAGGTTTAAAAGTTAGATTCTGGTATAATATTGAGGTATTTTCCCAAGGGAGCATTTATATTTAAAATACAAGTTAACAAAATACAGACAAGTTCTTCAGTTCTTTTATAATAATATGGATGATAAAAGTGCGTGCTCTACTGCGCAGAATGGATTGTCTGTGTGATCCCTGTATTTCAAAGGCAAGCTTGATGAATATCTATGTGAAGGTATTTAATGGACATCAGCGTCAGATACTGCAATACAGAATGAATACAAATCACCGCTTTGTTTGCCCTTTGCAATAAATTTCTCCTTGATATCACATCTTCAAAATTCAAAATGTCAGAGCGTGAGGTGCTAATAGGACAGCACATATATCTCTTTCGATGATAAATCATATTGTTGATGAAAAAAATTGACTATTTGTCGTGCACTGTCGGCTGTCCAGGAATAAGCATACGATGGCAGAAAAGTATGCACGGGAGTTGAATTCTAACTATGCTCAGATGTTTTGATCGGATGTACGGCTTTTACCTCTAAAAAGTAATCAACGATTAACCTCAAGTCATGCTTTACTTTTGGCAAATCTAAAATGTGAATCATTTTCTGACACTTTTGTGTCCTTTATACTATTATTACTTGAACAAGGTACCCTGTGATGATAAAAAACTACCCAGTATAAAATTTTGTCAAACTTAAAATTTCTATGACAGTCTTTCCTTGTGTAATGTTGAAAAAAAGATGTCTTAAAATGACATAACTTTATGAACTGGTCATGCGAGAGGATACAGAAAAAATAAGCCAAAGTGAACATCATGTGATAATTCTGAAAGATAAAAAATGTTGAGCAGTCGCAATAGAGATAGAGCTTAATGCACAAGGTATCCACATCTAAACGTAATGATTCAGACTATAAAAACAACAGCAATGAATGATTAAGATTCTACAACAGTAAACTTATAAATATGTAAATAAGGTAATTGAAATTATTCACATGCAAATGGAGATTATACTTCAGAGTACCTTGTTGCAAGAATCCATAGGGAAAGGCAAAGTGCAGATAATACTACAGATATGGACATCAGTGAGAAGACAAGGAAAATGGAACAAACAATCTTATGATATCAGTATCTTTTGATCGAAATTTTGTTCGCATGCTCATGCGATCAAAAACATTGATGTTACAGAATCTTGACCTACAAATCAAATTTGATCATTCTTCATTAAGGGAAATTTGCTTCTGAATGTCAAAGGTGATCATAATTGCATTTGTGCTACACGACAACATCCAGCACAATCATGTGAGGTACACGGTCAACCAATGACAGCCCATCACTGCAAGACTAATTCAGAGAAATCACACACAAAGAAGCCTCCTACAAAAGGTGGGCTGACCTTGCAGATGAAAGGGATAATCTGTCATTAGCTTTCATACTTGCAAGTAGGAGGGATTTTATCCATGGGAAGAATCACTTTCAGTTAATAGAAAATAAAATTGCCTTGTTACAAACCCAGAGTTCAGTCAACTACAGTATGCCCCATTAACAATTTCAATGACAATAAAATGCAACAAATGAGATAAAATTACTGAACACGTGTGTGTGTGTGTGTCTGTGTCTGTGTGTCTGTGTGTCTGTGTGTATCCATTAAAATTTCATGCACTTGATTCAAGATCCATCAGTTGACAACATGTGAGTGAAACTCAAGTATGGATATCTTATGTACTTGATGTGTACTTAATTGTGTTTATGTGTAAGTGTGTGTGTGTGTGTGTGTGTGTGTGTGTGTGTGTGTGTGTGTGTGTGTGTATTTGATTTGTATTCATTTTTATGTTTGTTTGTGTGTGTGAGTGTGTGTATATGTGTGTGTATGTATGATAGATAGGTGGACATTAACAGTCAATTGAAATAGCTCTTCAATCTAGCATTATGACTGATTCTAATGATAAATTCAGAGCAGTAAGGTGTTTATTATCTCCTTGGCTGTTATCTCTCTACACATTCAGAATGATTAGTATACAGGAAACAGGTTAACATATGCCCGTTATACATTAACTCGAGGAAAGAGGTTTCCAATCAGTTTTTAATGGCGGAGGTGTAAAATAAAATCTGTCACTCTAAATTGTAACCAACCTGAGAGTAAAGACTCAAAAGTAGTGACAATAGTTTTTTGAAGAGTTTACTCAAGTCAAATACTAGCTACTAGCATTTTGGACTGCAATATCATTGGGGACAGCTTTTATACAGCTCAGTTGAGATTTCAAAGGGTTTTTAGTTTTCTTTTCTTGTTGTCCTTGTGTTTTAGTATGGTTGTCTTTTTGTTTGTTGAGTAATTTTTGTCCTACAGAAACTTTTCAACCAGTCTGAAAAATAACCATAATAATAAAACCTTAAGCCTGTGCTTGAATGTCATCTTGTTCAATTCCACAATCATTCGACGGGGTCGATGAGTATGTAATACTTTTGAGCTGTGAGTGGTTACTTGATATAATTACACGCAATCAATCACCTTTAATAAAGATGGATGCCTTTGATCCCCAATTACGGCCGGTAGTGAGACTCACACCTTATTGAAACAACTGACGATTTAGAGTCTCCACAGCTTGATATGTAGGTCTGTGATACCTTTCTGACCACATGCAATCAATCAATGAGCAGGGCTAATCAAAAACAGTAGATTGCGTTCTGACTAACGTGAGGTTACTGTCCCTTTCTGCTGACTTTAATTGTTGTACTTTAATTTTGTAGGAGAGGACGTAATGGTTGGAAATTCTTCAGTCTTTGCAGCAAAAGAAAATATATGAATATTTGTGATCATGTGTGTGTGTGTGTTTGTGTGCATGTATATGTGTTGTGTACCATATATTATGTAACTGATGTAGGTATATATATATATATATATATATATATATATATATATATATATATAATATATATATATATATATATATATATTATATATATATATATATACACACACACACACACACACATAATGTAACTGTGATATAGGTATACATATTGAACACACGTATACACAGTGAGAAAGTCTAGCCATGCGTAAGTGAATGAGGTAAAGTACAGTAAAAGAATGATTGTGTTGAAAATAAAAAAATTGAATTAATTTTCTGATGTGGTTTACTTTTATGCGGCAATAAGACTTCACTGCGGTCATTCATCTTGAAAAATAAAGTTTTAGCACAGTGTGATCAATGGCTTCATCTGTTCTCTGAGATTTAAAAATACCACTGTTCAGAAAATTATGAAAACAGAAAATATTTGAGTTATAATCTTGATTGAGGGCATGACATATCAAATGCAATGTTTGCCCTTTCTACAAATTCATGAATTTGCAGAGCTATTAGGAGTACTTCACATCTACAAATAATCATTGACGTATGTACTTGCCTAATAGTATACTTTACATGTATATCATTGGCTGTCTGTGTTTAACCTTGAAAATCTCACTTTTTACCCTCCTCAACCAAGTGAAATTAAATGTCGGAACATGTAACGGCACATTATTTGATTAAATGTTGGGTATTTTTGTAACTCAAGGTTTAGCTCCACTACGGTTGTTTAATGTTGAAAATTCATTATCTGGAGCAATTTTATGGTTTGGTGTTAAATTTCAATTCCCGGCGATTGCGTCACTGCGTGCCTGACAAAACAGGTTGAATTTGGATGATTGCTGTCATGTATGTTTTCCTACAGTATGACGAATTTTGATGAAAGTGAGCGAACATCAATATCTACCCATGAAACAAAAATCTTGGTACTAAAGTGATATATATACACATACATAATGCTGTTTGACAAGTCCGCAAAAATTACGCATTCCTCTCCAAAGCGATGCGTGTTGCTTTCCAAAATCAACAGCTATCAAAGAGGTGGTGTTCACTGCAGTTGGAGTCAAATTATTTGTTGCTACACTGGGTAAATTCTCAGCAGGAAGCACAAACTTTGCAAATTTGTAAAACTGATTTAGCTGCCAAGTGTCAAAGCTGTGAGAATTTCCAGCTGTTATGGATGAATTCACAGTGGGTGCCACTTTAAAATATACCCAACAAACACACAGCAAATTGTTTAAACCGACAAATTTGCAATCAGGCTGATGAGATCAACAACACTGCTCAAAAATATTTTGAAAAGTGTTCATTCTACTTCCAGAGGTGTTTCTGTTCAAATATGGCAAACCATATTAAAGTAGTGTGTGCCTCAAAAGTGTTTTATACATTTATTCAATCTTTCTTCAATGGAACTTCCAACCATCTTCTTACCAAATCAACAATAAAAATCACAGTCACTGTGCAAAGTTTGGTACTAGAGAAACATATCACCCAACCTTTGCCTATATTTGAAATTCAAAATGGCTGCCATCCCTGTACATGTAACTCTCTAGGCAAAAATTGAATTTTTGATTATTGAAACACTAAGATGGTGACAATTTTTCTTACTATAAGAAAGAGATTTAAAATGGGTCCCCCACAAATGATAGATCAGAAAAGAATTTTAAAAATTTAGAGTCAGAATTCATTTGTCCCAGAGGTGCATTCTACCTTTTATAATGTGTGTAAAATTTTGCAATTCTCACTGGTCTTACCGATAAAATTAATTCATACATGTACCTCAGCTCCATTTGGATGATAATCAGTTCATTGACATCCTTTCGTTTCTGCATTTTTCAATTTCCAGTTCAGAACAAACCAAATGGATTTCCTGTTTTGATAGAATTGTAATCTGCTTTTCTTTCATCCCTCTTTGCTGCATGTAAAAAATGATTTTGCAAACCCGATAAGGTCATTGCGGTTATTACACCAACTATACAAATGGTAAAAACACAATTAAACTTTCAACGTCCTTTTTATCCTTGAGTCCAGAATATTAAAATAAAGCTCAAAATAAAATTGGACAGCCTGAAAAATAAATGCTGTTCATGGAATTTTAACATAACTTGGACAAAACAATCAAATTTACAGATCTTGTTTCAATGCAAAAGCCTGGCAAACATTTTGTTGGATTCTTAATTCTGCTATCATGACCTTTTGCTTAAAGGAGAAGAACCATACTGTGCTATTGGCCCTTTTCCAAAGCATTTATCCGGTTCAATTATATTGAACTAGGATAGTATGGTCACGTTTAATAAGATCCAATTTACAGGACAATACTTGAATTTGGGTATTAATAGAACAAACGCAAAGCTGTTTCTTTTAATAACTTTGAAGCATAAAGGCAATTATACTTTCTACACTTTGTAATAATCAAGCAGCGGGGACCAAATCCCTGGGTGCTATAACTGTGAAAATTCTATCAATTTTGATGGAAAACGATGAAAATAAAGTAGACGTGAAAAATGTCTAAATGAGGAAGCACAAATGAGTGGAATTGACGTCATTGACACCACATTAGCACGATTACTGGTTAGAAAAAGATGCTGCAACTGTGTCATGACAACTAAAGTTGCATCGCATTGGTCCAACTTCCCATGGGTCTCAGCAGTATGACTTGGAAAACTACTGGGCTAGAATTATATAACACAGTCCCCAGACATATCATGCCACACACGCGAGTTTTTTACCTCTTTGCTTGTCAACTTTCTTTGTAATTTTCTGCGAGTAGCAATGGTGCGACAGTTTCACCAATTGGCGGCATATCAGACCGGAACATCAAACTCTCTCTGATAGTTTAAAAGCATACTGCCTCTAAATATTGTGCGTTAAAAGTTCACTAATTGCCAAGTCAGGGTAACCTTTTGACTTCCGCAGAGTGTGGGCTGCCATTTTCAGCTTTTGTCATTTTGTTATACAGTAAATATCTTTGAGTGGTGTCTTTTAACCTATCTTGCCATTTTCAGCTTTCGTACAGTAAATACCTTTAAGCAGTGTCTTTTAACCTATCTTGTACATGGCATTCTGCTGTCAAACACTTAAACGAGACTGCTGCTTCATCTTATGTTTCTCATAGAAAGTCCCAGCTGTGTAAAAAGTCTGATCTCATTAGCACTGTCACTTTCTGATAGATACCAACTATACCTTCCGAAGACTTTTTAAACTTTATTTGTAAAGACTTGCTTTCTGAAAGAAAATGCTTCATGTATAATCTAGTTTCAAGGCAATGGCTTAAACTTGGTATTTGAATGCTGAATGGCATAAACAGACCTGTATGTGCACAAATATGCACACATGCATGCAGAAATGTGTATTTCCACACGTGTTTGTACACATGGGTTTGTTTCCACCACCATTACATGGCCTCTTAGGTGTACTGAGTCTGTAGTACACTGCATACAGATTTTTTTCCGGAGTAGATCTATCGGGTTCAATCCTGCGTGTGTTTATTGACACATTTTCATAGTTACATTTAGTGATTTCTCAGAAATAATTTGTGATAAATTGCTGTAAAAATATCTATATTATGAGGTCAGAAAATATAAAACCAATCAAAGATATAAAATTAATAATAAGAAAATAATCTAAAACTCTATCATTATAGCATTTGGGATATTTTTGCTAAGGTTTCATTACACTAGGAGACCACATGCATATCACCACGACCATCATACCACAGTGGCATTCCAGTTATTCTTGAATATCAAAATTTAAGGGAATTTTGAGGTTGCAATCACTTTCCTGCAAGATTTATACACTGAAGACTGTGATGAGAGAACAATAGAGTGATACTTCTTGAAGTTTCCTCAGACGCAATCCTTAACCATGATTAATGGCTTCAAAGTACTCAAGGTAATTGGCAAGGAATAAAACTACTGCACGCTGTTTATTCAGTTAAACGAGTGTCTATGAAGCCGTGCTACACTGGGGAAAAAATCCACACAAAATTTACAGCATGTCCATTTCAATCACGGGAAAAAAATCTACAGGAAATCTACAGCACGTCCATTTCAAGACAACTGCACGGCTTATGTATTATATTCTCTCCAGTGGTTATAACGGGCAACGCACTCAGCCATATGGCTTCCTTAGTGTCTCTCTCATTCTTAGAAACTGAAGTTCAGTGGCTTTTCTATTCTTGACAGTATGACTCATGTGAGGAACCAATCGCATCAGGGTCTGTCACCATGCATCCTGTCAACTTATCTGCTATAATCAAGCTTATCAGACAAAAAAATTAGCCGGGTTTTACAGTTCAGGCATAATGATGCCACACCCTCGTTGCTACCTCCGAAGAAATGTACTGATTCAATTTTTTTTCAAAAAAAACCCCAATTCGAGTAATTTGTGACTTACTGCTATGTACTAAACGTCACTAAAGCAATTGTTAGATATCACGACACAACTTCCAGCTGTCTATTCCATTTCAAAAGGCCGGAACTGGCTAATCCACATTACCCCTGATTATTCATACGTAGATACTGGAGCACAAAAAACATGCGCCCGATTTATATGAGTCTCTGCTTCCAATTAATGTAGTATAATGGACATTATCCCTACGGCAATGAGTATATGTAGACCAATATCTGAATGTCATATCATGCATGGTTGGCTGTCGCATTTTCCGGTGTATTTTTTTATCATTTCTCAAACCTTTGTGTGACTTGTCTCTGTCCTTGGTGAAATTTTATGAACCTGTCCGGTGTGAATGCTACAGTTGGTGCTTTGCATTCATGTTCAAGATTATCTGGACTGTCTTACACTTTGTCAAATGCAGTGTAACGCATCACTTGTTCAAATTACAAATGATAAACTGGAGCAGGGGTATTGACTTGAATCAATTCTTATCCTGGGGTTCTCATTTTTGGAACACCAAGAGTATGGATGTTGGGATCTAATTTTCATTACTGTTTAAGAGTGTGGGGAGAGGTGGGGAGACAGGAAATGTAAACTTGAACTTGTGAAAATTACACAGGCACTTCTGCTGCTCTGATCCATTGTATCAAAACCACTGCTTCTTGTCACTTTACCCACTTGCAATATTTTTCTACATCACATCTTTTGGTAAATTTCACTTGAAAATCTCACATTGAGTTGGAGATGAACTGCATCACAGTGAGTGACAGCAAATATCATCTCATCTAATTTCCTGTGTTGGACAGTACCAGCAAAAATGTCAACCATTCCCTACTTTAATCATCTTTAAAAATAATTACCATAACCCTATTTTCTCATTTCCGGGAGAGGGTAGGTTGACCAAAGGTCATGATGGTCACGCAGATTGCCTAAATGGCAGTATATGATAATTATCATTTTGGAAGATATCTTCTCTGAAACCCCCCCCCCAATTTGTTTTTGTAATTTTTATGCATTCAACATAAAATGCTGTGGGTGTTGTAGTAGAAAAACAAACCCTTAAACAGCATAGAAAAGTGAAATTAAGTCTTATTAACAACATCCTTCCGCAATGATTTCTCATAATAGGGGCACATAATACACGTTATCAACTCAAAATTTTGGTATCGATATGGCACATGTAATTGCCTACAATCACAACCTACAAGTAATTGTTTATGCAACATTTAACAAACCTGAATTACCGTTATTTTCTTTTAAATGTATTGAAGGTAGTAATATATCACAGATGGACACGCTTGAGATTCCAGATGGCATACTGTCAGATAAATGGCAAAAGTCAGCTGTACTAGGTCAAGCCTGACAAACGTACCTTGGCAGGCGACCCTTTGATAGAAATTCCATGAACTACATACGACTTAGCTTTGGCGAAGCTAGCTGAGCTCCATGCACTTTTTACCCTTGAAGAGTTGTAAGTTTTCCCGCCGAACTTTAAGTGCAACATTTTAACAATTTTTATGAATTTTTCTGTAATTTTTTGATAATTTTGTAATTTTTTGGACAAAACAAACATCACATTTCATTGGCTTGAAGTTTTTCATCAAAATTTTGAAAAAATTTGATTGGGGTACATTTTATAAAAGCGGCAAAAATTGACTTTGGCGCTCAAAGCGTTAACTCAATCTTCCCAGTGTGAATCTGTATAGGCCGAGGAATGATAACAACAGCTGCAGTGTTTCGATTTAATGTGACTATGTGCACTAGTACACGCTAGCCATGAGAGTAGACCTTGACAGGGATTGGAAAATCTCAACTGATTTTACGGAGTGAAAGAGCATAATTATGAGAAAAATAAAACAATTTCAAAATGGATTGATTTTCAGTGTCTCTGGCAGACATCTTACAGAGGGACTACAATGAAAGAGGTTCAAGTTTTGAGTGAATGTCTTATAAGAGTGAAAATCTAGGACTAGTCAAATTCTAGGCATATTAAATCAGCCTTGTGTGACATTCTGCAAAAATCTCATCGTGATCACATCCAGTCACACTTCAGCTCAATAGAAACATTGCTAGGAAAAGGTAATCAGTAAATTTTTTCCTTTCAATACAGCAAATATGTATGATTTCCGTAGACCCAACACAGCAACATTCTATAATTGAACCCGACTCTCAACAAAGCATCTATGTACACACTTTTGTACATGTGATCCATTTCAGACAGTCTGTCTGACAAATAATTTCCTGGTCTTCTAGCTACCCTGGTAATACTAATCTAAATACTAGAAATCATGCCACTCCGGTCACTGCAGGAAACGGCATGATTTACAGATGGCTCGAGGGGAAAGAACCAATTATAACAAGAGGGGAAAATACTAAATAGCTTATATAACGGTCTATAAACTGACCGTCCAATTACAAAGTACAAACGACCTTGGACTACAGTAACTCAATGAATAAATGATATATAATTGCAGGCTAAGAAGTTATATTTTCAAAATGAAAAATCAGTATGCAAACTCATGTGTTTTTCGGTTGCAACGGAATCGACGGCAGTAAATTTTGGACAAATTAGAATAAACAGAAAGATTGAAAATGAGTCTATGATTAAAAATTTCAGAGAAATCTGCGATAATTACTTGAACAAATAAGATGCTTTTTATTGAAGACGGCTTGGAGCAACTGGGAAAAAGTGAAAGGTAGTTGTGGTTTTGTTCCTGCAGAAGCCTACATGAAAAGGTAGCTTACCTGTGTACGATGATAGTGTTGTCCAAATATTTGACTCACGTTCAATTCATATTTGCGCAGACAACAAAGAGTTTAGACTACCAAACCCAAGTCTATACACATACAAAGTCTCTGTGGCCTGTACGCATCATCCAAAGTCTTCTCCGGCATATAGTCACCTCAAAACAAATGTTCCTCTTAAGAATGCTTACACTTCAGCATCAGAGAGAGTCAAAAAATCTCCAGACAGTGAACACACAAAAAAGTGCACACAACGAACTTTGAAGTCAATCTTGCGATGTGTACTTGACTTCTCGCCACAAGGTATGATGATTAGAAACGAGCGTCTCAGTAGCGCTGCTTTGTGGAAGAACCATCAACACCTGTAATGTTGATTCATGTATCGTTCGGGCAAACGTGATTCGATTATTACCATTATAATTTATTAATTTATTAATTCGATGAAGACCCCTCCCCCCCGTTTGGAGCAGACGTTCTGAAGCCATAACTTTCAGCTTGACAGCAGCCAGTCAGTCCTATCAGTGTCATGCATGCACACATATGAATGCATGGAGTAAGGTACACTAAACCAGGGAGAAAATTCAATTTGAGTTTCAATCTGTGAGAGAAGCCTCATGGGTAAGCGGTTATTTCCCTCAACTACATACAAATGATAACAGCTCTACCATCAGTGAACCCTTCACCTCATCATGTTGTTGGTCCCTGCTTGATACAAGTCCCTGTAATGAAACTGATCCCTGTACGGAAACTGAAAGCTCTGAGGGGAGGAGGGGGGGAAAATTGTCAACATCGGAAAGTCAGGAAAGCTCCTCCAATGCATGGCTTTCTTGTGCGGAACAAATATGACACACAAAACATGATAGCTTGGGATGATGCTTTGTTACCACAGAAATATGAGAACAGCTTGCCACACACTTAATGACTGGGTTGCACTTTCTGCCCCGGGGCAATCACTGTCACTTTGACAATTAACTCTCGCCTGTCATCTGCGACTCCTGAAGTTGCGGCGGATGTTTTCTGAATATGTATCATAATTCTGATGTGATGGCAAATACATTGTGTCCAGTCATCACGCATCACGTAGCTTCATCAATCATTGCTTACTGCTTTCGACACAAATATGAAATATCTCACCTCACTGTACAAAATGAAGAAATATTACAACTGTTTTGACCGTGAGATATTTGAACAGGCAGCCTAGCTCTACAAAACTCACAGTGCTTGCTGAAAATATACACTGTGATTGCATGTATATAGCACTCAGAGTAGAAAATATACTTCAGAATTTCTTTTTTGCACAAGAGTAGAGAAGCACACCTTAAGAAGAGTGGATTCAATCTTCCTTAAGAAAACTATATTCTGTCCTCTTAAGGGGCCCTGCAATTGCTTCATAAAGCATCTGAACCCCTAACAAAATTTCCGTTGTTAAATATTTAGTGTGGGCCCAGAATTTCTCAGTCTTGTCAGCAGCACTATACATAAAACAGAAGAATTAAAAAAGTCAAAGCCACACACATTTGGACATTCATAAGATCATCTAGTACACAGATTATCCTCAAGAATTGAATATATGTATTATGCAACATCAGGATAACATGTCCTTTTGAAGCTGAAGCCCCCGAAATCTCTCCCATTGTTGAATTTACTGAATCACTCATCCATTCTCTGCCATTGCAATCAAGTATTCATACAAGATACTTTGTCACTGTGCGCGAAATCATGTTGGTCAATTATAGGAGAATCAGAAGTTCTTTAAAACTTGTCTCTCTGATAACGCCACTTCCTGTTGCATCTGATGGTGGGATAACGACACGCCCTGTCGCACTTCATCCCTAAAACACGAAATACGTGCAAGAACTCACATACGCCACTTGTTTATCCGTTTGTGACCGATGTACAGGTATACATATACATATACAGCTGATGCATAATAGCACAATATCGTCATTTCAACCGGATGATGATGAATTGTTGCAATAACAGATGTGGTTCATTACAACGGACAAAAGTGTTGCCATAATTCCGTGACGGAAAACGCCACTCAGAGCAATGGACTTTTACACGCGTCTCATTTCAACACTGAATTGGCAATTTACTCAACGGAGCAATTTCCCATTCATCCAAGTAATGAAGTGATTTGGCCTTTAATTGTGGATGCAAACAAATTTAAGGCTGTCTTACGGCACCTCATTATGATATGCACATGTATTGCGTTATACACACATACACATATACACTGTGTGTTACATGTATGTCTCTGGAACATACATTGTAACTCTGTCTATACAGGTACATGTGACAGTGCTTACATATATATATATATATATATATATATATATATATATATATATATAATATATATATATATATATATATATATATATTATATATATATATATATATACATATATAGATATATACACACACACATATGTGTGTGTGTGTGTGTGTGTGTGTGTGTGTGTGTGTGTGTGTGTTTTGTGCCTATACAACATGCATCTGTATGTTTGAAAACAGGGTGTGTTTTTGCATATAATGCGTGTATTGCAAAACTGAAAAAAAAAATACTCACCTTGGATGGAAAGATTACTCTCAAGCACACCGAGTCTGATTCCTCACGGCAGAAAACTTCTCAGCTGTATGAAATCATTTTTCCTGCCATTTTTTGCGATAAAAATGAGTCTGCTATCAAATCAAATGGAGTTTGATCTTAAAATAGTATTGCACAACAGCATTTGCCGGTGGATAAACAAGTACTGTGACTCAACCGCCTGCAAAACTTCAAAATAATATTCCAAAGCCGGTGATTTCAGCTTAGATGTAGATGTCACTGCCCTTTTCATAACCTGCTGATGAAGTATCATGGGATCAAAATTTGAATCAAAAACCTGCATACATTCAGAATAATATTTTAAAAGTGGGTATTTAAGCTTTGACGTAGATGTCACTGCCCTGTCAGTAATGTGTTGCTGACGAACTCTCCTTTAATGGCTTCCTGTTGATACCTTTGGAAAGAAAAAGCATCGCTCTGTAACCATATTTCTATTAATTTGTCCCTGACAGGTGAGAGTGACATCATTGAATGTTGTTTGCACATGTATGAACCCAATATCAATAAATCAGGTTCAGTTTATATGATTTTACGGTATGCCGGTAAAATTGTAAACAGTTTATATTCAGTGAGTGTAACAAGTAAAAAGCCGTCACATGACTTTCACAACATCTGTGTTAATAGCAACCTTGCAAATCTCATTACGTTGTGCTGAAATATTAATGTACTTTGCATATCATTTACAGGTTTCATAATATCAAATTTTCTACTGTTTATGATAATATATATAAATATATATATATATATATATATATATATATATATATATATATATATATATATATATATATATATATATTTTATGTCTCGGTGTATATATATTTGCTATAATTCATGCATATTTGTTTTGTTTCTTTTTTCAATGTAGCTGCAATGGGCTAAAGGCAGCATGGCGTGTAAAAAGAAGTATACTATAACAGGACTTCTGACCCAGGCTGTTGATAACACCGTGCATACGGCTCACACACATTACAGGAGAAGGCAGCTACTATGTCAAGATTTTATTCAATTTCACCGATGCAGGCTTTATTCTCCAAGTAGCAGTGAACAAGCGTATGCTTCATGAGAAAAATTAAAGTCGGATATGAATTGTTTGTTTACCATGACTGATAAATTGGGCGTGAGATTGTGCGCAAACTTTTGTGATCAAAAGATCGATCCCAATTCCCAGTCTGAGATAAGAATGATAAATTCAATCAGAGAAACTTTACTGCAAATATTAAACTAATACCATCCACAGGAAACAGCTGAGGGGGATCCTTATGAATCAGTCTGGCTGATCAGTTGTTATTCATCATATGCAACATTTAAGAATGAATGGCTAAGACGTCTGAAACCAACCACAACAGAATTCAGGAGTTACTGTACTACACATCTTTCATATTCAGTGACAGGATGAAGTACTGCATATACGATTTTCAAATAGAGGCATGCCAGGAAAACTTCATTTAAACAAAGGTCACACAGCTGTGACACAAGTTTATGAGAAAATAGTTACAGCTTCATTGTTTTACAGACTCGAGTTTCATTTTTTAATTGGGGTTAAATACATGACTATGTTAAGCACGCAAATCATGGAAAATGATGTCGTTCTGACATGTATATATAAATGTCTGAGTTGGCAGCAAGCAATCTAGAAATTATGATACTATAATGGAATAACTTTCATGTAGACTAACAAAAATGGCTGACAAGTCGACCAAATTTGCTGTAGCATAACAGACTTTCTCTACCGGGTAACAGTGAAGTAAGTGTCTGGTATGTGGTTGTATAAATGCACATAAAAGTTGATGGCAAACATATGGTACATTTCAGAGAATCTACTTTTACGAGACTCACAAAAATCACGAATTTGAAATTTTGTTAGGAGAAGATTAGGCTCCACTTTCATTATCTAATTTCTGCACTGTTTTATCACATAAAATACACTTATTTTTATCATTGTCCTCTGGGCTGGAAATCTAAAATTCCACACTTTTTTCACTGTGAGTGATATTCTCAAAGACTCGAAAGATTCCACAACAATAAATGATACTGGCATTAAGTATCACATCATCCGTCATTTCAAACTGTAGTTTCCATTATAAAGCTTTTTATCTTGGTTTTCCTTTTGTAATATCTTTACCAACACAGGCTGTTAACCTGTGTCTTACAGGAAATATTTCAAACGAATAGAAAAGTTAATAAAAACTGTTAAAATGTATCAACAGATTACTTGTAAACAACCACTTCTGCTATTGAACGGCTGGCAAACAACCCAAATTTTATGGAATTATAAGAATAAATGCGAACAGATTCCCATTGCTACTGATAGATAGGCTTGCATTCAGGTGAAATGAATGACTGGTTGATGTTTAAGATCCTGGATTTAGAGGAGCAATTTCATCCAGCCCATCACACAGAACTTGAGACTCACCTGCACCATCCAAAAAGTACAGAACAAATGACAACTTCGTCCACGTCATTGAACTTACGATGAAACATAACCCTTTCATCGAGACCATCAAACAGAACTGATGAAATGACAATTTCATCTAGACCATCAAAACCGAAGCCACTAAATGCAAATACCCTCTTATCTGGGAAGCACTCATTCGTGTGAAGATTTCATTTTCTTGGACAAGTTTTCCAATTTGCAAATCACTTGCACTTGTAATCTTAGCCTCAATATAAAATTACATTGCAATTACTTTCTGAGATTGATGAATAAGACCAAGAGCTGAAGATGTTGATCTGTAATGAAACTGTTTTTTTGAAGTGTTTTTGTCACCCACAAATTACTTTCATAAGTTTGCACGTCAGCTATTCAATATGATACGATTCAGTTTAACAGTGTTCAGGATGATTTCAGGGAAAACTATACACTCTTTGGCTTGAAACTATTCCAAGCCACACACATAAAATTATGGGGTTAAAAATCACAGAGGTTTATTCTTAGAGATATTGAACAAACAGATAATTGTTTTGATGGATGTAAAGTTCAATAGAAAATAAAGACACAAAAGGAGGGATTCAGGTATCAGACATAATGATTACTCAACATAGTATGATACTACTATGTCTCTTTAACAACAATTATGACAGGGTTTTAAGTAGAAATAATTCACTGACTTTTCAGTGCTTCTGATTAATTAAAAAAAAATCACTGGCCAGATACTCAGGGGGTTACAAGAATGCATGAGGATGTAAGGGCGTCTGATTACATTGTATACAGTGAACATAAACATGAAACAATTATTACTATTTTGTCTGTAAGCTTTTGTGCAATATTTGCTTTGCCTTTTCTTTCTCGTTTTTTCCTTTGTCATTTTTTTGTCTTTTTCCATTGCTAGCTTTTGAGAACAATCTCCATGCAATGAAAACGACCCACAAGCTTTCCGCTTAGTATCTGCACAGCTAAAGGTACAATGGTGCTGATTGGCTGAGAGGTACTGATGTAGTGGCGCATGAAATGAAATCTACTCCTCCCATGAGGTTGAGGATTTAGCTGAGCATAAACTTCAAGGTTACAGGCAAATCCCCGACCTTGAAATCTTCTGGGACTTCTGCCAAACATGTGACGATGTACACAACATTATCTTCTGAAAGGGCACTGAACGTCCAGGCAATACAGGACAATAAAAGGAAGCTTGAAAAATTGAAATTACAAATCTCTCTTGCTCAGCAAACTCATTTTTTTAACATCAATGACAAAACAGGTTTTTCGACTCATCATGACGGCATGCTCCGATTCATCTTTGAGTAATGAGTTGCCAAGGTTAAGTTGTCAGTTGCAATGAAGCACCCATAAGGCAATAAGATAATACTGAGGCCACACAACTGAAGTCAAACAGACTGAGCTAACGGTGAGCTTTTTTTTCGATAAAATCACTTACTAACATTGTACACAAATGTAAACGCCAAAAGTCTATCGCTTTGAATCAAACACTGTTTAGAATTACCGCTGAACAAACAAAATTTTCAATCATTTTGGTCAAAGCATTATCAATACAGCCTTCAATGCTCTGATCAGATCTGAAGAAATTTTGTCGGATTCCTTAAAGTCTTAGGAAGCTCAATCAATCAAGGACAATGCAGATTATTTGGAGCAATGAAGCCAAAAAGGTTCATTACTTGTAACGTCAAAATAAATACTCGTTAATAATTGCATGACGCCTGTCGTCTGTTTTCTCAGGCGTTCTTAACTCAAATTTTTTTCCAGATCAACAGGAAATGTCCCACGTTAACAATGAAATTGTATTATGATGAGAGTCATTTCTGGCTACCTCAAGGTAATTGGAATGAATTTCAAATCGCTCATGAATACTTTATGGAAAAAGACTTCAAATCTAAGTAGTTGCAACATTTTCATCTGTGCATATCTTGTGTCACTTAATTTTTTTTAAGATTCGTGAAATATTTTAAGAGATTGGGTTCTACACCTCTCTACACAAAAATCAAAATTTTAAGACACTGGAGAAGTAGAACTCCATGTTCTTGAGCTTGATCCATTTCCATCAGACAACATCCTATAATATCCTGTTTGAATAATGGTCTACGCCTGAAACATGAGAGTGACTTTACATTTCTACCATAAGTACCTGTACCTTTACAAAGGTAATGTCATCACGTGTTGTTAAAGAATCTTTAACGACTTTCTTTGGCAAATAATTGCACTAGTGTGACAGTGAATTATGGATGGTTTAACTCCCTTTGATTAAGCACCAAGTTAAGAAACTAAATTGAAACGGCTTCAACATACCATACTAAAGTCTTAACAAAGTGAACACTGACTCCCTTTGATTAAACACCAAGTTAAAAACCTTAATTGAAACAGCTTCAATGTACCACACTTAACAAATGGAACATTTTTAGACTAAATTAAGTCTTTGACAGAGAAATGTCTGATAATTACCAATGCTTTACAGAGTACCAGTCACATGCCAAGACGCGTGTCTGGACGACATGAAGATTTTACAATATCCACGTGCAAGGACGAACAACACAATTTACATAAGAATTACACATACTGATGCCCAATCATTGGATAGACAGATCAATATCCGGAATATACTGTACGGAACAGTGATGGGAAGCTTGTGTCTTCATAGTTTACAGTCTAAGGGGGAAAGCATTAGTAGGCACAGAATAATCTCCTTTAAAAATAATATTATGTCCCCTCTTGGGCACCATTGCATGTCTTGGATTTAACCAATATACATTATTCAATTTGTTTTGATTTGCTGTAATAGCAATAAAAACATATTTGTAAATTGATAGATGACACCATGACTTCATTGGAAATTTCACCCTGTTCACCCAGGGGGAATGAGAAATTACAGATGAAACCAATATAGAACAAAATATTACCCATTTATCAGGCCTTCCGTTACAAACTGCCTTAGAGTTATGGAATTGCTATGTCTGACTGAAGTCTTTGTCCCTCCATAGACAGTAGTCTACTGGTATGGTCCCCCATGTATTATTGTATTGATAACTATATTGGTTTCTAGTCATCAGTGAGATTGGAAAATTTTTCTCTCATACAAATATATATTTTATGTATATTATATTATTTGCACAATTTCAAGTTATCCAAATCTGCTCATTATATAAAAAGGGAGACGGTTACGCTAACGTCACGGCTCATGAAGTTTTGCACGACAATTGACACAGACACAGAGATAAATCTCCATCGATGAATCTCCATCCCCATTTCAATGGTTGCCACGGTGAAGGTTTCCATGGAAACAGTGTGAAGTGCACAACACAGATTAGTCAAACCATTATCCAAATCAATCCAATTCCTACTTTTTTCTTTTGCCAGATATGACACGAAGCTTTTTTGACAGAGAGAGAGGATGGCAAGTCAGATTAGATGGAGGTATAGTTCAAATGTACAAAACGCTATATGGAGGGTCTGTATGGTGAGTGTGTGGTGCCCGTACCTCCAGGTCCTCTTCAAGGGAATATTAATACAATCTATAATGCTATTCTCATTGTTAAAGCCCTGTAGAAGAGAGGGCAACATCCCCTTTGTGTATGCTTTGGGAACACCGAAGGGCAAATCCTTTTTTTTCATGTCTTTAGCTTTTATCAGTTCCCGTCTCGTAATTGAATCCACTAACCTTCAGATTAGAGCAATTTGACAAGACAGAATGTAGTGCCTACATCGCAGTGCCTACATCCTAGATGTACATGCTTGAATCGCAGTGCCTACATCCTAGATGTACATGCTTGAATCGCAGTGCCTACATCCTAGATGTACATGCTACATCGCAGTGCCTACATCCTAGATGTACATGCTTGAATCGCAGTGCCTACATCCTAGATGTACATGCTTGGCCTACACTTTTCTTTGCTGCTGTAGAAAGTCACGAGAACTTCAAAACGTGAACAGGGCATACGTCATTTTGTTTACTCCATGTCCATGCCCCACGCGTTCTTTAAAGTAAAAGTTCTATGAAAAATTATATTATGTTGATCAACCTTGTTCAACTTGCATCCATAGAAGTGATGTTTAAAATTTGAAAGATTCAATTAAAGCTGTGGGTGGTCCATGCTGAGAAGCAAGGAGAATACAGCTTTTTATTATTGAGATTAACATTGTGTTTACTTGGGACTGCCTCTATCTTTCAATGTTATGCTAAATTTTTCACAGATTATCTCTTGTGTGCGTCATAAAGGTACAAATAACAGGAAGCTTTTAAGTACACTAGCAGTGACTGACCGTTCATAATTTGAATAATTTTTCGTGGGAGTGAGGGTGGAGGGATATTATTGAAAAAACTTTCATTTAATTAAGGGATGCTAATTTTTGGTGATTTGGCCGATGAAAGTATCTTTCAAGTGTTTTCATTTGATTTTGTATGACCTCGTAAAGTCTTCTTTTTTGCGTTCATTTATGGTTGTCTGAATGTGGCTGTTGTTTTGCGACTTGCACTTTTCATGTTTTCTTAGATCTGATAGGTAGAAAGGATATGTTCAGTTCAACACAATTCCTGCTAATCACTTAACTACTTTGAATGAGGGTAACCTTCAAATGACATCATAAAGAAGTTCACAGTATGCTTGGTACAGCAATTTTACTACATTGTGATCGTACAGGGCTAAAAACAGAATCCATTTTCCATCTACCTCCTGCATTAGGCTGAACTTTGATCCTTTTCAGAGCTGAGCCAGTGAGAGTGGAAATGGAGAGGGTGGAATATACAGTGCTCAGACGATAAGGGAAAGGGTAGACTATGGACCAGGGAGGGAACATTGTTGAGATTTAAAACAATACTAACATTTTTCATGCCACAATAGAGAAATAAAGTCAGCCACATTTGAAGTTTCCTTACAATTTTTATGAGGGACTGAATATAAAGAAGAATGTAGAGTAATTACCAAATGCACAAAATTTGTGAGAGCATATCATCTTTGTAGTATGTGATGATAGATCATGGATTAATTGATTGATTCATGTACATGACAAAAGAGGTGCTGTTTCTTAAAGCAGGACCACAGACAATAATCTTACAGTTTAATTAGCCATTGAGAGACTGTTGACAGTTACTGCGCTTTATTACTCTTACCGGGATAATCTAGAATAACATCCATTAAAGCAGAATACATTGAGTGTTAATAATACCATATTCAAAGGACAAGCATCCCCAGTGCCTCACATCTTTCCATTCATTAGCAATCGCCAACCTTGCAATTTAATTTGTTGACATGCGTTTTCTCTTCCAATTTATAGTGTCAAGCTGAGGCATTAGCTGTGGTTGACAGGTCGGCAGTTTATTCAAATGGTAATCTCATTGACACTGCATGTGATATTAATAGAGACCCCCATCCCCAAAACAGCAGCACTTACACTGTTAATGAAAAATTTAAAGTTTTGATTAAATTCATATTTCTGCAGTAATGGCCAAATGTTTTATTAAGAAAACTGGTATTACTTTAAGATTGATGGAAAACCAATTATTTAGATGCCAACAATCTAAACAATTAAATTCGTATTTCTGCTGTAATGGCCAAATATTTTATTAAGAAAACCAGCATTAGTTCATGATTGATGGAAAACAATTATTTACATGGCAACAATAAAAACAATTAATTACATCACACACTAAAAGCCACCAATTTTAATTATGTCTGTAACACTGACATATCTATATTTTTCTGCGGTACTAAATTTTATCAAATTAAGGGTATTCAATTGTCATGTTTGTGAGTCTGTCTGAGCTGAAACCAAGACCTTCCCCAAACCCTGGCTGAGATGAAGCTGGTTCCAGTGGTGTCACTGCCACCAAGCGTTGCAGAGTATAACAAAAAAATATGTAATTAATATGGGCAAAACATACGCTGGGCAACTAGTAGCCTTGGGCTCTCATATGAAGGGGTATAGGTTTCCATGGCGACAGCACCAATCCTATGTTGTTTCCAGAGCAATTGGTTTTATAATTTGAAATGATTCGGCCAAATCTCATAATTTCTAACAGAAATTACACTCGCTGTGCTTGTTATGTAGTCCTCTCTGACGTATTGGCATTAGTTTGAGAAAATGGAAAAACCTATACTATCCTCTCAACACATCTTGCTTGTATCTGTCATGAAAAGTTTTTTTTAAATGAAACAGAAGGAAAAGCAGAGCATTTCCTATTGAGAGGCAACTCTGCAATGTGGTAATTACAGAAATGGTGGGGGAAAAATGAAAAGAAAAAGGCCAGACCAACACGTACTATAGACAAGATGTTTCCGTTAATGAGATTTTGCAATAAGTGTACACCGTTCACTGTGGCAGAGTCATCGCTTTTGATTGAAGAGAGGAACAATCTATGCCAACACCTTATCAAGGTTCCATTATGAGGAGACGCATGAAATCAGTATTGCTATTCATAAGTGCATTAGTACAGACACAACTTCCTGTCAACTGCATGGAGCACTCAGAGTTTCTCTTTGTAAAGGAGATCTCCATTTAGTCAATGACAGTGACATGGTGTTTGTTCAGGAAGAGTAGGCCACCGGTCTAAATATATTCCATGATTGGTTACATATGCCTGGAGGAGATGCAGTGCATCTTATAAAACATACTTTTTTCTTTCTCAATATTGTGTGTAAATTTATGTAGTGAAATAAACTAAAAATAGCGTCAATGACACTGTAGCTCCCATCCTGGACTATTTAGTGTTTGTTCTCTGGTCAGATATTTGAACATGTGTGAAAGGGATAAAGTGCATGAAGTGAAAATACTTAAATGAAATGTACTGGAGACAGTGAAATATGTTTAATGTAATTATTCAGAATATAAAATGGAAAAAATACAGAATTAGATATATCGAATACTGTGATACAACCATTAACTCAACAAGTCATTTACAATGACATAGTCCCCACTTGTAATAGGAGTATTAGTCTTGATGGGGAGGAAAATGTGGTCATTAAGAAGTATCACTGGAGTGTATATGTTGAGATCTATGGGCACATAGGTCTATGTCGTTGTTCCCAATTTGAAACACATGAGGCATGTCTAAGTTATGGTTCTAAATCGGGAAAAAGATCAGACCTCTAGCAGTATTGGCCAGCCAAGAAATACATATGCGCATTATAAATGAGGTACAAGATGTGACATCTTAAGGTCTAATATCCTATCAAAATTGGAGGGTATAGAACTTGTGGTTACTGAAATATGCATATATATGTATAATCAAGGTCAAAGGTCATCGAGGTCACATGACATTTTGAAAAAAAAAATTATATTGCTAATTAATCCCTATATGCAAAAAAATCAGATCTCTAGCTCTATTCGCTTGCCCAGAATTAGATGTGTACATAATTAATGGGGTAAAGCGTGTGTTGTCATAAGGTCTCCCATCCTACTAAATACAAAGGACATAGCACTTGTGGTTACTTATTTATTGACATAAACATATATTTTAGGTAAAAGGTCATCGAGATCACATGACATTTGGTCAAAAAATTTCTCTCCTATAGTTATCCCTATATACCAAAATCAGACATCCAGCTCTATTGGCTCGCTCAGAATGAGATATGCACATAATTATTGAGGTACAGTATGTGGCGTCATAAGGTGTCCAATCATACCAAACATGAAGGGTGTAGCACTTGTGGTTACCGAGTTATGGAAAAATATGTATATTTGAGGTCAAAGGTCACCGAGGTCACATGACATTTTGTCAAAAAATTGTTTTGCTAAGTTATCCCTATATACCAAAATCAGACCTCTAGCTCTATTGCTCGCTCAAATTAGATATGTGCATAATTAATGAGGTACAATATGTGGCGTCATAAGCTGTCCCATCATACCATACATGAAGGGAGTAGCACTTGTGGTTACTGAGTTATGGACAAATATGTATATTTGAGGTCAAAGGTCACCGAGGTCACGTGACATTTTGTCAAAAAAATTGTATTGCTAAGTTATCGCTATATACCAAAAATCAGACCTCTAGCTCTATTGGCTCGCTCAAAATTAGATATGCGCATAAGTAATGAGGTACAATATGTGGCGTCATAAGGTGTCCCATCATACCATACATGAAGGCTGTAGCACTTGTGGTTACTGAGTTATGGACAAATATGTATATTTGAGGTCACCGAGGTCATGTGACATTTTGTCAAAAAAATTGTTTTTGCTAAGTTATCCCTATATACCAAAAATCAGACCTCTAGCTCTATTGGCTCGCTCAAAATTAGATATGCGCATAATTAATGAGGTACAATATGTGGCGTCATAAGGTGTCCCATCATACCATACATGAAGGCTGTAGCACTTGTGGTTACTGAGTTATGGACAAATATGTATATTTGAGGTCAAAGGTCACCGAGGTCACATGACATTTGTCAAAAAATTGTTTTGCTAAGTTATCCCTATATACCAAAAATCAGACCTCTAGCTCTATTGGCTCGCTCAAAATTAGATATGTGCATAATTAATGAGGTACAATATGTGGCGTCATAAGCTGTCCCATCATACCATATATGAAGGGTGGTAGCACTTGTGGTTACTGAGTTATGGACAAATATGTATATTTGAGATCAAAGGTCATCAAGGTCACATGACATTTTGTCAAAATATCCGAGATATCTGCGTGAACGGATGGACTCACGGATTGACGAACAGACGGACATGACCCAATCTATAAGCTCACTGGACTTCATCCGTGGGGACTAAAAATTGTGTCACTGCATCCTTTTTGCAATATGAATACGATGAGAAACTAAATTTTTATTTTTTGTGGCCTTATACATGGGAGTCTATGGAGATCTGCCTTATACATGGGAGTCTATGGACGTGTAAACTAAAAATATGCAAATTTCACCACGATTTGCCCAAATTTGGGAAAGGTCACTCCTATGCACTTCCATACCAAGTTTCAAATCAATCGGACTTGTGGTTTCAGAGCAGGAGATTTTTTGACCAAAATTGGGAGAAAATTACAAAAAAATTCATGAAAAATAGCAAGTCCAAGATACTGACCCAAGATGCGCACAATCATTTCATGTCAGCCCAAAGTACTTACATGCTAATTTTTCATGTAATCTGCTCAGTGGTTATTGAGTTTTTTCAATTTTGACTGTTTTTTACATTTTTTCACTTAATTTGCATATTTTTGGCAATGACAACTTCATTTGAACAAAATCTCATCTACAGCCCATCATCCATGTACACACCAAATATCAAGATGAAATGTACAGCGGTTTTGGAGTTTTTGATGTTGACGGACAGACATACAGACATACAGACATACAGACATACAGACGTACAGACATACAGACATACAGACATACATACATACAGACATTTTCCTAGCCTATAAGAATAGCTTCCATTGCCATATATACATATGGCTATGGGAGCTAAAAACAAATTATATCCACATGATAGATTCTGCAAAATGACTGGGATATATAGATACATTATATTTTGCTACTAACAATACACAGCACAGATCTGTATTGTCTCCTTGTCACCTAGTGTTGATTCAGTGAGCAATGACATCAAAACAGGTCCAATTATCAGTATCATTCACAGTAAGTAAATAATTTACCAGGTCAAAGAAACAAACAGAAAATGAAAACCACAAAATAGGGTCATTTTCAACCACTGTTTAGTGGTGGTACCAGGTGTCTGGAAGAGGTAAGCATACTCTGCTACCATGCTACACCCATCGAGATTGACCAAAAGGGACAAATCAGTGTAAGTTGGCAAAAAACCAAATTACTACTGTTTCTATCAACAGTACAAAATATTAAGGGAATACATATCAATGAGTTTTGGACAAAAACAGACACCATGCTGGTGCAGTCAGTTAAAAACACGGTTAATATTTTACATTGATGGTGTGGACTATGCTTCACAGCAATAACAAAGAATACTGAACTGAATAGTAGATGTTCAGGGAACTATTGTTTAGCCCTTCATATTCTGTACAAGTAGAGGTTAACTGCATGTGCAAGGGATCTGTGAATACTTCACAATGCAGCTGATGTTGACTGATGTATCTTGTACCGAGCCTCAAAACAGTATTTCACGCACCAGGAATTCTGACCATGGTAATTCAATCATAAAATACCTTCTGCAACCAATGAGCAGGGTCACACAGACTAGAATGGGACTCTGTGTGTGCTGAATTTATGCCAAAGAAGATTCACAGCCATTACTAGAGTCAAAGTCAAGGTTAATTGGTCTGTGGCAGTGTTGATGTACAGTGTAACGATGATCCTGTCCAGAAGGTTCAATTGCAGTAACAACTACACAGAGATGCCGATCCACACTTCTTTCATACTTGTTCTGATTTAATACACAGCCTTGGTACCAATGCAAGAGATTTATAACTTGCTTTGTCAGACACACAGGGCCTTCTTATTTTCCAAGCGTGCCAGCCATCTATCAATTTATACAGTACACCATCTAGGAGATAGCAGTATGAGAAGTCTAATGCCCAGGTGGCCAATTATGAATCGATGAATGTGCAAGGGAAATGAAGTGGGGAAAAATAAAACCATGCATTGATCATGAGCTCTTGTTCAATGCCTCTGTCAACTGGAAGAGATGTTCTAGTAGGGACTTCAAGGTTATCACTTAGCATCTGATTTGAAAGAACGAAGATAACATTCAGATACAGTGTTACAGAAAACTGTTCCGATTATGATAAACTTAAGAATGAAAAAATCTCACAGCCGTCACCTTAATTCATAACGGAGGGCATTCTGACCAGGAACTTATTTTAGTAAAGTTTTTCAATTCATCAGGCTTTCTTTGAAGAAAAGAGGTCAAAAATATGCCTTTCATGACAAAATTCTGTGCAAATATCTGTGCATTAAGTAAGCTGCATTATTACACACCTACGTCTGTAACCTATGGAGTTTCGTCGTACAGTAAGTTTCGGTATCAGAGGACGCGGAGTCCAATAACTTTGACGCGGAGTACAATAACTCTAGGTGTTATTGGACGCTATTTGACCTTTGACCTCAAAACACCTTTACGTCAACACGAGGAAAAAGAAGAGAATATTTTACATTTTTACAACAATTAATACTTCTTAACATTCAGTACTTCACAAAGCAAATCATGGTCAGTCCAAAACCGGTGAATTTGAGTGAAATTATGCTGCTGACGTAAAATTTCTACCACGCACACTGCGCAGCGCGGGTTGAAATTTCATTCTGTGCGCTTAGCGGACGCGCTGAACGCGTTACAAGTCTGCTCACGATCGCTCAGTGCAGAAGCATCAAAAACGCCTAAATTTCGACTTTTTTCAAGTAAAGTTGGACTAAAAAAGTGTATAATAATGTTATTCACAAAATACCGGGATTTATGTCCTCGTACATCGTACGCTACGGTATTGTCCGAGACGCGTAGCGTCGAGGACAATACCTCTGCTGCACGATGTACTCGGACATAAATCCCGGTATTTTGTGAATAACCTTATATTATAAATTGAATAATACTGCTATGTTAATGCACGATGCACTGGGCTTTCAAACATAATGTTTCATGCACAAATATTTTGTCAAAGTCCTTCAGTGTCTGTGGTTTGTACCATGGTCTTCAACTCAACGTTTGTTACGAGGGAAATATTACCTACACAATGACAAATGTCAATGCCCCATCTCTTTCATTACATTAAATATTAAATGGATTCAATTTCTGAAAGGAGTTACGGAGACAAACAGCACGTTGCATTGAAAGTGTTATGATGAAGGGAAGAATGCTGGGGCAAGTATTAGCAATCTCTTCCGGTATTAAACATCTCCCCAAGGAAAAGCAGTTGTCTCCGTCATGATGACTTCGGCAGTTTTTCACCTATGGTATACACAGTGACAAATATGCCATAAAGGCAACACTTCAGCTTCAAGGACAAACCTTACAATTTATTGCACACAATAACTACACTGCTGAGAATAGTAATGCGAAACGGTGCACACGGTAAGTTGTTTAATATTGGAAGCATTAATATTATCAAAGGTCCGGGAAAGATTGACGTATGATTAATACTCATCAATAAGCCTACTGAATGTAAAGCAAAGGGCAGGCCATCTGGGATGGTGTACCAATACAGACAGTAAAATTTGTGTAATTTCAGTTTGGAAGCCACTTTCACATGTATAAATTCGAAACCATTCCACAGACAATTGTCACAGGAAATGTGACGTAAATCCACGTGTAAAGGTTGAAATATTATGAATTATGAACAACAGTTTCTTATCCATCATTAATTTTGTGAAAAATTGAGAAAAAAGAATGCCAAATTTAGCAAATTGTACAAAAACGCCAGCAGACATGTAGGTCATGAATTTTCAGGTCCATTGAGTAGTGTACTGTATTGACGCAATTGTGGTGTTTTGTCCAGCATTGCTCATCTATATCTATTTATAACGAGAATGATACACATTTGATAAAAATTGATCACCCAGAATCACGTTTTTGCCCCAAGAGGCCATGAAGATATAAAAAGAAAAAAAGAGGCACAATTGAGGCAGAAGTGTCCTTTTTTAGCAAAACAGTATAAAAAAACCTTTGAGAAATGGGTAATTCCTTGTAGTTAATATACAATTTGATCAAATCACTCAAAAGCTAACACTTCACATTCAATAGTTATGTGACAGAGTCTCTAGATCTGATTAAGGTATGGTAGAGTGCAACTCTATGATAGATTTTCAGACTCAAAATCTTACAGTTCATTACTTGTCTCCCAGCTGCTTGCATGAACTGATTTGAAACTGATATGGCCTTCTTTTCATGGAAATCAAAAATGTCATTTCTCCCAGTGAGCAAACACAACAACTGGCAGCCATTTTCAACGTCTCATTAGTAAATTTGAGGTAATTTGCTTTGAGTTTTTAATATCAATCATTTACATAGAGGCTTCTGGTTTTTGTTCTGGATTATAGAACACGGTAGTTTCAAGGTTGTTTGCATTGACCATAAGTGAAAGTTCTACATTTTGCATTTTCAAGATACATTCAATGAGAAATTTCAAAGATTACACAAAATATGAAATAAAAGTATTTTTTACAGAGTTGATCACTTTTCTCAGTTACATACACTGAAAGGGACCTCATAACAAAAATCTTGCAAACAGAGAGCAAACAGAGATAGGACTTATGTTGACTTGTTTAATATAGGATTATGTGAATTTGACCCACAAAAATATTAGGTCACTGATATGTTTCTCATGCAGAAGAGTCTAAAATTTCAGGCCTGACTTATCAAAATCACACTTCCCTTTCTATGTAGGAAGATCATCTTATCTGTTATCCAAATACACACACACCTGCTTGACAGGACAGCAACGTCAGGATCCATCAAATCGACACAGTTCTAAATATGATTGAATGACATCAGATTGTTTTTGAGAACTTGCAGCACCCACATAAATACAAACCCAAATCACTCTTTGCCAGCAACTTTTTCAGTTTCCATGGCAATGCTCATTCAAAAAGTACTGATCTGTAAGGCATTCTAAACTACATGATGATTGTACGCAATTTTTGCAGATTACTACAATCCCTGGAGAAAGTGACATTTGAAGAAATGGACAATTAGAAATATCTTGAATATGCCAACAATAGATGTAGTAAATGACCTGATACACAGTCTGTTTCAACATCCATTTCAGGTCTCTTCGATTATTTGCTTAGGATATTTTAAAGTTTCGCTGTTATGCTGTTCTTGTCCTGGAGCAGACTAACCCTGGCAATTTCACCCTACTTCAGAAATCAAAAAATATTTCAATAAAGGAAGTGTGGTTTGGGGAAGTGTGGTTAAGGGTGAAATGTCTTATCTCTGTCTTTCTCAGACACAAGGTGTAAGCTCTGGAGATGTTTTCAAAGTCAATCTGAAATATATGCACAGACTGGCCAATGTTGATCAATCAGTGATGTTGAAATCCCAGAACCATGGATTAGACAGCATCAACGCACCGCATCCACAATGCAATAACCCTGAAGACACCTTCAATGTTTCCACAAACTGTCATTCAATTTTGAATTCCGACCACAACGTTAATCAACAAAATGGAATTAACTACTGATGGTAATCTTTGCCAGGGACGTAACCTTTTAAAATGTCAATGACTTTGCTTTGGGTGCGTTTCCTTTGCCCCTTGCTGGCAGAGTTATTTGATTTGGTCCATTTGTAGCTGATTTGTACCAGCTACTTGCTAACAATTGAAATGTTTTGCACAATTGCCAGTAACAAATTGATCCTGTGATATACTGCAATTCTTCATTACCAGTCTTTCAGACTGTACCACGTCACAATCAAGATGGGTCATTATGATGAACACTTACAGCATTCCATGGTCAGAGTTCAGGGGACCTTTCCTGATTAGAACAGCAATGGTCTAGACAGGATTGAAGATTCCAAGGAAAATTACTATCTTTGTTACAGTGCTTCGTGTGACAAGCTTCACAATAGGATTGCAAATAATCTCATTTTCTCAGCCAGAAGACGTACTTTGTCCCACAAAATTTCACCGCAATACGAGAGGGACCTTCTGGGCAGGATCATGCAGACATAGCGGCAGCTGTCTGGTAAATGCAATCTGAACAGCCTGCAACTATCAAAATACTCAACACCACCGCTGTAAAACATGTAATTGGCAAATTTATCAACACAGAACCAAAAATCTAGAATAAAAATAAAAGTAACTACTTTGTGAATGAATTTAACCTTTTTTTGTCAAATAACAATCAAAATGATCAGCAATGAAGTAAAGAATTTACAGATAGCTAATATCATCTGATTCTAATCCCTAAGGATTAGACCATTGGCATAATGATGATAATTATCATACCTGTTAATTAGACATATTTTGCATGACCATAACATACAGATCTCTAATCCTGCCACAGGAACTTTACTCTGTAGCAATGCATGATTGGTTTAGGAAAAAAAGACAGGAAACACAGCCCCATAAAGACCAATTCCACAATGTCACCTGCCAAGAACATTTTTCCTTGTTGGAAAAATCTGAAATGCCTTTGGGCAAGAAAGAAAGGAAATTGTACAATATAAAATATGGTAAGCACACCAATCACAGAGCCAGCAATACATAATTTCTCTCTTTGGATTTTGTCAGAACGAAATTGGATTTTCAGAAATTATGGTGAAACAATCTCACATACGGGATTTAATTAAACAGTTATACCAAAAATGGAGATAATACGTCAGGGAAGATAATACATGCTGAATAGTGGAGATGGAATTTTCTCGATTTGGTTTGACATAGATGCAAAAATTATATGTGCCAAAAAAAACAAACAGAGTCATAGAACATTATATGACAGAAATGTGTGCTGCACGCTTCTCTTTAGAAATCGCTTCCACTCTCATCATTCCTATCTCTCATTTTGCTCGGTCGTATCCAGATTTGATGTGTCTCACGTACAAATTGTTTGAAAATTCAATAGAAATAGAGTAAAGTACAAGACTCAATGATATTAAGCAAGTCAATGTCAATAAATATGCCTAGGTGTGTTGTGAGGTTTGTTCATCTGATAAACCTACAGAAGAAATAACGTACATTCCAATTGTCAAGCTGAGAGTAACATGACTGTCTGGCAGCCAAATCGGATCACATCACAAAATTAACTGATGGGCATATATGCAAGTTGTCCTTGTTCTCAGTTCGAAAGAAACTGGCCAAGGTCTGTTTGAGACAAAGCTGTGGGTAGATGCACAGAGAAGACCCTGTCTGTAAGGATCCATTCTTGACTTCAGCTGTTTCGCAGTATAGTTCAGATGTCAGTTTAGATGGCTGTTTGTACATCTTTTATGCAGTTTTTGACTCTTCACTCTAGGTCAAGAAGTCGATTGCGACTTTCTAAAAATACATTTGTATACCAAATCCTCAGCGGAACTGCTAACCTAGAACGACAACAGTTTTTCCCAAAGGAACTTCCACATCAAAATATGAGATCTTTCTATCATTCCCCCAATGGGTTTCAGATTTGGGCATTCAGAACTGAAGATTAACTCTTTCTTTCCAATTTCAGCAAGCCAAGGAGCTTTCAAAAGACACGACCCTGTGATTTAATCACCTAGTTACAAATGCAAAACCATAGCAACCATATCAAATCACCGACACATTTTGGCTACAATTCATTTCTAGCTCAGAGCATCAATTATAGTAAATATTTCAGAGTTGATATTCCGATATGTAAGTCACGAATCACAGAAGTATATCAGCTGCATTATGGATGATTAAATGAATGCCATCAGTGAGAAATTACAAGCAATTTTTCAAAGTATGAATAATTGGTCTGGACAACTGGCATCGTAATATTAATAACACGTGACAACATCACAATTCTCTCACTATGATTGTGCAATGCTTGTATTACACATATTTTATTTCATCTATTGTATTTCATCTATCTCCTTTGCTGATTAGATTTCACCGTTGCAATCATCCTGACAGGAAATCTCCACCAGGTCTTTTCAATACAAGTTGGCAGCAGCAACATAATACACAAGGTGACATGTCTATCTGAAGTAAAGAAGTGGCACGCAGGAAAGGGATTAGGAAACAACAGTGCCTGTCAACACTTCAAAGACCTTTGACCTGCACTTTTGGATGTCATTAATTTTCTGACAGCTTTCACTGTCATAAAACACTCTTTGCTATCTGAGAGGCCCTGTTTTCATTGCCTATAAAAATGTAAATAAATACAAGGTGTAGCAAATACGATTCAGAATCATGACCGTGTAAAACAGTAGTTTCAAAATGTTCAAAAATATTTAAATACCACTTTTGTTCACTCAAATCCTAATTTTTTCATCATTTCTTCATACAGACTGAGTGTTAGATTTTTGACATTTGCTATAGTATCACCAATATTTGACAAAGCTATTGAATTATTAGAAGGTACCCTCCTGGAATTTTTATTCAGTTCAACATTTATTCACGGGAGGGACTTTTTGCAATTTTGAACATCGCATTCAAAATTTGTATTTGGCATCACCAATGTTTGATTGGAAATATATTATTGAATATAGCTTTTGGGGTTTTTTCTTTTTGTTTTAGTAACCCCTGGAGGTATTTGTTTCACTGTCATACTGATCTCTGTTGTGGATCGTATCTGGGAAGTAGTGGTAATGGATATAGCACTGAGATTATGGTGTATTAAGGACAGCGTGTGCCATTCAGCATCATGGACACATACTCTGTTTTGGAGCCAAGATAGATGGTGTATCACCCCTTTGTCTTCCTTTGCTAATGTGACATAGTCAAACTACTCTGTTTCGGTACTTTGGAAATTGCAAAAGTGCTGTGCCTGTGATGAGCAAAGCATACGTGACATAGGTGGCAAGCAGTTGGAATTTTCTGATCATGGAAGTCTAGTCATCATTCCTAGACACGCATAGAGACACCATACATAGAGAACGGGCAAAAGTAGTGACAACACTGCAATCATGGTAACAGGAGGACATGACGATGGCTCTACCAGCTTGGTTGTACTGGTGTATATCACATAACAGATATGGGGAACTCCAGATCCACTCTCTAACAGACTGGTAATAAATTAAGATTTCTACCCCAGTAGTCAACACTGTAGTTTGTAATTCCCTACTCTGTCTAACTGGTGCAAGCTAAGAAAAATCCAGAACTAACCCCATTATAAAAGCTACTAGCCCTTAAAGCTTGGACTGGTGGATTTGTTCACCCCGGATTGACATATAAAAAGCATCTAGTCTTGGTAATCTGGGATGGTCTTTCTGACTAATGGACCCGCTGATATCAGTGCTGCAATGGTGTATTGTCTCAATGCAGATGGCTGATGAGCTGTGACCTTTTCAAAGTATTTGTGAACGCACAAGGTTTTGATATTTGTGAAAAGACGTAACCTTTACGCTGGAAGCAATGTCTTAAAGAGTCGATAAGGAGGAGGGGTCACACATGGAATCAGATGATCAAATACCAGACCGGCTATAAATGTCGGCAGACAAATTACACGGTAGAAATTGAAAAGGTTTCTAATGTACCTGTATATGTGAGTGGGTGTCAATATTTTTAAGCAACGCACAGATTCACTAGCATATCGGTCTATTCAGATATCATCTCAATAGTACAATAGCATCAGCTGGGCATGAAAATACCTAACGTGTGCAAAGGGCACTTCCCTGCAATCTTGATCTTTTAATTTGTAGGATAAACGACAGTAAAATGTCAGGGGTTGGCATTCCCTGAGCAAGGATTCATGTTTGGAGTGTATGCCTTGCAGTGCTGGATTGAAATAGAAGTCCAATACTACGGTATAGTACCTCCAGCTGGAAAGGCAGTCTGAGACGAATCAGGTCTGAGATAGAATTCCTTGCTTGTAAAATGGTGAGCATTCTAATCCAATCAAACGAGAAAACACATTATCAATATTCATAGTTTTGCAAAATGTGATTTCTGCAGCCATAGAAGATTTCGTACTGGATGAGAGTTCAAAAAACGCTAACTGCCCACTGGGTACTTTGCTTTACGCCCAATAATCACACTTTCATGGGCAAAAAAGGGATGCGCTTCGAACAGTGAACTTTTACTGAACTGTATTGAGTAACAAAGAGAATTGAACAGAGTTTCTGAAATGGCACAAAGCTGTTATCAACGAATTTACTGGTTCAAATTAGCATTTACATTTTGTCATCTTTACTCATTATACAGGATATAATCAATTAAAATTCAAACATAATCGATCATGACCTAATCAAAACCCATTCTTTCTTCAAGACACGACCACAGGATTGCGCGGTAGTCAAACAAAATAGAAGGCTTTGAACACAAGAGGCTGCCCTCAACTCATTCATTCCATAATTACTTACCAACTGAAATCAGCAATTGTGACCAAAAGAGGGCGCCATACTTGCAATCTGATGGTACTCCTATGTTGTCATTGGCACACGGTAAAATTTCAAAAAAGCTGTAGATTGTAGCATCAATTTTCATAGTTTGTCAGTAGAAAATTAAACACAGTGAACATAGATGGTTGTTATAACAATGGTATTTATTGATAAGAATTACCAATAACAGTGAAAACATATCCATGACTATATTATCCTTTTTCTGTGCGATACACCAATTTGTCTTTTTTTGCTTCTTAATAGCTGAGTACTGGACAAATTGTGCATTGGCAGGACATTATCAGATTTCACACATACCACGCCCGACAGAAATCCTTCACGCATTCACTTATACATCTTTCAAGACTGCCACACCCTCTTTAAACCACAGTCGGTGAGCCTCCTGTCTCACATCACCTTGGTAACCAGACCAGACGAGGAATGCTGAGCGGACACTTCAAAGCGGTTCCTCTCACTCAAAGCCTCACACCCTCTGAACAATCTCACAACAACAACTACCCATTTCAAGAGCAGCACAGACATCACAGACAGTAGAAAACAACATGAATTTTAACTTTTGGCTAAGAAAAGCACTTTTTCTCATCTACTGAGTATAATACTTAATATTTGATGTACCGGGGTAGATCAGGTATAAGAATGGTATATAATTCATTATTTGCATACAAAGATCTTCTGACAAATTGTATACCAAGATAATCAATTGCGTACCCTACGACAAATACAACTATGACTGATGTACATTCATTAAACAATTAAAATGTCAACTTACTTGATGTCAAATATTATGACCTTCAAACCAATATCCACGAATAACAACAAAAAATGTAACAGATGCACCATATTTGCTCACTCACTCTTTTATTAGAGAGAAGAAAAAAGATTTCCTACCTACCTTGCATGCCTAGTGTAGTCCTCACTTACCAAGCCAAGCCTGTCAAACAGAAGTTTGGTAAACCTACCTGGGCCTGTGTAGTACGTCGGAACGCTGACAGCTTTGGAAAATTTTCTCCTCCTTTTCTCAGCTGCTGTCGGAGTGGTGCTCTTCCCTGAGCTAGGATGGCTGCCCTCACTATTGCTGAAAGAGCCGCAACCATTGTCGTTGCTATTGGAAACAGTCGCGCTGCCACTGTTGCCATGGTTATTGCCGTTGTCCTGACTACTACTACTGCTACTACTAGTACTTGCAGGGAACCGATTGTCCACAGGAATGGCAGAAAGTGTTTGAGATCGCACCACAAATTTCTCTTGACTTCTTTCATGACTGGTGGAAAGAGAAGAAAGTGAACAGAAAATTGTTAGATCACCAAATTAAAAGATTTTGACACATGTATAGATGATAGAAGGTGAAAAATGTAAATGTTTGGATCAATTCACTTCATTATCAAACCAACAGACAGTATAGCCTTGAACTGTAAGGTTGCTTTTTTAATTTTTATTTATTTATTTATTTATTTATTTCACCAGAGATACAAATGATGCAAAAGACACAAATGCAATTTACATGAGAAAAACAAAGAAAATAATGCAAATATGATACAAATACAATATCAGCATCACAGCATTATGAATAATAATAACAAGGTTTTTCACCTCATCTAGGCAAATCATAAATACAAGTCTATTTCCATGTAATGACAGTCTGAGCCTGTCATTAGTCATCACATGTATTTTCTTGAAAGCGTCACAACACAGTGATCTGATGGTGTTCACAAGTACTTTAGAGTTGTTTTCAAACCATGAAAACAGGAAAATCTGCCACAGTGGAGTTACTCAGTGTCATTATACACGATGTTTCACAGTTCAAGTGTATTTAAACAGTTGTAACAAATATGTAAAGAGGTACATTACAGCATGATTATTTGTGTTGGTGGTAACACAGAATTGCTAGAGCATTTCGCTGATGTGCAGTTTTGGCACCCTCCCTAGAGGTTTGAGCTTGATGGGAGTTGGGGTCAGAGGTCATGTTTCTAGTCTGAAAACAAATTTTCCCCTTCACCTTATTATAATACTTGTTTTTATTCTCAGACAAACTGTGTGAAAAGAAGTAGCCATATGAAGTCTGTAGTGTGGGTTGACATTTCTGTAAAAATACAATTGTGACCAGAAGAGGGCGCTTTGCCATCCACATGGAAGAAACGGCTCACTTGGTCATGCTGCTGCAGCATATTAAACACATGATGTGAAACTGTTTGTGAGTAAACTCTGCAGGATATTTGTGCAAGGCATTAAATTTGTCATCAACATCTGCTTCTTCTATTAATAATATGTGATTAATGTCAAGTACAAGGTGAGGTATATTTGTAACGGTCGAGTACATTTTGAAATGAATATCTATTTGGCTTTGCTATGCCAGCCGACAGCACCATCTGTTTCTTCATTCCGTTTACCAAGAGCATGAGAACGGAACTTACAGACATTCTTCAGATATCGTAAGAGTGCTTTCTACTCTTGGATCAGATATTGAGCCATTTCAAATCTCAAGGGAAGAGCTCTCGAGCAATCATAATGGATTACGCAGGATCTCAGATTGACAATGCAGTATTATTACCTGGGCAGTTTATCCTGGGCCCTCAATAGGTGTAGGTTGTATAATATGTACATTTAAAATTATCAGTGTAGGCATGCCGGTATCATCAGAGTCACCCATGTTTGGTCCAGGTTAGGGGGTTGACTGAATTTTACTTCAAGTATAATTGTTTATTGAAGTGTGGGGTACTACAGCCTCACTGTCTTCACGTCATTCAAACCATGGCAATCAGAGGTATTAAACAGACACTGCTTATTCAGGGTCTGCTCTGAGCCAAGCTGGGCATTGACTTCAAATATCCAAGTGTACACTCTGACCAAATCAGTTACAAAATGAGGATTATTCTAGCCCTGGCAAGGTCCTAATTAACCCTCTTTCTACCAGGCTCCATAGACAAACCATAGAAATAAATACAACTTGGGAGAAAGAGGATTAAATTGCATGTGTGTGAAATTGAAGTTCATGTTCAAAAAAATCTCCAAAAAAAGTTCACTGCATGGCTATTAGGGCCATTTTAAATAAATAACATCTTACAATCAGAACTGCTACAAAACATTATTATTGAAGAAATTTACAGCAACAATCTGGGCTGCTCTGGCCTCTGTACTTGCTCCTGTGGTGGTGTTATTAAAAATAAATGACATTACCAGGAAAAATCTGAAACTGCCCACACAGTATGCAACACTCAACCTTCATTACGCCTACAGTATTCATTAGTCTTGTCGACGTGCAATTACGCCAAATATATCTGCGCATCAGTGAAGTTTTGAAAAACCGTTACACCGCACTGTTTACTTGCAGTCTGCACATCCCTCAGTAACTAGGAACACTGCGTAAGTCAATGTGCTTAATTGAAAGAGCTATATCAAACAGAATGTTAACAATCTCTTCAACATAATCTAAAACAGAGTACTGGAGCAGTGCATGTAATACCACTACTAACCCAAAAGTAAAGTGGTATCCGTGTTGGCTCAATTCTAACAAGCCAACGGGAAATACCATGAAATTTTGCAAACAAGGAAGAAACAATTTCTGTTATCAAAAAGAAACTCTGGAGATCTGTTTTTTTTTGACATTTCACTGGTTAGGAATTTTAAACAGAATGTGCTCATAGATTTATTTTTTTTATTATGATGAAATTTTTGAGATGCCAATTCTTCATTTGTTGGTAACTCCCTTCATATTTCCTCAGTCAATTGATTAGCAATTACTAAAGCCCCTACAACCATAACAGACAATCAACAAACTACATACGGAAAAATTTGCTGCCATCACTACATTCTTGGTACAAGGCTATTTCCAAAGCTTCTCTGTTTGGTAACCATGCAACAGCACTGAACACAGACATTTAAAAGGGTAGGGAAAAAAATCTATAACGAATGAAATATCTCTATCGATGTCGTGTCGGCTGAGGGCCTTAATGATTTGTGGTTGAATGGAGTTTTAATGGGCAATGCTGTATGCTCTATTTGTGTTTCCAGATGAAATTGTAATGCCATTTAAGACAACAATGGTTCAGTGTTTGCTGAAGTCAACGTGCCATTACCGTAAACGCACGATAATATTCAAAAGGCAATTACTCTGGCTAGGAGTATCTGACAAATTGTCCCTATATAAGCTGCTTTTATGCTTTTCCTTTTTCAATTCGAAAATAAAAAAAAAACTCCAAATGGAATAATATCATTAGGAGTCTTCCTGAAAACTGTAAATGACTGGTTTGGAAATGAGTTCACTTTGGGTGAAATGAGCAGACTGAACCAGGGCATTTCTATTTGTTTATGTGTATATCGGGACATGAGTGTGAAAATATGTGATATATACTGATGTATATATATATATATATATATATATATATATATATATATATATATATATATATATATATATATATATATATATATATATATATATATATATATCCCATGATATTTTTCTCTGTTTGACGTCATCGCATCATTGCGCTGCAATGCATATAAAGCTCAACAGCTAATGTCTTTGCTAGCGCTACGTCCTTACGCCGCTATACAGGTTTGATTCAGAGCAAGAATTTACGGATTTTTTGTATGATGAAGGAAATTTATCATTGTTAGTCGAATGACTTTATGCTTGTGCTTGCATGTCGCTTTCCCGAAGATTATACTGTACTCATTTATTTAGTTGAACTTCCGTTGAGGTGAAGATTTCAGGTTTATCGCCAACCGGGATCGCCAGGTACGACGTCCACATTGAGCCTTACGAAGCAACTCGACTGGATCGGCGGTATCCCCATTTGATTCTCGGGAACAGCTATAGTTTAAGCGACTCGAAATTTCGCTGGACATGCCTTCTATGTTTCCATGTGTGGATTTATCGGGTCACCTTTTTTGAAAAAGTGTCATGAGAGCACGGCATCGATCACGACAAATCGGTCTATGCTCACGTCGCGACGCCTGCATGTATGAACGGTACCATGCACGAAAAAAGTTCCGGTTGATGACGTTCAAGAGGGGTAATTCGGATTTCTTATCCGTCCTGTTCTACGTCACACAGGTGGGAATTTGGCCAGTTCATGTGATAATATATATATATATATATATATATATATATATATATATATATATATATATATATATATATATATATATATATATATATATATATATATATATATATATATATATATATATATAGTGTGTGTGTGTGTGTGTATGTGTGTGTATGTGTGGTGTATGTGTTGGAACAACCATGGTGAAGGGAATAAAATGGATGAAGACCATTCCTATGCATTGTGAGTTGTGAAATCTCCGATTGGATTCTGTGGATATTTGAGGTACATTTCCACCAAATACCTCTGTAATCATGTCTATCCGCAGAACTAGCAATCAAAATTTTCTTATAATGCTCAACAATGAGATTGACATTGTGGGAGCATCAGTGAGAGCATTTCTTGGACAATTCCCCAATGCCCTATTCACATTTCCAAGATTTCAGCAAAGTGCAGCGATATTTACAAGGTTAAACGGCTGCCTCTCCACAGAGAGACCGTGGTTTAATTAGGTTCTGCCAGTCACTGTTTCAGTGAATGAAACGAGGCATGCTGGGTAATCACTGACAACAGAAACTCATTTTTCCATTCACTTTATGATGAATCACACTGAATATTTCAGGACAAATTGACATCGTTCTGCCAGGAGTGAGGACTAATACCGTTGAACATTAATCAGCTGGCTTGCCTGTTTTACAAACGCTCTGCAATTGTCATGCAGTTATCACTAATACTCAGTATGTACTCCTGTATTTCATTCTATAGCTGTCTACAATCTCTACAATTTACTTGATGTAAAATACAACTGATAGTCACTTCAAGATAATGTTAGTCAGTTCAATAGAAATAAACAGTATGTACTCCTATATTTCATTCTATAGCTGTCTACAATCTCTACAATTTACTTGATGTAAAATACAACTGATAGTCACTTCAAGATAATGTTAGTCAGTTCAATAGAAATAATCGATCTTTGAACATTTATTTTTTAAAATTGCCTTGTTCCAAGAAACTCCTACTCAGTGAGATTCTATTTTTCAGAGAGAGAGAGAGAGAGAGAGAGAGAGAGAGAGAGAGAGAGAGAGAGAGAGAGAGAGAGAGAGAGAGAGAGAGAGAGAGAGAGAGAGAGAGACAGAGAGAGAGAGAGAGAGAGTGAGAGAGAGAGTTCATTGAACTCTTAGGGAACAATGTAATCCAGAATTCAATTTAGGATAGGCGAAAAATTCCAGATAAGCCGTACGTAATGAATAGTAAACTTAGAAAATACCGTCAATGACGCTGTACCTTCTCTAATGTGTGGCCAGGTCAGGTAATTGGTTGTTGGCATGGAGTTGTTGGTAAATAGTTGATGATGTAGGGGCATGAGGTGGATATGGACCCAAAGAACCCAAAAGATGATTAAATACATCAATCAAAAAAATTCTAAGCTACAGTATAAACTGCCTAAAGATAGTTCAATGTGGAAAAAAGTTAAACAATTCAGAAATAAGAATTAACAGTCCAAAATAGTAATGACGCACTTCCCTACTGACCTGAGTGCATGTGAAATACACAACCTGGCATCTATAAATTAAATGTATACCAAGTGATCATTTCCAGTCACTTTAACTGTTTTTAATGGATTTCCAAAGAGTCCTGTGGAAATGATGAAAAAACGCCTATCTGGTCTTGTGTTTGTAAAACCTCATGGCTGATAATTGTCATAGTATTGAAAAAAAATTGAAAGTGAAGAAATTACAGTTTTTGATAGGCATATTTTCCTTGAAATACATGACCGTGTAAAGAATATATGCTAAAAGTGTTTAAGAGTAAATTTCTTTTCAAAAAATAATTACTTTGTGACCAAAGGATTTTATTCTTTGAGTTTACAAATTCAAACATTGCAATTTGTTCAATCATCTTGTGCAGTGCAAAATTTATAAAATGACTGAAAAACAAAAAAATTGGCAGAATTACAGTCTTTGTGATGTAAAATTATGGGTTGACATCACGATAACTATTAATCTGTTTGAAGTACTAATATACTATAATTTAAAAAAGAAAAATTCATGCAGAAACGGTAAAATATATTGTCAGCAATGTAGTGTTAATTTTGACTTTACATCAAATATGCCTTTGCTGGATACCAAATATATAGGGCGAAATATCAGCCATGTTCAGCAAAATCCACACAACAGCATTGATCCTTTTCCAATTTGATTTGATTTGGTTATGTTATCCTTGTATGACAGTCAGTACAATATGGAACTTGAACACAACACAGTGAATAAGTATGCTGTAAATGAAATGGTGTGGCTGCATCCACATGCAGCAATAGGAGTGCCTTTGTCTCTCACCCCTCATTTCCAACCTGTCCCATCCCTGAAAAAATAGTTTGGTCTTATATTTATAATGTTAATAATTTCTGTATTTGTTAAAATGTGCGCATCTCAAAAACTTTTGATCATAAACATTTTCATTGTTTTTTATAGCTGACCAGTCAGTTAACCTGTTTTATTTTGAATATTTGCGCATTTTCCCTCAGTATTTGACATTTTCTGAATACCTTCTTATTCAGTTTGTCATTTTCTAAAAGTTTAAATGCTCCATTGTGGGGTCAAGCTTTCCACAAGCATCAAATGTGGTACTGTACTTCATATAGGAAGGTCTGCCTCTAGAGGGCGGGCATCATGAACACTCCTGTGTTTGTTAGTTAATTCCTCCACATAAACTTCTGATTGTACTGTAAACATTGAACATGGCCGACGTCCGATTTTCCTGTCTAAAACTTTCACTCATTTTCGTTCATATGACTCTGAAACTCCAGGAAACGATTGGGAAGAAAGAGTTATCTTGAAATATTGAGGTACTCGCCGATATTTTGCAAAATTAAATGAGAACAAGCGACCTAGCGGCCGATATAGCTCCGCTGTGTTTATGTAGAGAATAACTATTTTTGACACATGTTGATGAAGAAGGTGGAAATCTTTGATAGCTCAATGCAATGGCCAGAAAAAAGTGGCTAAAATAGCTGCAAAATACACAATTGAAGATTTCATCATACTTTGAACATATCACATCGGACAATCCCTAAGAACATGTCAACCAAAGCTATCTGATGAGTAGTTTTTTGAGAATAAAATTTTCTGACCAAAAATGGCAACGATTGCCCCAAAAATAAAAATCGCAGATTTCATCATAATTTCAAAAGATCAAATTCAGTTCATCTATAGAGACCTGTATACCAAATTTCAAAGCTGTTAGACCAGTACTTTTTGGGAATCACATTTTTGCAGATTTCATCATAATTTCAACAAATATCACTTAGTTTATCTATAGAAACCTGTATACCAAATTTCAAAGCTATCAGATGAGTAGTTTTGGAAATACATATTTTTTGACCAAAAATGGCAAAAATTGCCCCAAAAATACAAAATTACAGATTTCATCAGAAATTATATTACTTAGCTCATCTGTAGAAACCTTTATACCAATTTTAAAAGCTATCAGACCAGTACTTTTTGAGAAACACATTTTTTGACCAAAAATTGCAAAATTCGCCCCAAAATTACAAAATTGCAATTTTCATCATAATTTCAATAAATATCATTAAGATCATCTGTAGGAACCTGTATACCAAATTGCAAAGCTATCAGATGAGTAGTTTTGGAAATACACATTTTTTGACCAAAATTGGCAAAAATTGCCCCAAAAATACAAAATTGCAGATTACATCATAATTTCAATAAATATCATTAAGATGATCTGTAGGAACCTGTATACCAAATTGCAAAGCTATCAGATGAGTAGTTTTGGAAATACACATTTTTTGACCAAAAATGGCAAAAATTGCCCCAAAAATACAAAATTACAGATTTCATCAGAAATTCAATATGTATTACTTATTCATCATACAAACCTGTATACCAAATTTCAAAACTATCAGTTGAGTACTTTTTGAGAAATACATTTTTTGACCAAAAATGGCAAAAATTGCCTTAAAAATGCAATTTCAATATTTCTGCACAATTTGAACAAATCTGAAATAGATCATCCCTAGGGACATATGTACCAAATATCAAAGCTATCTGACTGGTAGTTTTGAAGAAGAAGATTTTTAAAGATTTTTTTTACCAAAAATGACAAAAATTGCATTAAAAATACAAATATGCAAATTTCACCACGAATTATAAAAAATTTGACTGAAGTCACCCTAAATAAACTGCATATAAAATTTTAAAGCAATCGGACAAGCGGTTCAGAGAAGAAGATTTTTTTACCAAAAACACCAAAAATTGCCCCAAAAATACAAATATGCAAATTTCACCACGATTTGAACAAACTTAAGTGTGGTCACCCCAAGTGAACTGCATATAAAATTTCAAAGCAATTGGACTTGCGGTTTCTGAGGAGAAGGCAATTGTTGACGGACGACGACGACGACGACGGACGACGGACGACGGACGACGACGGACGACGACGGAAAATCAACCTATTTGATAAGCTCCGCGTCGCTGACAGCGGAGCTAAAAATGCAAGGAAAATGCCGACAGGCTTACACAATGACCGTTTTCAGACTCAGAGGCATATGATCATCTGCAGTTTATGCAACAGGCCCATATCACGTGAGGCCATAAGGGGATATCCACGCAACTCAGTACCAAACACTGGCGCACACAGAGTGAGCAAACACAAAGTGAGTACCCCTAACGTCAGCTCAGTAGTCTGTAATAGATCGTAGTCAACTAAGAAACCTTGGAGAAAGGCTTAACACTGGCTATGCCGCTAAGTCCCTTTGATTTTTGTCACAGCTCAAAATCGTCTCCCACACCTCAACCTGAGCCATGAACACCCCCACCAGTTTATGATATGACCCATCACAATGGCATGCCGTCAACGGATCTTGACAGACGGAAGTCTTGACAGACGGAAGTTCTTGACAGCAGCATATTGGTTTTCAACTCTAATACCTTTTCTGTCTATAAATAGACACGAGAAGGTAAAAACCAGTGCGTCACAGACTTGTTGTAGGATGCAATGAAAATTGATAAGGTGATTACGTTTTGAGGGATTTGTTGATAAAGCCCAGGAATAGCATTGCAATTTTAGATGACATAGCGTTATCATATCAAAGACAACTATTTCATATGACAAGGTAAAGCATCTAATTCATCACTGATTGTCATATCAATGCAATTTTGTAAGTTCACTATGCTGGTTCCATCTCCCTGATTTGCGCGGTGTTCAGCAAATTTGAAAAGAATATTTTTATCCCTCAGTGAGTGAATCATCAATAATTTATAACCACTGTAATTGTACCAGCATTATGCTGTGATTCTCTGTTGTCATGTTCCCCACAATGACAAATTTCACTGTTATTGCTAATTTTGGAAAGACTTTGAGTCCAATCTACTGAGGGACAATGAACACCCTGTGAAATACAATTTTGAGGTTTTGAGGTTTTGAAGAACTCTGCTGTGAGGCTCTACTTTCAATGAATGATGCATTCTTGGAACACTGCACAGTTGACAAATTCCTGAAATCAATAGATAGTGCTATTTTTATAAAATCATGATGAATAGAAAATAAAACTGCTTTGGAACACTTCATGATGTCTACAACCAAATTGGCATCATAATACCTCAACATACACACAGACAATTCACTTTCATAATTCATTTTGCACCAACTACTTTATCAAATCTAATTTGCCATATGTAGTCAACAAATATCAAACCTCTCAGATATAAAGTTCACTTTTTACTTCCATGATACTCAAAAGTGACAGTTTCATAAAAAGCACGCAGGCTATTTAAGTTTGGTTTCACTGAGGTCAAAACTTGCTGACACACTGGCTTTCTGTAGAAATTGTAAAAAATAGCCTGTGGGTAAAATAATTGTCTGTGAACCAGAAAAATTGGAACCTGCGTAAATACTGACCTGTGCCTTTTTATTTGTTTTGCTTTACTCAAACACTGTATCAAGAATTATTAGACCAAAGAGTTCCTTCAAATCCTGAATTGGTCTGAAGAGCAAATTTGTACTCAAACATGCTTGTGGTATTAAAACTAACACACTAAAGATGAGCATTCTCTCATTCCTTCCCCTAGCTATATCAAAAGTAAACATCACTTTTAAAGTGAAGATCCCTAAAAGATGTCATTATGAAAAATTCTGAAATGATATCATTGACCACTGTAGACTTCTTTACACTTTCATTTCACCAAATGGATATCAAACACATTCCAATTCAATAGGGCTCTTCCCAAATGACATCATTGTTCTCTCATAAATATGCAACAAAAATTTGTCAACAAACTTAGATTACATTTTTGGAAATGCCAAGTACTAAAAAACATTAACAGCTCAAACTACAAGCTACAACAACAGCCATGCATGCAACAGTTAGAAATTTAGTCTGCATTTCAAGCAGAAGTATCCATTGTATAAAGCCTGTGCAGTTTTATTTAGTAATAAATGTGTAATGGAAAACAGCTATAAAATCACAAAACCCTTCTGTAACATCTTGTAAACATGTTATTTTAAAGGTTATGGTCATATTTGACCACATATTGTGTAATGTACCGAACAGTGTAGTACAAAATGTACGGAATGGCATCTTTTGAGAACTTGCTTTTTGAAGGCCATGTGAATTTTTAGTTCAACAAATAAAAACATTCTTCATTGGGCCTCATTTGATTTAGTTAATGGGCCAGTATAATGTCAACTATTGATGATTTTTTCATCATTTTTATTTTGTATATCAATTGCAACTTCTTATTCTACTCCCATAAGAATGTTGAAATACCCACTATTTAGCTTCCGTTAGCATCTATATCTGTAAAATGCATTGTTATTGATTACATTTGAATTCTAGTCTGGACCTGAAGTTACTTTTCAACAATTATAACAAAGCAGTCTACACATGTACAGGCTGAGCTGACAAGCTGAATGCTGTGTGTATCAACATGCATTGGGGAGTAGAACAAGGAATTATGATTGACATTCAAAACAAAAAATGGTGGAAAAATTATTAAAGTTAGCATTACTGGCCCTGTATGGGAATGCAGACACTTTCAGAGAATTATTTTAACTCCACAATGCTATATATAACTCAAAGTTCACTGGTACTGGGCCTCTAGCTGTTGCCACAAAGAAGTCAGATGTTAACGACAACCAGAGCAGTAAGATATGAGTTCTGCTTTGCTCATGTCAGCACCTAAGTCCACACAGGGTTTACCATTTTCACTTCCCTATGCCAAACTTTGATACAGACTACTGTCATCTGGGCACTTGGTCTGTTATCAGATTGGGTACTGACGTGAGAACACGCAATTATAAACAAGTCAAATTTATGAAGACAGAGTTTAAGTTACTAATTACGCAAACAGTGTGTGGGCAGAGTCTATCAAATCTGAGAATAAACATAAAAAATATCACAGATATTTTTAAATTAATAACACTATAGGCAATCAAATTAAGAGTTTAATGCAAATTTGACTGACCTGAGTAAGGTACATGTTTGCTTATTGACTCCCTAAGGTTGTAATGATCACATCACTCTAATACAGTGATGAACAGAGAACATTCTCTGAGTCACGTAACACTCAGCAATGCCCTTTGTGGTCTTGGCGAGTTCCTATAGTCTAAATCGTCTCTACCTACCACAACATGACAACATTGCCTGTTGGTAAAAATACCTCACAAGGTTTATCAACATCGTCTTCCTCTAAACTCAGTAAGTTCTAAAAATACTTGGAGCAGAAAAAGACTCAACAAGCCCATTTGTCTACAGCTGAGCTTTTAATGTTCAAATGTGTCTCCTCTTGACTGGATCAGTAAACACTATATCGGGAATGCCTGCATTTATGGTATATAGACTGATGCTAAATTTACATATCTAGTGTAAAATTCCATAATAATATAATACACATTATGGATTTATTAAGAAAACATACTCTTATGTTTGTGCTATTGGTAATACCTTACCATTCGCACCAACTTAAATTTAATTCCATTTTAGATGAGAATAATTGAACCACCAAATTGTTTCAAGTAATGTCTCTGATCGCCACTATGATTCTTCATCTGGACACCATATAAACCTAAATCCAGAGGCTAAGCATAGACCCTCGAGAAACCCCGAGGGTCTATGGGCTAAGCTGTTTGAATAAATTCTTTCGGAGGGTACTGAGACATGACGGGTCAAAACTTGCTAGAGACTACTGCATTTCCTCGTTTTCTTTCCCTTCTCAAACCACCCTTGTAATGTATATCTCTGTCTTCAATCACCGTACACACATTTCTATTTCACACAAATCACCATGAAATGGCAGCATCTCTGTAATCATCAGCATCTGACGACAAACTGACTTGCCGTTTCATTCAATTACGCTACTCCTGATATCGCAGACATTTCGTTGTAATGATTATGACTGGCCATTTTGCTACAAGGGAATTTGCTCACTGTGTAATGGCAGATACAACGTGTACTGGTTGCTAGGAAACAAGGCTAAGGTCATGCTGAAGATGACCTTTTTGCCGAGAAAATTCCAACAGTTGGATAAACAAAAAGACTAGCCTTCCATTTTAAAATAAAAGCGTTTGATATATTTTCATTTCTTAAAGGTGAAATCTTGCCAACAATGAATATCAGATTGCTCATTTCGAAAAAAACGTTTTCTGAGGTACCAGAATGTATCCTCATGAAAAATTTCTCACTGAATTCTACTGAATTTCAGTAGCATGCATGCACATAGCAACAGAATTAGTCCCTCTATCTTACAATAAAACTTTCCAAACACCTGATGCTGGCAATCTACAAAGATAACCATCCCGAAACACAATCCACATAACTGTGGTACCAGTTATTCAATGTAACAGCTTACAGTGACAGGTATGGTCCACAATAACACCGTGCTAATCAGGGCACTCACCTCATTAAAGCTACTGAATCAAATTAATCTCATTATTGGGAGGAAAAACAGATGGAAACAGCAAAATATATGTCTGTAGTATTTCTACAAAAAATTACTGTGAAAAGTTATATGGCAGGGTTTACTTTCACTAATTTGTACATGGTTGAAAACAAAACCCCGAAAATGAGGTGGCACTGATTTCTCATTACCATTCACAGTTTTTCTCGAGGGTCTATGGTTTTACACATCATAAATATGAGTTGTAAAGTTTCAGCAGTATCTGTGGCAGAAATATTACTTCATGAAGCGAGTCAATTTCTTGTTTTCTGATATTCAACAAAAGAAAACCGTTGCTCGGAAATGAGGCCCTGATAAACATAGAAGCGGCTGTGCTTTCACTGAGCTAATTCCTACTTTCAAACTACAATACATAGGAACACCACAATACTACCACAATAATACACACTGCATTTTAAATTTCGCAGTATGCATACATAAGTGAAAGGTCATTATCAAAGTATAAGTTTGCACTTCATTATAACTCTTGCTACATGTTGTCTTGGTTACAAACATAATCCAAGCACTTTATCAAATGACATAAAAATTTATGACATATTAATTTTTTTGCTTCAAGTGAAAACTTCGGACACCATTTCAAGCCAGACATTCAATACTCCAACATGATACTGAAACAAATAATTTTCTCTGCAGCATGTAACAAGAAATTTTTAGACCAGTGTAATTTTATTATGTTGTATCGTTAAAAATTACACATTTTACTGCCTTCAATAAAATCAACAGATGCTCTTGAGATGAATAGTTAATCTGCTACCAGTGCTCTACTGTGACAAAAAAAGCAAAGCAACACTTATAAAGGAGAATACGTGGGCTTTGACAAAATTTACGGGGTTATATCCTCTAAGCTTCATGCATACCTGGTATCATGTGGGCTGTCAGTTTGCGCTCCAACCTCACTTTGATTTCTTAGAACAGAGACCAAGCACATCTGGTTCATGGAATTTGTCCTGATTTGTTACCACATCACGTTTGGAGGTTACTACTCTATGGGTTTTTAACTAGATTAATCATCTCCACTACCCGCTGCAGATTGTGGCAACGCTTGTGGAGCCTGTAATGTTGCAAGCTGCAATTTCCTTTATTTCATCCAAACCATGAGAATAATTCACTGTTTATGTGCCCTGGTGCCCAGTGTATGAAACTCACGCAAAATCTCTACTGGCCAAGTGGGCCAGCAACTTTAAAAAATAGTGACAATGTCACTGGTCGCTCCCATATAGTTATCACAACAAGCTAAAATCAAGCTAAAAGATTTTTTTATCACAAATAGAAACAATTCCCCCAATAAAATAAAATTATACAAATTTCACCAGAATTTGATCAAATCTTACTGACGTCACCCGTAAAAACCTCTACACTAAATTTCAACTCAATCGGACGAGTGTGGTTTCAGAGTTAAAAAAATTTTTGATCAAAAATGAAAAAAAATAGCCAAAAAATGCAAATATGCAAATTTCACCACGATTTGCCCAGATTTGAGAAAGGTCACTCCTATGCACTTCCATACCAAGTTTCAAATCAATCAGACTTGTGGTTTCAGAGAAGAAGATTTTTTGACCAAAAATGGGAGAAAATTACAAAAAAATTCATGAAAAATAGCAAGTCTAAGATACTGACCCAAGATGTGCACAATCATTTCAGGTCAGCCCAAAGTACTTACATGCTAATTTTTCATCTAATCTGCTCAGTGGCTATTGAGATTTTCAATAAAATGTAAACTTGTAAACATATATACATATGGCTATGGGAGCTAACAAATGACCCAATGGTCGACAGAGCTCTGCTGTGTTATGAAGAGAGCAACGTTTTGTGACATATGTATTGATGAAGAAGGTTGAGATCTTTGATAGCTCATTTCAGGATGGCCTGACCTAAAATGGCAAAATTAGCTGCAAAAATACAAAATTGATGATTTCATCATAATTATGTAAAAAAATGTATACAAATATCAAAGCTATCACATGAGTAACTTTTGAGAAACAAATATTTTGACCAAAAACGGCAAAAACTGACCCAAAAATACAAAAATTGAAGATTTCATCAAATTTCACTATATCACACTAAGAGAACCCCCAGGAACCTGTATACCAAATATCAAAGGCATCAGACAAGTAGTTTTTGAGAAACACATTTTTTGACCAAAAATGGCAAAAATTGCACCAAAAATACAAAATTGCAGATTTCATCATATATTCTGTATATCATATTTAGTTTATCTGTAGGAACCTGTATACCAAATATCAAAGCTGTCAGACGAGCGGTTTTGATGAAATACATTTTTGACCAAAAATGACAAAAAAATTCCTTAAAAATACAGATTTGCTTATTTCATCATAATTTGAACAAATCCAAGTTGGGCTATCCCTAGGGACCTGTATACCAAATATCAAAGCTGTCAGACGAGCGGTTTTGATGAAATAAATTTTTGACCAAAAATGACAAAAAAATTCCTTAAAAATACAGATTTGCATATTTCATCACAATTTGAACAAATCCAAGTTGGGTTATTGCTAGGGACCTGTATACCAAATATCAAAGCTGTCTGACCAGCGGTTATGAAGAAGGAGATTTTTTACCAAAAACGCCTTTTTTGGCACTAATTTGCATATTTTTGGCAATGACAACTTCATTTGAACAAAATCTCATCTACAGCCCATCATCCATGTACACACCAAATATCAAGATGAAATGTGCAGCGGTTTTGGAGTTTTTGATGTTGACGGACAGACATACAGACATACAGACATACAGACATACAGACATACAGACATACATACATACAGACATTTTCCTAGCCTATAAGAATAGCTTCCATTGCCATATATACATATGGCTATGGGAGCTAAAAATCACCGGCCCTGAAGAAAATCAACTGGTCCGATCGTCAGGTCTAATCCAAATATAATGCAGATTTTTTACCCGCTCTCAGGGGGTCTAGAACATTTGATTAAAAAAATAAAAAGACATCACTTCAACATCCTAACATCAAACTGTTTTGTGCCTTTTAATTCATTTAAAGGAAAGCAAATTATGATGACTATCAAAACCAAGTTTGGGCAACTGATCTCAGTGCCAAAAACATATGAAATCAGTGAAAGGTTAAACACAAACACATATACGTTTGTATTTCTTAAAACAGCCTTTCACAGCAAATATGATTACATTGAGAAAACGAGCACAAGCGTGGGCTTGAAGTTGAAATATGTCCCAACACGAAAAAGCTAAGCGTCCACAACTCCCATCAGAGATGGATAAGTTTTGGCACCACAAATACAGGATCACACGCAAATCGAGTCACTACAACAATTTACTCTACGCTTTCAAAAACGAATCTGGCTTCTTCTCCTTGAGGGAAGATGACTATCATCGAATCCAAAAAACGGGAATACAAGAAATTTGGGCAACTGATGTAGAGAAAAAATACTGCAGTTTCGAAACCCACGTTAAAAGACAAATCACAAAAATGTAATCTTTACAGGCGACCGAGGCAAATGGCCATCAAGGTCAAATCACAAAGAAGGCGCGATTTCGCACAATGTTTAAATATCGGACATTTACTTTCTAGTTTCGAAGTTTGGCGTCCACAATATTTCTGTCATACATATCAATCTATATATCGGGTCTAATATCGATATTAGACGACACAAGAATGACTTGCCTTCTGTTGCGGCACGCCCGGTTTGCAAAATTGCCGATATTTTATCTCAAGCTGATACATATCGGGGATTTTTCGGACTGTAATAATCGATACTAGACCATTGTATAATGACTTTGCCTTGCGTCTCGACACGCCGGATCTGTGAAATCACAGATATTTACTTCATATTTATTGGAAATTGGGACTCTAATATCGATACTGGAATGACTTGCCTTGTGTCTCGGGCACGTCTGGTCTATGTAAATTTGCCGATATTTATCAGCGATTTCGGGACTCTATTAAAGATCGATTCTGGTCGATTCTTGACTTTCAAATCACAGGTAAATATCCAATAGGCCAATATATATCAGAGATTTTACCACTTCACAGCTCTTGACAGGCCCCGACTTCCTTGATCTGACTCTTACTTTGATGCTAGACGATACCATACTTGTCAGATTGTGGGTATATATTAGATGTGTATCGGGGATTTCACTATACCTTACAGATCTGGCCCCGCTGTCTGGCCAAGCCCGATTTCTGTAGTCCGACTCTAATAACTTAAATTATGCGAGCCTAGACTTGCCTTAAACTGTGGGTAAATATCCTATTTTGAAGATTTCCCCAACTCACATATCTGACCAAACAATTCTAATTTTGATATTGTGTTGTCCAGTAGCTGTAAATGTTGGATGTCATATAAAAGTGCAATGTCGCGGTGTCATGGAAATCCATTTTACCTCGACATACGCTAAACAATAACTCTTTTACGACCACAAGAAGATACATGCTTAACAAATGGGTAGCATATTGAATAGCGCCGGCGCCACAACTCTCGCGAGAAAAGGTGGGGTAAGGTCTTTCGCCTGGATGCATTACAGATCAGTCTTTTCACTTTTTATTTGCGAATTTCACATTTTGCAAATCTCTTGAAAGAATAAATTTCGTATCTCTGAATAATTTTGTCTGGTATTTAGCTTAGCAAAACGTTTGGGTAAACTTCTTTCGATATAGTGAAAGTTACTGGCCCGCGTCTTTAGGAACTGCAGGACATCTTTCAGGAGTGACTGGTCCAGCATGAAAATAACCGGTCTCGGGCCATCAGGTTAGCGTGAATTTCGCACGCTGCTGGTGCCACGATACTCACAACTATAGCCTGTATATCTTCATTATTTTGTGCTCATTACTGGACTATTTGATAATTTGTAACTGTACTGGTTCGAGGTTTCTCGATATTATTAGTTTATGACATGAGATATTTTCTAAGTGCTCAATTCCACTGTTCACAGAATGAGCACAAACAAGAAAATATTCATAACAATACAGTCTAAATACTGACAAATTAACGCACAAGCAATAATTTCAACAAATCTAACTGAGATCACTACGTAATTACACAGATGATCACATGATTTAACATACTGGCTTGATATCTTATGAGAAGAAAGAAGCTGGATGTTTTTAAACAATCAACTCAGTGAGAATAAAAGCAATATTGATTACTTGAAAAGCTTGACAAGATTGACAGAGGCACTATCAACTGCAAAAAAAGCTGAAATTAAAACTAGTAATCAACTCTACAGGTAATATCATAGGCAGTACTGGCAAGTCTATGGTGGCATGCAGTGATCCGCATTACATTGATCAGATTTCTATTGAGTAACTTTATAAATGATTGAGTGGTAAAAGAACTGTCCTTGCCTGGAGTTGCAGGTAGAGTCCTCGCCATTTCAGAGTGATTGCTTGGGACACAGTACTCATACGAATATATTGAGTAATCACTTCAGGGTTGGTGGAATATGGAAAATCTGACCAAATTAGAGTCTTTTCCGGCAAATAGTATACTATACCGGTATAGCATAGTACAAATTCTTTGGTAAAGTATATCAGCAGTGAACTATAGAGAGTGCTGAGAAGAGCAACTTTGTAAGCAAGCATTTTTCTTCAATTTAAAGGTAAATTTACCAAAGTAAATTGTGCAAATCTGTGATTTATTGGCTGACTGGAAAGCTTTTCAGTCTGTAGGGGATGTCTCCAATTTGTGTTCAGTGAGGACGATTTGAATATTCATTTGAGTGTGTGAGTTTTAAAGGCTACTCTTCCAAACACTAATAACCTCTGCACCAAATTATAAATCTCTCATGACACTGACGATATTGATAGAAAAGCACACTTTCAAATCAGTTTTGTGATCTATTCAACAGCTGTTTGTTACCTTACACTATAATCACCTGTATCAGTGGTAATATAATATAAACAGAGACAAAATCCTGGATTCAACATTTTAATATCTCTTCTGACATGCCCGGTAATATTTCCCCAGGCTAAACAATTCAAATAATCCCCATACTGGTATTATCTTCCTTTGATTTGAAAATGTTAGACTGTACAATCTGCGGATTCTGATTGCCAACCTTAAACTTTGCGATATTTGTCGCTGGTTTGAATTATTAAAGACTACAACTTCCGCTGCTATAAATATATTTTACCATTTCTGTTCACAAACTGTGTTCCATGATTTGAAAATTATGGAGCAAGTGGGAAATACCCCTAAAAAAAATAAACTATTTTGTGGCAACCTTAGGTAGCCCCTTGGGATATACATCATCATTATCATGTCTCAATAAAAAAATCAAAAAAACATGTCACATTGGTTCAGTAAACATAGTTATCTTATATTGAATTTACCAATCTACTCGAACATCAAATTTACACATCCACAAATTTAAATCCTGCTTAGTTTTTTTTCCCCACATATGCTTATATAGCTCAGTGCTGACAATGATGCTGCAACCTACAAAATCCGTTATCTGGAAGAGTTGGGGCAAAATGGCGGCAATGGCTTCTCTAGAATCAGCTGAGGTCACAATCACCTTGACATCAAAAAGCAATGCCCAAATCCTAACAGCATCTAATACAAATTGATATGACAAGCATGTCTTGGGAATGTCCGCCCCAGTGATTTCTGCTCAGAAGATCCCAGAAACTGATAAGAACATTGCATGCACACCACAGAAACCTTTCTTGATATTCTCAAACGCAAAATCTACTTTCTCATTTTTAACCTTTGATAAATACATCAAATCAATTTCCTCGCTTCACAAAATTAAAACATTCATCTTTCTAGGAAATATCTTGATGGATTGTTGGTAATTTTATAACGATGCAAATATACTTGCATTACAATATAGTCACTTATTTTTGATTTCCTGGAAATGGACTTTGCATTATTGACAAGTCTACATAACTCTCTGCAAGAGTGTTGTACATGATAAAGTAGTACGTGCCTCAAAACCCATAAAGTGGGCAGTCTGACTTTCAATTTCAAGTGACTTGCTAGTCTACAGTCCATGCAAAACCAGAAAGATAAACACTTGGAAATTGGGTTGATAAGCATGATAATACGCATATGCTTTGCCAGTGCATAAGGACTTACTGTACATTCTTGAAACTTTAAAATGTCAATGGGCAATCATGTTGTAGCATTTCTATAATGAAGGGGGCTACATTATCTGGTGTATGTCTGTTTCATCAACTACTTTTAAACTGGCTTGCTGATCACACACATTGACATATGGCTAGAAGGGCTGTGACTGGTACATCTTTCCACGCTACAGTATCCTCTGTTGTAACATTGGCAACTGTTTATCTTGTGAACTGGGAAACTGGTACCCCGTACCCACACTGCAACATTTCATTGAAGAGTAAGTTCAGCAAGATCTCTGCCTTGAGCAAGACCATAAATGTCAAGGTTACCCATGATGCAACATTTGTAACACCACCTGATTCAGAAATGACAAGAGTATTTTACTTTCATGACCATGTCGTACACATGATTACCCATGATGCACTGTTCCATACCAGAAAAGGTCTTTCACAATTTCATCAACAGTGTTGTACAGCCCTGTAATTGTCCCTAATTGTCAAGTCAGACATCAAAACACAAGGGTGACAGAGCTAATCTTGTCCCTCAATCTCTTGTTACCAGTTTGACAATGTAATTTTCAGCGTTGATGTGGGATTATGATCGGTGCAAAGGGACAGGATATGAAATGACCAAGTTCACATCTCATTTTTCTATGAGGGTCAAACTTCCCGGTTTGACATCAATTGATCTGAAGAAGAAGCCAAGCTGTGCAGCAGCTCAGAGGGGTTCAGAAACTTGAGATAACAGATATATGTATGCTAAATCTGCCAATTCAAATCCATTATTAAACGCACACATTCTTGGAAGCAACAGAGAACAGACTGTAATGAAGTACCTTTCCATATAAATCACACGACAGGATATCAGTTAATATTGCCCCAGGAGGCATTTTACATCATCAAGTACTTTCCTATTCCGGTACTATTCCGGTACGATTCCGTATTTATATTCCACTTCATATCATATGACTCACTTGAATTCAAGTAATATTCCACCCTATAAATAATGGTGCAAGGTTTATGATTAATTACAGAATATCCATATTTGCAATCAGTAAATTCAAAACAATTTAGGATGTCCATCTACTTTCTGTCTATGTAGTTATCAATCACATTTTTATTTAAAATCATTTTACGTTTCTCTTTGGGCAAAATTTTCAAATTTTCAATTGCTGTACATTGTGTGAAACTTAATTTCACTAAGCCCTTGGCAAATAACTGGTTACTGTTCATGGAAGAGCTTTAGAATGCTTGACTGAAGCCTAACATATTTATATTAAACTATATAAGAATTGAAATCAAAGGATCTAACATGATATGATTGTACATACAATTGCTTTTGGGCTTAATGAAATGAGGGCTTAAAAATTTAATCAATAAGGTTGATTTCAAATGTTATGACAGTTCTATCATAAAGAAAAAAAATATTGTGAAAAAGTTTTCTTATGCATTTCGGAAAGTATATAAACAAGAATGAAAATACTAATTTCTTATCACTACATTAAATTGTATGATGGAAACTACACAAATAATATATCAAAATATTGGATCAAGACCTGGTTTGAACTTCAATGCACACAGCTGCACAACAAGCAACATTAGACTATGGTCAAAATTTCTGTTACAAGCAGCCAAAATCACATACATGATGCTTTACCGCAATTATCATAACAAACCTGCAATTGCGATCTGCATCAGAACACATGTTGAGAAAATGCTGATCTTGTTTTATTTACTTCCACCCAAGTCCACTACTCTCCCCATGAACAAAATGGAATGTTCCACTGACAGCACAGCTGATGCCAGTCACAGACCATAAACAGCGCGGTGCATCAAATTGAAGGGGCAAATCTGAGTTTACTGTGCAGTTTTCGCCTTAAAATGGAAGAAGCAGCCTCTAGCTGAATACGCATCACTGGTTGAAGACAGCTTGTGTAGACTGTGAAGTCTACAATGGGAAGTGCTTGCCAGCATGGATGTCTCATTGCCAACACAGACATTTCTGACTTATGTTATATCTAAACGGTATCCTCTCTTTTATCACGGTTTAACATAACAAATGAACTATTGATAGTACTTCATCCTTTCTCATAAACCAAAAAGAAATGTCAGTACATGAAAGCAACAAATTTTAGTGCTTGAAGAACACAAGAGAATTTCATTTGTACAAAGTATATTCCAAATACCGATGAGAGAGCACATCTTTTGATAATGATTCATTATCTTTGTAGCGTATATTCATGTACCTTAGCTCATGCATAGACTACCGGTACATGTAGAAGTTGACAAAACTGGTTTCACAAGGCAGTGAAGCCCTGTAAAACTTCGCATTAAAACTTGAGAGAGGAACAAAAGACAGAAAATGACATGATATGAACATTGTGATGGCTGGAATGCTATTGGCTGAGAAAGAGAGGCTTAATTTGTATGACAGGGCAGAGGTGAAGTGGGGACCATCTTGGCATTGACTCCTGAGGACCGCACTTGGAGTTTAATAATGACATAATAACTGAAGTTGACTACTTAAATATTCTTTCACACCAAACTTGGTCACGCAAACGTTACTGACACAGAAAGGCTTATGCACCGGGATAGAAATGTATGATAGATATGATCTTTAATAATAATAACTATATGCATACATGTAATACATGGATTTCAAAGCATTTCATGTCCTGTTGGATGTTGCCATACCAGAAAATCTGCCTTGTCCTATCTTGATTTGACAGAATTTTAAACTAATGCTGATGTAAAAATTTGGAGTATTGTAACCAAATGTCACCATCAGATTGTAAACTCACGGGGAGAAAGTCGTTTTAGGTTCGTCAGACAATACTGCGACATCCATTAAATGATAACGGCTAGGATGACAGGGAATTAACAATGACAGAATACAAGTGCACAACCCCCTAGGGAACATGGATGTGAGGATTCTGAGTTATGGAAAATCAGCAAGTGCATTACGAAAGGAACATGCACAGCCAATGACAAAACAATATAAGGTGATGGGGGGGGTCGATGAGTGATGCAACGTTAATAATTAATAAAAGATTGGATGCTACCTTGAGTCAAGAGACAGCTTCTCCACTTTCTGAACGCTGTATTTGTTGCGGGACCGAATCTTCAACATGTCTCAACGTGCAGAGCAGAGATCCAGTGTTAGTACGGACTTGCAAATTGTTATTGCTTCAAACACTTACACGGTCCTGGTGTTTGTATTTTTTTTGCATATTAAACTCAACTGATGATATTGTGTTAGCAAGAATCCAGGTGCCGCATTTAATTATCTTTATGGCAAGACGCTAGTTTCAATCATTTTGAAGGTTTTCAGCTTTGTGATTGGATACAGCAGACGGGAGATGATGTCGTTGCTGACGACGACGACGATGATGATGATGACAATGCGTAAGGAAGTTCCAGCAAATTTGGTCTTCAATTCGTGATGGGATTACATAATGAACTGGTCACAGGTGACATAATACAAGATCTTGCATCAGTTTTTCTGTGTTCACACCAGCAAGGAATGAAAGAGTAAGAGAAAATTCAAAGATGAAAATACCCATTTTTTACAAGAATAAATTGATGTAATAATTTACAACGCTTCTCCATTTATTGCCTCTAATGCTGCACATCACGACTGACGCCAGGACAAAAATGCGCCAGATTTCGTAACCAGTACCACACCTTTAGAAAACAAAATGCTCAGGTGCAGAATTCTTTACTGAATTATACATGACCAGATGTTATGAAATTCAGCTGATAGTACAAACCTCCCTTTCGATCTGAAGCTCAAAGCTCCTTTCTCAGAGTAAATCAAACCCTGTGGCTGACGGAAGACGGCTTTCAAAGATGCACGACAAAAACACATCAACAACAGGGTAACTCTATTAGAGTTGGAAACAATAATACCTTATCTGGGATGTCTATCTGTTTGACTGACAGATTTTCTGAGAAGTTGGTCCGCTTGCGTGACTACACTGTTCCTCACCCTGACGACCTCGTTCGACGACAGGCGATTAATCCTCGTTAATTTATTTTTTTTCTAATCCCCATGTGCTCTGCAAAGATCATCTCTTTTCTCATTAAGGCACAACCCGGTGAAAAAAAGTTGACCACGTTAATCAGACAAGAACAAAAACAGCAATTTAATGACTATATACACCAGATAATTTGTGAAACTAATGATGCGAGAGCATCCTCTGGATAATGACAAATGTCCTTTGACATACTTGTCACTCTGCCATGCAAATTTCTCATCACTGTCAAACCCATGGCAAACTTTTTAATCGTTTTCTTGAAGGCCGTTACGAAAAACACAAAGTTTGGAGATGGCTGGGATGATATATTCTGAAATGATGACTCAGGCAATATGAAAGAACACATTGATCAACATTTGAAACACTTTATGGTGAAAATGGTGAGTTGTGAATCAGGAGTACAGCTTTCAGATTTAACAGAACAAATTTTTCTGCACAAAATTATCACTATTAGAACTGAAGAATCCATTGTAGAGTAACGAGGATATATGAAGTTTATTTATCCATTCACCCCCCCTCCCTGTAAAAAGGTTCACATTTCCCCCCTCCCCCTCCCTGTAAAAAGGTTCACATTCATCATTGATTGCAATCTGGATTGATTCAAACTGTGAAGGGGTTAATTATGAAAAATATCATTGATGAATAGACCACATTTATGGAGCTGCAAAGGCATATAGGACTTTGTGTCAATCTTTTTACTGTAATACTACAGTGCTATACATGTAGTTGCAAAAATCTATGTGAAAAATACTGTTAAATTTGGCATAGAACTTGAGTTGATTTATGCCCCAAAATGTTAAAACAGTATCATCAGATGCTAATCCAGAGTGTTCAGAGTCAGAATAAGGTTGAAGGGACTGTTAATAAGCTGGTCTGGTTTTCATGGGGCACATTTTAATCATCGTGTGTGTGCACATTTGCTTTGTTGATAAAAGGAACAAAATGTCACTATCTTAAAAATATCACTTGGTGAAACTCGAGAAACCAGCAACAAAGTTGCAGGAACTTCTACAGCTAGAATTTTTCGTTAGAAGGGCTAGAAGCAAAACTATAATCATTTGTGGCAGGTTGGCTACTTCCCGTTGTAGATATTACTCAGGTTTGCTGTTTAATATGTTGCTAGTTGACTGATTTTGGTTGATGAAATATCCATGGGGGAGGCACTTAACAATTCCAATACCAAACACAAGTCTAGGCCATCTCACAACTAACTTCCCACAAAACATGTGGGAATATGTATATTGTAGACAGGTGTGCACGTCAAAGCTAAGATCCCAGTAGGGACCAATCAAAGCTGAGCAGCTGGCTATGAAGGGTGAAATTCACTAACGTTGACGAGAAAAAATCAGTAAATCATTGAGACCATGGCAGACTTTCTAATTTACACTGGTGAACTCCTTAAACACTGCTACAAAGTAAACTTAGAATCAAGGCTGCATTAATTAAAATGCACAGAACTGTTTGTCAAGGATATACAAAGCTGACATATTTGTCCCTCCAAAAAAGTGTTATCTTGCTGAAAACGTTGAAAAATAATTTTTATTCAGACTAAATTAATCAAAAGCTGGCAAAAAATTCTTACAGGAAAATCTGAGTATTTAAGCTTGGTGAAACATGTTTACAACCTAGCATAACAACGGATACAGTACCACACTGTCTCTATGGATATTTTTTTTTGCAACTTGCAAGTGTTTGTTTTTCTTCGGTGATACATGTTGTTTTTTCTCTGCAAGATCAGGGGCCTTGCAAAAACAGATGGTTCATGTTTTCTGAAAAAACATATGATTTTGCCCTACCTTTCAATAAATGTGCAGAATACAATTTTTTCCATAAATTTTGATAAAAAGTTGGAATGAATCATCTCATTACTTCAATATTTACAACATTCTTGGAAATATTGCCAGAGTTATGATGATGATGATGGTAATGATGATGATGATGATGGTAATGATGATGATAATTACTGTGATCACAGTGATGGTACCAATAATACAAACAATATTACATGAGCACTAATGACTTTATGTAATGTTTATATATTAGGTATTATTCATAGCATTGAATGCCGATGCAATTCAGTCAACAATGGGTACTATTGCCCTTGTCTAGAAGAAGCAGGCAATAGCATGATATTATTGCCCTGGTGAACAATGATGTATACCAGGTATACTAGGAGCATTATTGTTAGGGTGACCGTACGATTTTTAAAACTGAAATATTTTGCCAAAATCTTGATGGCACCTGTTGAAAGTGTTGGTACAAAGTCCAAATCTGAAAAAATAATTTGGCTAATTAGCATGATCACAATTTGGCAGCCTCTGGAAAATCAAAGTTTCCAAATGCTTTCCATGAGAATATTGTAATGAGGAATAATGAGACAATATGACCAAAAATTGGATCAAATATTGTTAAAATGGCTCAAAGATGACTAACTGTACAATAATGAGTCTGGTGAAAGGTGCATTGATAGTTTCCAAATTATTTCTGTGAGAATTGTATGGGCCGATGAGTCCCAGCGAAAGAAAATGGAAGATTGTCCTCACGCTGACCTTTGTGTTTACAGTATCATGGATACAAGCCATTATTTCTAGTCAGAGACAGGTGCACTCCGGTGAAAAAGCACATTGTTCAAGTACGGAACTATTGCGAACTTTACTTCCTGCTTTGGAAAAACTGGGGGCGCTAATTTGCGCTGCATAGCTGCGCTCTTAGAGCACAAAACACGTAGAAAAATATCTAAGGTACAATTTGCCCGCATGGCCATTCCTTCCCTCCTGGAAAATGATGCCAAAAGTCATAGCTGTTTCAAAGTAAAAATTACGTCAGCAGTTTCTCAGAAGAAAAAGACCTTTTTAGGAAATTTTTGCACTCATCTTGACTTCCTAGTCTTCACAACATTCACTGTGAAATGCAAGTGTTTCCGTTCACGCGATCTCTCATAGTGACCATTCGCGTGCGAGTAGACGACCTTCAAGATGGCGTCCCGTCTGACGCTTGTTGACAAAATGTGTTCATAAACTTCAAGATTTTCACGTCATTACCTTGTTCATACACATAAATGTGCACAACTGTTGCATACTTAAGGTGAATTTGTACAATATATCACTACCTGGGTCACCCTTTATGCCTTCGATTTCGAGCATTCACTCTCAGAAAACTTGTGTCAGCCCCATTGTAGGGAATAGGAGGGCCTCTCGTCCGGTCACCCTATCATTGTATTGGTCTGTCAAAGTTTCAAAGTGCAGTCCCACCACCAAATAGATTTCTCTGGAGGCAGTGATACAGTTATTTGCTAAATCGGCACTTCCATAATGAAAGGGATAAGAGCACTCAAATACACCTCAACAAATCAAATACCCTGGGTATTCAACATAGATTGTGTACACACTAATCAGTGAGCATTGGTGAGTGGGTTCAAATGGATTGTGGATTAAAATGGACTGATCTGTGAGTTTAGTGTGGACGGATTAAACAAGATTGATTTGTGAATCGGTTGGGCAGACTAAGTGATGTCTTTGAGTTTTGTCTCAGCCTGCAAATGTGACAACAATGGCACTCATTACAAGACTTGCACAACATTGAGAAATCTAGCTCGTCCGCTGTAAAAGTTAATTTGTCTCGGCTTTTGTCACACAGGTGTTGACCCCTAACATATCACGCAAAAAGTTTGCTTTCAAATCGTGATATGACAAGCAATGTTCACTTAATTCCGGCTTGCGACACATCCGTAATACCTCCTCATCCGAATGAAAGAAAGTGCATATAGAACAGAATTACCCATCCATCAATGACTTGATTTCAGTGACTTGTAATTAGCAAAGTTAATTAGAAGTGTATGCAAGGCCGTATTACAGTGCTGCATTCTGAAAAATATACACGACATGTCACACAAAGCAAACTATGAGTCATCTCTGCTACAAAATGTAAATGAGATGAAGTAATTTCCTGGGACTTCCTGGGGCAATTTTGTTTGTTTAGTTTTACTGTAAGATTTGTGAATCTTTGCCTGCTGAATAGAATATTTTGGAGATGAAAGTCACACAGACTGCCCCATTTTTCTCATAGGTTATGAGTTGTACTAGTCAAGTTGAATGCTCGCATAGTATCCGACTATTAGTCCTCCTTGTTCCAAACTTTCTAAGGAAACTGACCTTGAACTTTTTTGTTCTTACAGAAACTTGACATTGAATCAGCAGTATGGGAAAATGGATCAAAGAATTCTTTGAATGCTTTTACCAGACTTCTCTGAATGGGTAAAATTTGAGAGGAAGTCGATTTTAAATCACAAAGCCTTGAAATGAAAGAGGCACAGAAGAGAGAAATCACAAAAGTGTGATTTGGGGTTTTTTCCCATTCAGACATATACACATGTAAAAATCCAATTCAGCAGATACATTTACTGCAGAGATGAGGGTGGACCACATCATGCAATGCCTCACCCATTTCACTTCATCCAGTTTCCAACTCTCCATCCAATCCTTAATCACCCATGTTTCTGCTGCAGTTTGATAACGCAGCTGAATGAAGGTTTTTTCTGCTTTTTGCTAGATCTTCCTCTCATATTATTAGGATTGCCTTGATATACAAAGGGAGGGAGGGAAGAATTCAGGTGAAACTGTTTGCAATACCCCCATAAACATTTACCACCTTTCCGCCCACACTGAATAGATCTATCTCGTCTGCCACCTACAGCTCACTCTGCACAATTTGGTATATTACCGGGTAAACACTTTACCTGTCATACACATTTTCTATCAGCTTAACATACTGACAGGGGTTTCAGTAAGTTTTGAAGTAGAGGGCAATTAAAGGGACATTATTTGTATCTTTTGACTTTTTTTTCATTTTTTCGATGACTGAAATCCCCGATCAAATCAATGGGAGACCTAAAGTGTGACTATGGACGGCTTCAAGATATGTAAAACCACCTTCTTGCTCTTTTGAACCAACCGCCATGTTTGAACCCCAGCACATGACCAATATTACTACGCATACGTCAACCATCAAAGTACAGCTGGAGCGTGAAAGGCCTGTGACCTACACACTAACTTCAGCACAACGGATATCGAGGAGTACACGGCGCATAAACAAATGCACGTATCACAAACTACTGTCAAATAGTGAAACTGAGCAGGGCATTTGCTTGTAAGTTTGATTTTAGTATCGATGACACGGACTGTGAAACAAATAAAACCATAGACGCAATTGGGTCAATGGTAAAACTAAAACGATGTCAGATTGCTGTGGTGATAGTGCCATAGGTACAGAGTAATGCATTTCCTGTGCATTTGATCGTTAGCAAATCTTCGTCAACTTTTAAGATTTTTAGGGCATTTTCTTGCCATTACGTTGGTTCGTTTTACAAACACGACATGATCACTTGTTGAACCTGGAAACATCGCACTCGGACTGAAACTGCACGGTGTGTAGCATCGGTGACATTGTGATGACACCGTGCCGGGCGAGTACTGTCATTGATACTGCTCGCGATTGGAGTCACCTCTCGACACACGAGATCTGTTTGAATGTTGTTATTATCTGTGCATCGTGTAATTATTTGTATCAGTTGAATCGCATTTCGAACCAAAAGTGAGTACATCGCAATGACAGTTGCCTAGACCCGTTCGCTTACGGCCTCTGTGCCTCCGACCCACTCCCAAAAGTGGGCTTTACGTAAGAAGCGCAGCTGAGCACATCGTGTACCTAAAGCCCTGCGTACGGCCTCCACGCCGTGTAACGCCGGGAACACACAGACCTGTACGCAGGGCTAATCGTGTACCCAGGCGAGGTGGGTGTGCTTGAAAACGAAACTCAATGCAAGTTTGGGATTAAAAATGGGTTGTTTTTGGTGGAGAAACTGCACGCCGCAACCGAGGTACTGCCAGCGGTTTGGCACAGCCCTGCCACGCAGAGTTAGCTTTCACCCAACAATGTACATAATGTACGTGTCAGTCGCCAAAGTACATTGCTCAATTTCGCGATCACCTCGACAATAACGTGACTGTCTACTGAAGTTAAATATCCCTTCATTTTACTCTGTTTTCACATTTCTATGCCCAAAGACTTTGGGCAAGTCTACATATGCATATGGAGGAACAAACGAGATGAAAAAGATCCGCAATTATAGGCCTTGTCGTCGTCAGCTGGTACTGGTAGGCATTTGAAATGGCCATTCTAAAATGTGCTCTGTAGCAGCAAAGAATGGTGTATCTAAGAGCAGGATTGGCCGTCAAGATCTCCATGAAAAACTGACCGTCAAAATGTAACTGAGCAAACGGGATCGGTAATAGGGAATCCCGAAACTGCAATACTGCGCTTTCGACTGTCACTTCGTGTGGTTTATTTTTTTACACGCGGATGCTTACAGCGGCCTAGATAGCAGTTAGCAGTGTGGTCTGATCGCAGGTCAACCTGAGGTTAACATTACCCTCCATTAACCTCAGACCCAAGGTTTTTCTATACGGTGTACGCAAACGGGATGGAAGTTGTCTATGGTCGACCGTTTTTTAAGACATCTTTCAGTAAGTCGAATAACATTATCAACTGCTTGTTTGCAACAATATGAGGTCAAAAGATACAAATAATGTCCCTTTAAGACAAAGTAAGCGGCTTTCTAGAAGGTAACAAAATTATCTATCAAAGAGTATCAATTTTCTCAAAAAGTAGCTGGCGAACCGGTCAATTTTACTGCCTGCCGCATCTCAATAAAACCCCTACATGGCACGTGTCATGTAAGAAGAGCAGAAATCCTCATTCTATTCGACGGAGCAGGCCAGAGACTTTCAAATCCCAGGTTCAAATCACAGTGATAAACACTGCTGTCTTGCTTAGTAGTGCCACAAACAATCCCTATGACACAGGCATGGGCCTTGACAAAATCACAAATCCAAGCAAAATATACAGTTTACATAGAAGTAAAAAATAAACACAAATACTATGATGTTAAATTTTAGAGAATTCACTGATAGAGGGGCCAAAAAGGTTCATGAATTTATGTTGACTTTCTTGCAAGTATATAGCATACAAATTTTAATGTGACATTGCCTGTATGTGCAACTATGGTTGGCTTGCAAAACACATTCTCATTTTCCACAAATTAAAAATTTGCTTTCTGAAGGGAACGTGAACATATCAGCAAATTGCAACTGATGCTTCCAAGGGCAAATTGAGCTCCGAAGCGGAGATTACAGAAGACTCCATTTAATTTTGTTTCTTTATATTCAAGTGGCCTTCACCTCCTGTGAAAACAGGACAGCAGACTTCAAGGGCAGTAATACAAATGAAGATGAATTTAAATGAAGTCTCTGTGTCATTAACCATTAATATTATTTAGATTGAATCATTGTGCTGCTTTGTACGCATTTGACCTTAATCTTCTATGAAAACAGGATAACATACTCCAAGGTCAGTCTACAAATTGAGGTTAAACGGGAATGAAATCGCTACGTTATTAGCATTGATATTATTTAGATTGAATCGTTACGTGGTTATTATCTGGTGTATATTTCCCTGTTTGACAAACCGATCACGTCAGCTGAAAAAAATATGGTGGTTGTACTGAAGTGCATGACAACTGAAAAAGAAGGGGATGACAACCCCTTGTGGGAGAAATAAGTGTTGTCTAGGGGTATCTTTACTGGCAAGAAATACAGGTATGCCCCCTAAGACAATGTTAAAATGTACAGCTTAGCTGAATCCTTCAATTTTGCTCTAATTCAGAAGTATGGAAGTGTGGAGAAAGAAATTATAATCAGCATACAAATACACCGAAATTCAGTTGATTCTGAACAAGGTCTGACCCATGCAGTTTTATGAAAAGTGGCAAAGTGAGAGGAAAGGAATTCAACCTTTTAAACCCACATGATATCTTTCAACAGATTCAATCACCTTGTTGAAAACTATGGGAATACATGAAAGTCTGGTGGTGGAGAAAAGAGGGGTATATCTGTAGTCTACTTTATTTTGAATCAATACACACTGAAGGTAAGTTTTGATGTATCTTGGAGCAACAAATCTTAGAGGTGGGGGTCAATTTTGACAGACCGGCAATCATTCTACCTATCCATCTTGCAATAATACTAGCTGTCAAGGCATGATCAATCGTCCTCTTAATGGAATTCAGGGGAAAATAATACTTTTTTCTTTTAGTTTCACTTCCCTTCTTCATTAAAGAATTACAGAAACAAAACTGAGTACAGGAAGAACAGTATCCCTAACCATGCTGTTGTTTCAATGCTGACATTGGATGCTTACACCGGAAAATGCCGATGTGGAAAGGTTATTTGAATTTTTATATAAAAAGATGACGACCATGGTAAAGGTTAGGCTTGTTTCACTTTGAACCCTTTCACAACAGCAGAACAGTTTTACCATAATTTTAGAGCGGACATTGACCTATATATGGAACATTACACAAAAGGCTCAAGGAGGTGGATGTGGACGTTGAGGGGTGGGGAAAGCATTATATGGTCAAATTGTGAACTGCAAAAACTTTTTAAAAATCGACCAATACTACTGTTGACACTTTTGCCATCGTTTTTCATATCATTGATGTCAATAATTTGGGTAATCTTTGCCAGCTGGGAGATACAGGGTATAGAGACAGACATCATGATTTCGATCATGTGGAGGGACTGAGTCTGTTTTTCAATCAGAAGTCTCACATGAGATGCAACTTCAGGGAGGGGTTGAGGTAAGGTGAGGTAAGCTGCGTGGGGATAAAAGAAACCACACACAATAAGTGATCTCTCTCCCCATATCAGTACCTTATACATCTTCCGAAGGTTGACACAATTCCCCAGATGAAGAGGATATCAAATGTCACATACTACCCCGTACCTAATCATTTTTTAAATCAATATCATCATCCTATACAATGAGATCACGTTGCCAAGGTGATAATTTACTGTCTTTATATCTCGTCATTATCCACTACAAGTTTCTCTTGACAGTTGAAGAGGCGCTGTTCATGTGTCTCATTATTCTGGTTTATTGCTCATGAAATGAAATATTAAAACTTTTTATTTGCAGAGGAGAATATGGCTATAATTCATTCTTTTCAACGTTTTAATGCTTTATTTCCACTATGTTAAATTTTGACAGATTTGACCATCAAAACTATGCTGTACACAATGTGACTTTCTCTTCAAATTATGTCATTTTGTCTGATAAGAGAATCATTATAATGGGATGGGATTGAAAAACAAAGACATTCACAAAATTAACAAAGACGTGATGGTGGAGACAGAGGGTGTTGCGAATTGGATCAAAGATTCACATGTACTTTTACCCTATTTTCACTGTTGTTATGTTACCGTTAGTTTCCCTGGAAACTGTTCTTATCTTCAGGGAGGAAAACAGAATGACAAATAGTTGATGTAATTTTCTACAGTTCAAGCTATCAATGCACACATAAGTGGTGCCATCAAGGCTCCATATCTCCTGAGACCCTTTGCTGTGGATTTGGTCTCTCAACAGCCAAGGTCAAACTGACAGTGACGCTACACAACCAATGATATTTTGCACCTTTGGAACCATGGATAATTAAAGTACATCCTTGTTCACATAAACTGACTACGTTCAATTTCAAATCCCCTCTCTTCAACTGAACCACAGCTTGGGAGTGCCAGAATCGATTACAAGGATTTATGATGTGAACTGCCAAAAAGGCAAAAATATTACTGAAATAGGTGGTTAAAACTTAAAACTGCTGACAGCTTATCATACTGCAGCAAATATTTTGAAGAGAAATCTGAATATTGATACAGTATCAAGACTGTACATAGTTTCTACACTGTAACCGTTAGATATAGATGGTTTGGAAATTTGCACCATAATCTGAATAGAACCCATCCACATTATCATTATTGTAATTCCTTACACGTGAGTAAATTTCACTTCATGGGAATACAGCTTTTTTTCAATTCAACTCATTTCTCATACAAATATCCACCCTGATTATTCCTGATTGCAAACATTAATCATATGTATTGGACACAAATGTCACTTAAATGGAATGTAACGGATTAAACGATTAAGAAATCTCCTGTCCCCGGCATTAAAATCACTGCAATGATTATCTTCATCATCATCATTGCATCATTCTATATTGTCACTATCATTTATTTCCTGCAGTTGTTGAAAATGACTTTTTTTTTTTCATTGATCGCTCAGGGAGTTGCGTATTTTTGCTTGGGAGAAGTCAGCATGTGCAATTTTTATTACGAGACAAATTTATAGAAAGCGCAAAAACAAAGAGAAATTGTTTGCCATGTAAGGCTGGATTGTTATAATGAATAAGAAAACCAGCCTTATTTTGTGCATTGTGTTGAGAGAATAAAAATGTGTTTGCGACTGAATATCAGGTATGTGATTTTAAAACAGGTGTGTATTTCCTATTTAACAGAGATGTTATTGAACACTCATGGGGCACTGGCACATTTTATGAGCTACCTACTCCCACTTGGGCGATGAAAAAATCCAGGTTTCTACTCGTAAAAGAAATTTGTCATCTTCGCGAAGGCTCTACAGCATGCCCGGAGACTTGAAGTCAATGCCAATCAAACTCGGGTTCTTTCCAATGAGTCATTCTATGTCTACAAGGGGATAGACAAGATTGAACTAAACAAGAAAACACGGTAATTGGGTGATAATTTCAGTAATTTGACTGGAGGGTGGCATTCAAAACTGACTGAATGAAAATTCATAGAGACCTCAATTACTGTCGCGAAAGATGTTTTATAATTGCTTGATTTGAATTAAAATCATATTTTGACATTTTGGCCGCCCCAGGAAATATTTCTATCAACAGTGTGTGTTGACTAGATCTGAGCTGAGCTGAGTGAAAACAGGTAAACAAAATGTTTTCCATTTATTATTACCTATTATTCAAACTTGTCGAACTTGCTAAATGCCAAAACATTTGTCATTTCGAAAGATATAATATAAACATAGGCCAAAGTCCCTGAAGCTACTATAGACATGGATATAAAATTAAGTATTTCCTGACTGCATGAAATTATCTCACTAAGGTCATCCTAGGGAAACCAAATATTAAAGCTGTCTGACCAGCGTTTTGAAAAAACAAGCGACTCAACAGTTGACAGAGCTCTACTGTGTTATGTAGAGAACAACCTTTTGTGACACATGTATTGATGAAGAAGGTGGATATCTTTGATAGCTCATTTCAGGATGGCTTGACCAAAAATAGAAAAAAAAATTCCGTAAAAAATACAGATTTGCAATTTCATCACAATTTTAACAAATCCAAGTTGGGTTATCCCTGGGGACCTGTATACCAAATAACAATGCTGTCTGACCAGTTGTTATGAAGAAGAAGAAGATTTTTTACCACAAAGGCCTTTTTAGGTGCCAATTTGCACATTTTCAACAATATCAGAAATTAATAAAAATAATTTCTGAAAATCATATATTTTATCCACACAACAAATATCAAATCAGTAAGTACTGCAGTTGTCAAGATATTAGAGTGGACGGACGCCTCATAAACGGACATACATACATACATACATACATACATACATAGTATACATACATACTGAGAGTGCATGCCGGACAGATACCCATCCCAATAGCTTCTATAGACTATATTCGTCTATAGTAGCTAATAAACGAGAGTTAATTACATTCTAAGTAAACAAATCTTGCTAAATCAAGATTTTTGTCATAAAAAAACAGCATATCTGTCAGGTTATAAAGAATCTTAAGCTGGTTATCTTTTTATCAGTATTTTCATCCTATTAACCAAGCACATTTTAACTTTCAAATTAACATTGCAAGTAAGTTCTGTTGAATAAGTTGAGACTGTACATACTCAGAGAAAGCACACTGAAGAGACAAATGTTTGAAACTTAAGAAGTTCAAGGTAATCAAAAGCATCATGTAACACTTTCATTGCATTGTTTACACAGATAGCATAATTGCTATAAATAGCACATGAGGAATCTTACATCCCAGCTTTACCATAAAAACCCTATCACTTTGACCACTCTTTTAATTTACCAGTAACCACTCTATGTTTTTCCTCAAAAAGTAATTTTATTTTATCCTTACCAAGTCAACCATAAATGGAAATTAGAACTTTCTCTATCTCTACTTATTTGACCACCCTATCATGACAAACTATTATGAGCAATTTCTTTTAGATAACATACAGGGCACAATAAATGATGGTTCAGAATATGTCAAAGTTGGGATTCAGGAAAGTTGCCTTTATGTTTTAATCCTCCAAGATGGTAAGCACTTCACTATGAACTGTCAAAAAAAGTTGAACTTTCTGATAATTCTACACTAAAATTATTTTGGCTTTGATGATTTCCAATTAATTGATTGAATTATTTATAATCATATTAATTTTTTTTTTCTGGGTGAATTGATAGGGTTTATACAGTACAAGAATTACATACAATGTAAGTCAAATTTTGATCAAAATGACAAAAAAATTGCTTAAAAATACACATTTGCATATTTCATCACAATTTGAACAAATCTAAGTTGGGTTGTCCCTAGGGACCTGTATACCAAATAACAAAGCTGTCTGACCAGCGGTTATGAGGAAGAAGATTTTTTACCAAAAACACCTTTTTTGGCATTAATTTGCCTATTTTCAACAATATCAAAAAATTAAAAAAAATAGTTTCTCAAAATCATATTTTTCATTTACACAACAAATATCAAATCAGTAAGTACTGCGGTTCTCAAGATATTTGAGTGGACGGACGCCTCACAAACGGACATACATACATACATACATACACACATACAGACTGACGACGGACGCCGGACGGATACCCATCCCAATAGCTTCTATAGACTATAGTCTATAATAGCTAAAAACAAACAGAATTCTGAGATGGAAGATATCATCATATGACAAATGTTATAAATTGTTCATAATTTTGTTTAATTTTTCTGTTTCATGAACCTACCATTAACACCAAAGTTTGAAACCTGGTCCACAAATCTATAAAAGTGGCAGGGTTTTATGTAAAATACAACCTGGTTCTTTGACCTAGCAGTTTGATACTCAGACACCTGTTAGCTTTGATCGGACCTGTTTGAAAGTCACAAAGGAAAAGTGGACAAGTTCGCAAATTTATACCCAGTACTATAATCTCACTATTGCAGAGGGACACGGAAGTGCCCCCTTGTTACTTATTCCCCTGGTGTTCGTTTGTTCAGAATTACTGATCTCAAGCACTTGATTGCAAGTACAAGCAGATGGATGGAAGGATATATACGTATATAGGCACCTGGTTAAAATGCATGAAGAGTTTACATATCTACATTATCAACAAAGCAATACGATGTCCATAACTTCAATGACACTGTAAGTACGATAAATATGGAATTAGTGAATTATTTCCAAAAAAAGTTTAAATTATAACTGTACAGGTCATGGTATAGGTAGATAGTGTAGGGCCAAACCTTACAGCGAAAGAAAACCATACAGCAAAAGATAAATATTTGTCATTTTGCTGACTATATTTTATCAACCACAATGCAAACATCAAATGAAAAAAATCATGTGACAGATGCCATATATGCACCCTTCTTGAGTGACACTTTGAGTTTGTTACAAACGCAGACAATTTCATGGAGCTGTTTCTGCAACTCAAGTGTTTTGACAGAGAGTTGTCAATCTGTCGCCAAGGTCAGCCTCTATTAATTACGACATTTGGCGGGGTGAATTTGAATAAGTGATTAATGTTGCCTGGTTATTCTGCAAACTGCCCGCACATGAGTTGAACTCAGCCGATCAAAAACATACACATTTTCAGAGAACTGTTGGAAAATTGAACACCAATAGCTGCACAAGATTTCCTCTACTTCAACTTTGATAAAAGTTACTCTTGCCTTGCTGAGAATAATCATACTTGTTCTCTTTGCAAGTGAAATGGTGCAGGTTTTTTTACTGAAATTTACATTCACAAGAAAATTCTTTATTTTGGAAAGATTTATTGGCGAATACAAATTTTTTCTGTCCATCACATCATTAAAATAGACATTCTACTATTTTTAAAGGACTGCCCCGAGCAACGATGGTTGTAAACTGATTAATAAAAACCACAGAGTGAAAAATGCTATAAATCAGTACATGATTTTGGCAGAGCTGGAAGATAACTCACTCTTTAACATACCCTATACTAGACAATAACGACAAAAAGACTGAAATCTCAATTTGAAAGTAACTATAACATAATTTGGAGAGGGAAACGACGGCTAAAAAATGTTTTTTATCTACAGGTAGCCGTCAAATTCTTGATTTCTTTGCCATGTATTACACTGTAAGCTTTCTTGTATAGATTTCTTCTATTAAAATGCGCACACATTTTCCAAAGGTGACTTGAAAAATTTCACCTTTTTCATAAAACTTGGTCTGAAAGACATGTTTGTGAGATGACATGCTTATTCATAATTGTACATCTTTTTCATAGTTAGCGAGAGTGCATTTACGTTTATTGTAATAACTTCACAGAGGGTCACTTTTTGCTCTTTTTTGTTGCACATTACATGATTAAACGCGGCCATCATGTTCTGAGTCACAATAGAGGAAATTGATACTGAAACATCAATAAACTGCAAAATGAATTTTTCATCCCATTACTCACAATGCTGTGACATGTTGCTGATAAAACCAATCCGATATTCAGAAAGTATGTCATTATATGTATGATCAGATACCCCAAATAATGGTATGCATTGGAGCAATCATATATCAGACTTTTGTCATATTTATGTAAATTTTATCGATCTTTTACCCTTGCAGCACTATTGTTTGGCCCAAACCCATCATTATTCATGGTGATTTTGGACCTGTTTATAAGGAATTGGGTTGAATAGTTAATAAAGCCACAGAATTTTAGCCTAGCACTTCGGAATGAACTAGACAAAAATACATGCAGACTACAAAGCTACATTTGAAGCCATATTTCTATTCCTTGTCTTGCCTATAGAACTATGATACAAATGGAGAGAGTAACTTTGTATGCTGATGGACTCTTTCTTTCTCTGACCTTGAAACTCTGTCTATCACTAGGCAACCAAGAAATCACCACTTGCTTCCCTCATCCCTTATCTCCCTGTATATGGAATCACCCATCCTGCTCCGAACAATAAGGACATACCAAAGTCTGTTGGTCCAAGGGTTTTGGAAAATCCATAGCCAAGATTTTTATGACTCAAAAAGTTCAACTGGGACCGGAAAGAAAGCCAGACAGATGGCGCGGGAGAAATACACTCGAGGAGAAAAAAAATGATGAATTTATGACAGAATCTGACAGTTATACAACACTTATATAACAGTCTTATCAGCCAGGTTTTGAACCGCCTTCCGCATTTCACAGGTCATCCAGAAGTCATGACTTGAAATCAGCGTGTGATAGAGGCAATAAATGGAGCAATAACACCACATCGAAAAAATTTCCTATGTATTTTATCGATTTGAGAGAAAAATTTCCTACGTCTTTAATGGCTTTGTGAAAAACCTTCCTTTCAATATACAGAAGGCAATCAAAATATCCATTAGAAACTTTCCATTGCATGTTAATGACAGCCACGATGACGTGTGCCAATCTACTTGTATTTAGAGAAAGACGCTCTGAGGTCACTCAATTTTTGTTCAAAATGGAAAAATCTTGAACATTTCGCAATTATAATGCTTCTCAGATAGTCTACAGTATAGTAATTACCTTTTATAAAAGCAGTCTCTTGACAGTGATGCATAGCTGTGTAGATGTATTTTGATCGCAGTGAATGAAGCAGAATTGTTCAGTTTTCAAATCTCTGAGGTGCTGATTCACGAAGAAGCAGACGTACGTCATCACAGTTTTGAAGTATGCAATGGACATGTACGTTCATCAGCAGAGGCCAGTACATCACATCTGAACTTCGAGATCATCGTAAGAGTACGTTTTACGACAAAACTTGTCCAAGACACGAGCTGTCTCCATATAAAGGGCTCGTACTTGCGTTACTTTAGTGCCCTCCTTTGTGACTCCCTAACTTAAGCCCATGCCATGGAGTACGTAATGGTGAGTTGTCTAGGTGGGCGTCATACGCCACACACAGCAATAGACTGGCATGTTCATCACCTGGAGCTTCCAAGGGTGTGCCTCTCTGGATTAAAACAGGTTGGGTGAAAACAAAACCATGTGACTAGTCCCGGTCAACTAAGTCCATCCCCAGTGACAATTAAATGTCAATAAATCCTTCCAGTCCAGGTACACACACTTTCTCCTTTCTCACGTGCAAAGAGGTGCAAATGCGATTCCACCCGCCAAAATCAGCTTCAGTCCAAAATTCACGTCATTTAGGACATAATGCTGACCGTCAGAAACGAGTTCTTCAAAAACGGCAGATTTCAAAAGCCTACAACGATAACATCTGAATGGGGCATAACATATGTAGAAACACCATACCGTGGTTTATTCATGTAGCTGTGATCACAGGAAGCAATGGAAAACAGTGATGAGTGCTAGCGACAGGGGAGAGACCATTTTGATCTGCGTAGGAGGCAAAGTTCTCTTTGAGGGAAGGCAATTACATGTGACTAAATACTGAACAAATTTCTTTGTGGCTCACTTTCTTTCTCAATCATACATGCAGTTATCTAGCCATCTGTCTTCTGCTATTCCTGATCATGCAACTCTTCCCCAAACTAGCTAGTTCAGTCAACGGTAGCGATCAAATGTCATCTACGGAATCGAACTGTGAGGACAGACAACCCCTCCGATTCCTCTACATCCCTGCTTTGAAATGGATCTGCCTGTATTACAATGAGCTGGCACACGCACTTCTCAATCGCGTAATCACAATGTAGCTCATTCCCCTTGAACTGTTGCCATGACAACATTTGGTATGTCGGCCATCTTCCTCAGCGTGTGCATCAGGGCTCACATTCAAACTGTTGCACAATGGCAATGAACGCTAACACACCCATCATGCCATGCACCGACCTCACTGACCTTCATGTTTCTGATGATACTGCAAAAAAACTGAGGTCATTCCTCCAAAATCAAACAAACTTTCAACCATTCAATTCGATAAGCTTGTATCTGATAAATTTAACCTCTTTGATAAATTCCAAGTAACAGAAATTATGTGAAAAATATTCAACAAAACAGGGTCCTGATGTACGTATGCCCTATTGGTGAAATGTCACTCACTTACAGCTATAGCACAAAACCTACACGTTGATCTGTGACAAAAATAAAAAAAAATAAAAAATAAAATTGAACGTGGGCAGAATTTCATGGCATGCAACATAGCACTCAGAAAAACTAAATTACACTTTTGAGATAAAAAACACTGATGCTATGAGCCCCTTGGGAAATTTACACTTCTACGCAATAAATTTTTACCTTCTTTACTCACAGCTATAAATTATCACTGAAATTTGAAATCATCATTTGATAAACTACAGACCAGAACTCCAAGGGTATCATGCTGTCAGATCTCTCAGATACCACAGTTCAGGTTTCTGTTCCGCTGTACGTGTCTTCTGTTATTAACATTCATTTGAAAATCTTGTTTACTATATCACTGAACTGAACTACACATTGGAAACTAAACGATCCACTTAAGTTAATTAGACATTCAAATATATTACATAAAGATTTCTTTTCTGCTGGCAATATCGTTTCAGCTCAACAATGATGAATCACCAGTACGAATTATGTTAATTTAGGAATAAGCTTCAAAGTTATTTACAGAAGCTAACAGAGAAGAACGATTTTATGTTTCTAACAGTGATATCTCTACCATTTCTGGCATTTGCATATAATACCATAATTTCCAAAGATAAAAGCACATATATACATACATACACACATACATACATGCATACATACAAACATACACACACACACACACACACACACACACACACACACACACACACACATACATACACGCATGCATACATATATATACATACATACACACACACACACACACACACACACACACATACATACATACATACATACATACATACAATTCATGGAGCAGTAAGGAAAAGTTCAAGCTTCTAACTTTTTCTGAGCAAAATGTTCATGCAATATGGCTGTGTATGTCTATAGTTCACATGTTGTACACAGAAAACATCCAGTTGACAGCATTCTCAGCATGGCATTTATTTAATATCCTTTACAACTGCAAAGTAGACGCAACAAGGCGGCAGACGTTTCCTCATTCATGAGGAAAAAATATGCAAGAAATGCCTTTGCCATGTCATTCTACAGTTGAGCATCCATTCATAGTCTACTTCACTTAATAAAATTCTGACTATATTGCTCATCCTTTGAAGGATAGGAACATGCTTTCCTCTCATCCAAACTGCATACTTCAAACCATAAAACTATGATGGTTGATGGTTTCCAGAATTACAGAGAGCATGGCTACATTTCTAACTTTCTGCACTGACTCTTTAATAAGGACCTTATCAACTTATCAACTGGCCAATAAATTGTAATTTCAAAATTTGACACCTTGCCGTGTGACTGCGCCATGTGCATCTCACACTCAAGCGTATCCTAAACATCTGCTTAACAAGTCATCGTTGATGACACAGTCCCCACTTGATAATCGGTATTTTGATTACAGGTCCTCAAAGAGGATAGAGTCCTCTTCATTAGGTCTGTGATAAAAATACTTTTGAATGAATTCGCTTGATACATGTCTGAGTTATGGTTCAGGACATGAAAAAAATCGTAACAAAATGGTCGCACAGCGGCCATATTGGATCGCATCACAAAACAAATTGATGTGCATAGCTATGACATTGGTCGATGTCCTTGTACCAACTTTGAATAAAATTGGTCAAAACATGCGGATATGCCTGAGAAATGGCTCTGTACATGAAAAAATCGTAATAAAATGGCCGCCTGGCGGCCATATTGGATTGTATCACAAAACAGATTGACGTGCATATGTATGACATAGGTCAATGTCCTTGTACCAACTTTGAATAAAATCGGTTGAGATATGCCTGAGTTATGGCTCTGTACATGAAAAATCGTAATAAAATGGCCGCACAGCGGCCATTTGGATCGTATCAAAAAACAAATTGCCGTGCACAGCTATGACATTTGTCAATAAGCTTGTACCAACTTTGAATAAAGTGGGTTGAAACGTGCCTGAGTTATGGCTCTGTACATGAAAAAATCGTAATAAAATGGCCGCCTGGCGGCCATATTGGATCGTATCACAAAACAAATTGACATGCATATCTATGACATTGGTCAATGTCCTTGTACCAACTCTGAATAAAATCGGTCAAAACATGCCTGAGTAATGGCTCTGTACATGAAAAAATCGTAATAAAATGGCCGCCTGGCGGCCATATTGGATCGTATCACAAAACAAATTGACATGCATATCTATGACATTGGTCAATGTCCTTGTACCAACTCTGAATAAAATCGGTCAAAACATGCCTGAGTAATGGCTCTGTACATGAAAAATCGTAATAAAATGGCCGCCTGGCGGCCATATTGGATCGTATCACAAAACAATTGATGTGCATATCTATGACATTGGTCAATGTCCTTGTACCAACTCTGAATAAAATCGGTCGAAACATGCCTGAGTAATGGCTCTGTACATGAAAAAATCGTAATAAATGGCCGCCTGGCGGCCATATTGGATCGTATCACAAAACAAATTGACGTGCATCTGTATGACATTGGTCAATGTCCTTGTACCAACTTTGAATAAAATCGGTTGGAACATGCCTGAGTTATGGCTCTGTACACAAAAAATCGTAATAAAATGGCCGCCTGGCGGCCATATTGGATCGTGTCACAAAACAAATTGACGTGCATCTGTATGCCATATGAAGTAATCCTTGTATCAAGTTTGAATGAAATCGCTCCAGGCATCTCAGAGATATCTGCGTGAACGGACGGACGGACGGACGGACGCACGGACGCACGCACGCACGCACGCACGGACGCAGGCACGGACATGACCAAACCTATAAGTCCCCCCCCGGACGGTGTCCGTGGGAACTAAAACCGAATCATAGTAAACTTCACTTTTCCCTAAAAACTTATCTATCAAAATTGCAATTTTGGAACCTCCCTCCTACATTTCACCTAGGGTATACAGCTTTTTACCTCTTGACCACTGTTTCCTGCCACACCATTAAATTGCATGCTGGGACCTACACAAACAGGTACAGGGTAAGAAAAGGCTAATTTCTTTGTTAATCAAGATTGGCCCTTGACTTTATCTGAAAGAATAGAAGTGATTAAAGATGTTGCTGGAACAATTCTATAGTCTTGCGCTAATTGTTCTTGCACTGAACATAATAACAGTAAGTCATTCATTGGATGTCAAGATTTAGTTTTTTGAATTTGTACTTTCTCTGCATTTTTTGGGGTTCAATGACGTTTAACTGAAATTTTCACTGAGAAAATATTAATGACATAAATTAATTACAAAGCTCATCTGTACCCTGAGAATTTATCTTTAGTATTGAAGATCAATCATGTTCTAATATCAAAAGTTACATCTGAAAACCCTAGATAGATGAGCACAAGTGCGTAAACATTTGAATTATGGCATTACTACGGTTACAAGGACAACAGAATGTGAAATATCAATCAGGAATGTCCTTGAAATGCCCTTGACAGATTACACTCTGTATGCAGATGTTTACAGGAGATGATGTGGAAACTATGGTCCGGAAAATATTGTCATGGCAACCAAGAGATACGACTTAAAAAATGATGATCAATAGCAGCACTGATCACCCGTTAATGGGTTGTGACTAAATATAGCATCAAATCCATGACACTCGCTGCTGAGAGAACAGATTTTATGCAAACTATTGTTCATTTTATGCCATTCTTCACTGTGGTAGTGCAGAGTCAGATCGCTTGATATTCTATATGATTTCTTTCATGGCATTTAGTGGCATTTAATGGGACAGTAACTGCAACTTTTAATGATTTTTTTCACTATTTTTGTTTTCAATGTCAACTACAGTTTCTTTTTCTACACTTCTCCACAGCATGTTGAGATATGCAGTACTCAGTTCCTCAACTCCGCCAGCAGTGTGTGAACACTGCAATGACAAGTGAATTCTGGTCCAGACTAGAATTCAAAATGTAAGCAATATCAGTGCATTTTACATGTACACGTACAGATGCTGTGTGGACAAGCTAAATCGTTGGTGTTTCAACTAGTATGTTTCAACATGCTTTTGGGGAGTACAAGGTAGAACAAGAATTTGCCACTGACACACAAAACAAACTGAATGGTGAAAAAGAGTCACAAAATTACAGCTACTGGTCCTTTCAAGAATACTAGACGTTTTCATTCTTGTACAAAAAATTTTCTGAGGTCTTGCAAAATATAAATTACTTTAGACTAAAAGTTTTGTAAATAAGATCCTAACAGCCAGACTTGCATTAATCTTTATAGATAAAATGTTTATTTTTGCATATTAATGATAAAAGTTTGAAGACATTTGTAATATTAGAATGTTAAAAGACAGTAACAGTATGGATGGTGGGATATATAGCACACAGCATGTGACCTTGTGAATAGATCCCCTCATAAAAATGATGGCAAAATCATATTTGTCCTGACAGAGCTGCAATAAATCTGCTAAATTCCAGAACAGCAATTTGAAATGTCACACTCTGACTGCATAGTTAGGAATAACAAGTACAACTCAAGAATATCAGGATGAAAGCAGATGAGGTAATCATTCAAAAAGGTTAGCATGGTGCGTCACGCACGTATCATACAATACCAGATCTTGCACGTGGAAGTATTTTTCACAGTTCAAAGATAGATGTGGTTTACGAGCGCCATGACTTCCGGAGCAAATTTGAAAATCATGTGTGACCAATGCAGAACATTGATTTACATCCCAGCTGTCTTGCGCTGGTCCAATCTCTATGTGCTTGGGTGGTTTTCATTGTCGCTGCTTTTTTCGCTTTGCCAAAGTTTTACAATCGGAAAAGACTGCTGGCAATGCCATCAAATCTACAGCCCATTATGTTGCTTTCATGTTCTTCAACAAGTTGATTTCTGTGCAAAAGTATTCAATCTGAGACATAGAAATGGCTTAATCTCTACTTTGGATTGTGCTTTGCTGGTTGGTTGCCTTACAGACTAAGATATTCAGCCTACAATGAAATAGATTTTTGGTAATGTTTGCTCAGGAATGTCTCTTTTATAAATTGAACTTTAACCCTTTGAGTGTCAAAGTCAATTTTTGTCACCTTTATAAAATATAGCAGAGTCACTTTTGTTCAAATTTTGCCAAATTTTGATATAAACTGCAGCCAATGAAACATGACATCCATTTGGTCCAAAATTAACAAAAGACATTGCAGAAAACTTCATTAAAATGTTGCACTAAAATTTTGTGTGAAAAATTATGGCGCTCACAGAGTTTACATTTTAATAGCAGAGTTACTAATGGCGCTGTGATGAGTTCAAAAGATAGTCTTACAAGAATAATAAAAGAAATGAGAAAGACTGAGGTGAAAAGGAAACCAGGTATCACTTGGTTCATTACAAAGTATCCAACCGGGCGAAAAAGGCAGAACTCAGCAGTGTAGCTGGGAATGTTCTAAAACTGGAGAAATCTGAACTGAATGCCCATTTGGACTGTCCAGGCTGGATTTTCCAACATTCAAAAATTGACTTTTCTGTCTGGAGTAATTTATTCCAATATTCCATTCCAGCCTTAATTAAACACATGCCAGCAACCTAGCCTATTAAGAAGCAGGATTTCCAGGTTAAAGGTATACAGTCATCTGTAATCTAAATATGCCAAAATATGGTCAAAGGGGCGTTCCTTGGTATTCAAAATGCCCATGTGAGGGCGCTGTTTTTAAAAAGCGGCCACCTGCTTAAAATCTGTGATTGGTTAGATTTTCTCTTTCCATGGTAACTGTGGCAAAATTGAAACAGGTGACAGTATACCTTTAAGCTTTTAACAAATTCAAACATGGTTTTTCCAGTTTGGAATCATCCCATTGCAATATACCTTTACAGCATTTTACACATGATACATGATACATGATTTAACACATGCTGGCAATCCTAGCTATTTCCAGAACCTGGAGGCATTTGAGATCATTTAAGTATCCAAAATCTATTACAAATGTAATGATTAAATTTGAAGATGGAACAGAAGACTAAATCATCTGTAACTCGACCTCTGATACATTTAACCATGCATGTGCGTTTGTCTAGTCTTATTCCTCCATGGTCGATTTCTATCTGTAAGCACCGATCACACTTTTATTGACGTTTCCACACTATTAACTAAATTAGATCCGAATGTGAGATAGTAAAGCGTATCAAATGTCATCACAAAAATTATCGGCTAAATTTTCATGCCAACAGCTATCACGCTGAGATATGCGCTTCACTGTGATTGCAAACATCTGGTAGTTTTGCCAAGGTTTGCCTCAACACAAGTGTAACTTGTCTCTCTCCGTGTTTCCTATGAACCAATTGACATTTACCGGTGTCGTGGCTTTTTATAGAAGCGGTGAAATGTGCGAATTAAACACAAAATTAATCAGTTAATTAGTTTGTTACAATTTACTGAACCACAAAGTACTGGATATCTGCGTTGGCAGTGAAGTGTGGCATCAACTCAAGCCACACAGCTATGGGTACACAAAGTATTATGCACCGCTAACCTACTTTACCGACATTACTAATCATCTTCCATTAGCTGGTTGATTCTACGTACCAGGAAAGGGGACGGACAGGGTTAACAACTTATCTCCCCTTTGCCAATCTTCATTTCACATGACAGCACAACCACATGTGACCAAGTCACTGCAGCAAAGCAACTTAAACATACATTGTACCCATTAGATGTTGATCCACACAAAATGAGTAGGTCAGGCAGTGTCAAGAAATTGTGTTCCTACTTTTGAAAATTTTAAATTGTGTTGAAAATGTTGCAAAATCAACCAAAAAATATGTCTACTTGTCCCAGTGCTCAATTAGTGACAGTGTAATTGTCTGGTCACATGGTGAGTACGTTTGTTGGTGACAATAATTAGTGTTGGCTATTGTCCCACTATATATCCCTGCAATGGCAGGTTATTTCTTGTCATAAAATTATAGTGGAAAAGTTGCTGTTTCAGCAAAAATTAACAAATGAAACAATGTTTTTTCCTCACCAGTGTTTATGCTAAGGCAGGTACCCCGGTAAATGTTACTGGAGTTCACAAATCATTAACCAATGTTCCAAACCCTTAGCAAAAACACAGCTCACTGACCATATCAAAGAGAATTCATTCCTTTGACACTGTTTACTATCTATATTGGTACAAGGAAAAGTACAGTCTCTGCAAGGAAAGATCAAAAAAGCAGATTTATGTATCATCTATCATAAAGGCCAGAATATATAACTGGTAGAAATCATTTCACTGACAGAAAGTGTCCACTTGCAAATGCTGTTTGACCTACAACTGAAAATCAAATTGAAATTTTACAGTGACAATACATTCTCACTCTTGATTTTTCCTTTGTAAAAAATTGCAAATGTCTCTTTTTTTGTACAAAAAACGACTCTCTTGGAACAAAATATCATCAACTTTTCTAACTTTCTGAATTTCTGTAATACATAAAGATTGTCCAGGGAAGATTTCAGATCAATCATGGGTTACAGGGGGTTACATTCAACAGTGTGCCTTTTGGGGTCAAAGTTAACAAGTCTGCTTCTCATTTGTGAGAACCATAAAATTTTTTTCGATACAACCTAATTAATAGAAAGAATAAACCGGCAAATTTGAACACTGCACGTGATTTATGGTTCAGCAAACTAAGATATTCATATAATATTAGCGACACAAAACTATGTTAAACACACAGCAACACTAGCCAAGTATAAATCTAGAGCGGGAAGTATTTTTTCAAAGAATTCTGCTGGTGGTTGGAAGCGTCTTGTCAGTGGCCTATCTCCATCAGATACCTGCAATGACGTCAAACATAAAAAAAGTAGTACTCGATATAGCCACCTACAGACCACCTACAAAGTAAATGATAGAATACATCACACATACCTTCAAGTCCCCCCCCTCCCCCACACAAAAAAGTTACAATGACAGGTTGAAGAAAATAGATACAGCCAAAAACATGGCCAGCTGATGACATAAATGTTTACAAGAATGTCTTCTTAAAACGTGTTGCTTTTCTTTGAATTTTCATTCAGATGGCAGACTGTCTATCAGTCACAACTAAAAATACTTTCCTTGATCTTTCCTTGACATGTTTATTCTGAAGTACTAAAAGAGACAGTGCTCATACAGCTGCAAAGTGCTGATACAGACAGTTCATTCATTTCATTTTGCCTTGTCTATTTCCTTGTTTGTTTTGACCGAGACACGACATATCATCGTCCATTCCACACGCACAGAGAAAGGATGAAAAAAACACAGACTGTTCTTTGTGGCTTCTTGTTTTGCAAATGGTATCACGTCTTCTCAAATGTTTCAAATTTTGATACGGAGAAAACAACATCAAAATGGGTGCCACATCTGTTGGCCATCATGTTAAAGAAATCATCAAAACTGCATCAAAAGCTGCAGTGACATTCACACAGAAAGATATGTGTTTATATGGCAAACACGGAAAAAACTTTTTTCATTCCTGCACTCTAGGAAAGCATATTGTCGGTGAACTGATTTTATATAGATTAATCTCTAAATACAGTCTAAGTTCAAGGTCACACTTTGCTTCTGACCAGATTAACAGCAAATGCACCATTGAATCTCTGAAAATTGGCTCTACTATAAGGCTCGACAACTCAATGCTGACCATGGCATTTGCGGTGAAACTTGTATATATACAGTTCATTCCGTGCACTGCACGTGGTGACCATATCACTTTCCTCCGGTTGTGTTGCCGGGGATACCGAATCAAACTCCCTCATCTGATGTTGATAACCTGCAAGCGCTAGGGTTTTTTCACGCTGTGATCAAACCAATATAGCTTGCTGATTGAAGCCACAAGTTGACTTCACAAATTGTTCAACAGGCCCATCAAGTAACAAGAGATCTGTTGTTGAGGTATGTACTTTCTCTCTATAGAACAAGTACAGTTTGACCTCACAAAGTGCAACCTCACCTAAAGACGATCTCGTTTCTTTTCCCTCGATCTTCCTCTGTTTCTAATTTCATCAGCATATTCCACAGTCATTTCAATTCTGTTTTCCGGAGTTGAGTTATGCCTAAAAACACCATGCCCTTTTAATACCCCTTCCCCCCTCTCTGTCTGTCTGTCTGTCTGTCTGTCTGTCTGTCTGTCTGTCTGTCTGTCTGTCTCTCTCTCTCTCTCTCTCTCTCTCTCTCTCTCTCTCTCTCTCTCTCTCTCTCTCTCTCTCTCTCTCTCTCTCTCTCTCTCTCTCTCTCTCTCTCTCTCCCCCCCCAACATCCCCTCCTACAATATCTCTTGTTGACTATGAATGTAGCACTTATAAACCAGTGTTAACCGTGGGACTCAATGTGTTTTACAACCAAAACATTTTTTCAGCAGCTGACACACTGGATTTGGTATCTCTGTTTGGTGTAGAATTTCTCTTTATAGTCAAAACAAAATGACAAGTAACATTTCAAACATTATTTCAAATGGGTACAACGTATCAAAGCTGACTGGAGCCAAAAATACAACAAGACAGGACTTGTATCGTACCAAGAGGACCTCTAGCAGGACTTCTAATAACAGCCATTAACATGCAAGAGCGTGAAAAAAGGATAGAAATACAGTTAGAAGGTGAAATTTGAAAAGCACTACCTGCTCCGAAGCAGATCCACCAGTAGATTTTTCCGCTTGAATGACATCCTCCAGGGGAATTAATTAAGATCCACTCACGGAAGCTAACTCCGGTATCTCTTAAAATGCCTGCGGAGAATTGGAACTTCCTCTACAAGAGTTCCACTATGAAATCACTGGCTACTTCTCGTTAACAGTGCGCGTAGTCCAGTGGTATCTCAGTGTAAGTGTCCAATGTATGTGCAAGTCATGTGAACAATTTCAGGTCTGCTTGGATTCCGTACCGATTGCTCCTGCAACAATCTCCCGCGTCCATCTTTTGGTATTTATACAATGCCCTGGATGATATTCCAAGGCAGAGATATTTTTTTTCCCTTCTTCTTCTGAGAGATAAATTTCCAATAATGACTTGGAGTAGCAATTAGCAGATATGCTTATATCAGCGACACCAGTGACTGCTGAGTGTGGAAGTTATTCCCAGTTAGCTTTGAAATCTGAGTGTCTAGGGAGAGAGGGGGGGTGGTTACATCCTGTTGCACAGCTCCACCCACATGATTTGAAATTGATTTCCCTGGAAGTATACCAGGCTTTTCCATGTTCCGTGGGTGGCTGCGTGCACAGAGGCTGCTTGGCTGTGAAATGAGCACAAAAAGCTCCTTTAAGTGGAACTCATAAATCAATCGGCCCTCCCTTTTACACTTGCGTTTGAAATTCGCAATGGAGAGATATCCAACACGATTTGAGAACAGAGCACTAGTGAAATGGGGGTGTGAGATGTCATTGGGAAGTCAATGATTTACCAAACGGTAACCAGTTATCATAAAGACGTTCACCAACCATCCATGGGGAGAAACCTGGACTGATGGGGGAACTGGTAGAGCTTGGCAAAAACATCAGAGGGACTGAATCAATAATGAATTAGATGATTAGTTAATTACTTAAATGCTGGGTAAAGTGTCAACATTAATTGATCACCCGACCCAGGCACAAATAGTAACAACTGAACAATAAGGAATGAAAATTAAAATGTGATTATAAGTCACATGACTGAAACTGGCCAATATGAATCCTGCAACCACATCACACAAATCTGATAATTTAATGTCAAATTTTGTTTTCAATTGCACTTATTGAGCATCAACTTTAAGCTTCACGGTAATTTATGACATAGGGAGTCCAAAAGGGGATAGAAATCATACAAATGCCCTTCCCTTCAGATGTGCAAAGTTATATGCAACTGATTTTTATTGCAAGTTTCATCACCTGCCACAATTTGCAGAACAGAATTCCTGTATGATGAGACTTGTTGAATATTTTAAACACAATAAAGATTCATGTACAGATTCAGAAGAAGATATTTTAGGATTCAATTTTTAAATTTGCGTAGACTACACTTAGACCCTCATTCTGCAGTGCTATAAGTCATTAAACTATTTATAGCACATGGAATGGGGGTATCGCGGTGCTGTAGTTGATTGCAGGAAAAGCAGCCACGCTGTTATCTCCTAAAATAGCACTTTTTTATCGCAAAGATTTGCAGCACATTCTTCGAGAGAAAGCAACGAAGCAGGTCAACTCCGTTGAAATGGCATACCATCACAGCTCCGGTGGGGATCAATGTTATTCTGACCTTAAAAAATGAGGCAATTCCCCAAGAGGGCTGGTAGCAGAAGCTGCTGGAATTGAATTAGATGCAGAATGCCCAGGTACATAAACAGGGTTTATTGCCCTTGAAAGTGTAGCAATGCGCTTAATTTGCATACATCAGTTGTTTTGAGGGCATTACTCCACCCTGAACTACGATATGGGATAATTAGGAGCAATAGCTCATAAAAACACATGCACAAAAAAAGTGTAATTTCTTCATGTGACGGAGAGTGAGGTCAGACCTCATTTAGTTTGTGTGTGCGTCATCATCATGATAAAGATTCGTTTACATCAGCTGGATGTAGAAATGGTGTGGGAGGACCAAGCAGAGAATGCGGGAAGTCTCTGTGTTTTTTTTCCATTAGAGATGTAGAAACTGATTGAGATACATACTGGGAAATGCACAGCTTCATGGTGGTCATCCACGCCATTGACAAAGATGAAACAAAATTATCTGGTTGAAACATGCTTTTTATGCATGTATTTATTCCCTGTGGCTATGGAATAGATTGAAAATTTTAAAATCATACTCTGCAAATGGAGTCTTTACTCCATTTGCAGTTTGCAAATACATATCAAACTTCGCACAAACCATGAGCTGTGCAACGAGAATTAATCCTAAAAGAAAAATATTGAGACCACAAGTAAAATTATTATATTCTACAAAAAGAACAAATTACATATTTAAAACTTTTCCAAGAGGGATATAGTTTGTTTTGATTAAGAAATCGTTTCTTGTAATGTTAATTCTCATAATGGAGAAAGATGTCTTGATCTACAGAAATTATATCCTGAGAGAGTATGAGCAAATGCAATATCATAACCAATTCTAAGAAAGAGAAAAAAATTTTATATCCATCAAATTACACGGCTTAATACAATATTTAATTTTTCTTCAAAAATGAGATATATTTTCTCTTCATTGAGAAGTCATTTCTTTAGAATGCTAATTGTTATAATGGAACAAGTGGACTAGAAATACAGAAAATATCCTACGAGTACAATCTTGTAACCAAATTCTGTGAGAAGAAGAAAGGCCAATTTATACCCATTAACCCTTTGAGTGCTGCAATTTTTCCCAGCAAAATCTTGTAAAAGATTTTACAAACTTTGTCAATTTTTCGGTAATTTTTTTGACAATTTTGGACCAAATGAACATTATTTTATTGGCTTCAGATTTATATCAAAATTTTAGCAAAATTTAGAAAAAAGTTGACTGGTATATATATTGATATTGGCGACAAAAATTGACTTTGGCGCTCAAAGGGTTAAGATACAGGGTGCTCCATAAGGGGATTTTGAAGGGGTGGGTCACCCCTCTGGTTTCCAGGCAATATATTCATATGCTAATAACTGTATAAAAAGAAACATTTTCATAATAACAGAATATGCAAAGTATACATTGTTATGTAAATTGACCATCCTGTTTTTTAAGGGGTGGTGGAACACTGAAATAGGTGTTTTTTTTCAATAACACTGATCGATACAATAAACTTTGAGTTTGAAGTGTATGAACTAGCTACTTGAAGCACTTTACGTAAGCGGAGGACTTCGGCTGATTAGTACAAGAGGCCTATTACCGTGGCAACATTATCATCATGCTCTTCAAGTTCAGGTGCCTGATAACAGGTCTTGCACTTCTTGAAGAGGCTATTTTCGTCTAGTTTGTGAAGCAAGAATGATTGTTGCAAAACCTTTGAAGGTGAATTTGATTTCCTTTTGTTAACACTACTTTCTATAAAGTATTTTGATGCGTTCACGCATTAACTCTTAATAGTTACTGTGGGCGGGTGTAAAGTCACTGTCTTCAATTAAGAAATTTACTTATTTATTCTTAGTTTTACTGTTTTACCAATAGTTAAATCTGGAATTCAAATGGACCTTGGTACAAACAGACCCACATGCACAAAACACGCATGAAGTACGTGTATTTCTGTACACCCTTGTATATACACATAGGTTTGTTTGTACTGTCATCAGGTGATCACTAAGGACGTACGGAGTCTGCAGAACATACAGTGTCCTTTTTTTTCCTTTTTGTTTTTTTCCTTTTTGTTTTTGAACCATTTCTTTCTGGTCTTCTACAGTATTCACAGTACAGTCTACAACCCATGCATGATACTTAGATTCACCACACACCCTGATCCAGTTTTTATCGAGGGTCTATGTATTCATGCACCATTCATTCTTGCAAATGCCAAACAAGTGGAACAAAAACATGCAATCCTCACATTTGAAAATTTGAAATAATCATAGACCCTCAAGAAAAGTTTTTCTCAGGGGTCTGTGAAATAATGTGGTTGAGAAATTCCTGGCTGTGTGCAGTGTCTTGGTTATTGGCTGTACAAAAAGTCTGTTCCCGTGCCAATATATATTCTCACCTTGCTCTTCAAGTTTATTGGTTGGTTATATTGTCATTATTGATTTATTTCCAAACAGCCAATCAGCTACACAATGGTTCTTATTTCAGACTCTGTTACTGAACTGAAACTCCATGTAAATAATTACAATCTACCACCAATCAGAAATGACTTTCCAAGTGCCTGCACTTTGGCACAGAAATTCGAACAAAGCAATTTAATTTCCTTCTCTTAGAACCAGCCAATGACCAACAATGGGTTGATCACTGCATGAACTGTCTTTTATCCTATAGCATTTTGATTGCCTATGTTCTAAATATGTTCACACTCATAGAAGACTTTGTGCATAATGTGACCAGCATTTTATGTACCTATTTGAAGAATCACTGCCTAAAATAGAAATTGAAGCTGGAAAAAGTTATTTATTTTCACTCCAACGCCCATTGAGAAGTCATTTTTACAAGATACGTGTACAAAGCCAAATGTTCACCCCAGATGATCAACCCAGACTCAACTCCATTGTTCAATCTTTTTTCGTACTAGATTCAGCTACAATCCATTGTTTCATGAAGGGTAAGTGCACCTACTAATACAGAGACATGGCAATGAAAGGTTAATTACATAAAGAAATACAGAAAATTATGCTGAATTCATAGCTACTAGTTACTTCACAAATATGCTTAAATTACCACTACTTGTAGACATGACTGTAGCATTCAGAGATGGGTCATGCAATGGAGTGATTTCCATGACAAATCCTGCCAGCAGCATCGGGAATGCATACTGCCATCTGTGGCGAAAAGAAAAATTCCTTTCTTTTTGAAGAGCATTTGATATCATCATATCATGTGAAAACTATTTTATTTCACTCTATGTTGAAACATTTTCTACAGATTTGCACTCTCTAATCCACTTAAATCAATCCAAACTGAATACACAATCAACATCCTTTGGTTGGGAAAAAGCTAAACTAGGGACCAGGGCTTATTTGAGCACTGTTAATTTGACAACATAGTCAAATTACCGAACTGATTGCCTATTCACAATCTTCCAAATAGTCATACCATAACCTAGTATTTCTCTCCGTATTCAAAGGGGTCTGTATAGACAAGGATGATTATTAAGAACAACGCGTCATGACATTTTCAGATGAATAGATTTAATGACTGATTTTTTCTCTTTTTAACACAGCTAACCTATTCCAAGAATTATTGAGCATTCTTCACAAGGACATTCCCCACATTTCTATAGAATAAATAAATTCTAAGGAGCCACTATAGCTGAAATGGCACGCCTCAGGCCATTTCTAACACCTATTGTGTCTTCTGGTCTTTAGAATGAAACGCAATTTTGCGTGTACTTTTCATGTAATTATCAAAATGTCAGAGTGACATGTACATGACAGAAACTGAAAGAACATAATTACCACACGCTATTACCTTTTGTCACTATCTCAGTTGAAAATTGATTATTTAATTTTCCATTGTTGAGGACGGCATTGAATGAAAGGAACCTAAAGGAGGTATCAAAATTAAACAACACACATAATTTTACTCAAATCATTATCTACTACAAAACTGCTTTCTTGATATTTTCATCTTGTTTGATTAAAAAAATATAGAGGTAAAATTTATAGGGGTCAAGATAAAAATTTCAAGAGACTACAGCTAATTCTTTGTATTGATAATTCAGATTACCCTTTTCACCACAATGGTATAGCCAAGATCCATTGTTATCAATGGTGATTGTGGACCTGTTTATTGTTTACAGGGATTCAGGGAAGAAGAGGTAAAAATTCCACTTGCAAATATAACATGTACGATGCAAAACCCACACAGCAGTTGTCGGGTTGAACTTTTTACCATTGAAATCTGACAGTGTGGACACACAAAGTGCACAACACCAAAACCACAACAACTGTATAGTTGGATGTTTCTGATATTGAGGTACTGAGAGGGAATAACACAGGGACATATATAGCGCCCTCACACAGTCAGAGTGCCAATATCACTGTTCCACATGGACCAGTGACCACCAAGGTGTATACAGTATGAAGAATACTATAGACAAATTTGTTCTTCTTTTCTTATAACATCAGATTCAACCAGCAAACAACTTTCCTCTAATATTGTGACTTCCTTACAACAATACGCCGTCATGACATATATTCTTGTGAAAGAAATGTAAAAAAAACTCTCTCCCCCTTCTATCCTTGAAAAACTAATTCATCTCCTTATTCTTACAAGAAGTCAACTACCTACGATTTGCCGACAAATGCAACCGCATTCATCCATCATTGGATACTACCACGCTAAGCTTTGTAGAAACATTGTACCGATCATTCATGAGTTACGCTTGGATTGAGAGAATTCAGCTGATAAAATCCATCATCATTTAGGGCTCAGTCATGCCTGAAAATAAAAGTACCTCTGGCAATGATATGTTTTGTTTTGTTTTTTTTCAACCTATCCTTTTGGTGAAATCCTGGTGTCCTGATTAATAGTCGGAATATGCTGACCCCAGGCATGCATGAGTGTTTTGGAATCTTATCACTCCGCGTGTGAATGCATCACCCTGATGAACAAAGACATGATGTATATATATCACATCTGAGGCATGGGCTCCGACAACTTAAAAACTGACTTCATCTGTATGAACACTACTGATGCACAACAGCAGCCATGGAAGAGAGTTGGGGGTTAGTGCAGTCTGAGGAGGGAAAGATTTGTGTAGCATGGGGACCAGGATTTGAAAAATGATAACAAAGGGTTTTAGTAAGTATTTGAGGATGGCAGAATGCAGAGTAGGAGTTTTGCAAAGGCAAGAAGACGGTAGGAGTAGGGATTTGAGAAGGGTTGAATTGGATTGGGGAAGGGACTCACAACAGGCATACCAAGGTACAGGAAGAGATTTCAGGACAGAAGAGAAGGGGCAGAGGGTTTGAGAAGGGCGGAATTTAGGAAGAACGCACCTCGGGGACAGACATTCGGACTCTCAAACTTTTACAATTCTCTTCTGATATACCACATGTGGGGGTTCATTTTTTAAGCTCTTGGTGAAAGTAAACTTTTCACCGGCTTAGTTTTTCAAAATTCGAAAATTTTTATTTTTCTCCATAGAGTTAACATAGGGACGGCGGCCATTTTGAATTCTAAACATCGCAAAATGTTGGGTAATTTGTTTTTCTAGTACCAAAATTTGCACGGTGACCCCGTATTTTTATTCTTGATTTTGAAAGAGAATGATTGAAAGAAAGTTAGAGCAAAAGTTTAAGTCTTTCACTTTCAAGGTGCATACTACCTTAAGTAAGAGTAATGGGTTTGAGAAGGGTAGACTTTGGGAGGGGCAGAAATAATAACGAAGGCGGTTTGAGAAGTGCAGAATTCAGCAGGGGTAAGGGTCTAAGAAGAGTGGAATTCAGCAGGGGTAGGGGTAATGGGTTTGAGAAGGGTGAAAAGGGCAGTGAACTAGCAGGGTTTGGATACAACCTTATAAAGGGTAGGCAACTTAGAAGCACAAAGTACGGTTGGACAACAATACGGCTACTGATGCTGCCTGCCGGAATATTGTGTAAGAAAAGTTGATGTAATCAATTAAAAATAGCCAATTGTACTTTTCACACCAAAGTTTGTGATTTGCTAGAGAGGCTGTGAGTTCATCGGGGAAAATAGCAGAGAAGAAACAGCCTGTACAGTGTTATCATTGTCAAAAATTGGATCGTATTCCGGACCAAAGTCCCTCTGTGTCCAGACTAGAATTTATTTAATAAACAAGGAAAATTCCATGTTGAAAAAATTCATTATTTTCACAAGGCTGGTGATTCATATTTCAAAATATTGTATTGAGACTTATCAGACAATGTATTTGTTTCATAGAAGACTAAAATACTATCAACTGTTACACCTATAGTTTTTGTCTCTTTAATCATGACCAATTGATTGGGTGTCCTGGCAAATATCGACATTTGCTGTTTATTGTATCAATATTGAATTTGATTGCACTCTTATCACCACACAAATCAGTGTGTCTATGGTTGCATTCTGATTTACATCATCCAAACAAGACAGGCTGAGAATAAATGATAGCTGACGTGCAGCAAAGCCCTGGTTCAAACTGTGCACAACAAAAATTGCAAATTAATTGTGAGCAGGGATCAATTTCAGATAAATCACTCACACGTAATGACATCTCTGACATTTTGGGGCATAGTGCTGCAGGGCCTGGTGTGGCAAAGTTTGCAAACAACACTGGCGCTGTCGTACTGATCAGGCAATTACTGTATTCACTGACAAGACGATTTGCTTCTTTCATGTGGGTTATTTGTTTAAAGTCACAACAGAAAATGCTAATTATCCATTCGACCTAAGTTCTCTGTCAACATTGAGGATGAAAAGTAGTTTGCTAACCACAAATGCACGACTAGTTTTTAGATGACTAGTCACATCGGACCAGTTCACACCACCACTTGGACACGTTGATGACAAGCGCTGACAGTTGTCACTGCGGGCAACCACTTCAAGCGACCTGCTATTGACTTTGACACATGAAAACACCAGTGACTTTGGGCTTGTCTCATCAAGAACAAATCACGGCCACTTACATGGAGCATCAAGTTGAACTCCTACATATACGATGACAGTCAAACTAAAAGCCTATAAACGCTACCTCACTGACGTGTGCCCTCGCTATGGCTGTGTCAACACTCAAGGAAGTCCCACCAAGCCGTCGCCCTGGTGACTGCGTTGTTAGTTTACCTTAGCAACCATTCTCAACAGTTGCTGTATCTTATCTTATCCCTTGGAACTGCCCGATTAAATTGGATCTCCACTGTTGTCATGGTAACAGTATTTCAGACGAGGAATCTAATCTGTGAAAAAGGCATGGGTCAAAACACCCAAACCAGGTGACAGTCTTTCGATGCAGTTGCTACAAGTTGCATGGATGTACTGTGCCAGGCAAAATGCACAAAAAATCAATGCCCACAAAACATTTAACTGTAATGAGATAAGGTACGTTCAAGGGGGCGTGAGACACACCGAGGTTCTCTCCAACTTTCCGTGCCAAGTCACCTTTAAATAAGTTGAAGATTAAACTTCTCTCTTGTTCATACACATGTGAGGTAAAGCACAATATAAGAACAGAATTCCTCACTAAATGTCGGTGACTACAGCCTTCACCTGAATTCATGATTTCTCAACAGTTTCACTTGTGTTCTTGCAAAAGAGAAAAAAAAACCAGCCTTTTTATTGAAATACTTGGAAACATATATGATTATATCACTACACACAGAATTACACAACTACCCCTTTAGAGCTAAAAGGCGTTCATTTTTGTAATTTCTCAAATTCAAGTCATCGTCGCAAAGTTTGCTTCAATTGGCGCACAACCGCTCGCTGTTCGATGACAAGGTCAGTGTTGTTCATCCAATATTTGACCTCTCCTTTGTTCTGTTGATTGTACCCTTCCCACCAGCCGTGACAAGTGGCGTCAAAACAGCAAACAACCGTCGGCGATAAAACGCCTGACACACAGTCAATTTGCATCTTGTGCAGTAGATCTTGAATGGTTTGTTCAACACTGCAGGCAGAATTTTAATAAAACCTTGGGAATTGCCTTTCTGCACACACGATTTTGAAACAACTGTCCCAGCACCATGACCACTAGAGGGCGCACTTCATACAGCCCTTGGCAAACAGCAGGGAAAACTTTCAAAAAGACAAAGTGAGTTATCACTTGCTCAGAGAGGAATCAAATAAACAAGTTTTCTGAAAGCAAACACATGCATTCTAATGCAAATATTTCTCAGACTGTGGATGACTAGAAACTAAGTAGTCAACTGACACACTGATCAATCTCAATGCTAACTGGCTATAAGGGAATGTGACAGAGAAAGTATACAACCCTACTGACCCAATGACCTTGTTTGTGGGTCACAGCAAAATGCTACTTATGAGCAACTTCTTGAAATGTTCAATGATTTTTTTCCGTATTTATATTTTGTATGTTTATTGCAATTTCTTGCTCTACTCCACACAAACTTTTTAGCTTTTTGTTCCAGTGTCTATACATCTATACATGTAAAATCAGCAGTCATTCTTTGTGTTTGAATTTCAGACTGGACCAATATCCACTTTTTAAAATTAACAATGCAGTCTACACATCTACAGGCTGAGTTGACAAGCCGCATACTGTGTATCTCAATATACTTTGGGGTGTAGTTCAAGAAACTGTAGTTGACAGTGGAAACAAAAAAATTGAAAAAAAAATTAAGCTACTAGCTCTTCAATGATGAACTTTCCAAGAAAGGTTGGTAAATATCATAAAAAATCAAAATTTTTGACAAACACTACTCCCTGAATGTATGTTCGCTGCAATTGACGTATCTTGGGTCAGCCACTTTGGAACACGTCTTTCACCTTTTTCAGTATTGAATACATCACTCCTAAATCACTACCACCTGCATGAAATGTGATCACTCAGGAACCTGTCCAGGCAAAAAATGCAAGTCTAGTAATTTGTTACATTCTTGATGACACTGAAAGGGGTCTCTTCCTTTGAATTTTCTGGTTGTCAACCGTAGGTTTCTTCGCCCCTGCAACTACTGCATAAAAACTGATCAATCAAGTACCCCCTCCAAACAGACAACAAGACAGCGATCCATTTTACCTAATTTGAAACCAAAGCGACAAAAGACTCGGACACCCAGTCCAAAAGTGATCAAATCTTATCTGACGACAAAATGAAATCCACATTGTCTCCACACAAACATCCTGTATATGCTTCAATTTATGAAACCAAAATGACGAAAGACTCAGTCAGACACCCAGTCAAAAGGTGATAAAATGTCATCTGACAATAAAACGATGTCCAATGGCAAATCAATAACCCTTCAATTACTAAAAACAAAATCCCCTATGGTCATGCAAAGCTTCCCCAAACTTGTCAAAATCTTGAATTATTTTTCACTTCACAAAAGGTGTCATATGTCCAACCATATAACACAACTGCATTGTTCTTTACAGTTCAACCATACTCACACAGTAACCTTTGCCTGATCCCAGCCTCAATCTATGTAGTCTAAATGCCTCATTTGTTCTAACAACCTTTGACAATTACTCGTCTCCACTCCACTACCCCTTTACAATCCACAGCTTAAACTCGACACTCTCCCTTTTTTCTTGCCCGCCAACTCAAAAGACGCTTTACGCCGTTCCAACCCAGTGCAGACCTATCGTATACTTTACAAGTCTATAAATCTGAACCGAAGACATCGTTATTACCGCGATAATCAATAAACTGGATGGTGTTGCCCTAAGAACAACGCTTGAGGGTTTTGCCATGTTCAAAGCATAATTTACTATCATGTAAGGGCTCCATGTGTCAACCGTAACGTCTATTTTCTTGCAATCATGGAGCAGCAAGACACGACTTATTCGTATTAATGTCTTCACTGAAGCTTTGAAACAGCACAAAACAGAATTTCTCTACCAGATTTTTACAGACTTTACACTACCTGAAAATATCGATATTTCAATCAATATTGTTAACGCGAAAAAACGTTACACACGTACTCCAACAATTGATCATGTTGTGATGTTGTGACACCAAGATAAGCAAACATACATTACTTATTCGGGAGTTTGCACAGCGCTAATAGGAATTTTCTCACAATTATTAAATTCTTTACAAATACATGATATAGACCTCGTGCATCTGGATAGATATTGGTCTTATTTATCTACAGGTGATCACATATGTCATAAATTGATTATATTTCAAGAACAGTAGCCAAATCTCACCTGCAATAAAAATCTAAAAATAACACAGCACTGATAGCTTTATTTGTATACAACCTTGCAATATACTGATTGTACATAAGTATATCAAAATACTTTACAAGTGCATATGCCAACAACAAAATCTTCAATGTTTAACAGACAAATTATCTTAAAGAGGTAATAACTTGGTAGATCGTATTTCTTCAGGCTGATAAATGCATTCTGGAGGCGTGAAAGTTCCCCAAAAATCCAACAATTTCTAATACAGTAATATAAAATAATAAATTCAGCCAAGAGGGCAATGTTATCATATATTTTTAGGTAATGTATATCTCAACCTTAGTTTCATATATTATTGCCTGAATACATGGGTTTATGTGCCTGAGATTAGGTGACAATTTGCCGGACACCAGGAAGGCAAATTGACTCCTGCTGCAAGGACACATAAACCCATGTATTCAGGCAATAATATTTTTAAACATGCCTCTTCACAGTTAATGCCATGTGAATTTAGTTACATACAGGGCATTTTTCAAACAATTTTACCATTATCAACCAGCACCAGATTTGAACGAAAATCAAAATAGCAGTGCGCGAATGGATATTTTACATCTAGCGTTAAGCGTCTGCTTTGACATCGAAAACTTGGAAGGGCATCACTGGACCGGATAACCATGGAAACCGGTCAGTACATCGTTCACCGGCCCACTAACTCCTCAAATGTTCCTATTCAAATCAATACACTGATTTGCACCCACATTGAGGCACGTAATAAAGGAACATACACTGGAAATGCTGCCTTCTGGAATTATAAAACAACACCTACTCTAGATTTTCATTTGCAGACATGAGACTCTAGCAAAGCACTTCATCAATGACTTTGAGTTTTCTAAAAGGGGCTGAAATAGCTGACATTTGACAATCCATTTTCTGACTGGCAGTGTTCTCCATGATAACATGCTTTATCTCTTCATCTTGTTAATATTGGGTAAATGAGATTTGAAGTAGCGTTTTCTGACAGTGTTGGCGTCCAATGGTGAAAACTGATGAACTCTAACCCAACATAAGAGGCTCTTGGGCCTACTTGGCTCATGATGATTGTTGCTTTCTCAAACAGTAAGGTGTTTGCGATGTCAAATCGTTGTTTGCTTTACGCCAATTAACCCCCAAAAAAGATACAAAACTCAATTCAATAATTTCCATACATCTATTGTTGAAGTTCACACCATGTTTATCACAATTACAGTAAATACTACTGTTGGGACCATTCAGCCTCAGTTTCAATTAACCTTGGGGTCACACTACTCTCCTATGGAGGATAATTCAAGTGAGAGTTTGAAAAATTCTAAAACGGATGAAACACACAGTCTCTTGCCATATCAGAATGTCCAGTTGTGCACACACCTAAATCTTTTTATCCTTTTTGAGTCAAATTTTGTTGAAAATTATTGACCCCATGAAATCTCCAAAAATGCAATAAATAACAGATCAAAACAGCAGCCAAATAACTTGTGTGATTTGTGATACTTAAAATATTGACGTCCATATTCAGACTGCCGATGGGCAGAAAACAGGTGACCAATCAAAACAAAGAGAACTTTTGGAAGATCGTCTGTTTTGAAAGTTCACCAAATATCAATTATGCAAACTTTAAAAACTAAATTCAGTATGGTAATTGTGAACTTTCACCCCTGAGATAAAAAGGAGCCAACTTTGTCGCATTGTCAGATAAGAAAATATGGTCCATTTTTTAATTAACCCTTTCATCACCATGGTTTGGCCCAAAAGCCTATTGTTATCAATGGTGAGTTTGGACCTAGGTACAGGCAATTGGGATGAACAGGCTGAGTTAATCTTGCTTTTAAGAATCTGTGCAGTATACCGATATTTGAAGCAACTTCAAATAAATCCAGGAACACAAATGTTATCATCAATAAGTGGTTATGTACGCATACTGTACATGAGCTTGAGCATCTAATCTAATCACATGAGACTTTCTCAAAGTTTCCGTAAATCTTACTTCAGCAGCAACTTACACAATGCTGCCACAATAAGTGACGAAAAAGATCAGAGAATTGCATGGGGAATCCCCTGAGTATGTTTTGATACTGCTTTTAATACCAAATCTCTGAGGACTAAAAGCAGAGCTGGATGTAAACTGTTGCACCCTTCTGTAAAAAAGCTGCGTCGACTGAGGTCACCAGTTTCAGTAGTTCTAAAATTTTGGATATTCACAAGGGATATTGGGATGTGTCACGCATAGCATCAGACCTGTTGTATGGGTCCCATATGCACAACCGCAGATGGAATGACCCCCCTCCCTTTAACCCTTTCACCACCATAGTTTGGCCCAAACCCATTGTTATCAATGGTGGCTGTGGACCTGTTTACAGGGAACTGGGGTGAACAGGTTAAAATATGGTAGGTTGGAAAATATAAAGTATAAAATATTGAAGACTGGAACAGGGTTCAATAATAGATAAAATTTAAGAATTTTGCTGATTCTGGGTGTAAACCTTCAGTAAACACAACAGATACTGTACACTTTGAACAGAAAGCAAAGAATTCATTACAGATATCACTGACGTTTCACATTGATTTAATTTTATTGTGGCAACATTCCCTGTACAGACAAACACTTGGCCTTTACAGACAGATTGCCCGATACAAATTCAATAATAGCTCTTGAAGCTCAGACACTTGCGTAATGGTACAACTCATTGTACACTGTACAGGGTGTATTTTCAGAGCAGAGAGACTTACCTGCAGTACAATAATAAAGTTGGATTTGTAACTTTCATCCGTGATTAGTTTTGTTTGCAAAATTGTATGCAGCAAACCTGCCTGTGTCAATGCAGGTTTCATTTTAAATTATCTTATTTATTGAGTACCAAAATCAGCTTTATATAAATAGATGGCAGGTTTCCAAATGCGCGGAATCACCTCAAAGGATTGTGGTCCACTTCAAGGTCACAATGATGTTTTTCTGCTTTGGTCATTTATTTCCCGCCGGCAGTTCTGACTGCAAATATCGATCGTTCCTCACACCCTGTAATTAGCCCTGCTAATTTGTGGCCACCGAGCGAAGAGAAAAAAGCTCCATAAAATCTGGACAAGAGCGGCCACAAGAAGACACACATCAGTTGTATTGGTGACATGGTTCTCAGGTTACAGCTGTCATGAGTGATTACACCTGAATGGCTAATTCGTACTGTACTGACTTACAGTAGGAGCGAAGTACCCCTACACTGCCTGCAGCAATTTCCTGTTTTTACATGTACCCGGGCCACATGAACTTTTTATCTAGGTTGTTCTTATGATTTGTGATACTCAGGTAGTGTAAGTTTCTCAACATATTATCCTTGGGAAACAGTTTCACGCTATACATGTACGGAGTTTACAAGCTGAATACAGCGTACCGGTACCTCCACATGCTTTAGAGAGTAATACAAGAAAATGTTGTTGATATTAAAATAAAAAAATCCCATCAAAATTTACAGCGACTGTCCCAGTAATAAAAATATTTCCTTGATTTATATAAACTGATTGGCTTAACATTTTAATGACATGAAAATTATGTGATCCTGGTCCCTTGCTTCATCAAACACCTGGCATTCTAAGATGCAAGTTAAACAATTTTTGAGACTGCATGAACGCTAAACACCATGTGTTTTAAATTTTTGCGATGAAAATTGGCAAGAGGCATCTTTCTTGGCAATTCACCTTTCTGGCCTCTTTGTGGTCTGATCACGGGCACAAGAGTTCACAGGAAAATTTTCAAAACTTGAGCAATTGTCCTTGATGAGCTGTACTGCCAAGAGAGGCCTGCCATTTTCAATCAGATGGACACTCACGTCAACAAACGCTGGCTAATGAAGAATGATTCTGATAGGTACTTCTGGGAAGGTGTCACATTTAATACAAGCCCTTCTTCTGTGTTCATAGGCCATAAACACGAGACTGACATGGTAAAAAAAGAAATAAAGGTGACAAAAAGCACACTGGTAATAATTGTGTTGGTATTCTGCTTGTGACACCAAAATCAATTTTAAAAAGTTTTTTACCTCATAAGGATTCAACCGTAGATCGAAGACTGGAAAAGTACCAGATTTTAAAATTGATATTTTTCAAAACCCGAACCATGAACAAGTTATGCTAATCAGTACTTTCATACATGCACCAATTGGAGATTAACTAATTCATGTCATCAGTAAATATTATTTAAAAAAAAGAAAATAAAAACCTGCCACGGTCAACAAATGAAACCTTTGAGCTGACAGCTAATCGTGACCATTGGGAATAAAATCTTACTAACAGATAGTTTACCCACAGTCCTCCTCCTACAGAGTGACAGAAACCATGTTAATTTGACTGGAGGAATTTTGTACATGCCTCATTGTGTATTACTTTTTATGTGTGAAGTTCACACTGCCGTCATCTTATTCACAGTTTTTAATGATTTTTGCAAAGTGAATTGATGAGTATTATTTTAGTGTGGTGAAGGACTGAAACGGTGGTGAAAAGTCAGCCAGACAAACACAGAACTAAACTCAGTATGAAGGTTACAAGTGATCACATTTACTTCACATGCTGGCAGATGGATTGACAAATAGATTGACACACAGGTATCATCTACCTTTCCATACAGACTGCACACGAAGTTTGGAATTATAGAAGCAAGGGACTTTATGGAAAGTACGCTGAACTGAATCCCATTCAAGAATCTACTTTTCTTGTTGGTCTCTGTCGGCTCTCTTTGCAACAAAGCAGAACACCTCCCCCTCCGTGTTCAAGACTACATTTTATAGATGGCACTTTTTGACACCTACACGCATCGTCAGCCAAGCATTGCATTGCTCACAAGAAGCCTAACACAAACCTTATACAAAGGTGAGACATGCATGAATGCCCTTGGGTATCCGTCACTACCCTGCTAGCTACAGATCAACGAGCCCAGGTGATGGATCATGGCTAACCAGACGCTACGCAGTTGTTGGGGGGGGAACTGTCAAAGGTTGGGTTGAGATTACTTTCCGCCAAAAAAAAATAATGGTTTGTTCCTCATGGTAGGTCTCTTATGAAAATGATGTTGTAATGCATTTAGTTTTTGTTTTGTCTTTTGAGCTCTCTATAGCTGATACAAAAACAGCAAATTTGGACTCTTTAAATGCAGTAGTAATTCTGAAATGCGAGAATATGATAAAGATAAGTTTATTGTTCAAAACTATAACATCAGTATCTTGCATTTTAAGAAAAAACTTGAATATTTGAAGGTTCCTAAATACCTACAGTACTGTAAATTTGATTTTTACCGACCAAACATGCTATAACTTACCACAGCAAGTAGGTGAAAATACATATCCTACCTAGGGTATAGATTTGATTAGATCAATGCCACTTTCTACTGACTTGGCTGATGGAGAAGAGCCACTGTCTGTCAGGATGCGCTTAACACTACATGTACCAGTGATAACACAAGGTATATCATATCCTTCACCTATGTGTTTGCTCACATAGGAATCGTGTTCTTTCCATGGCAACACAAATACTTGACTCAGTATATTTACGCCTGAGGTGTCCATAATTCTTCTGTAATAAGGGCTGTGCCTCCATCCAACTCTCTCCTTGGAGTTGAGAACAACATTTTGCAAACCCTTTGAGTTTTATGTTCGCATCATAAATTATACATATTAAAACAATTGTCCTGATTAATTTACTATTATAAACTTATTATCTCAATTATTTTTGATCAATTATAATATTTGCATAATGATCATCACAGATCTGTTTAGTTTTCGGCAGATCGTCCATGTAGCCGACACGAACACGAAGTGTCTGTTACCGGCTACCGAAAACTATGAAAAATAGTAAAGAATGAGCTACAAAATCACTATCAGTTTTAAGTTGAAGGTAGAATAAGTCTGTGCCTTTGTATAAATACTATAAAAATAGTAGAAAGTGAGCAACCAGCTGAAAGTTAGTCGAGGAGACCTTTACCGCATATCATTTGCATCTCATTGTCGGCTACATGGACTGAGTGCCTAGTTTTCAGGATGTCAGTGACAATTGATCTTTGAGATAAATGTTGTCTATATAATCTTAGGTGGAGCAGAGGGTGTAACTCGTACATCATATGATGGCAACTTAGGAAGATTTAGTGATATTCAGAACAAAAAATACCTATATATGTACTTTTACACACCATCATCATTTGCATCTTTACATCCAACCAAAGCAAACTTGCCCGCATCACAAAGCATTGTTGGTATGGATACAAACTACTATGACATTCTGGTAAGGACAAGCTGAACACACACACAAACAGAAAACATTTTGTACAAAGCAACAGTAGATGGTACAGCTCTACTGTCTATGGAGCAACCTAGGTATAAAGTTTAAAAGAAGTTGTGCCATGGTCTGTTTGACGTGCATTGCAGGTGAACTGCTGTTACGTACCGTTCGATTTGACAAGGCAGTCCACAAACTAACACCTGAATCTATCACACTGACAGGATGTATGAGTAAATGTTTGTAATTGAGTACCCTGAGATGCATAAACTGTAATGCCAAACTTCCTGCCTGTTATTTCTAGGGTCAGGTCAGGTGAAAATCTCCCAGCTGCTAGGTACTTCTGTGTATTAGTAGCAGGCAATCACAGTGTCACGGGCCATAGTCCATATTCAGCATAAATGTGGAAGAGTTTAAAGGATAGTAGGTGTAAAATTTGATGATTTTTCCACTATTTTTGTTTTGTATATCAATTGTTAGCTCTTCTTCTATTCCCAACAGCATGATAAACACTGACTATTTAGCTTGCCATCACAGCGGCTATACAAGTAAAATTCCCTGTTATTGTTTACATTTGAATTCTCGTCCAGACCAGAATTCACTTGTCAACAATAACAATGCAGTCTACACATGTACAGGCTGACAAGCTGAACACTGTGCATCTCAACATGCTTTGGGGAGTAGAACGAGAAACTACAGTTGACACTATATTAAAAGCAAAAAGTAGTGAAAAATATCCTGAAAAGTTACAGATTCTGTCCCATTAATTAGCAACTTAATTAGCAACTGCATGAGAGACAAATGCGGTAAACCAATATCCAAAGCAAGAAGTTCAACCTTGAGTGTAGTGCAGGATGTTAATAAGAAATGAAGAGTGATATTAGGAAAAGAAAATTACCGACATTGTCGGCCGAGTTTTTCAATTTCCTAATCCTTCATTCAGCAGAACAAATGCCCATACATCACCACAGGTGCAGATGCTGTCATTTTTTTTGTCAATAACAACATGGGAAGGAATTATTTCCTGTGCTTCTTGTTTATTGGGAAAGCCTGCAATTCTAGGGATAATGTCTGTTGAGGGTATGATGAATTTTTCATGTGGTTTTATTCTCAAGTTTGAAGTGTGCAAAAAAGCACATCATCATCTTTTTTCTTCTCCTGGCGGTTAAGTCAGGTTTATCCGGTTAAGTCAGGTTTATCCGGTTAAGTTAGGTTTATCCGGTTAAGTCAGGTCTGAACGTCAAATGTCAGTTTTGTGAATCAGTCAGTGACTACATATTGAAAGGTCATGGACACTGGACATTGCGGACAACAAGAATGAGCAGCAGTGTTTTCTGTTCATGAGAAAATTGCAAGGACACTGCTTTTATTAAAATCAAATAGAGGCTTTGGCTATATCAGTTTCTCATGCTGATCTGAAGGCTAATCTTGCATATTTTGATATCATAAAATTTGAAGAAATCAGAAATGCAGTGCACATGGAGAGTTTTAAAGGCAAATATTTTACCTGAAAACTTCCAAGAAAAACAAAATAATCATGTCGTACACAAGAATATTAAAAAATAAACTCATGATCAAAATCAAAGTAGCTGGTATCAGCCATAATATGGCTACTGACTTTAAAAGACTCACTAAATTTACATCAATGGGATGAAATATTATATGGCATCAATTAAATTAGCAATATTTAATTCAGTTGAGTGGTTAGTAATTTAATATACAAAGGTAAACATGACACCTTACACCCATAATGTGTATCTATTGTACAACCAGTGTTCCCTATTTAACTCTCAAAGCTGTGTCACATTTATTCAGATGATGAAAAATTCTGTCATTGCGCTTTCACCAAAAAGTAATATATTTCAGAATAAATGCCGTATATCATTAATATTGACATCCTAAGAAAGTGGATTTCATGGTTTTTAAGCCATTGCAAACATACTTTGTGCGCTTAAGCAGAATACTTATATTTTTCAATCGCACGATGGGCACAGCAGGTGGGGAAGGGGTGTACATGACACACTTGCAAAATAGATTAATCTCATTCATTGGTTATGCAATTTGCCACAATGAAATCAAGATTTCTCTTTCAATTTCACAGTCATAATATGCCACTTTCAAACCAACAATTGTAGATTTTGAATGAAACTGCGGGCATTTGCAATGAGGGCATAAATGCCACACTTATCTAATCAATGTACATTATCGTTTATGAAGTTAATGTCACACTGAGATCCAGTCTGCAATGATTTCATTTGAAAGCTTTTCGATGCGTGTAATTCCATTAATTCATGAATCGATACGCAGCGATGGCGCATGTCTGTGCATAAACACATTGGATTGATGGTAGTACATTTCCCAGTCTGAACTCAATGACAGCAGAATCTGATGCACTTGTATTCATCTTGCAATTGATATAGATAACATAATTGGCACAATGGCATACTGCAAAAGTTGCACACACACAGCACTTTTCTTTCTTGCAGTATGATTGATCAAAAACTGTCCATTACTGCCATACCTGGAAGATGGTGCCAAGTGCTACACAGTATTTTTAATATTCTATTTTTATTTCTTCTATTTATTTACTCCATTATCCAATGGGTAAGAAGCCCATTTAGAGGATAACATACCCATAACCCACACGCCAAGTGAGCAAGGAGTAAAGTACCTTGCTCAAGAGCACAATATCATGCCAGAGTCTCAAACTCACAATCCTCTGATATAAGGTCCACTAGTCTGGCCATATCTAGGTCTTGAACTCATCATCCTTTGATTGTGAGTTTGGTACCTTACCCACTGGGTCATAATGCCTTCTCAAAAGGTATCATGACAATATTATTTTGCGCGGGTCCTTTGAAATATCAGAATTTTCCAATCTTTCCTCCAGAAGATCTTACGAAAACACACTACACCAAAAAACATTATTCTTCACATGAATTGCAATGCGCAATCAATAACTTTGTAGTAAAAAGACTTTTAACAGAAATATGCATATATGCCTATGTTTCTTCTTGGGAGAAAATGAATATTGAATAATTAATTACCTATTGCCTCCTGCTAATAACATGTATTTCCCTGGAGCAGGAAGTCTTGTGACATCATGATCAGTATGCTGTGTTGGTACAATAATGAACATCACGACAACCACTGAAAAGTGTGTGGTGATGTAAAAATTCTCACATATCTTTACTTTACCATGTGTATGTTGTTATGGAAATCCTGAAAAACAACTTCCATTGTGTGCATCCTCATGCAAAAACAAAGTGGGATTTTCATTTCAAGCTTACCGTCTTCCTAAAATAGATGAGTGGTCGGCATTTTCCTGAGTGTTGTAAAAATCCTCCACAAACGTCACAGTCTTGGCACCGACGGCGACACTATCGCTCATTTTCCTTTTGGCGTTCGTAATGATGCCTTTCTTTCCCTGGCCAGGTCCCGAGGGAAAACTCCTCTGGCTAGTGGACGGATGGTGAGGAGTTGTGTTGATCTGGAAATCCTGGCTGATTCCAAAGACGTCGGAGCACATGGATATGATGTTGTCATACTGGTATTCATTGGCAGTCGGGCTGTTCTGCATATAGGGATATGAAGAGGTAAAGGATCCGTTTTGATTGTTTTTGTACCTGGCAGTAGTGTTGTGCGGACGGTCTGGTACTGACAATTTTCTCATATTGGCACTGGCTTTCGGTGGAGGAAAGTTCCTCCCCGTCCCGGCTGGGAACTGAGTTTTGAAAAGGTGTTCGTTTTTCAATATCCTAGTCCTCGGTGAGAATTTGTCGAAACACAGCGCTGGACTAGTCTCATCCGAGGAAGTGTTTTCCACAGCAGTATTTTCCTCCGAGTTGCTAGGAGACCGTGAATCCCCACTGCTGTAGCTCCTGTTGCTAAGCAACTCCTCTTCTTTGCTTGTCTTGCTGCCCGTCCTGATTCGACTATGTGTCTTCCTGTCACCTGCCACACTGACTTCCTTATCCGACATTTGAAGGGTGCTTCCATCTTGAAAGATCTGGCTACACATAGCAATAATCCTATCATTTGATTTGTCCTTGAGTCCATTGGTGAACACATCGTCATCTTGCTCATCCACCTTGTATCCGTCTGTGCCAGCATCATGATCTGCTCCGGGTGACAGCAGATGTTCGAAGTCTTCAAAGCTGTACAACTCAGCTTCTTCGAGACTAAAAGACAAAAAAACAACAACTGTCAGACAATGTTTTTCTTTCACGCTATGCTTGTCAACAAAACAGCCAATATGTCATCAGCATTTTTGGTGATATAGTTGAAATAATTTGTTATTGCAGTTATATGAACTGATGTTCATACATAGCAACGGATATCTTTGAACAACAGCATAAGGTATAAGTTATGAACTACCCTCAGTATTGTGTGTATAGATCACTTTGTACAAAGATCACCACAGGGTGAAAAAGGCGGCATTTCTGCAACGTAGAGAAGAGCATTTCCTCAGAACTGGATGTCACATCTGGTGATAGAAATCATTATTGCAGACATTGAGGGATCAATAGTACGTTCTCGACACCATCTATTCTTTTGTTCACCAGGTATGTTATATCAACCAGCGTTTACTCTAGGTTTCTCTCACGAGGGGGGAATCCCCCCCCCTCCTTGATACCTTTGGGGGATTTGATTCTGATTATGGGGGTTCATAGTAAATTAAAGCAAATTTAAATTATGCTCATAACAAGGTTTTTCAATGTATTAGCAAATGAAGGCTATATCTTGGATAAAATATCAAATTAAACACAGTATCTAGTTTCTTGCATCTACCGTCCACCCTCCACTTGAATGAGTCACATGGGGACATGAGTGATGCACTTTTCCTGTGCTGGGGTTCTTTAACAGTCAATTTAGCAGTTTGATGGAGAGTGGTATTGAAGTGCGAAGCTACATGTTAGAATCTGGACAACAAAGTTTGCAATATACAGTAAGTGATAACAACCAAGGTTTGCAGTGTTTCATCTAGAGAGGGGGATGGGGGATTCCCCTCTGTTGACATGTTGACACCCCCTAGTAATTTGTCGTGTGGGGACCAGCCCCCCATGAAATGGCACAGTCATACCTTAGAGAATACAAGTAGAACATGTGAACTGGTGAAATCCCCCCAAACTTTTCTGGTATTAAAGGGAAAATCCCCCTGTTGATGCCATCATGGCTGAAACACTGGGTTTGACACTAAGTATAGACGGATATGTTTGACATTTGCTGCTGCTGTGGCTGGAAATTCTGGCAAATTTTGTTGATGGAACTGTGTTTTTTAGCTTCAGTCTAAGCTCAAATTCCCTGATATGTAATCTGAGTGGCTTCATCAGTCTTGTTAAAATAATTTCCAGAAGCCCTGCAAATATTTTATGTCCGTATTAATGATAGAACTATGACATCATTACATGTAACACATTTATGAGTCTACATTCACAGTAGACTTTAAGAAAACAAGGTGAAAAATAGTTAACAAAGAGAAGATAGGAGAAACAAACAAACACATGCATATGCCACACCCAGCCTGTTATCCACTGACTCATTTAGGGCCTAGGTGATTCAATGCCAAAATCTTTCAGATAATCAAACAGCTTCACTCCCGATGGACAGAAAAAACACTTCACTCTTCTCAAGTTGATAACACACATTGTCACTCTTGAAAGGGCTTTTTAAGTGCTACGTTCATCAACACCTTATCCTCTTGAAAGGACACAGAGCTTAAGAGCTTATGTGACTATGTATCAGTTTTAATACTTCTACTGTTCATTGTGTAACACCAACGACACTTTAGATAAGACATCATTGCCGGTCGATGAACTTGCAATTGTTTGTACATATTCTGCTTTATGCTTTATCCAATTCCCTGCTAACTGTAACAATCCAAGACAAATTAGTTTATTGAATCTATTCAACTATAAAAACATCAAATCGCAAAACCACTCAGCAGGAACAAAAACATCTTTCATTGCTTCAGAAAGAGCTTTCCACTTGAATTGGCAGCTGATTAGCTAAATACATTAACAACAATGATATAATCAGGGTAATTCATTGAAACGTAATGTTTGCACTTTCACATCCTCTCGGTGCATAATCACTGTTGGCAAATTCAAATCCATAACAGCAGTAATCTTTTTAATATTGTCACATGGTTGCATTTACAGTGTTAGAACAAGTTAGGAAATAGTGAAATAGGCAATCAAAGAGATGGATTTGTGTTAATAAATAAAGTATTCCCCCCCCTCTCTCTCTCTCTCTCTCTCTCTCTCTCTCTCTTTATGAACTCTACAGTGTGTGAATATGACCCTCTGCATACATACATATTTTCCAATATGGATAGCAAACTTTTACTTCAAATACATTTTTAAGCAACAAACTCAAAAAATGGGCCAATGCCGCTAGTCTACATCATTCCTATCAAGATGAGAAACAAAGCTTCTTTTTTCATTTTTTGGTTCAGTGAGAACTTTGACTGTCAAAGGAATTGCATCGTTCCTTCTCTTTCCACATTGAGAAATGTTCAACAAGTGGTGCAATGATGTATTGGAGACCATGACACATAATGACATCATAGACAACTGGGTACTGACAGCAGATCTCCAGCATACGGCCAAACTAAGTAAATTCTTTGCTTCGCATCGCACCCACATACGTCTTCTGAGTTTTTCAGCAAAAAGTCATGAACTTTTCTCGCTGAATTTTCCATCGTTGACGATATTCTGTTGCAACACCAAGCCATACCTTTTGCATTATACAACAGATTTCTTCTTTGTAGCAGTCACATTATAACCATCCAACTGAGTGGTGATGTAAAACAGTATCCTCTAAAATCATATAGTTACAAGAATGTGCAATGTTTCATGAGAAAACTGTCAAATAAAGGCAAATTGATTTCGTGTTCAATTTTTATGAGTATTTTTCAAGCACTTACCTGCCTAACTTTCAGTACTTGGAGTGGATGCAAAACAAAGAATTTACTTACTTTTGCCTGAAGCAAAATTGCTGCAAGTCAAGGCTATAACTATTCCTGTAATTTCAAAGAGATTAATGTCCCCTAAATCAGCCATGTTTCAACAGACACAACAAACAAAGGCAGACACAGTACATTCCATCTCTTGTAAAATACTATAAAAAGAAACAAACACGTGATGACCAGACACGTTTAGTTTAATTATCCTTGTCAGGGCATGACCAGCACAACTTTCGTGTAAAATGCGCCTCGGGGACAGTCGTTCCGGACGCTTGTACAATACGATACCGTTATGGTCTACTGCTTGTGTACTCATTTTGAAGCCTGCAAAGCTGATGGGGTATACTATCAATCATCCATACAGAAGACATTTTGAATTTCATACATTCTAAATTAAATTATCCTAGTATATTGATGCCAAAAATCTGAATGTCAAAACATGAAAATAACCATGCTGCAATATAGCAGTTGAAACATGCTCAAGCTTTCACATAGCAAAAAAATCCCTTTTTTAAAGGGCGGTAGTTGTCGGAACAGCGCTCAAAGGTCGCTAGGGACCCCTACGACCGATATCAACACTGTATCCAAGCTACGTTGGCGATTGATGATATTTAAAACATGTTTGTCTTAATGTACATTGTAAAATTTAAATGTCGCAGCTATTTTGACAAGATGTATCTATATATAGTGCATGAAATACATCGTTTGTAAACAAGAAAGTTGCACATGCGCAGTTCTGACGACCACTTCCCTTTAACATTTCGCTCCAAAATTTCATTATGTAAAGGCAACAACACCTAAGCAAATGGGTATATCACGCGGTTTTGACCAGTTCACTCCATACACAATGCATATACTTGTGCATTTACGTCACGATCTGGTCAAAAGTTACGTGTATCCGCGCTGGGAGTGGTTTATTGCTCAAATACCACTGATTTCTATTGAACCGTAACTAGAATTGTCAGTAAGTTATGTGAATATATGCAGAATGCTGACTTTTGCAAAGTTTGGTTGAAATGACTAGAAATGTTGACAGGCAAGAAAATATTCCCAGCTGTGTTGGTTTCTTGAAATTTCCCGAGTTTACAGTTTACAAGTACCAGGTATGTGATATAATAAACCTGTAAAGCTCTGTACTGCAACGTTTTTGTGACAAAGCTACAGTGCTTTTGCCCCTGACTATACAAAGCAGACACATCTTTTGTCACTTACTGTATAGTTGAATGAAACCATATGCTAAGTGATGAAATAGTGGCACTTGAAATCATTTCCTGTTGTAGACCGCAGAATATGAAAGTCTCAAGATTTAAAAAAAGCCTCAACAGATTTTGAGATGATGATATTTACAAAACAGGAAAAGCTCACATTACAACTGGTCACGGGGAACATAGCTGCTGCCATAGTCATTCCATGGAGACCAGTGGGAATGGCCTTGGCATTCTACTCTCCGAATGGTTGTGATACTCATAACTGGTGTACACCAGGTTTTCTAGGGTCACTCAAGCACTTCAGAACCCCAAACTACCGCAATGCCAGAGAGTTTCAAGACCATACATCAGACAACTGTTTCTAAATTTGAAACTGAATATTCCGCTCAAGAAACACAATTGTCATGCCAGACATAATCTGTTCACTGACTCTTCATTTTCTAAAAATAAATATTCATCGGAGACTGTTACCAAGGAGACAAACCATGTATTTTGCAGCAGTTTATTCGGAGTATACAGTCATCACAACTCAATGCACAGGAGCCTTTTAGATCACTGACTGTGCATGGGTACAAATTACATTGTGTGTGAGTTTAAATGCTTGAACCAAAGTCCCTCTAGTGTTACAATTCTATATACGTCAATAATCCAGACTTAAAATCATCATGCACACAACTTTATTTCATTAACATAGAAGTAACTATATCAATTTTAATAATACCAATTAATAATGCGTTTTATTTTATGTTTCACGACTTGACATGTAACTGAATTCCCCTTCATTTAAATTCAGATTTCATTTCATTGATATCTCACGCCCTTGAGTTAGAATGGTCAATAATTCAATTCTAATTTCCCCCGTTTGTGATGTAATTTAACTCAAAAGCAATAACGATTTCTTGTTGTCTTATTTTAATTCTGATTTCATATCATTGGTATTCCATGCCCCTTGCATCAACACACTCAATAAATCAATTTTAATTTCACTTATTTAATACTGATGCAGTTTAATTGAAGGGAAACAACGATTTTTGTTGTCTTTTACTAATTTTGATTTCATATTTCTGGTATTTCATATTCTTAAGTTGAACCAGTCAATTAATCAATTTTAATTTCACTTATTTAATGCTGATACAGTTTAATTTAAAGGGAACAACGATTTTTATTGTTTCATACTAAGTTTGATTTCATATTGCTGGTATTTCATATTCTTGAGTCGAACCAGTCAATTAATCAATTTTAATTTCACCTGTTTGGGGATGCATTTTAATTCAGACAACTACTGAAAGTTTTTTACATTTTTATACCTCATGCCATCAATCTTCAAGATTATCTTTTCACAACTGACTATTGCTCTTAATTCCCATCAACAAAACGTTTTGCCACGTCCAATCACCTGCTTTTTTCTTACAGGTAGAAAGTCTCTGATGACCATCTTGCTAATGGATATCACACTGAAATTTCTGTCCCACTCAAGGCAACTGCATTGCAGGTCTTGTGACATCTCTGAACGTACCAGTTATTTGATATAAATTCAGTGAGCAAATGACCAGACCTGTGCACTATGATGTGTGTTTCATTTTTCATTTGATAAAGGCTATAAAAAATACATCCATTCTGAACTCAAAGACAATGAGCTACGTTTGCAGTTTATGGACCCTAAAATAGACTGTATATTGATATCAGAATAATTTTGGCTGTGATGTCTGAATGAACATAATCACAGCTACAAACACTAGTTACTTTTTCTCTCTCATCACGTATATGCACAATTATGATTCCAATAGAATTACTCTGTCTCTTGTCAAGAAAAGGGGCATGGCTAAACAATGTATTTCCACTATAGTACTTGTTTTGGCTGATATATTTTTTTGCCATAGCCAGCCTTGAACACAATTGTTCCAATTTATTTTCCCCCCGAGGGGTGGAATGCCAACATCATAAATACTTTGGTGATCCACTTTAGATGGACCGACAGTGCTACTTAAACTTTGATTTTTACCTGCGCTGACATCTAACATTAACCTCAATGGGTACCCTGATCGGTATGGAGATGCATTCTTTTAGTAAAATTGTCTCATAAATATTTCTGTTTGTTTAATCTGTCAGCAGAACTATTTTCAGACTTGAGTTTTCGGTTGAAGTGCTTGTACAATCTGCCAGATAACAGGGTGTGGTTAATCAAATGGAACTAGCCTCCACATGTATTTGCTTTTATAGACTTACGGCTATGTCCTTACAAGTTACCATGGAAAAAGGCTGTGTAATGATGAAAATCTTTCATTGTCATTATATGTCTGTGAATTCTCCATAGATTCTGAAGTTTTTCATCCAAAGTCAGATCACACAATCACCAAAAGTAGAAAAAGTGATCTTTCAACCTTGGCCTGCACTTTGCTGATCTTGATTTCTGTGTGTGTATCCTCTCTCTATGTATGCTTTGTGTATCCTCTCTCTATGTATGCTTTGTGTATCCTCTCTCTATGTATGCTTTGTGTATCCTCTCTCTATGTATGCTTTCATTACATTGACCATCACCAATTCTCATAGCTGTGATAATTTATGGTCTTCCTGATTCTTGTAATTTGGATTCCTTGTTTCTAAATATGAGAAAGGAAAAACTTCCCTGACATCAAGGGGCAAGGCAATGAGGGGAGTGAGTATGGACGGTAGTGATTTTACAAACATTTGTGAGACAGGAACAAAAGAAATTTACATGGCTGCTAAACTTTTCTCTGAGAAAGACCCCTGTAGTTTGTCATAACATACTACCCAAAAGTAGGGCATTTGGAATACCAGCCTGTAGAATGTGACTCGTGATGGTTATTTCACGATTATTTTGAAATTTTTACTGAACTATCTGAATGTACTTTTACGAAACATTATTAAACAATTATTTATATACTTTTCATTACTGCTTTTATACAAAGCACAAAAAAGTTACAAGCAAAGCAACCCTCATTAGTATAAATCAAACAGAATTGTTGGTAATTTATTGTGCATCGGCCCACCCATACTTGTGTCAAAAACAGTATGACACGAATGTACACATAATTTGTAAGCACTCATAGAATACATTGTATGCACAACACCAATCATTGTCTTGTCTTGTCTGCAACCTCCCTTTTGTAGGCCATACAAACTAATTTTCTGACTTGAGTACATTTAGATTGCTACACCCCTCACATGACAAACTTTAACAATGAATAATAATAGTAATTGAAATTCTGCAGAATGCCTGAAAAAAGGTACAGTCGCTTGTATATGGCAATACAATGTGACCTCTTCTGAATTCTACGCCAACACTTAGCCAGAAAGCTAATATCACATGGCACAGGGATTGTGCTCAGTCCAGCTGATCTACAGTAATCTTGAAACGTCGTCGTAATCAATAAAAGGTCCACTTCAATTTTATTTTGTTTTCTATACTAAGAAGTACATAAATCTAAGCCAATGAGAATGTTTTCTTCAAACAAGCAAGGCAGGTCATCCCCTTTCTTGTTGGGTCTGCCTGGATTTCACATTCCATTATCAAATTGCTACTTCGACATGGTTACGCAGGAAATTCCATCCTGAAACGCTGACATGCCTGACTAACCATGCAAGAATGACGCCATGCATTTTAACTTTGCCAGAAACGCACAGGAAAATTGCTGAGTAGTGGTGTTTCCTTTAAGTGAAAACATTTTTAAAACATGCCAAAATTTTACCTCTTGACAGTGTCAATCTCTCTCTAACTTTCTTTTCCCCCTCTCCCCTTCTCGCATCCTATTGTTATTATTTCCAGCGACATCAGCATAAACAGAAAATTTCACAAAATTTACAGGTGGTTGGATGTAATGTGATATGGAACACGCAAGTACCCTGTTCAATGAAGCCTCTTGAACACACTTATTCTGAAAGAGGGCATTCCTTTTCCATACCTGGGACTGAATAAACTTTATCTGAATTTTCACCCTCCATTTCACCGCGGTTTATTATTTGACCCTTGAAGCAGGCAGGGTATTGGTGATAACATTATCGGCTGCAAGTATTAACCACCTTGCAGGGTTACCCCAGATTTGAACCACATTAAAATTTAATGTTGCTTTTAATGAAGCCCATCTTTAATAAATGCTGCACTTTCAGACAGGGCAGTCACCTTTAGCACTCCTCGCAAGACTGCCGGTCACATGGTTTTGTCTCTTACACCAGTTTGTAAACAAACTCAACAACCTGTCACACAAAAAATCCAGAGATAGCAGACTTGTTGTAGTCTGTTGTGGATCACTGGAGTAGGGTGAAGAATATAATGCAAACTACACAGACACATTACATTTACTGTAGGTCATGAATAGCTCACTAATCCCAAGTTGTGCAACGTTCCAAAAATGTGAGAAAAAGCACTGTGCTATTTCACACTGAAGGACAGCAGACAGTGTTATCATTCTGCTGGGATGTCTACAGGTGATCAGGTTAAGCCCTTAATGGTGTTCAATGTGCTATGTTTTGCTGACAGGGTTTTCATCAAGAAACATGACAATGCGCAAGTCATCCTGTATGCACTTATTCATGACAACTCTCTTGACACACAATCAATGGTCAAAGCTTACCTTAAGAACCAGTATTTCATTAAAAGAGTACAAAAATAATTGAAATATTAAGTTTTTCACTGGTTTTTATTTTCTTTATTGTTTTCATGTTTTTTTGTTTCTTCATCAATAACATTTGCTTAGACTATGACTTTATTTTGTTAAAGTGAAAGCTTGCCACTTTGCTGGTTGCTACATTGCCGGTTTCCATGGCAGAGAACTGTGCACTCTTCGTGTAAAGTCTAAAGTTTCAAACGCTAGCTTTACAAATATGTTCATCGTATTAGTGGCATTTAAAAACCTGGTGAGTTTATACAATCATTGTTGAAATACATTTATCCATTACAAACAGTGTAACATTTTGAACAAACATTATCTGTGAAGTGAACAGAAAAGGCCGTCAATTTTAACTTTGTGATTGTCCTCTGTTACCAAGCTTGATGAGAGCAGGTGGTACATTAGATGTTGACGTTCCAATTCATAACAAGCCGAGTAAATTACACGCTTTGCAATAATGTGACGTGTGAAGAAAATGACCGCTGGTAGATGTAGCTGCTAACGGCACTACAAGGTAATGAAGATTTTAATATTAAGTCTTGCATGTCCGGTCCACCTGCAGAATTATTTACCAACTAAGCTCCGTTATTGAACCATTCCTAATGTACATGTGGATATATGGCTGAGTGGTTTTGGATGCCAACGTCCTTGCTATAAAGTGAAATTGGAAGATTTCAAGTTCAAATCTAAGGATTACCATACTACTACAAGTACACCTGGTATCTTGGGAATCTAGGCAAGTCTCACTGGAACAAATGGCACAGAAAGACCAAAACGGAAGAGAGATCTTAGTTTATCAAATAAAGAACTTTTTTATCAAGAAAGTGTCAGCTTTACGATGCTGTCATAACATGGATTCTAACAATCCATAAACAGCACCATTCAGGACAGAAATTAACTTCAATATGAGCGTAAGCTGTCATTAGCACAGTATTTTGGAAGAAGTAAAATCCAACCTAGTCTAAAAACAACTTCAGGAGGTTAGGACATTTATGTTTCTGTATCCATGCCGATGTCATAGATTCAGTGATTTTGAATTTCAGTTATCAGCTATTTTGATTCATGAACAATTAGTCTAGGACCTCTCCTCAATTATAGTGTACGCTACGCTCCCACTGAAGCCCAGAAGCTTTAGTACAAGCGATCATGCAACATAACCTAGAAGTCGTAGACTATTCATTAGCAGGTTTCAACAAAACTGAAGGACAATTAGCTGAAGTCTCGGCAACTTGTCGACATCCGACAACCGTCTGGGTTCACTGGGTAAGTTGTGAAGGACCATCTTGCAGACATATATTGCTCAGGAGGAACACATCACGCAGGTATGACAGATTCCACAATGCACTGACTCTTACCTTGGTGGAACTGGCATCCTCAACTGCAAGCCTGTGAATGTCGATCACTGTAACCCTTTGTCCTCGATGAGACAGGAAAAAATCAAACACGCTCTGTTTGGTGCATAGCCTTGGAGCAGCTGCTCTCAGAAGCGTGAACTCACGCAGCATAAATACTCACACACACATTCCAAATAAAAAGAAAATAGCTGACAACAAACTGACCGATGTACCTGCCCTAGTCAAATGCTCAACAACTTTCAATTGGGCAGCATAAAACTACTGGACAATGCGACAGAGACACCCATAAAATTTAAAACCACCATTGGCACTGGCAGAGCCCATAAACTTTATAGAACTAATAACAGCTTCTGCTCTGACATGTACATGTACTATACAACCTGCAGATTTTCAGCTGCTTTCTTGAAAATACCTGTACGTCTCCTGACATCAAGACCTGGAGTTTGAGAATCCTCCTTATGAACATAGTGACAATATACACAGATGAACATATTATTTTTAATTTTAAGGAGGGTCAACAGCTTGCCTGTTTGACTATAGTATTCTAGAACCTTGCCATAGTTTTGGTAGCCTGTCTAAGTTTTAGGTATCATGACTAAGGGGAGGTTCAGAAATGCCTTGTTATTTGGACACCAGTGACTTGGTAACTAATTGTCTCTGTTTTACATCATTAACAGCTCCATGTGCATTTTCAATGAAAATACAAACACTTCCTGCTTGCTCCTTTCAATATTTATTTTTCAAAAAATGAGTGAATCTGTTACTCAGGAACAAAACCAATTCCACACATAAGAATCTGACTACAAAAATCTAAAGCCATGAAATCAATGACAAAAAAATATAAAGTTTTACTGTAATAGAATGGAATGTTTAGCGATAAAGATTTATCTCCATGCTGCAAGGTTTAATGATGTCTGAAACAATGGAATTCTCTACCACTTTTATTCTTTCATTCGTTGAATGACATGTGCTATGGTATGAACTGTGATAGAATAAATGAATAGTTATTTCTTTCAATTCATTCATAATAAAAGTCATAAAACATCCCCCATGGGATATCATAAGGTTATTAAGAAAATACCACAAAGTATGCAGAAGGACATTATCTGATGCCAAGCAGACAGCAACCTGCCAAACTGATGTCAGAGTTCATACTTTGCATAATCTTCATGTTGTTAACCCATACTATAATACATCTTACATTTGTGACTGTGGCGTCAAATGGCACCTGCTCTATCTATGGTAGAACAGGGCTGCCTGTTGCAGGAACTATGATTTAGAAACTTGTCTGTGTAGCACTGATTGCAATCATAGATTTGTTACTACATATACTGGTAGCTACACACAGGCTACATCTGCTGCTGCCAGCAGATATTCAGATAAATTTTGTCTCTGTACAACTGTGTTCATTACAGATCCTGCGGCATATGATTTTTACACATGTAGTTTCAATCAGAATATTGATGGTAACTGCCTACCCATTCTTGTAAAAGTAACTTCTGAAAAATCTGATCACAGGTTTTAGACAAATATTCAGTTTTGTTTATTATTGATTGAACTCTGACCTCATTAGGAATCGGCCATATTGTTAGGATGATGTCCATGGAAACGCCGGCGAAGTGTTTCAGATTATCTTCTACTAGAAATGTAACGAACTCTCAAAACTACAATAGAAGTTGCAATCACCATTTCTGCAAATTCAGCAATTCATAAGGGCACACAATAGCGCAAGTTCTGCTGTTGCATAACTAAAAAAAACACAGGTGCCCATTTCTCAAAGATTTTACCTTCATAAACTTTCTATGAAGGTAGTGAAAAGTGCACAAACTGAAGATACATCCTTGATTACTTGGAGAGAATGGCGGACTGCTGATACATTTCAACATGCATGCCTGACTCACAAAGGCACTCAACACTCAAAGAATTTCCAGAGGGATTAGTGTTCAGTGATTACCAAGGACGTGAATGCAGGAACCACATCACAACAGTGACCAAACAATTAGAAATCTGCTGACCAATTTGCCCATGGTGGGCTGAATTTCAATGCCATAATAACCATGTCGTGTACCGCAATGAGACCTGGTTACCATAGGTAGATGGGGTAACTCAAATCTGCTTGGTCTAAAGCAGGGCTCAGGTGTCAGCCTCGCTAATGGGACAGATACTGTGACAAATTCCTGTCACATAACTGGCCACTGCTGGGTTGTGACAGCAATGCATGACCAGGCAAAGAAACTTTCAGAGTCCAGATGTACATTACTCTGACATCATGATGTCAGAGTTCCATCATTAATAAGCAAAATAAATACTTGTCCAAAAATTTAGACTGTAAGCAATTATCTTACAGGAATGGTATAATTGGTGATTCAATATCACCAATGTAAAAGGATCTAACTGTAAGCTCCAGTAGCAGAAACACATCTTCCATGATAAAATTTATCAAAATTTCTGTTACATGTAGCAGCATCATGTCTCAGGCTCTTTCTTATGTTTAGTAACAAACTTACCACAGCTATGCAATTGTTTTGTTATTATCCTCCTCCAAAGAAAGTTGCAATGACTGAACTGGATTTGCTAGCACTGGTGTGCCGTTATTTCCAGGAGCTTGCAGATCAAGCTGTCTTCAACAAGTTCAGTTAAGTTCAATATGTCATTTGTTTTATCTGACGTTGATAATCTCATTATAGAGTTTTATTGAAATTTATAAATCACACTAACAGTTTTGAAGTGTTTTTAACTTTAATTGCTTATATGTTTGAAGATTATATTTGAGTTCACCAGAAAAAACATTCAGCTAAGTCATTTAAGCTAATAAATGATTATGTGCAACGGTACCAGCTGGGGATTTCATGAAAATTTCACAATGTCTTGCAGTTTTGCAGTATGCATCCTTTCATTTAACATACATCAAAACACTCAGCATCGTACTCAAAGATCTTCCAGTGATACTTGGCAAGGAACAAGTATGTAACTTCCCCATACTACTACTACTCAGAAAGAGTAACAGTGACACTATAGAACGATAATATTACCAACACAGCCCCTGAGTATGACGTTCACTCTTTATTTCATGTTTGATTTTTATCAATTACTTTGATCTCAACAGTAGTGCTGCAACCGAAAATTTCAGTGATTAAAAATCTAACGTGTTGAGATCAAAAGTTCAATTGACAGTAATTATTTACTTTCTTTTATAAAAATTGTCCCTTTTTTTTATTTTAGAACTACAGTATCTGAATAGAGAAGCCAATAAAACTTGGGGTCAACACAGACTCCTGTAATATTTTGAAACTGATATAAAGAAACAAGTGTTGGTCCCATATCTACAAGTACAAGTCATTCTTTTCACTAACTGACATTAAGGTAATATGCACCTCGAAAGTGAAAGACTTAAACTTTTGCTTAAACTTTCCTCAGTGAATCTTTCAACCATTCTCTTACCGAAGCAAGAATAAAATCAGGGGTCACCGTGCAAACTTTGGCACTAGAGAGACAAATAACTTGCGATTTCTCGATATTTGAAATTCAAAATGGCCGCCATCCCTGTGTTAACTCTATGGGAAAAAAATAAAATTTTCGATTTTCGAAAAACTAAGATGGATGAAACTTTTCTTTCGCCAAGAGCTTCAAAATGAGGTCCCACAAGTGGTAGGTCAGAAGAAAATTGATAAAATTTGAAGGCCCGAATATCTGTCCCCGAGGTGCGTTCTACCTTACATGCAGGTGCACATATAATTCACATGTAGCTCCACCTCTCATGGTAATATAGAAATGTTGTATGAATCAAGGATGCCAACAGGTCTACTTTTTCGTCCCTGTGATAGTACCAAACACAAATTCCTAGCGCCCTCTCGTCAGACTGACTGCTTAATAAATTCTGCCTGGTACCTACTTAATCCTATTTCTACTACCGTCCAACATTCTCAAAATACTTCAACCGCTGTTTCGAATTTCTGTCAGGATTTTTTTTCAATGGGATTCTTCCGACTGTAGGATAGCTTTCCGTGCGGATTCCATACATCACTGCAGGGAAGAGTATGTTTTCAATAGCTTCTGAATTGTGGGAAGTTTTTTAAATAGCTTACAACTAATCACTCCTGGAATGCTTATCTGTTGAATGCAGAGGCGGCAATTTCACAGCAATATTTACTGCCCTTAAATGCAAGACCAGGCACTTTAATCTTGGGATCATCTGGCTAATCCCCTATCTTTACTAAACACAGGATTGATATGAACTTTTTAATGGCTAGTTTACACCAGGTTTATTGTTCATTACAAAAGGCCATGTTTCCCCGTCATTGCCACTGCATGCTTCATCTCACAAAATGAATGTCTGTGATATATATGTCCCACAGTCCCAATCAAACAGTCAGGGTAGGTAACTTCTAGCAGAGACAGTGGAGTCAACGGGGAGGAATATTATTTTCTTCTTCCCCTCAACTGGATACTGGCATCAAAATCTGACAGTTCTTTACAATGTGGGTCACATTTCACTAGCCCTGGGGATAAAAACACAAATCTTCGGTATCAGTGAGTGAGTTAAAAATTCATGTTCTTCAAAGGGCGCCTAGGAAACACATTAAAATTGCATGAAAACTGCTGTTTCATCATCAGTGCTGACAGCCTCTGTCAGCTTATGATACATTTTGTCATTAATCTTTTTCTGTTTGCCAATTTCAGTAAAAGTACTGACAACATATCTTTTTCCACTCCCATTCAAGAATGATCCTACATAAGGACGTTAAAGCAGTGACAACTTTCTGACAATGATTTTACACAGGTTAAGTACAACTTTTTCTCTGAATCCACTAGATAGTGCCTGTCATCAGTGCTCAGATGCCCATCCATGAAAGGAGCCGAAGCAGGCAATTAATCTTGAGAAAGACTGAATGTTCATCTCCTAAAAATTGGTGTGCCTTTCAAATTCTGCAGAAGTTTTAACACATGACTAAGTTCTAGACTTACTACATGCCAGCTGACCATTATATTGGAGCAACAATACAAACCAACTAGGGGCAATTCTGAGCAATAGTTATAGTGAACTTGCACCACCTCGAACAAAAGGTGAGAATTTCTTCACCGACCTAGATGTCCTGAACTTTCTTTATCAGTGTACCCTCCAGCACAAGCTTTGTTTGTTTCTTTTCTATGTTATCACAAACACACTTCAATTTAGTGGTAAACAGTGCCATGCCGGACAGTTAGCTGTAATAGAAATTAGACGACAATGAACAATATCCCAACGGAAATCTTTGACAATCTCTATTGATACGGCCCAATCTGAATCTAGCTTTTTCTTTTCTAAAATCCTGCCCCCAAACTGAATTGCCAGTGTCCAATTTTGTTCAATGCATATGGGGTATAGCATACTACTTTTCAGAATTCCTGTGAGAATTACAATCTGAGTACAATGCCTCCAGCCAATGATATTTGTGTGTTCACAATGATCTCTGGACACATACACAGATGGGAACCTCCCTAAGACGAAGTCTTTCTTCCCAGAGACAGAAAAATTCACCATAAACCAACAGAAAATCTTTTTAATGTGTTTTCTAATGAATTACCTGGCTATTTAGTGTAACCTGCTAGGCCACAGACCACTGGCTGGAAGAAATCCCTGCCTTTTCAAGCACAGTGAGACAGGCACAGATTTACTGTTGAAAAGAGTTCCACAAAGTAAAATTACCAAACACGTTGGTGCGGCATTCTTTCAACACTTCACCATTGCCTCACATAAACTTTTTACTGCCTCAGAGCAGACGTCTCCAAATTACCATTAAATTTTAAAGCCAACACTATGGCCAAAAAAGACCAGGATTAGTTTCTTATGTCCGTGTGCATCAATCTAGACTAGCACTGTATGTCTGTTTTTATGATCAGTCGAATTTTTGTTACTGAAAATGTGCCATAGACCTAAGAGTGAAAATGCCAATTTTTAAGGGATGGCATGTACACAACACTATTATGAGTGAACTTATCATAGTCATCCGTCCAAATTATCGCTGAATATAAACATCTGTTTTGGTTGAATTTGCAAATACCAAACAACCTAAAATAACAAACTTCTCAACAGTTTTTGTACGAAACCTATGATGAAAAACAGACTTACTGGTATAGTCTTTTGGAGGCATTACATGAGTGAATGAGATGCTGATGCTAAAATAAGATTTCTCCTGTCATGTCTGACAACATGGAGACTGGCTTTAAAACAGGAAAACAAAGCTGCCTGCAATCTACCGTCCAGTTCATGGTATCATATTTTGGTATCAAATGAAAGAGAAATGTGCTACATTTGATGCCCTGTGCATGGTCAATGGCTCCTATGTCTGAAGGACTAGGTCAGTTCAGGTTCGGTGGATTTGATTTAAACTACTTGAGATAGTATACAGCTGGTCTCATGTTTCCTTATCAAATCGATACACATTTCTCCATTGTCAGAAACTTCCCAGTGTGAAGTTCAAAGATAACAAATTTCTTGCCTTTGCTGAACTTCAAATCATGAACAGAACTCAAAAGAGGTACTTAAGTAGTTCCCCTGGTTACAGAGGGCCGTGGCCTTCAAAATTTGACCAGGATGTCCGTATTGCATATACTGCAGTGATTTACGGATCCTGGCTGTAATGACTGTCAAGAGTTTGAACACGATGGCCTGATATGACCTTAAAAGTTGTGTCTGCTGCACTTGTGCAGTCAATTTAGTTATTGACACAGGGTGTGGCTCCAATAACTGTATCAGATAAAGCCATAGACAGTTAAGAAATTTTCTACTGTCTGTGAAAAACTCAACACAACAGACAGTCCTGACTGTCGTCTTTTGTGCAATTTCTACCACTGATATGTAGTTTTGTAGATGCAATTATAACAGGGCTCGAAATACTATTTTGACCCCCTGTCCACCGGACAAGTTTAAAATAAAAAGTACCCATCCCAGTCAAAAAATGCCTGTCCACAAAAAATTGTTCTGTCTGTTCTTAGAAAATCTATCAAATTACATTCATCCAAGACAAACAGTTCCAAGAAGTTAAATAAAAGTTATTTTGTGTAACACCTCTTTTGACAGGTCTCAATCTTGGTGTTCTATATGGATGCCTCCTATCAACAGTGTTGAAATGATTTATTTTGTTTTTGATCGTTGAATGCTCAGATCATGGTTTAAATTTTTCTTAAGGTACATGAATTGACATTTTCAAAGATATGATTGGGGAAAAAGACTAATTCTGATTGAGGGCTGAAAATTCGACCTGTCCAGTTGGACAGGTACTTTTCAAAACTGTCTGTCCAATGCCTCAAAGTACATGTCCAGGACGGGCAGACAAGCATTATTTCAAGCCTTGTGTAATTCCAAAATATTGCCACATTTGCACATTTGAATTGTTTCAATAATCCTCTGCATTATAGTTTACGTATTTACACTCTTCATTCATTCTTCATTCCTGGCCAGCCATGCTCCACATTGAATACTTGATGACAATTACATTGAGCAATTTGTCATGGGAAAACTATCTGTATCCATGTGCAATTCCACATTTGTATACGGAACATTCATGACTTACATTATGTAATTTTTTCCACCTAAATTATTAACTAAGAATGAACCTATTCTCAAAGAGCTGCATTTCCAAGAATCAAAGACATTCCTCATTCGTAATTGATCACTGTGAAAGTACACAGAAAAAGGGGGCATTCTATATTTGATCACTCTTCTCTTGTGGTATGGCATTCCCATACCAGTACTGACACAGTTTGCATAGGTAGTGACTCCATTGACAATACGTAATTACTGAGAAATACATAGGATGCTGAATGTGGACATATTAGCGTTAAATAGCCCACTCCCAGACTTCTGCTTACCAAACGTGATAATTTTGACACTTTTGTGAGGTTAGAGTACATTGATAAATAGTTTTGGAGCTACAGAAATATTGTTGTCGTTCCCTGCAGTCGTACCATTACTGTGCTACACCAAGGGGAAAACCTTGTGAAATAACTGTGAAACCATGGTAACATACACTGCAGATAACATGGATATATGTCTGCTTGGTACATACAATTGTAGACAATGGCTTGTATTCATTAAAACTACATTGGTGTTAACAGGTCACTGCACTGCAATCATGCCTTATGAATGAATACCCAGACAGCTTTTTTTTAATTTATCAACATTACAACTTATGTAAACATGGCCAGAAATGTTGGCACATACCTCATTCAGAAAAATATGAGAAAGACCACGCATACTGATTTAATGTGGCTGTTGTGGTATTTACTGAGTTAAGGAGGGAAGTATGCAATTGAATGAGCTGGCACCAAAGAAAAACTATCCTCGATGAGAACAGTTTACAATAAGAACAGCCCTCGATAAGCCACGTTGACGTCAGCTGTGACTGGATTGGGGTTTAGCCCAACATGTGTTCAAATTCTTCTTTCAGCAGCTTTTGCTTTGTGGGGACATTCTTGGTAAAACCAACTCATCATTTGGTGTATAAAAGTGAAGGAGTTTCAATTCAATGGACAAAAACAGTTGAAGTTGGCTCTCTAGGGGCACTGGGTATTTCAACAAACTGGACACCAACACAGTTGAAAGACATGAAAAGGCTATCACTCCACTGTCATCCACAGAGAAGTTACAAAACACTTTTATGACCAAAAACAGTAACCCTAGTGTAAAAGACAGTCAGTTATATTTGATGTTCATCATTTCACACACTGACATTTTTCAAATTTATGCTTGAGTCAGTGGCAAGACTGCAGAACAATGGGCCCATATGCTACACTACAGTACAACTTTATGATAAGGATTTGTTTGTATTTAGTCATTATGGCAGGTACCCTTAACCCTTTCACCACCATTTTCCTCTCTAGAGGTCTGACTTTACCATAGAAAACAAATGGGCATTGGTTCAATCCACGGTGGTGAAAGGGATAAACAAGCACTGATAATACCACAAAAAGACAGACCCAGTGTCCTCCTTGGGATGTTGTTTTCAAGATGGTACTTAACTTTTTACATATAAAACAAAATCCTGTGGAAAAAAAGAGTGAATTAGTCGCTTTCCACTACATGCCAAAAATTTCGAAGTATAAATGTTACTGGAGAGACATACATCAATAATTACTGTAATGCATGCAGCTATATTTCTCACTTCATCTGATTTGACAATTGCTTATTTGGAAATTTGATTCAGTTCTACAATCACCAATTGCTGGATGCTGATTAAAAGCACTTATGGCCTGAGGGCAGTTCATATGTTTTGAGTTTCATGTTATATACCGTATGTGTGTGTGGGTTGCGTGAGTTCCGTGCTGCTTGAAGAGGCACGTTTCTTTTCCCTGGTAACGTTCAGATTAGCATGCTCTGTTTGCGTGAAAATGCCATCATGATCAGGTTTGATCAGGCAACTTGCAGCTGTGTTTGACAAAGCAATTTCAGTTTCTTTAATTTTGTTTGGTGAACACTCTGTCTGATATGTATTGCACATGACACATTTTCATAATAGAGTTTGAAAAGCTAACAGCATTTCACTCGAAAGGCTCGGTTTGGTAATTTAATATTCATAACAAATTTACCGTAACGGTCTATTCACTTTGAACAGAACATGGTTTTATTCAAAGCATTTTGCACTCCATTGCTATCTTACCGATAATCACTGCGGGTCACGATCCTTGAATTGAAAGCGATCATACTCGTTGCAGCTACACATTCATTCAGAGCTAATAACAATAACAAGTCATGATTGGTGTATTACAAGAGGCATGTTTTTTTTAAAGCAAATGTTTACTTAGTGATCAGACAATTACACATTTACTTACAAAACACGCTTGAATTACTCAGTCACGTGACTGCATTATACACATGACTATGTCACATCCGTGTACAGAGTGAAGTTTTAATTCATCGAAAATATTTGTTTTACATAATGTAGAATGATGCAGTTTGTGATACAATTGGCTATCAAAGGAGACTATTAAACCATTTTTTTTGAAAACAATGATCATGGCAAACAAATGTCTTGTAAAAATTTGAATCACTGTTTCAGAGAGAGGTTTTCAGTAAAATCTGGGAAGAAATTTATCAATTAAAAATTTTTGTTGGTTCAGAATCCCATCGGTTCTATGCTCTGAACAAAAACACTATATATATATTATAGTTTGCACAAAATATGACACAGTCAGCAATGACGAAACAAATTTTGTAATAATTACATGAAATAATATTCTAGATGGGAAAAATACAGAAGCTGACCATTTTGAAATTATTTCTGTTATATAAATGTACACACATAACACTGCCCTGGGTGAATTTTTTACCGCATAAAATCTGTTTCTTTCCCGTTTTCATTCTGCAAGCCAACACATGAATCAGTGGACCAATACTGTCTCCGTTTGCAGAGATCTACTCAAGTGTGTGTTCAGCTGGTAATCCAGAGTAAAATAAATAGGTCTGCATGACACCCTGGTTCTTGAAACTCAAACAGGGGGGACATATTTTTACAACACATCATAAATCTACATGCAAACATTTGAGACTGAGATTTTGTGTACCTACAATGTTTTGTGCACTGATTGTTTTTCCTTTCTGTAAATCAATGGTCTGTCACCTAAAAATAGATTTGACTATATTTGGATTATTACAGAGACTGCACAACAGAGAAGTCACAATGTGCTCTTGACAGTGACAACAAAGACAATATATTTCACATGATAGTAATGAGACTATACCTCGTTTCATCCACTGTGTCGATGGATCGTCTCCTGCCGCCACCGTCGCTCATGGAGGACAAATTTCCACGTCTTCCGGCACCATAGCTAGCCATTTCGGTAAAGTCTCATGGCAGGACACTTCAGTCGCAATCCATCACCTGTCCCAACAGATCACACAACGGTCAGAAAGGAATTAGCAACCGGTTGTGTTATCAAAACTGTTGTGAAGACAGCTCTCTGAAATTCCCAGAGAGAATAAATTCTTCAGAGAAAACACAATTGCCTCAGAAACAACAACAAAAGAACTCTTAAACAAAGACATTGTTACAGTTACCCAACAAGAATAATTACCTGACAATAAGACAATATAGGATTACTACCACCTTCTACTGGCTTCTGGTCTCACAAACCAGTTTCTATTGTTTTCCAGATAAAAGATATATCAAACGTAATGTCTGGTAGGCTGGAGACTGTTTTCCTTGGATGCTCGTAAACGAATGATAAGGGTGTTTAAATATTTTCTGAATAGGCAGCAAAATGCCAATGAGGAAATTAGGGGAGTTCACGGAAGGTGGATCCCCGTGGATGAGAACATCTTTGATTTGAAAACAGCTGATCTATTTGACCTGAGTCAGACAGAAAGAAAATGCATTGTTTGCTATATACTCAATGTTTAGCATTTAGAAGGGGAAATGTTTGGCTAGCAAAAATTGAAGAACACATGAAAACCATACATTTTTTGGTTTGCAATGCTGCTCATACAAGAAACTCATAACATTTACAAACTAGAAGTGAAATGCTTTCAGCAGTTTGTGAATTGCTGAAATTTGGAAACATACCTAGACCATGAGAAGTGAAGTTAAACTCACAAAACACATGTGATGTGTTTTTCCGCTATAATTTTTTTCCGTTTTACTTCTAATAATTTTTTTCCCCACTTTTGATTCTAATTATCTTCTTCCTTTCATGGGGATTACATTTAAAATTGGACATAACAGTTAATGAAGCTACTTTTCTACATTTTCTCAAGTCCATTGCATGTCAAATTAGCAAAGCAGGCACACTGTATTTAAATGGGGCATTAAAATGTGAAGTTTGCCAAAAATGAAACTTCATTGAATGACAAAGTCAAACAACAACCAAATGGAAAACGCTCTGTCTGACCTCCCATGCAGGGAGAACAATTCTATTCAAAGTAAATTTACGTTTTTCACAAAATACTTTTTAAAATCCGATCACTTTTGAAAAAGGCTGTGTTAGTTTACCCTTGGTGGTGCTGGCACTGTCAGGTCAAGATCACTTCAAAGTCATTCAGAACATGGCAACTAGTGATGCCCTACAAAGCCTACTTGTCGAGTTGTAAAACCCTGTATCCAAAGGAAACCAGGTGTGGATATACTGGGTGACCCTGGCGTGACCTCAAAACCGTCCTTCACACTGCTGTCATTTACAGCAAGGAAGTATACCTAACGTACGACCAGATGAGAGCAGTAATTTATTGTGTTTTTGCCCAGCACTTGAGCCTTGTAACAGATTTCCTATGCACCGAACAAGCCTGAACATCATGGAACCACTTGAAAACTAAGCTCAACCACCTGGTAATGAATGCAACGTAACTAAAAGCACATACAGTACAGTGTGTAAACCATACTTTACCATTAGTATTTTAGAAATGCCTGCTGTAAAAATATTTGACAATATCTCATATAAATTTGAGAAAAAAGTGCACAAACAACTTGGTGAAATTCTTGTGACCTTACGCCACTCTTTAAAATTCCAGTTGGAAGTACAATATATAGGTCAAACATATACTCTTTGCAGATGGTAACATTAAACAGAAGCTTGATAATGGAACATTGTATCTTAATCCATTGATAATGGAAGCATGCACATATACCGGTATTCCTACCACAATTCTGGTCTGGTCTGGTCAGGTTTTGCAATTTTTTTCAATTACTTCAATACTTTCTGAATGAATATAACATCCGATTTTTTGTGGTCCAACATTATTTACATATACCGGTACAGCCTAGTTTACATAACTGGATTAGGGCAAGTTTGGCACCAGATCAAGTTGGAAGCAAAGCTGGAATAAATCCATTGAACTGCCTTTTTCATCAGAAGACAATAGACTTAATACCATGTCAATCCTCTTATTACCTGCAACAAATTGAGCCCATGGATCAAGTTATCTGCCTCTGAGTTTTAAAGTACTTTCCAATTTCCAACCTGCGACATATCTGGTACACAGCTCTCTGTTGATCATGCAAAGTTGTCATTCATACCTCGGTAACCAGTTTGCCTATGCAGATTAGCTTGTGTGCATGTATATTCTCTGTTTGTAAATAATAATGATATCACCTCCCGATCAATGTGACTTTGGATTTTTAGTGTCAAATTACGCATGTAAAGCTGTGATCCCACCAGCAATCTACCTGGATATTACAAAGTTGCCATGACGATGAAGGACCAAAAAGAGTTTTGCACTGAATTGTGGTAATGCAAAGGAAAGCAACTGACAGTGTCCAGTTCGTATATATTGACATTTTCTGAATTCATTCCAATGGCACTTTCTGAAAGGTATAGTTTGAGTTCGGATCAAGATTTGGAACACTTTCGGACATGACTCTGTGGGACTTGTGGCCTTGCTGACTGGTGAGAATGTACCGACCACAATTAATTAAAAGAGAACCAGCCAAGCATGACATAGCAACAGGTGGAACCTGTAAACAACATGGTGGACTGGGGAGGATCTCTGTATTAACAATACAATCAGCATCGGATTTTCAACAACACAATGGAGCATGGAAGTAATGCTGTCCTCTTGTGGTTGCCTTCAGGCACTGCTGCTGCGTCTCAAGTACAATGAGAACTCAGAAATACACGGACAGAGGTCACTGTGGGAAGAACAGAAATGGATGAACCCCAAATTGGTATGGGATTTCCGAACATTGGAGAGCAACCAACCGGATAATGGTCAGGAACGCTGATACACAATACAAACGCACCATTCCTTCAAAGAATACTTTCTCATGACTGTACTTCAACCCCAGAGTGAGCTGACTTGTAACCATGGCAACTAAATTGGGGCTTCCATTTTCACGGCCGTAAATTTCACCCTTATGAATTCAAGTTGACTCCTCAAAAATGGTAAAGTGTAATGTGAAAACACTCCCATGGACACGTTACGTTTAACACCCTCATCTACTGTTTCTCATGTACCAATGAACATGATTTCCTGTCATTTTCTATATTCTATTGTTTAAAACGTCTGTAAAATGCATTGAATGCTCATAAACTAAAATACTGAGGTTTTTAACAGCCTGGGTAAGTTGTATTAGGCAAGTAATGGCTGAAAATTTTACGCTGACACATATACTGAATAACTCACATGCAAGCAAAGGTCATTGACCTGCAAGTCAAGATGTACTCACAGTGATGTCATTTATGTAAAGGAGGACCCATTATTCTAATTAAAAACTTGATGGCTGAAACCACTCATTAGTGAATTAGCTCTAAAAGAGGGACTAATAATCGGAATCATTAACATTCCATTAGTTCAATAAATGCAGCAAATCTTCCCTTAATAACTTTGCATACCAGCTTCCTTACTGCTTTTGGGTCAGGAGAAAGTTTCCACGGAGAGACGGAACTTAATGTGACTCCATGCATCTGACCATAGATAGACGCGGTAGAAGCTAGACTTCTACACTGACACAGCCAGGATGTCAACCTATCATTCTTAATAGATGCACTACAATCATCACAAGAGGTATCCAGTGTTTGAAGGTACATGTAATTGGAGTTACAGATGGAAATATGGCAGTTGTGTAGCATGGAAAGGGAACGTTACACATCTCATAAAATCAGATAGAGAGGTCACTTTAGCTTCACCACTAACCACCATCCAGTTTACAAGGCCTTGGATATACATGTATTTATGGGTAGTACTTCATGGTCTTGTTTTGTTGCGTAACTTTTAACAATTAAAAAGCCAAAACCACATTGGTTATTTGGTAAATCTCATTTACCTGGTATTTCCCTGGGGAGCCATTTATAAACCATTCCATTCTGGAATGAGGGTCTGTCCCTTGATGCCTGCTTTAATTAACATGTGATCAACTACTTCACTTCAAGCTGCACAAACTGCAGAAATGCCGCATCACAGTTTTCTACCAGTCCTTTGTGCAAAGTCATTTTTTCCCCTTCGCACAAATCCACCTGAGATAGGGGGAAAATCCAAGGCTATTCACTGTAGCTGACGTATGGCCTACCTGACAGACACTTATGATAGTCCCTGTCCCATATTCATTTGCTTGTTTCTTTGATTGTGCCATCCTCAGACTCTAGGCAGTAGCATGGCAACTGGTCTCTGTTAAATCAAAACAGCATTATGGCCAAATGCTGGAGCTGTGAGCTGAGTTCACACAGTGCTGAAACATTCCGAAGCTTAGCAGCTTGGTTCACACATTGGACAAAGTCAGTATGAATGAAATGTTGAGTCTTGTCAACACTTGCACAACCACTGGGTTTGAGAAAAAGTAGCGGATAGCTGAGCCAGGGACTAAGCCTGTCATTGTCTCAGTCTTACAAACAGTTGCTCTCTTTCTCTATATTGTCAGTTGTGGAGACTGAAAACTTAGCCATCATCCCAATGTTCCCCTGGGACTGTGTGGGATGGGTACGTGCATAAACTTGACACTTCTGGTTTACTGTATGACTTCAATATCTCAATATAACTCAGCATTTCTCTACAATGCTGAGGACCTATATTTATTTATTACATTGAATAGTATGCAACCGACTTCCCTTATGGATGGATATGACTATGGGAGATAAGTGCATATCTGGTTAACCTAGACATCACTTTAATGAATTATTAAAGGATCACAGCAGACAAAATATGGACTTCAGCAATACAAAATGTTGGTAGACAACTTGATCAATTTTTCTGACTGAAGAATTCTTCAAAAATATAACCACAGAGCATTCAAATCCAAAAGACAGTAAGTCTTCATTGTAATTTATATTCACATGGAGTGATAAGCAAGACTGAAGATAACTGGGTCTCCCCCCCCCCCCAGAAAATATTACCAAATCACCACAATACTACATGGTCAAGCTGATTCACAAATCTATGGGAGGGCTCCTTAAGGAAATCAAATTGTTTCAACAGAAAAGATTAGGTCTAGTGTTGCTCAGGTGCCCTAGAGATAGCTTCACAGGTTCAAATTTACACAATTTATCTCAAAATACTGCTTTGCTTGAGCCCTATGAAAAGGTGATTTTCCGCATATTCAATGTGAAGATTGGACAAATAAATAAAGAGCTAAGGAGGTCACAGAGGTCAAGAGTTGGGGACATTGGTCCATTTAGGTACAGGTACGAGTAACTCCCTTGTCATTTGCTAGTGCACTGGTTAAATTGAAACATAAATTTGAAGGAGACAGACAGAAATTTCATCAGATCGTCTGGCACGGCCTTTGTTTTTACAAAACCACGTTGGGTTAATCTACTGCACAGACTGCCAAGTAGGAAAGGTTAACAGCCGTAAATCAATAGCGTATATTTCATACTTCAAGGCAAACCCTAGGAAGGAATTCTGAAAATTTGCAGATGTCACCAACTCGACACTTGCAGCCTGTAAAACCTGACTGATGAAGTCTCAGGTCTGACCTGGTAATTGATTTGATGTCAAAGAAATACATCACTGGTGGTACATGTATTTTGCTTGTGTTTTGTTGGGGTTTTAAATTATGTTTTTGACAAAAAAATCAATGGCTTGTGATTATTTTGATGAATGAGCAGATTTTAAAAGATGCTTGTAAGGAATTGAAAAACTATATAATTTTCAGTAATTCCGATAAGATATTTTAATATTTCAAGGTCTTTCATTGGCTTTCTGTCAAAGTAGGCTTTCATGACGATTCCTAGTGGGCTTTTTGTAAATATACAGTGAAAAGAAAACTCTTTTTTAGAGTTTACAGAATTGAGCTGCAAAGGAGAGCAACCTGCGGGCTAACTTAAAGCTGCAACCTAAAACTGCTCTTTGCAAAAGAATTTAAACCTCGATGTAAACAGTCTGCGAAAATTTACTCTGAATGTTCTTGGACTGGATTTTGGTAGTCTAGACTGCAGCTTTCACATCTGCACGTAGGCAAACATCCCAACAGAAGGACAGCCCGATCACGTTTCACTGCACATCAACCAAGAAAGTTAAAGTTGCTACTGGTCCTACAGCACTACTGTACAGACTTGCTTCCAGGTTTTCAGAGCATTAAACTTTCACATAAACCATGGTGGTCACCAAAGATGTCAGGAACAGATGTACGTATTTCCTGCTGCATTTCAAGAGCTACGGTATATGTATCCTCTCTTTACGTTGTCATCCGTGATCCGGTAATGCGTAATGCATAATGCCAAGAAGTTATTCACAGCGGCATTTTTGTTCTCAGCTCGTAAAAATGTGCTTGCTGAATAGCTCAGGAAGTTTTCAAGTTCACTTCCCTGGCTATACTACATAACAACAAGATGTTTGGCAATTCATATGAGATGAGTCCTAATGCACTGTATGGAAGGTAGTTTTTCCTGAAGCCTGATAACTGTTTGAAACACACACGTCAAGATGAAAAGTTCTGAACTTGTGTAGTTCTAGTGATGTACTGGATACTGTGCTATCATTAGGTTTTCCTTAGAGTTGTTTAAAAATCAAATGATATAAAAATTAATGAGGAGGACATCTCATAATCTGTAGAAAGCACGACAAGGTAAGAATCCATGAAATGAAAATAAGACACAGGAACAATATACACAACAAATGAGAATAACTTTCCAAAAACTGTATCTTACCTGTGGAAACAGATAGTCAAGTAATACAGAATGAAGATAAGTGGAAAAAAAAGCCTGGAGATCCCTTCACACAACCAATGATATTAGTGCAATTTTGTGTTTGCAATCTGTCGTACTCAAAAGTTTTGCATTGTCTCCAGCCCTTGGCGGTCTCTGCCACACATCAAATGCAAAGCTTAATCTAATCAAGGCTGGCAAGGTTGTTTAATACATTACAGCATTGCATCCAGCTGACAGACAGAATCTGATTGGTCAAGACTGCTGCTACAGCTACGGCCAATGATGAATGGTATGTGTACCTGAAACAATTAGAGGGGAAGGGGTGATGGGGACCTGACTCAAATGACAAATGGTGCATGCCCCTACCAGGGGAACTGCCACCATTTGGTCTGTTCCCTTTGGTACTTGAACAAAGCAATCTAAGGGGTGTGAATGGATGAGACCTACTTGTGAATAGACACGTGAGAGATTTTAAGTTAAAGTTGACGTCCTATCAACTAGTAACAGACTTTTAAAGCAAGGCCCAATTACCTTATGACCATTTTTTGACTGTTCTGTTTTTATGTATAGTTTATTTCCTTGGTGTACATGTACTTCCTCCGAGACTGAAATGCCTAGAGTGTATTTGGCTTGTCAAAACTGTGTGTACATTCATCCCTAAAATCCTTCCCTTCCACTCCTGAGCATTCCTCTTTCCCTTCAAACCATGACACTTCTCGTCATCTTTTTTGACAAACCAAATCTATCATCCTGTGCACAGCTATTGTCCAGTTTGCACGGCTTGGTTAAGTTGATGTAGCATAGTCTTCCCAGAAGTCCCTGCCCAAAGAAACACCCTTCAGATGAAGTTGATGTGAAGTCCTGCCCAAAGAAACACCCTTCTGATGAAGTTGATGTGAAGTCCCTGCCCAAAGAAACACCCTTCTGATGAAGTTGATGTGAAGTCCCTGCCCAAAGAAACACCCTTCAGATGAAGTTGATGTGTAGCCCAACGAGAAACAATAATCATAAACATAAATAAAACATAATACGGGATGGAGTTTTAATTTACTCTCTTGGTACGAAAATTTGAGCAGCCCCGGTGTACAGGAAGATAACTGACGCCTTGACTGTAAATTGCAAAGCAGCCTCCAGCAGAGAATCAGACTAGAAACGTGAAAATTTAGCAAATCCTGGCATCGATCGGGACATTGTCCAAACATCACTTTAATGGCAATGTTCAGATCAAAGTACTTTGGTTCAATATAACCTGTATTCACTGATGGTTTAATCCAGGGACAGTCTTACATCATCGCAGATGTTCATGAAGCAAATTTCAATCATTTTGAGAGGAAGTGGTTAAGCTTGATTCATTTTCACAACTTCATTTCACACCTACATACACTCTGCCGACTGCTACATCAGAGAATGAACACTCTAACTCCAAATTTGCACACTTCAACAGCTAAAATACCACGTCTCTCTAAGACAATACTGTTAAATATAATTACAATATCAGTAAATTTCATTACAAATTTCAAATAATAAATACAACTACATTAACTGTAGCCTAAATTTAGTTAATACAACTGGTTATTTGATGTCGATGAGTAAACATTTGATGGACAATAGTTGCAACTTTGACAATATTTCAATTTTTTATCCAATAACAAACAATAAATTTTTTGTTCTTCCCAAAGTGCAGTGAAATATAAAGTAGAATCATGACGAATGAATTTTACAACAATATACAGAGCACTGGAAACACTTCAAAAAGCTACAGATAATGGAGCTTTAACACGAGAAGAGGTTTAAAATTTGATCAAATCCATGAAATTTGATTTCCTGAACTTGTGCAACAATCTGAGATGGTCCCTGACAGCTCAATAAATTCCATTAAATTATAAACTCATTAAAATCTTAGTTTCCTAGTCAACAGTTTAGCAACTTCTGACAGATGTGTAAACAGAATAAACCCTTTGCACAGTTACTAATATTTTAAGCCTGAGTCTATTAGTGTGAATGGACTCTCATCAGCTGCTCATAACAGACATAATCGGCTCTTTAGTTGACTACTTCACAATGTTTTGAGTATAATTACTTAAATATAGGTTGTTTATACAGATTGGATGGATTACAATTCAATTTAATCACAATTGATGGTTGAAAATTAACATCAAGTGGAAGCAGTATCTGCAACAAAAGGCCAGGACAAGTAACATTCAACTCATACAAGACAGATCTATATTTCAAGACCATGACCAGTTACACTGGTACAATGCTGGAACTATACGGCGATCTTGCTAGGGGGTACTGGCAGTGATTCTGATCTCTAATAAAGAATTCTCTTCTGAAGTGTTTTTCAAAAAAACCGTTCAACAGCGGTATCAAAGTATGCCGATCAATATTTATGGTTCAATCGTCAGCAATAATGAAGTCGACTTTGTACTAGAGGCTGCCGACGTGAAAAGTAGGTTGATATGTATCATACACCGCACGCATCTAGCAGATAGACATGATAAGATATAAAATATAGAGAGCTACATGTAGGTTGCCACTGAAACGAGTAGGTGCATTTTGGAGTATTTTTGCTGCCAGACCAACAAATTCTATTTCATGATTGTTCTATACAACCAGGCGATACATTCATTATGTAGTGCAAACTTTTAACAAAAAAGGACCTATTTCTCTTCCATCTATTCAACTGCTAATAACTCGAATCTGACAGTTTTTACAATAAAATACTGCAACATACACAAGACTGCTTCTCCAGTACAAGATAATATATGAATAATTCATCTTTCAATTCTTAGATGGTTGTACATTATACTCACTGACCACAGGGATCACCAACGGGAGACAGGGCTTTGACACAGGCTCAACTTTTATCCAGAACACCCTAATTCCCTGTAAGTAGGTCCACCCACACAGTTGCACAAAATTGGGTTAAACCAATTATTGATGGCCAGAGGGGAGAGCATCAACCGACAACCTCTCACTGAATATGAAGACGATAAATCATTTCTTTATTTCTCATTTTTCCTGGATCAGAGAACACTAGCCTATGAGTGACATTTATTAAATTTGAAAGACAGAACGGATGGCTGCCACTGTTCTCACTGATTTCAATGAAACGTAGGTGTCAAATTGTGTGAGAAATGATGATTGTGTTAGTCTTTCATCGCTGGCAGCACTGAACTGAATCAGTTCTGAGGCAAGCAATACACCAGGATGGATTTCAAAAATGAACAACAATGCAAATGGCAAATAAACCAGACGGTCTGAATAGAATTATTTCAGTGATCATGAAAAAAGCAGAATAAAATTCAATTATTTTCCTAAGCAATATAACTCACATCATTTGAAAACGATTTTTGCCATGGCAACTGATGGCGACAGCCCCGATCCGTTCTCTGCCTATTCTGTCATGCATAAAAAGCTTATGTGCATTGCAAAAAAGATCAGCATGACTATTGATCCTTCAGAGAAACTGACATGCAAAAGAAATGAACATCTAGATCCCATGTGCCTCCCAGCTAGCTGTGTAGCACAACCAAGAAATATCGACATCAATGGTTTGGTTTTCCTCAGAGGGATTATATGTGTGTTCAGAGTCACAACAAACATGGCCTTCACCTCTCCAAACACAGAGTATCTAGTCTACCTCCACTATGTCAACAATGTGTGTCTGCATTGAATCACCTGATATCTTTTGATAGAAGGGTAGCAAAATCTGAGATGACACAGTCGAATAAGGTGCACAGGGACGTCCCCTGAATTGGAATAAATGGGGAGGGGAGGGAAAGAGACAGACAGACAGACTCACAGATAGACACAGAGAGGCAGGCAGAGAGAGAACACAGGTCAGCTTAGATCAATCAGTCTACATGTACTACGTGTAGATTGAATGTAAAAGAATACACTAGTCACTACATGGGGAATATTAAGAAAAATAATTTCAGTATAGACAGAGGACTGCACTGTCAAGTTCAATCCTAAGGTTCTGACATGTCAGGTAGTCCAGAACGTGGTTCCAGGTTTGTTACCAAATATATATAGGAGTGCTGTACAACATTTGATGATGTCAACAGCAACTCAGGCAAATGTTGTTTTAGTATATCTGTTGTAATTACCACAGCTTGTTGTCATATATTTTGGCAATACCATTGTGATAGCTTTATTCAGAACACTGGTTATATCAAAGTACCTATCATGTTTGATTAATTTCAATGTCTTGCAGTGTATTTGTTAAGGCCGGTACCCCGGTAAATGTTACCGGGGTTCCCAGTCATTTTACCGGTAAATGTTACCGGGGTTCCCCAGTCATTTTACCGGGGTTCCCCTTGGTATATCAATGCAATCAGATTAGGGGACATTAAATGTTACCGGGGTTCCCAAATCATTTACAAATGTTCCCCAACCTTAGCAAAAACACTGTCTTGTCAAATTTAACAAAATATTTATTTTTGCATATTTAATAATGATAGAACTCTGATATTGCCATGAATCAGCCATATTAATGGTACTGGATCTCAGTCATCTGTATTCACGTGCCCCACCTGTAACTTTGCCGGCATAACGACACTTTCTCTCGTCACAAACTCTTACCAGTCTTAGAGTCAACATCCTGTCACCCAACAGTGCATTTAAAAACTCTGCCAACCTTTTAGACAAAGCCATTAAAAGCCCATCAACTCACCACACAAAGCAGCAGCAATGTTCATTATCGGTTCAAGCTCTAATGTGTTTGCACAAAAGAGAGAAAATTTGAACATCGCCATTCCGAATTTCTACGTCAGCATGGAAACATTGGCGAGAACCATGACATTTATGACGCTAGGGGTAATTATCGGTGAACCGATTGATTTGGGGGATAATTATTGGTGAACTGATTGATTTTTAGGTTATTGTTATCGCTTGATGTCCAAACACAATGTGGGTAACACAGACAGCATGGAAGTTCCTAGTCTGCTGTACAGAAGCTACTGGTTCATTGACAACAGAACCTATACTGTGGAAGTACCAAATAGTTACATGTAATACAACGCAATACATGACAAGCTGGTCAGCACTGTGGCCTGAATTCCTGACGACCCTCGTGAAAGTTACAGCACTTGAATTTGACAGAGAAATATGTGATCAGCCTCGGTCAGTACAGTGGAGTGTGCCTGGAGCCTTATCAGTAGATTTGCTAATCTATTTTTAAGTCTGTTCACACAATATAAAACTTTTAACAGTTGATAAGGGTGTGTGTATGCGACTGCCTGTGAATGTGGAGAGCAAAACTTGGACTTCACCCTTTCACCACCCCTCTACTTTGGAATCTTCCCATTGTTGAATGTGGGGGGGGGGGGGGGGGTAGGTTGAAACTATATCAGATGCAATAAATTTATAATATTTGGTTCTTATATAGCGCACATATCCACAAGTAGATGTGATCAAGGCGCTTTACAATTATTATTACCCCTGGTCACTGGACCTAATATAATACCACTCAACTCCCTGGGGAGCAAACAACAGCTCACATGTGCAGCCAATAAGCGCAGCAGAGCTAAACGCACACATAACAACCTCTGTCCTACCAGGTACCCATCACTCCTGGGTGGGGAGAAGCAATGAGGAATAAAGTGCCTTGCCCAAGGACACACACCATAGCCATGCCGGGGCTCGAACTCGCCATCCTTTGATCGTGAGTCCACTGCTCTAGCCACTGGCCCATGATGCCTCCACTCAAATGGGGGCGACATGTGCTGTGCAGAACAAAATGCCATCACTACACTGACTTACACTAATAAAATCAGAAAGAATAATTATTATACATCTAATTTCTCTGAAATTATGTGAGTCAGAGGAAACTCAAGTCCAATCCATGGATCTGGCATTGCGTTGACGATGGGAAATATAAACACCTTACCTCAGACACAGGTCCAGTAGGCATAATTTGTGATGATTTTTTTCCTATTATTATCATAAAAAATAATTATGAATATTAATAAATTATTAATATGAATGTTACAGAATATTAAAACTTTTTTACACACAATGTTGTCTACTTTGTGTAAATGCTGTCTGGAAACTCCATTGTTGTGATAATTATGATTATTAATAAATTATGATTATGATTAATAAAGTCATATTTTACACATCGTAATGTGCTTATATGAACAACCGTCTGGAAACCCTTATATAGTTTCACAATCCATGCCAAAATATACAAGTGACACCATTGCCAAGGTTCAGTCTACGGCGAGAGTTACCAATGCCCAGGTTCAGTCTACGGCGAGAGTTACTACACAGTGTATATAATGAGAAGGTAGCCAGCTCCACTCAACAGTAAACTGACATACCCATGAATTACCTCCGTTTTCTTCACTTCTGCATGTTGATTCTCAAAATTTCTCCCGGTGTTGGCAAGTCCATAAATCAGCCATCAAATCTACCCAGTTTCGACCACTTAGACGGAAAATTTGTGAAGTTTGGGGCTGCGAGAAGGTATATATCGCCAATGAAATGATGCTGCCTTAGCGGAATCGACAGCATCCGGGAACTTATAAGGCAAATTTCGCTAACTGCCTTATAAGTTCCCGGATGCTGTCGATTCCGCTAAGGCAGCATCATTTCATTGGCGATATATACCTTCTCGCAGCCCCAAACTTCACAAATTTTCCGTCTAAGTGGTCAAAACTGGGTAGATTTGATGGCTGATTTATGGACTTGCCAACACCGGGAGAAATTTTGAGAATCAACATGCAGAAGTGAAGAAAACGGAGGTAATTCATGGGTATGTCAGTTTACTGTTGAGTGGAGCTGGCTACCTTCTCATTATATACACTGTGTAGTAACTCTCGCCGTAGACTGAACCTGGGCATTGGTAACTCTCGCCGTAGACTGAACCTTGGCAATGGTGTCACTTGTATATTTTGGCATGGATTGTGAAACTATATAAGGATTTCCAGACGGTTGTTCATATAAGCACATTACGATGTGTAAAATATGACTTTATTAATCATAATCATAATTTATTAATAATCATAATTATCACAACAATGGAGTTTCCAGACAGCATTTACACAAAGTAGACGACATTGTGTGTAAAAAGTTTTAATATTCTGTAACATTCATATTAATAATTTATTAATATTCATAATTATTTTTTATGATAATAATAGGAAAAAAATCATCACAAATTATGCCTACTGGACCTTACCTCAGAGGCTAAGTTGAGTTCAACACTGGTCTCCAGAGTTTTATGAATTGCTTCAAATATCACCTGCTAATAACAGCAGATTCGTGGAGACAAGATCAACAAACGCATGATGCCTTCATTTTATCTGTCTGTCGCCATGGCAACTGACCCAAACAAGGGCAGCTGATAAGATGACCATGTTATGAATAGCGTTTGCAGAGACAAGGGGTCCTTTTAATGAATAAAGATTTATGTGCCCTGTCTCTAAGAATTTGACATTGGAAAGCAACATTTCAAGCAACTCTTGGTGATACATTTGGAAACTACGGATATAAAAAAACAGATTAGAAATGTAGGTAACCTATTACAGTAATGTTGGTGTAGACCCCAGAAATACATGTAGATGCCAGGCATCGTTACATAAATTTATACTGAAAAATCTACACATTCATAAGTACACGCAATGTGCTGCCCTGCTGGTCTGTGTTTCTTTGGGCAAAACTTATTTCATCTCAATACAACATACTGTGTCATTGTTCTGAAATGTTGTCACCCAACCGATGTCTTTTCAATGTGCAATTTAGGAAGCAGTCCTTGCAAGTGACTGGTAAAATTTGTATGTTGAGGGGTTATCTTTCGTGTGAGTGGTGATTTGATCTCATATGAACCCAGAGCGTCTGCAACGATATACCTACATGTACATTCTCTATTCTCAGCCTGCTTGAAGAGCCAAAAATAACCTTTCTCACTAGTTTTGATCAGTCTAGTAGCAACAATTTCAAACCCTACAAACTGTCTACACCATAGTGAGTTACAAGTACATTTATTACTTTCAGTATTCTTAGCACATGTCTGAGGTCACACCTCTGCCATGCTCCAGCTACAAATTATGTAACCTTTCACCTCAACCTCCCTCCTGATTGAATCTAGTGTCACTGAAAATCAGTGACTAGCATACGTTAAAGGACCATTTGGAGTCTGATAGGATGTGATTTCTACACAAACTCAAACAGGACAGTTGACAGAGCTCGGAACTTTATACTGTATATTCAAAAGTGAAAAGACTGCCAGTATGCGCCCAAGGACATCATTGAATTACTGTACTGACTGCGTTTTATTTCCTGCCCACTCAACAATTTTAACACCCTCCACTGTAAAGCAGTATTTTGTGTTTTGAAATGAGACCTGCAGGCTAGAAAAGCTAACTGGACACTTGGTCTGCCGTTTTCAGGTCGACGATGTTTACGAAGGGGCAATCCTGCACATTCAACAGACGTAAATTATCTAACACTTGTAGTAATGGGAAACTATCCACCCTAAACGTAAATTATCTAATAGGGGCTCATGTCCAGGAAACGTAAATTATCTGATAGCCCTTTTGTGCTACTGTGTGCTAGTGACAATTTGCACAGTCGTAATAGCCTACCGTCCTACACCATGCAATGGCGTACCCCTGCTTTTACTGGTGAGCTGTTCAAAATGCATCACAAAAATCAGAAGGACAGTCAGACCAAAGGGTGTACAGTGCTCCTGTCTGCTGCAAACAATATGTTGTGAATAAAATGACACATGTACTGGAAAGACAAACAATAAATGTCCTTTGTGTGACATTGATCAGATTGATACTCAGGTCGAAATCACATTCATGTGAACTTAACTGCTTTGTTATCCCATCAGTAGCAATATAAGTTAACATGTGTACAATTTACATGTTATTTCTCAATGACAATTTGACACTGTTACAATAATCATGTCATTCTTTGTATAACAAACTTTTTGTTTTGCTTCGTTTTGTTAGAAGTCACATTGTCTTTTTGTTTAAAAGTAATGAATTCATGACATGTCCAGACTAGTATGGTTCTGGTTAGCTTTACATAAAGCCTCACGCAAATGATCAGACTTCAAAAAGTGTGCAACAAAGAAAAAAGATGAACTTGATAATTTCTATATCACGAAAACAAATCCCAACACATTCAAATATGTACGCACAGTAACAGCATAGGCTGAAAAAACAAAAGCATTGTTCCTCATCCTTGGTCTCTTACCAAAGTGCTGTGGTGAAAAGTTTTTTTGCTTTTGCGCTCACAATATTCAACTGATATTACCAATATGAAAACAGAAAAAGAATGTTTGAATGAAGTAGCAATTTTGACAGGCAGTCACATGACAATGATAAGTTTGGCAGCTCAGAACTGCATGGTGCATACATGTGTAATATGACACATTGACAAATATTGATATAATATCTGCAGTGTCTCGCAAACTGTAAATTACACGTATTTTTACTAAATTTGTCCAGCGAATGAGAAAAAAGGGCTGACAAAGCCAGTCTAAATTGATGCATTTGCGGATGACAAAACAAACTACTGGGTATTTTCTCTTTCTTGGCCTTCTTGTATCATACTTTTCTCTATTTCATCACTGTACAGCTTCACCTACATGTACCACCCCATACCAACACCGACCCTAAATACAAACAAACACCAAACATCTAGGGAATACAACCACCCCCTCCTTTTTTGTCTGAAAATAAGAATGCCCACCAACTACATGTAGCATCATTTTATGGGGTGTTCACTGTATTTTATTACCTCTGACTGCAAAGACAGAGCTCATAAAAATGCCATTCAAATTTAAATCAGCAACAAACTACTTTGAATGGTTCACTGGAGTTTGTTTTGATAGGCTTTGAAATGAGGCCAGTTATATTCCTACATGTATGCTCTCTGCTGCAATGTGCTGGGGGTTGTTCAGCAGAAGTTACAAATATTCACAAACATGTAAGAGATTTTACTTCTCTGGCTTTACATTGCAGCTGCAGAGGAACTTCCAAACTGTCCAGTTCAATTACTGTCATCATTGCATCTGCTACTGCCCATCCAGTATGGGTCACTGAATAAACTGAAAGCCCATGGGTTTGAGGTTGGGTGGTCGGGGGTAGAGGGGGATGTCACTTCAAAAAGTATGCTAAACTTAGTATTTGCAAACATGGTTCCAAGTTTCAAGGGGACGGCCATTGAGTACACAGCCAGCCTGTTTTTTATGATGTACTGTTGTGTGTACAATGGCTAATCAATAGTCAGCCGTGAGAACAACCATGTAATTACAACTGGGACTTGTGACCAAGTCAGGGTATTTTGTGTACAAGCATGTAAGCAACTGGGAATGACAAATTGGGGTTATCGCACAAAAGACACGGGGTAGAGTTCCCATGGTAACGCCAAATTGATTTACATACATTGTATTAGACCAGCCACGGACCATGGACCAGCCCACTCGTTTACAGTCAAGGGCCAGTAATGCTAACTTTTCATGATTTTTCTACTATTTCTGTTTTTAATGTCAACCATATTTCTTATTCTACCCAAAGCTTGTTGATATACACAGTATTCAGCTTGTCAACTTACCCTATGCATGTGTAGACTGCATTGTTATTGTTGACAAGTGAATTCTGGTCCAGACTAGAATTCAAATGTAAACGGTCACAGTTAATTTTTCCCATATAGATGTTTTGTGGACAAGTTAATAGTGTGTATTTTAACATGCTTTTGGGAGTAGACTGAGAGCTTGCAATTCATACACCAAATAAAAATACTGAAAAATCATCAAAAGTTAGCATTGCTGGCCCTTTAACTACATTAAGTATACTTCAAGTTAGGATCCACAGAGTCAGAAGTTTGTCACAAATAAAAGCACAGTGTGTGGAGTCCTAGGACAATGATGCGTCAACACATGGATGAAATAGGTGCAATGTCTGTAGGAGGAACCTCTGGTAGCATTTGTTAGTCTTCAAAACAGTGAACACAAGGCTTTAATCAGAATTTCATCCACAAATACATGTGAGGAAGGAAAACAAGGGTTGTATGATGACCTTGGACCTACCAAAAAAATAACATAAAACTCCTTGGCAGAGAAAATTCCCAGGTCAAAAAGCTTCTAGGAATACCACAAGATCCACCTAAATACATGTATGTGTACGCTTAGGAAAACAAATAAACAAATAGTGAGACCAAAGGGCAGCTCATTGTCTCTTGTACAGCTTCCTACTTACCTACGTACAGACAATAATATCACAAATTCACTTTTTCTGAAAGAATTACGCTCGATTTGTGATTATTACATAAAGTGTACTTGATTTGCAAATATTACATACACTGTGCCATACAATTTTCCATGTACTGGCACCAAGCATGCCAAGTTTACCTGACAACCACACACGGATGCAACTGCCATATTCTGGCATGCCGCCCTGAGGAAATCCCTTTGCACTATCCAATACAAATAAAGCACACCCGCACATAATTTTTTTTCCAAAAAAAGACCCATTCAAGAATCAATCAAGAAGAAAAGAAGCATTGTGTCCAGTTCACAAGAAACTTTTGTTGTTGAAAAATAATGTTGACACAAGAATCCAGTCTTGTTTTGTTCAGCAGTGCCATTCAACACGCCGGGTGTTCATCATTTACACAAGCCTTTATGCCCGGAGAAATAATTGCCAGCATAAAGACACCTCATATTGTCAGATAAACGGCATCATAAAACCACTTTAATGAATGCTCAGTGCCATCATCTTTTTTACTTCAAAACTGCATAAACCTATAAACTGTACATACTGTGATCACGTTTTATTAATGCTCAAAGCTGTTAAAACTTTTACACACACAGCTACAGTTATAAATATCACGCTTATTACAGTCAGTAATGCTAACTATTACAGTACGAAAAGGGGTGCACTGTTTCTGAAAAGGAATAAAATGGCATTCTTTGGACTAAAATGGAATAAAACGGAGAGCTTTTGTTGATTTTGAACACTCGCAGCAGACAATGCAAATTCCTATGGGAAAATCACTGGCTTTTCTAAATAGACATTTTGGTCGATCTCCAGCTCTCTCACATACAAACAAACATAACAATAATGAAGTGTCAGAGCATATGGCACTGTAGACAGACATTCAAAAATTGTAGCAAGCGTCACTACCCTTGGCTGCACAGACTTTCAGTCGGCTAATTGACTGCTGTTTCTATGGTAACCACTCAACAGACAGATCCTCTGGGCGTCACCTGTCACTGTGTCAAAACACAGACAGCAGTCGTCTATGGTCAAAATTACACCACAAAGGACGTCAGTGTCAGACAGGACAAATGTCCATCAAGACAGACATCTGCGTCTGATTCTTCAACTAAACTAATAAATACTAGTCTACATCCCTATGGGTTTACATTGAAGGCCTACTGATTATCAGACACGGTACATATCCACCTACACACGTTTCTTTCACCACAACATCAAAACACAATCCACACACAGAGAAAAAATTTACCTGAAGTCAAGCCATGGTTCTTCCACTCAGAGCAACGGACCATGTGAATTTTAATTATGTGTGGAAATGATTTTTTACAGCCTCTCATTGGGTTTTGTGTGGTATTTCACCTTGCTATTTCAGACAGACACCCCCTGGTTATCTGAGCACTGTAATGTAGTTTTATAGGCTGAACTTTCTTTCATAAGTTTATCTCTGCCATGGGTTCACTACTGTACTCTACTTTATCTAGTCACTTTTAAAATGAGGTGGGCACTGCATAGGGTCATTAGCCCAGTGTCCTCACAGCCTTAAAGTTGAAAGGGCCTAAGCTGTAACTTTTGATTATTTTTTTTCACTATTTTTATCTTTTATGTTGATTGCAAGCTCTTGTTCTACTCGCCAAAGCATGTCGAAACACCAAATATTTCACATTGTCAATACAGCGTCTATAGATGTAAAATGCACTGTTATTACTTACATTTGAATTCTAGTCTGGACTAAAATTCACCCATCAACAATAACAATGCAGTTTACACATGTACAGGCTGAGTTGACAAGCTGAATACTGTGTATCTCAACATGCTTTGGGGAGTAGAACAAGAAACTGTGGTTGACGTTAAAAATAAAAATAGTGAGAAAAATTATCAAAATTTACAGAAGTTACAGCTATTGGCCCTATTGACGGGGCAGTATAAGGATCACATTTTCATTACTTTTCTTTGAGAAGCAATTCCAGTATGTTTAACTGATTTGAGTAGATTTTCTTAATCTTCTCTAGAGTGCATGTTGAATTTAAAGTATTAGCTTTGCATACACAATGTATTGAAAGCAATATGAAATGCTATCGAGTGTATAATATTAAAAAAATATGAAACATTATCATTGACATCTGAAATCTAATCCTTACTATAAAATCAGTTTTCAACAGTGGCATTGCACACATACAGATTGTGATGACAAGTTGAACAGACTGGAGTACCCACCATGACTTTGGAAGTTGAACAAGAAACTGCACTTTTATAAACATAATATTACCAATTGAAAATACTTCCAAGTTCCAAATAATGAAGCTATGACAGATGAACTATTCACCATTAACATAAAACAAGAAATAATTAATTATTCTGACAAGTATGTATATGAAAATATATGCCTCTGAAACCTAAAAAGGACTGATACTTACAGACATCAGCCACTAGCTTCTAATCTGAAAATGTTAGTTTTGCTGAATCAATATTAAAAGGGACATAACCTGTAACTTGTGGCAAGTTTTTCAGTATTCTGCTTCTGTATATCAACTACCGTGTCTGACCCTAATCCGTTTGTCACACTGAAATTTTGAGATATTCACCACTATTCTTTTTCTCAACACGACTTGTATGTGTGTAGTGATCATTGTTTATTGTTTACAAATGAATTCTAGTCTGGACTTGAATACAATTTTTAACAATAACAAAGTAGATTATACTCATATAGGTTGTGTTGATATGCTAAATACTTGGCACTAAATTACAGATTAGCGATTCAATGCGGAAAGTGTAGGGAAACTACAAAACAAAAGTTCTGAAAAATAGCCAAAAGATAGTTTCTGTAGCTTTAATTAAAGCTTGCCGTGTGATGTATTAAAAAGTACCTGATGTTCACGAAAAAAGCAAACAGAAATTTAACTCAAATTCACTCCTAAATATTAATACTGGTTTACATGAAGCTTCAGTATATTTATGCATTATATTAATCTTACTATAGTTCTAATAGTGGCTGTCTTTGTTCTAATTTTCTGTTCATACGAAAAATTTGGCATTAACCAGATGAAATACAAAAACAAAGCTTAGCCACATGTAATTTTCTTTCTGCTTGTTTCTGAATATTTCTGATATATGAATTAATGGATCCCTGTCTCAGTATGACGTTAATATTTTCTTTTCATGCAATAAACTTGATTGTGATTTTAATCATACTGTTCTTTCCTGGTCACCTATGCAATATGCAAATATGGAATAACAGACTGAATACTGAATTGTTTGTGCCAAGTACTTCACTTTAAACTTTCCTATGCAGAACAGAGATCAGCCATGGGTTCTGTCATCAGTAACGTAATTCTGTAATCAGTGATTGTTGTAATCAGTACCTGTATTTTTTCATAATTGCAAATTTTCTCATTGTTAAATGCCTATACAGCATTACATCAAAGGCAAACTTGCTGAACAATGATGGCAACCTAAGACCTAGAAGAACATGTGCACGTTTTCATGGGAAAAAATACATTAATCTTGGCAACTAGAGTGAATGGCTTAAAAACAGGTGTTTGATCTGAATGTAACACCTGCCTAGATTGACAATGCAGCAATTTAGTGGCTATCAGAAAGGTAGTGAGGTTAGTCAAATACAAAATTACATTCAATTAACCCTTGCATGGCCACATTTTGGTAAAACCTACTTGTTTCAGACAGCCAAATCAAAGTTGGAAAATAAAAAGGAAATAGAATAATTGTACATGTATTTACATTTACCAGCGGTTTCAAAATTGCATGATGCTGGGCTCAGCATGAGAGTGTTGTAACTTCATATCATGGATGGTGGCATAAAACACAAAACAAAACTGTATATTTGTATGTGGTTCAAGCATACAATTCACTGTCAGTGGTTAAAATAATCAAATCTTGCTCCAGCAATAAATAGTTTATTACATTTTCACATCTGGGACGTATTTGGAGAGTGAAATTTAGAAACTCAAATAACATACTGTGAATGTGATAAAAATAGGAACAGACAAACAGTAGCATATATGCGTCATACATAAAACTGTGACTTATTGTCCTGAAAATGGAAGTAGACAGAGTTAAGGAAAATACCATTTGTAAGCTAATTCACTACAGCCATTTCGTTAATTTTAACAATTTTTTTCTCTTAATTAATTTAATAATTTTTGCTAAAATTTTGAAGTCATATTTTTTTTCTCTGATAGAGGTGGCACTTTTAGTTTTGACCTGCATTGACACAATGGTATGCAGATTATATGTGATGTTATTGTTTGACGAATTAATCCAGCACTTGACACTGACTGGTTTTGGCAACATATTGATACAAATAATGAGCTTATCAGTCACCACCATAAATCAACCACACTGGTACTCATTAAATTCCCTTTAAAATTTCATAATATTCAAATATTGAAATTATCCAGAAAACAATACTAACCCAAAATGATGATTATTAGTGTTATTGTAATTCTGTGGAAATAAATTTCAATAAGTTGGCACTTCCATGATTGATTTAAATTTAATTGTCATTCACTTAAAAGGAGACGATCTGTGGGGGATAACGATCGGGGTCAACGACACATCTTCAGAAATTGTGTCCCAGCCTTATTGCACACACCTGTCAGAGAGAACCTGTGAGTTGAACTGAAAAGATTCTTTTCAAACAGGTGTAATACAACACATACATGTTGCGCATATGTTCAAACTGTATTTGACTTAGTTCATGGTTGGTCTCTAAATTTGAGGTAATTTTCAAAAGTGTGCTAAACTGTAGCAGTCAACACTGACACCAGCTGGCTATCAGAGAAACATGACTGCAGTTGTTTTTAAAAGAAAAGGGGGTATTTGATGGGTGTTGCATTACAAAACAGGGGTATTGGTTTTCTTGTGTGAAACGAATTCTCGGTGTGTTAGTCAACAGTAAAAAAATGGGGTTCTCACATGCTGTAATTGTAGCCTGTGCCGTTTGTACGCCAAAATAAACCTCTCTGTACCCACTGTGAAAGATTTATGCGTCTGCAGATTTATGTGTTCAACGTTCAAGGTCTAGATCATATATCCCAACACCTTCCACGGTGAATATCCCAAGGATTTGGTAAAATATTAAACTGGTTACTACGGTTGCCGGATAAAATTTGATAAATTTGTCATTGACGTTGTAGCTTCAAGTGTAATTTGAGTGTTTTACAACGTTTTGTATATAACTTGGTGCGTGTGTTTGTATCTGATGTGGTGGTGTGCTCACAATGTGCCGGACACTGTGGTAGACATTTTGGTAGCAAACAGCTGTTTCTTGTATACATTCGGGTTTGAGACTACAAGAGCTGGGTTTTTCGATCCGAATTCTTTCTTAACAATGTTTCAAGCGTGAGGGTTAATCATTTGTATAGCTACGTACTGAACAATTCGACTTAACTACTTCTCTATATTGATGTAACGGTTCTTATCGATTTCCGAAACAGCCGGTGTCCCCCTTTCCTCCAAGTTTGAGTTCAGGTAGCACTGGAACTGGTCCGTGTAACGTAAGACGGGGGAAGGGGCATTTCAAGGGCCACCATGCAACACAACCACACACATAGTCGACACATTAAAAAATTTCAAACTCCAAACAGGGCCACCAGAGCAGCTACCGTTCAGAACAAGACGACAAAAACATTTGACAAGTTCGAACGACCGAGAGAAACCGTGTGTTTTCTTTGACAGCACACACGGAAAACCAACAAAAGACGTAACAAGACTTCTCGTTTCGTGGTTGTCAAAACGGGCTTTTGTCGGTGCTGTTTGCGAGCCGTACCAATCGGTAGCTCGGCGCTGAGTTGAGCACAGCTTAGAGATTCGAAGTGCACACAAGCACTGTACACATGCTCTATTAATTAATTAACGCGAAATAATGAGTAGGTGCTTACCTGAGGCCAGGTTGACAATCGACGAAATATTCCTAATTTTCACGCGATGCACTCACACATTGGCTTCATCCGTGTGTTCATTAATTTCTTCGTTTGGGAGAACTAAAACAGTTGAAGACTCCCACCCTTGAAATGTGATACACAAACCGTGGCACAATCTAGCGATACACTATCCTACTCGATCATACCAGACGCGTACGGCGACAGAAAACCTTCGCGACAACTTGTTGCTAGTGTTTTCGAACTTTGCTCCAATGTAGTTCCGAACAGCAATAAACACATTTACATAACATTTCCCCCGATACGGGCTACTGGTTTCCCGAGCACAGCGTTGTACTTTACGTTCCCGGTGTACACAGAAGGCGGACCGAGATCATGGACGTTTCAGGCTATTTGGCGAAGTACAATGACAACTATCTTCCCACGTACATTCAAATCACCGCCATTGCGCAATGTGCCCGGATGTACTTGTCAACTCGGCCTTCCCTTTGCGAGCCCAGAAGTTTGGTCACCAGAATTAGAAAGCGCCCTCCTAGTTTCCAAGGTAACGACATTAAACGCTCTACTCTCCCTACCCCCGTCGGGAAATATTGTTTTCGCATTTCTAATCACGTGTCCTGAGCAAATCATTTTAGACATTAAACAGTATCTTATTGTAAGTGTTTATTTTAGACTACTGAAAATATTCTGGTCATAACCTCTCCAAAAAACAAAAGTTCCTTTGTCAATGGAAACATCAGTTGCCATAGAGAAGTAATATATTGAAGAGAATGGAAAAAAGCATCTTTATTGCAAGACAGTCAATTTCAAGCCTGTAGATTACATGAAAATTAAAAACTTCTAAGCAAAACGTAAAGTCATTGATAAATAATGAAATTGAAAGCGACACTTTCATTGTCAGAATTTAGTCATAAACTCCTCACAGCAACAATACAGTAACAACACTTAAGATAGTGTGTGCCTCAAAATTTTGCTCAATCTTTTAGGATTAGGAAAATTTAAACCATTCCTTTTACAAATCAAGAATAAAAATGAGGGGTAACAGAGAAACAAATTACCCAATAGTTACTGAACTTTGAAATTCAAAATGCCTGCCACCCCTGTGTTAACTTTTAAATAAGGAAAAATGAAATTTTCAGTTTTCACAAAAATAAGCCAGTGAAAACTTAATTTTCTCAATGAGCTTCAAAGTGAAACCCTACAATTAGTAGACAGAAAGAGTATTGTAAAAGTGTGAGTGTCCAAATATATGTCCTTGGGGCGCACTCTGCCTTTAAAGAAGAAAAATTCAAAGAATCACATCTACTGCTACTGTCCCCGTTCAAAATCACTGACTGCACCGGGTGAACTCCTTCACATGATGTAAAGTCAAAGCACTTAAGAGCTCATTTGGTGCAAGGAGAAACAAAATATTTGCGAGAAAGAATAAACAAAGTGGCTCAGCAAACCAACTTTAGCATTCCTGGCACGACCATGTCAGTCAGACTCTGGGCTAAAATAACCAAGGTCTACCCTGAGGTCTGCCCCGAGACAACTTCATGGAATAATTTCTTTACATTCAGTCCCAGTTTGTTCTATTACTTTATGCTGACAGTAACAACAACAGTGGCATTCCAGAACCACCATAAGAAGTGTCAGATCAGGCCAGGGCTGAGGTACATACAAATATTTGTTTTCTGTGAGTTGCGATAGCCAGTGGACTGTATTTTACAGCGTTCTAAAAATAGATTATAACTCAACAGAAAGCTAGTCTTGAAAGGATTGTGTGTACTGTATGAGTGCAAATTCAGAAAAAAAATTGGAAAGTCGGAGAAAGTAGCTTCACCTCAGCCTGCATAAAATAACCATTTTACGTACTGAGTCTTCTGGCTGTGCTTTGATGGAAATAAAAAAGGCAGGGTAAAAATATTGTAGCCTATCTCTGTCTATAAGAGGAATTTAAAAGTAGGGGCATGAGCTACTAAAACTCGTAAGTTGTGCAAGACATCTACCTGTAAAGGCACTTTGATCTGTCACGGTGACATACTGATTTTGATCAATAGAGGGCGCTATGGAACCGAGCTAGTTTCTGCTGTTCTCTGGGAGTCGAAGATTCTTACATGGAGGACACTTCATATTTCCCTTATAAGGTAAAATTCATGACTGGAGATATTTCTTGAATGATGGACAAGGAATATTGTTACACATAGAACCACTATTTGACCCATAAGATATCATTTGTCTTTCTCAATACCTGATTATACTGTTATATGAACATCATTCAGCACGGGGTAAAACAGAGTCACTTTCTGAACTTGTAACCTCTATGGACATTTTTTTCTAGATTTCCTCTAACCCTTTCATCACCATGGTTTGGCCAAAACCCATCGTTATCAATGGTGAGTGTGGACAGGGAACTGGAGTGAACACTGCCTTTAACCCTTTCACCACCATGGTTTGTCCCAAGGAATCCATTGTTTTCTATGGTAAAGTTGGACCTGTATACAGGGAACTGGGGGTGAAAGGGTTAAAACACATTTCTCAATACAGAGCTCTAATCATCATCAAAAACAATGGGGTTGGACAAAATCAAGGAGTGAAAGGGTTGAAAAAGGAGGTGAATCCATTCAAAGCTGTCATACCATGGCTGTTGATGTGTAAGAAACTGAGACATACCATTTCACATCTGTGAACATTTCTGATACACAGTAAACACCTCGAACTGCAAGCATGCGTAAGTTTTTATTTCCAATTTCATTATAAAGTGTTTCAAATGCTGTAATATACAAGAGTAATGGATGTCAAGCATGCCTTGTAGCCATTTCAAAATAAACTTTACAGGCGTATAATATTATACTAAAATGGAAAAATAAATAAAATTTCAAACAGTGTTAAACTCTACATAATACTGATAGATATATTGGCAACTGTAAATATATTCAAGTTTAAGGTGACTAATTTATGGTCAGTCAGTCTTTTTCTGTGAAACGGTGCATCCTTTTCCATTATTTCAGTGGGTCTAGCTCAAAACTCACTCAAGTTACTGAAATTGGCGTGGTGTGTTGTGATAGATATCTGAAAAATACACCTACTCGTACATCAAGTACAAACTTTAGAATCAGAACTGGGAAATGATATTGAACAGCAAAAATTGGAACTGCATGCATACTCCATGCTGTGAAAGATAAACTTGCCAACAAGAACCAAATTATGGGCAAAAGATTGCCAGTATTCCATATCTTACAAGTGACATACATTTTCAATGTATTTCAATAGTTAAGACAGAGTTCAGAGTTCTTTTTCCACAATGGAAAATCTAAAAACTTCCATGAAAGATGTATGTGGACATTCAACTGGGTTTGTACCATGTTGGTATTGGATCAGGGGGTGTATGACCTGGCTTTTCTTCCAGATTTTTGTATAGATTGCACTTGATTTACTGACAACGCTGAAGATGTAACCAATACAGAAAACTTTGTCACAACAAGTTTCTATGCGAGTATGAGAAATAATGTTGGACTGAAAACAAGGATGCAGCCATACAGGCTTTTCGAGTAGACACTTGTTATACAAACTCATAGAGGAAAATAAAAAGCAGTTTTACTCTGTAACAAATGCATATTTACTATAGAAACCATGATATCCAGCATAAGATGACAAATTAAGAATAGAAATTGCTTGTTCTGTTCAATAACTTAGTCAACAATATTTGGTTGTACGCCTAGAAACCCTGGCATGCACCATGCTTCCCAGTCTCCCAAGGACGGATGCGAGATGAAATCGGTCAATGCAATTACGTAAAATTTCATGCCTTGCTTACTGACTTGAAAAGAATGCACTCAACTGTGTAATTAGCATGCCGTGAATGCTTGTCATATTGAAAGTTGACAGGGAGTCTAGAATATGAAAATATGCAATATTTAAGAGTATAAGTGTATAAGAAATTTCTCTGAGGGACAGTAATTGCTATGAATTGGCAGCCAGTGAAGGAGACAAATTTACACAAAGTATATTTATATCCCGGTTATGAATTAGAACATATTTTTTGAAGGGGTCATAGCCAATTCAAATTAGTACACAACCTGTTAATTTGTCTGGTATCTGACAAAAAATAAACACACCTAGAATTGTTTCATTCTGTGTTGCCGTTAATACAATCATAAAATTACAGCATTGACTTGCATTGGTGTAAAACACATCATCATTGTCTTAAACTGGTAAGCAACACACTGGTTAGCTGATCTGCAATCACTACTGAGCTGCCATGAAACCGGTGGCCAAAATGCGATCATGAGAATACCTCACTATTGAAACACAGTGCAATGTAACGTTGTAATGTAAGATGTGTTGCTATAGCTAGGTCTCTGCACACACACCTTTTATGTCTTTGTAAGTGTAACAGCTTGGTTGTTTTGTCCCTTGTCAACCATGTCTAAATATTCTTCTCAACTTACTCAAGAATTAACTTTGCTTCTTTTGCGTATTTTCTTTTTTCTTATTTGACGCAAACCTTGAGTTACAGTCTATGGATCTAAGCATGTGTGATGTATGTAGCATTACACTGAGATCCATTGAAGTGTAAACTTGAACTGTTGAACTCTATTCAATTCCACTGAATAAATATGTGGGAGCCTGTGTTTCATAAAATCCAATGATAAATTAATTATTTCATGCAAAGCTGAGTTGATGATATATTAATAATAAAATACTTGTGTTAAATGACAGTGGAAAAGCTGGTGTTAAAGTTGGATATGGTTAGACGGTCAGATGCTGTTTTTGTATAAAAAATAAGTATAAATATATTCGTAACTGTTTTGTTTAGCGGCAATGAGCCATCTTGTCAAAAGCAAGTGATATTTAACAAAACAAATTACCCCGGTATATGGGTGATATACCAGTGTGTTTAAAACACTATTGCTTTCTATTACGAATATTTTGAAAAATGAAACTGCTTTTTCTGTTACAAATAGTTTGAAGACTGCCAGGCTGTAATACAGCTTGAAACATTAGTATTGCATATGGAATCGTGGTCATTCTTGAAAATATCTTTTCTAACTAAATTCAGATCTTCAAATGTTTGTTGTAAAATGGTCCATCCATACATTTTTTAAAGTTTTTAGTCAGTAACAAGTGACATTCCCGATGAAACTCACACATTTAAATATTTCAGTCCAAATTAAATCTAGCTGTGAACTATCTGTAAATAAATGTTTGGTACTTTTCACATTTCCGAACGCATTAATTACATTAGAAATTACTGCTCGGATATCAACTTTCCAATTCACTAGTGGGTAAAATTCATAAAACTATATGGTAAGGTAAAAAGTGCCTCTGAAGATTTGCGTTAAAAAGTTTTGTGTTTATGTTTGGAAAAAAGATCTCTTCAAATGGATGACGACCAAGTCAAAATTCATTTTTCCATACTGCTGTATGAAGGTGGACATTGGGTGTCATACAATATTTCATGCCATAGAGGGCGCACTCTACGTCCTACAAGGTGTTGCCTGATTAACGTATCCACAGTGCAGTCTGAGGAATGAATAACTGCTGGAAACACATTTTTCCTAGGTGGTGAAAAGTAGTTACTAAATTCTTGCTCCTGTGCAGAGTAGAAAATCATATAAGACCAGAGTCAGACAAATAAACCATTGAACACCCCTGAAGCCATCCATCTTTCTTGCAACTTAGTTTCAACAAATCCACCCTTCATTAGATGAATGAACATGTTCTCGTTCACCACAGAATCAAAGATGCCTACATCCATCCAAATAGAAGACAAGCTCATAAGTTCCCATCTTTAGAAGCGTTGAGCCATTTAGGCAATTGTATAGGAACATTCCATTTCGTCTCGCCACACCCATGATATGGTTCCCATCTCATACTCAGTAAAATTTTACTCTGTGACAGTGTTGTGGCCATCAAAGAAAATTAAAGCAGATATTCCTAACTTTCCTACTGGTTGAATGGATTGGTCTGAATGAGGAGTCCACGAAGGCTACTGATTCTGCAGTATGTTCTCATTTGATCTGAAAACCACTACTCTGGTCACCATATAGTTTTCAACTCCCCATGATGAAAGAGACGGCACACTCAAGCACTGTTCATGATTGATCAAGACAGTAGCACTGCTGTTATTTCTATATAAAGGTATGTCCACATGGAAAGAGGTGTATTCCATTCTACAGTCAGCGGTGATGTAATTGTCTAAAAAGTGAAAAGTGATGTACTCTATTTCTATTGTTGAAGAGTTCCTCAATCTAATACTTTTCCCACTGGCCTTCAATCAGAATCCACTGCTCAGTTCCGGTGTGCAAAACTCTATTATTTCCTTCCTCCCATCGAACCACTTTCCCGCATCCGTATGTTGATTTGGGACCATACTGACGGCTGGATGCCTTCTGGTACTCCACTACCACAAATTTCCAGTTGAGCGTGGAGTGCTGTGAAAATGCCAGCGTGATCTCCCAGCAGTCGGGACCCCACTTTGACTTCATCAACCGGTGCTTCTTCCACTTGCCCAACAGACGGTGGTCACCGGTGACTGCTACGGTTTCTTTGTGTCCATCTGTGGTGTCCAGTTTGTACATCACTTTGAAAGTAACGTACACTACAGGCTCTGTTAACATGAAAACAAGTATCCAACATGAAATGAATGTTCCCATGACAAGATAATGGCATAATGTCTACTGTTTCTGATCACTCATATATATCTGAACTTTCACATTTCATGGCAGAGAAATGTTCATGACAGATTTCAAACTATCTGATAATGGTTTGACTTTGGAATTGTTACATTCATTTGTGGTTAGGTATGGTAACTGCCAAATGAGATATGCATGTTTCATAATTGTTAAAACAATGCTCCAAACCTTGAAAAACAGTTTTTTGTTTGGTGTTGCCTTTTTCAGTGCTAGCTTAATTCTATTGAATTTCCTTCACACTGATACTTGCTGTAAAGGCTTTAACCTGAAATGTTTTCAACAACTTTTTAAATTTTGACTTGTAAAGAGTGTGCAAGGAGATTTAATGTTCTGCACAACATCATATTTAAAGGAGATCACCAAAAGATATCATGTGCCACAGAAAATTATCCTGTGGTAAAACAAAACTTTCTTTCTTTTTTTTTGGGGGGTGGGGGGGTAAGAGAATATCAAAGTCATCATCTTGTCGTGACAAACCTTCCACTATATACAATGTCGCTGATATACATAGCTGGGAAATAACATACATTTGTGCAACAAAAGATGGGAGTTCAGTCTGAAAGTACAACCACATCCTTGACCTTGTCTTACCTCTGACTTCTTGCCTGAAATCAAGTTGATACTGTTTGTAGAGTGGGCTCTCAGGATCAATGACTCCTCCCATAGCATCAAATATTCTCAGCTGGTGCATGAACCCATCATTGGGTCTGTATCAAGACAAATCAGAGGCAAGGTGTAAGCTACAGCAACTCCTTTGTAAAATTTAACTTTTTTGTTTATTTTAATTTCACAAAAGAGAATGACGCAGAAAAGAAAAGCTGCAAAAACTAACATGACTTCAAAAAAAATGTTCAATGTTAGTCCACTTGATTTGAAATCTTTCGATATCATTCAAAAATTATGCTGCTTCACTTGTGCAGCTTTGCTCTGATTAACAACAAACTTGCATTTCATTATTGACAGAAACGTCTCAAATTGTTGGCATGACTACTATCCCTTGAAATTGCACCCGTAACCTGACCTGATGACATACAAGATATCACAATTAAATTTACAGATTTATTTTCTTGGTAATAATTTTCTTGGGTCACCATGTTTTACAAGGCTATTACTTCATATCTTATAAATCTGAAGATTGCAGATCTTTGATGGTTAAACTCAGTCTATCTCTTTGTGGAAAAAAGAAATTACAAATAAAAATAAACAAGAACTCTGTCCGAAATCCCTTTCATGACATCAAGGGAACATTCTTTTTATGTAAAGGCAACTACATTTCTTACAACTTAACTTTGTTTTATAAGCGGATGAAAACAGAAGCTCTCAAACAGGGATAAAGAAGTAACTGAATGATGTCAAATTTGTATGGTTATATGTGATACTTCATACTCCCAAGATGTAATCTTAAAGCTTCCAAACCAATTCATTGACTGAGGCATTGGGGAGCAATTCTTTTCTGATTTGCTTCAATATTTCCTAAATATAGATACGCATATTATATATCTGAAATCAATAAAGATAAAAACATATCTCTCTCCATATCCTGCATCATGCAGGTTTACTCAATGATCGTAACGTTTTAGATTTCTGACTTGTGGCTATTTCTGCTTCATCACGACACCGGTCATAATGGCATGTGGGTAAACAGTGTTCGCTATTAAAAGGCAAAGAGGTACTCAACTTTCAAGTGCACACGTACATGTGGATAGTCCTAGAAATAGCACTGAGAATTCATGAAGTAGGCATTTCCGCAAGTCATATGGTTTTTATGGCATTAAATCTACGTCACTGGTGATGATAAGGGCACCACGTGTGGGTTTACATAGGGATCAAACTGCACGCCTGTTACTGTTCAGTGAAATGACAGATATTCAAATGAAGTTGCTTGGATAGAATAGAATTCGATTTTGGTATTAGTTTTCATACTATTTTTGGAATCTTTTTTTTGTAACTTCTAAATATACAATGTATTTGGAATTCTTTCAACTCAGCAAAGTTGCTTATGGCAAAAAGAAATGTTCAAATGAAAATTTCAGTCAGCGTCACTTAATTTTTTTATGTCATATGATTGAAAGGAAACTATCAGTTGCAAACTTGTTTACTTTTTGTGGGTTATATATTGTCATTGGGAGAAGTGATTTTTTAATTTATGGATGAAAAATGCTTGCAGTAATAATATACCACTAATCCTTCACAAGTGTTTTGGTATATGCAGGAAAGTCTGTCATTATTTCCTGCATTTTGTAGGTTATTACCGGTTTGAAAGCAACAAGCCATTGTATTGAATGTCACTGAAATCTCTTTACATTCGGAAACAGCAAAATAATGCCGAAAAAAAGTAAATTTGCCTGACAACGTGCCTACACCCATCTTTTAATTTTTATGAGAAGTCTTTTCTCAACTGTATCGGAAACTAGCAAGGAATAAATCATGTAGTGCCTATTGATAACAACATGTTGCCTTTAGGTAGAATGCAACTCTGAGACACATACCCATTCAGACTCAAACTTTTACATTAGAGTTTTGGTCTATCACTTGTGGGGCTCATTAAAATGAAGCTCTTTGGTCGGAGTAAAAGTTTTCATCGGCTTATATTTGTCAAAATCAATTTTATTTTTATTTTTGCTTATGGCACCCATTTTGAACTTCAACTGTGGGTAAATATTGGATAGTTTGCTTCTCTAGTACCAACTTTTGCACTGGGAGCCCTGATTTTTATTTTCGATTTTGAAAGGGATAGTGTAAAGTTAGTCTCGCATGCCAGACCTCGAAACCTGCGTGCGGCGCGAGCGGCGAAGCCGCGGGCAGCGAGTAACCGCAGGTTACTAGGTCTGGCTGGAACCGACGAGCTATATATACTGTCCAATAGAATGCTTCGAAAATCGGCTGGATGAAAGAGTACATCTGTTGTTTATTCATGAATGTAGGTGGAGCGTCTAAAAATAGCCTTTTGAATTTGACTGAATGATTGTGTCATTCATCCAGAAATGTTTCATTCGAAGTAAACTGCCTTACGTTGACCTCAGACAGTACGGCTTCATGAATCACGGTTACGCTATGGCTATCCCATTAACCATGGTGAAAAAAATCTGCAAAAATGATCTATGCCGTTGAAGAAAGTGGTGATGGACAGCCTGAAACCGAAGCAGGAGGTAGCCACTGATGACAGATTATCTGGAAGGAGACGACGTTTCCGTGAATTTGCCGACAGGATATGGCCAATCTCTAATTTTAAGGTTGCTCCGGCCTTGCTTCAATGCTTGGGATTGCATTTGTTGATCGTCGGCGTCGACATCCTCTATGGAGTTTGCTTTTTCATTTTGCTCCGTTCAAAGAAGCTCAGACTTTTGGCCCCATTCAACTGCCAATGAGCTGGTGGTAAATGGCCTCACAAATAAATTGTCGCCGTAGATTTTTGCTTGAGTTTTTTTTTCGGCGCAGATATGTGAAACGTGGTGGACAAGTACAGTGAAAATGCGTTATGGCAGTCTGTACGTACGCGGTGGTCCAAAGTTATACTTATTAGCATAGGAAAGACAGCCCACTTTGACGTCATCACATTCCTGAGCAGTTGGTTCTTGCCAGACCTCGTAACTGCGGTTACTCGCTGCTCGCGGCTTCGCCGCTCGCGTCACATGCAGGTTCGAGGTCTGGCATGCGAGACTAGTGTAAAGTTTCCTTTTGAGGAAATTTTGGACAAAAGTTTACGTATTTTATTTTTGAGGTGTGTACTACTTTAACTGATATACAATTGATGAATTGGCAATTTTTAAAGATTTCAGAGTTGCTTTACACATTTTATATTTGTAATCACCTTCAAAAGTCTGAGACACACCCATCATATTATTAGTTACCAGTACTATGTATCACTAGATATCTTACTTTAATATTTTAATAACAGACTGATCAAATGGAGCCCTTACTGCCGGTCACGGCTGCATGTTTCCCCTTAAAAATTTGTTTTGCCATACTTCTTTGGATGAGCACAGACCTTATGTTTGGCCTTATTGCCTTGACCTTGGTGATTGCTTCTTCCAGAGAAAGTCTCTCCGAAAAAATCAGATAGGCAAGGATTACTGTGGCACTGCGCGATGCACCAAATGCGCTGTGAACAGAAAAGGAAAAGAAAAGGAAAGCTAGAGATCACATTTTCCCACGTCATTCATCGTACCTTATCCTCTCACGTTTTTCTTTCACTTTAGCCACAGCGTCTTGTAGCGAAAGCTTCTCGCTTTGCATGATATAGGCAAGGATGACAGCGGCGCTTCTAGATGCACCCATGGCGCTGTGGTTTTGAAGGAAGACAGTGGTTCAGTGGGAGAAAGAAAGGTAGGAATGAAAGACAGTGACAGTGAATGGAAAACACAGGCGGAGAAAAAGTTAAGAGGTTGGAGATGAACAGAAAAGAAAAAAAATACAAGAATGTGATTTAGTGTTATGAATATAGCTACGAGTTAACAAATAGAGTGACTACCACATATTGTGTATGTGTAACTTAGGTGAAAGCACAATTTGATATGATATCATACTTTTGGGAATGCATGAATGCTTGACAGTCAAAGAGGAATTTTTACATTACAATAAACAACAAATTACTGAAATGCTATATGCCCAATACTGTAAGAAGAGCGAGCAGATGATGTAATTAATTGACCGGTTGTAATGGGAGTGTTGAAAGACAAATCCATGCTGAATATGATACATTGCACACGGTCCGATTTCAATTTCAGGATTTGTCTGAAGTTGTCAATTTAAGATCTGACTGTCTCGGAACAATGGAATACCACTCAGGAAGGAAGGAAAGTTGTCATGTCTGTGTAAACATCTCAAGTTGCAATGCAGAGATGTTTCAGTTTTGAAAGCTGCAAAATATGCTGTTGGTCAGGATGAGAAATTTTTTAATGTTGTCATGTATTTATTTTTGTAACATCAGCAATCGTGTCCTTTTACCAGGCTGTCTGCATGAAGTGAAAAAAGTGAATTGTTCAAACATAAATCAGTTCATTTGTATTTACATTCTAGCCATTAAATCACCAGTCTTTCATACAGACCTACAGATACACAGCATCCAAATATTTACAAACAGGATGTCATTTTAATGTTACTCACCAAAAAAGTAACAATTTAAAAGTGTTAAACTTGTCTATTGGTTAATATACACTTTCATATGTCAGCAAATCAAAAGTGTTAGAAAGTATATACATACTGACATAAATTTGTTACAAAATAGAATTTAGTACATTACTTTTAGTGATCATTTCCAAATAGTACATTATTATGCACCTGTGGGTGTGTATCTTTGAATGTGCCAATTTGTGTATGTGTGCATATGTTTGAATGTGCCAATTTGTGTATGTGTGTGTATCTTTGAATGTGCAATTTTGTGTATGTGTACGTATCTTTGAATGTGCAAATTTGTGTATGTGTGTGTATCTTTGAATGTGCAAATTTGTGTATGTGTGCGTATCTTTGAATGTGCAAATTTGTGTATGTGTGCATATCTTTGAACGTGCAAATTTGTGTATGTGCATATCTTTGAACGTGCAAATTTGTGTATGTGCATATCTTTGAATGTACAAATTTGTGTATACATGTGTGCGCATCTTAGAATGTACAAATTTGTGCTGATAGAGTACTGCTTTGCGGATCTTAAGCATTGACTTAAATTTCTGCGATAAACATCCACTCCCATTATAATCCTAAACTATTACAACTCTTTACTAAATGTACTGGTAAATATTCCCTGATGACTTAACTAATAGAACAGCTGAACTATAATGGAGTCTGGAGTTGCTGGCATTTTACAGGAATGCTATTTTCGGAATGATTTACTTCTGACTTAGTTTGGGAATTTCTACTCGTGGAAACGAGACACTGTCTATCCCGCTGAGCTTCCAGTCCACTATCAATAAGAGCTGATGTACTGGAATGTATCAGGGACTGGCATAGTCTGGGTGGGAGTGATAAGATGTGTGTAGTTTCTGGGTCAAATTGAGGTCAATTTCCAGGCCAACTCAGATAATGGTCTATGCTTGATGATGAAGAGCAAGAATGAAAGGGTGATAATTAGGTTTCGTTCAGTGTACTTTAGAATTCATTGATTTTGCCAAAAATTACTGTACTTGTCTCTTTCCACTGAAATCGACATAAACTAAGTTAATATGTACATTGACACTTGTAGATAAATCAATATACTGCATCTTATGTACTGGTAAACATGAAACACAGTTTGCCCTGTGTATTTTCCACGCAAACTTTCACCTGACCTATCATATATCATATTTACATAAAAAATTGAGAACACCTGCATACATGTTTGTGCAAAGTGGTGAAAATTAGTGATCTGATGGAAATTGTCACTTGTGTCTCACCGGACCAAATTTTGAAATTAAATCAGCAGCATCGCATGTACATATGTATGTAGAACATGATAAATGAATGGAGGATTAATATCAAAAGCTGGTATGTGTGTGGTAGTGTAATGCTCAGCTAGTACGTGTCAGGATTAAATGGATGTGTCATCTGAGGCAAGTCAATATAGTTTATGATACATCCATTCTAGAGGTGAAAGTTCAAAACACATTGACATCGTTGACATGAAACTAGGGGTGACAAATCATTTTAGCAAAATGTCATCATCTTAATGCAAACTTGGTCACTCAAACGGAAGTTTATGTGGGCCTGACCAGCTTGACAAACCAGCAAATGTATACAATCTAAATATAGATGCAATTACTAACACTGTTTTGAAATTTTGGAGAATAACATTGCAGGGAAAAGGAAAGTGAAATTCTTTTGTGTCTGGAACACACAAATTTTACATCCAAAATCTCAATATCCCAGATGGATATATTCATTTATGCTGAATATATTAACACATATTGTTTGATTATGCAAATCAACAATATGATGAATAATTATCCAAGCACAATATTCATTGGTCTAGAATTATACATTTTATGTATTCATCGGAATTTAAGGTACAGTAAATAGTAGTCATCAGTCTGGCCACTTGTAACAATCGTCTGACCCTGCATCTCTGATATAATAATAATAATAACATTTTATTGCTTGCTTGTAAATATAGGATTGACATCACATTTATGACAACAAAAGTGTAATACAAAAGTAAGTTCAAAATTTTTCTTCAATAAAGATAAAGTAATACAGTACGATAATTAATAGTAATATAATATAAATAGATTGTTAGTCTCAGTGAATAATCTAACCAGACTGGTCAGTTAGCCTGTAGATAACATCTGTAATGCATCAGACATGAAGAGTTAATCAGATCAACAATTTTACTCATCTGTTTCCCGGTGCATAAGTTAGGTATCTGTGTTTCCTCTGCCACTCACAAATTCATAAAATTACTAATTTTTTAGATGATTTACTAATTTTTTTCATTGTTGATTCGTAAATATACGAATGCAAGGAGGCAGCTAGTTGACTGAGAGCTGAAGGCCCCCAAACCTCAAAATAGTTCTGTCTAAGCACATGTTGTACTTAATTTGAATTTGATTGAATGATATTCCCTATTGGAACGGTTAAGTTTACTTATGAATTTCAAAATTTACGAAAAGTTTCTATACCCAATTCGTAAATTTACTAAAAAAAATTCAGAAGCCAGAGGAAACACGGGGTAGATCCAATCTATTGGTTAGAAGTACTGTAATAACACTCACAATACTAAGGCTCCTTGTAAACAGGTGTAAACTTTTGTGTTCAAGGCAAAATTCATCCCAGTGACTGAAGTGTTAATAGCTGCTTTGACCATTTAATTCTTAATTCTGACTTATAACAGTGTGTGATGTTGGGCAAATGCTTGGAACACAACATATCTATGACATTCAGCTGTGGGTAACAGCTCTGCATTCTCATCTATGCTATGGTACTTGCCTATAAAGCTGGCTATTTAATCACAGAAGTAAAGATTTTTTGGACTTGCATTGAACATTTCAATAGGACTATGAGAAAAGAACAGCCAGATTTCCATCCTATGTAAGAATTTTGTTTGCGATATGACTAGAAATGCAACCTATATTTATATTATAAAGAATTTGATCGATATCATTTACAACAGTGAAATAGTACAAATAACTTTTTATTAAGAAGTTCATTCAATGACAGTCCTATGAGTCCCACTGGAGGAAATTTCAAAAATAGATATCTGCATAAATCATGTGTCAATCAGCTCACTATGATTAAAATATGCAAAACCTGCCATCAGAGCCAGCCAGCCTGCGTGAAGTTCTAAAAGTTACTTGATGGCTGTTCTCAAATTGAACTTGAGTTTCAAGCCATGATAACAATGCCCACATCACATTGACATCAACTAGCTGCCCACCCAGGGTGACCACTGAAGCTTACTGCATTTGCTACATTTCAAGTTTCAAGGAGGAATTTGCTACATTTCATGCATAAGGATAATTGTGAAACGACATATCTGGTTCCCTTCTGTCATGGATAACATTACATTCTGCTGGTAAATTCGATAAAAAAAATCCACAAAAATTTAAAAAATTAAAATGAAAATATTTATCATCTTCTTCCTTTTTCTTTGACTTAAAAAGATCAACAAAAATTTTAAGTATCTCAATTTAGTAGAAAATTTGCATTTTGACGATTTGTCTTGACAAGTTAAAAACAACAAGTATTATGATAAAGAAGTTCAATGCACCACTAAATCACTCAAGGTCCTCCATTTTAATTCAGTGAATTCTCTTTGCAGCATGTTCTGTTCAACAATAGACCTTTGTAGCAAGATCTTTCATTAACATTGAAGAAACCAAAAATGTCACCAGGCACATGTTAAAATGGAAAGTTTTGTAATATGACCACTTGAAATATAAGAAGTCAATTTTGTATATTTTCAAGCTATCCTCTTTCCAGTTGAGGCAATATCCCTTTTTATGGTACGAATGTATTTTTATATAAAGCATCAATACAAATATCTACATCCACCAAAGTGTATTTTCCCAATCCAGCACCTGACGCAGTTCAGAACAAAAAAATATCTTTAGTGAGAATATATACTGTAAGCTACATGTAAAGATAGCATCCCATGTGATCTGGTGCATGAATCAATGAAAGATCGCGTTCGAAATTTTATTTTTCACGTGCAGTGCACGCAAAGCCCTAAAAAAATTTGCGTGAATACCAATTTCAATTACGTGCAACAAAGTAACAATAGACAAACTGGCTTGGCAGGTAAGTAACCACTTTAATGCGTACATTGAACTGTCTAGTGACGCTAATGCTTTAAACAATGTGGCGAATAAAATACTTGTACCTTGGAAGGGGTTGTGTTGAATTTTTTTTTTCAAAAACACAATGGTATACACTGCAGTACCCGACTACATTTTCGCTTATCGCCTACTGGAAAAAAACGATCGCGAATGTAACCCGGCCTAGATCCTTTTGTTATGTATAAAGACAACTACGTGAATAACATTTACATCATTATGAAGTTGACACGTGCTCACGCTACTACATTGTTGTTTGCTTGGAGAAGATGAAAGTGCGGGTTGCAAACTTCAAATCAAGAATTTAATACGTATTTTGTTTCATCAACAAGAAATATAAACACAAGTCACTGGGGAAAAGTTCAGACCTATGAGAATGTTCATCATCATAGTTTAGGATCTCTCCTTGATTTTGGTGTACGCTGAGCTGCCTCAGAAAACCTACAGAAGCAGCTAGGCGTACACCGAAACCAAGAAGAGACCCTAGAGTATCATCATCGTCTCGTGACCGCCTTTGAACTCGACCTCAAGGCTTCTGCCTTCGTTTTGAGCCAAAAAAATTTCTCGCGCACGGCGGAAGTCGAACACTGCCATATCTGGCCCCTCTATCGATACACGCATCAGAGTCTGAAGCCTTCCTTCCCCTATGCAGCTTCTGAATTTGATTTTATTCTGTTCTGGCACGAGAAGCCACGTTCACATTCGACGCTCGTTATCGGAATGCACACCGCAATTTCCGCGAGGGATGCGAAGTCGGGAAATGTTGCTCTGTGATTCATAATAAGTTCCTCACAGAAATCGGGCAATAGCAGTTGACGATATCCGTTCGCGAGATATTTAAACTGCAGAAAGTCAGCTCTCAGTAGTGCCACATCGAAAAGCCCGTTCTGGTGTCCGAAGTGGTTCACAATCGTCTCCAGGGCCGCCGTACCGAAATTTGCGATCTCTCTCTGTGCAGCTGGAAGACGCTGGGGATTGAATATGATGTCGAATGCGGACAAGACATCAAGGGCATTGATGGGAAATCGGGTATTTAAGTTGTCGATGAGTTTGTTCAGGAAGTCGGTGACAGCACGATCAAATTGAGCTTGACGTTGATCGTGTGACTGAAGGACTTCGACGTCGCGAAAGCGTGCACGTTCTCGTCGAAATGTTGGATGTTTGCCTTGAAGTCGGTTACGCGAACAAGTAGATCGTTATTATCACGTATCGCCGTCAAAATATCGATGGCTGATAAGACCATCACTCGTGGAACGGAAAGATCTAGGTTTTGAGTTTGAAATGTCTTGCTAACTCGCGTAATGGTTGGAAGCACATCCAATAATAGTTTGGTAATTGCAACGAACGAATATTCCTTCACTTTCGTGAGTATTCCATGGGCTTTGGCATTGGTAGTTGCGTCATTCTCGAGAGTTAGGCATATAGCTGGCCAACATTTATCAATCGCTTTCACTGCTGACTCAAGCGATAGCCATCTCACGGGAGTTGGCTTTTTAAGTGTTACGTTGGTACTTTCAACCACATCCTGAAGCGCTCGGAGACGTTCGTATCGTTGAGCCGAGGCGTCAAAGTAGTGAAAAAACTTGGTTTACAGTTTCCTGATATCGTTCGATTAGTGTTACTGAAGCCGCGGCTTGAGAACTGACAAGGGCGAGTCGATGGGCCACGCAGTGAATGTGTATCAGGTGTGGAATATCAACTTTCAGCCTAACTCCGACGCCACTCCGCTGCCCTGTCATTACGGCTGCCCCATCGCTGCCAAGTCCGACTAGTTTGTTGATAGGAATGTCGTTGTCCTGAAAGTACTGAATGACCGCGTTGTATATGGTCTCTGCTTTGCCGTCAGGGACATTAATATTCCCGGCAAACCGAGTCCGTGCCCTTCCATCAATGACCAGCTTTAGATACAGATCCAGCTTCTTGTACACGGCGATGTCAATGCTTTCGTCGAGTTGCAAACCGATAACTCGACTGCGTGTGATGTCCGCGGCAATTTCCTCGCGTATTACGCTGTCGATAGCATCCTGCATGTCTGACACACAATCATGATGCGTATAGATGTTTGCATCAACTACAGACGGACACTCATTCAACTTTTGCAAAGTCAATAACTTGGAAATAATCGAGATGGCATTTCCTCTTTCATCAGCCAATATGCGCTTCGTAACTGAACAATCAAAGTCTCCTCGCTGGCTTTATTGGCATTGCTTACCGCGGTCACGAAATTCCGTTTCATGGCAAGTTCTTTCACTGCATCAGCATGGTCTTTACTTTCGCTATGGTTGATAAGAGCTGATCGCTGATAGTTGTCGCAACCTATGGTGAATCTATTTTTCTTCTTGCCACGGACACAAATCCTGCACAGCATTTTGGGGGTAGCCGACGATGCATCGCTAAGCGTGAGCCAGTTAAATTGTCGTTCCCAATCTCGCTGATAGCGTTTGTGCGTATCTTGTGTGGAACATCACTGGTTCCTTCGGTAACTTCATCGTGCTTGATGTTACTAGACTGGCTCTCACTCACAGCACTATCCTCAGTGGTCTTTTTTGCCGTCTTTTGACGTTTAGCGACGTGTAATTCAAAGAGCGATAGCTGTCTGCCTGCCATGATTTATAGTCGTTGTTTACTCTAGGATTCAAAACGTGTTCGATAAAGTCGCCACATTTTTCAAAATTGAAACATTTTATTTTGATAATTTGCATGAGAATGTCTGGAAAACGGGATGGTTGCATTGAGTGGCGTCTATTGTTTTGGTTATCACGTACATACGTATGCAAGCCATGGCGCCTGGAGGATGCTTATTTAGCTCAGGCAGCGCGAAATTTTCCGTCGCTAGGTAACTGCACCTACATTATCGTGACAATGCAAGGCAGGCGCGGCGTCGACGTCACTGGTAGCGCTATGCGTTGGTATACCGGTTATCAGATTTTTTGCGTGCCGGTCACGCAACCGTGACCAAATATTTGCGTGCACAGAGCATATTTTTGCGTGAAAACGCAAGAAATAGACGTGAACGCGAGCCCTGTTGAACAGATGTGGATGCATTACAGAATTTCAGACCTCCCAAAAATTTAGCTGGTGTTTGTCAGTAGACTAGAAAAGAGAAGTTTTATATTCGATACAGATTTTATCAGAATATTTAAATCAAAAACAAATCCTTTGAAAATTTACACCTTCATATTACTTTCAGTTTGACCTGATTGACCCTAGGCGATGAGATACTATGAAGTTTCGGTCTTTGCCTCGTAAGTGGCATACCTTCAAGTCAACCTACAGAAATTATTTGCTGTGGATGAATTCAAGTGGCAAAGAGAATGCTCGGGTACGTTGAAGACACTACTAAAATGTAAAGATAAGGTGTAAGTAATGAGAAATGTGTGTGTGAGAGTTGCAAGTGTGGGGTTAGAATATACAGACATGGAAATGAGGTTAACGGAATGTCTGGAATCTTTGTTGATTAAAAGTATTGTTCTGTCTACCATTGATGTCCTTTGGCACCCATCTATGTGTCTACCCTAAAAAGCTGTTCTTGCTTCAAACAGAGAGGCTAAACCATGGCTGTTCTTGAGCTGATAACCGCTAAAATAGCCTGACCATACACTTGAGGGTTTCTCATTTCAACTGTCCCGATATCGTGGAAATCCGTTTTTCTATCTTCTACTTTCCATCCCCATTAGCAGAAGCAGTACTTACATTTCTACGACTGCAGGACAAGTATATATATTCACAGTTTTCACTATCAACTTGACTTACCAGTGTACGAGAACGCCTCCCTTCTCGATGCCTTCTTGGATGAACTTGATACAGTCCGGAAATTTGTTCAGAATATCATACTCTTCTTCATCCATGAGATGAACAAACTTGTGCACGAGATCTGGGGAAACCTCGGGTTTGACCAACTCGATAGACAAGACGTGTGTTATTCCAGCATGGTGTAGGGCCTCTGTATTCCTGGCGTCAGCGCTGCCACCGATGTACAGGCCTGCTTGGATACAGTCCATCTTGGATGTGTAAATGACAGTGAAAAAGACAAATTTAAATGTGAAGATGTTTCGAGTACGCCACTAGCCACTCGAGACTTCCCCGTGGTCGATCACTGATGAAGTACGCGCTGTACCATTGGATGGCATTACGAACTGTTTGACCCAAGCGTGACCTCACCAGACGGATGTAAATAAACCCGTCCCAGAATGACCCAATCGATGTTTGTAGGTGATTACGAAGCAGTCGTCAAGTGTGATTTTAGCCGTCTGGTTCATACAAAGATGCAAATGTAACTTTACAAGAGGTTAAATACGTGTGAATTGTCAAAAATCCCTGCAAATTAGCATATTTGATACATTTACAAACACAAAACTCCTAGCCCTGTGCACATGGTAATTGGCATACCATGGTCGTAATTACTGGCACAGTAACTATGTTTCGACGTATATTGCGAGCACAGGCGTGCTGTGGATAGTCTACGTATGAGAACGTCGGAACGTAGCATAGCATAAACTCACAGCATAAACTCTACACTACCCAGCCCACAGCACGCCTGTGATTGCGAGTGATCAATGTGAGAAAGTGAACGAAGACGTTCCTAAAAGTTGGCCCAAAAATCCAAATTACTGAAATCACTCGTGTGACTTTTTTCACAGGGTATTACCTTATCCGATCGCATCTAAACGATTTTCTGCTAAGATTCCGAGGCCGTCTCCAAGTCTGTCAACTTCATGTCACATTTAACCAAGAAAGCCGAGTAAAACATGAAGCACCAAAAAAAACAACATCGAGTCGGCTGGGCCGTCAATGTACGTACGTACCCAGACAGTTTCCCTAAATGCTTTGCGCGTGCATCTGAACGAGTTCACACAAGTAGGGGGGCGCAGATAATTAAGGGAGTCGTCACTATTTACGGCATGGGGGTCGGAGGAATGTGAGGGGGTCACTCATGGAAAACTTAAAGGAGGGGGTGCTCAAAATGTGGAGATGAAGAAGGGGGTTTCTCGTGCGAAATAAATTGAAACATCTCAGATTACACCATTGCACTCATGAATTTCTCAAAATTTTCGATGCAAGAGTTGGGACACCTCCCTCTCGTGCTCTCTTCCTTTGGGTGTTCTAACAGTTTTTCTAGTAAAGGCAAATTGAAACACTTCTCAGATTGCACCTGACTGCACCATTGCAAACATCAATTTCTCAAATTTTTCACATGATCTAGGATCGATAAAACTGAACTGTTATGAATTCATCCTTTATTATCACAGGAACATATATTTAATTGACTTCAGTTCGATAACCATTTTGACATTTGACTATACCAGATTCAGGCTTGTCATTAGAAGCTGGCAGCCGGAGAAATGACACAAGAAAGTCACATATTTTCCATTCCTGCATATTCTTTGGTCTTCAGTCTCTGGAAAACTGAGAACAGTTTTTTTACAAAATGTATTGTCATTGTTTGGTTGTTGAATATTGTGACTCAAACACTAATCATGCAAAAATTGTAATAAAAATACCAGTATTCAATGTTATTTTCAAACAATTTTACCGAGTGCAAAATAAATTGAACCTCCTCTCAGATTGCACCATTACACACCTCAATTTCTCAAAATTTTCGATACGAGAGGGGGACCCTCGTCTCTCAGTTGCTCTCCCCTTGGGGTGTTGTAACAGTTTTACTCAGTAAAAAAATTATTATATCCATCCAAATTAAACAATACTATATGGTACTGGTTATGGCGTGAGCTTTTTCTACTAGTATCTGTATTTTGTTGTTACTTTGAATTTCATTTCATTTGTTTCACCTTTTTCAACCATCATGAGATAGCCGACGATAATCTAGCAGGGTAACCAGGATTTGAAAGGTCTTCACTTTTTCTGTACATGTAGTTTGTGAATTTTACAAATATTGGTATTTAACTTTTCTAGGGGGTCAATCAAAATTTCTGAATTAGAGAGGGTAGTTACTCAAATTCATCATGGTTGGCAGTTGAGGGGGTACTCGAAATTTCGGAGTTTCCGATGAAATTCCACGGACCACCAGGCCGTAAATGGTGATGATGGCTCCCTAAAACACGGGCATGGTAATTTCTGTTTTTGGGTGGGGGATTTGGCCGTATTTTGATTAGCATGCGCAAATATCGCACCACATATCGCAACATCCCGCTACAAGTTTTATGTATCGCAAAATACCGTTCTATATATTGTCTAGCGTGCTATATATTGTCTAGCGTGTACTAGGCCAGTGCACCAGCCAGCCCGACACCAGCATTCCTTTGACCATGGATGTATAAAAATAGATTCTATTTTTGTACATCCATGCCTTGTATACTAGTGTAGTGGTGTATGTGTAGTAGTGGTGTAGCGTAAACAATATATATATATATATATATATATATATATATATATATATATATATATATGATACATGATTTATCGACATATATATCAGAGATATCTGTATGTTTTATATTTTTCGGGCGCGTTACTTTAAAATATCAGACATATTTTTCAGCACAGTCTTCAGCCAATGAGACTTTTCTGTTTTTCTATGAGAATTCAGTATAAGAAAGCAACATGGACTAATATTTCACAATATATTGGTTACATACTTTAGAAAGAGAAAAATGACAAAATATCTTTCGTTCTCACTGATATCGATGCAACTGTCTTCCTTTGTGTCACAGGTTTTCTGTAAAAAGGTGCTTTTTTCATTACTTAAATAATTGTTAACAAAAGGCAGTTGTTGTCATTATTAGCTGTGCTTTCATGGTTTCAATGTTAAAAGAAAAGATCGTCTCAGACACTGGACTGGGTATATCAGATTTGGCTACAAATAGCTCTCTATGGTTTCTCAGGAGATGTAACTGGATGTACACCCATCAATGTTTTTGATTTACTGCTTTTCTCTCTTTGATATTATGGTAATGAGTGACATCCATTTATGTACAACAGTTCTGGACATGTGGTTATATATATAACCAGGGCGAAGAAACTGACCACTGGCAGTCCCTAACCAATATATATTCAATATATATATATATATATATATATATATATATATATATATATTATATATATATATATATATATATATATATTATATATAATTTTTTTTATTGAAACCATGAAAGCACAGCTAATAATGACAACTGCCTTTTGTTAATAATTATTTTAGTCATGAAAAAAGCACCTTTTTACAGAAAACCTGTGTCACAAAGGAAGATAGTTGCATCAGTGAGAACGAAAGATATCTATCTATATAATATATAATATATATATATATATATATATATATATATATATATATATATATATATATATATATATATATATATATATAATATATATATATATATATATATTATATATATATATATATATATATATATATATATATATTGAATTTATATTTACGTTTGTCGCCCGCGAGGTGGGGGGGGGGGGGGGGGTCACCGTGTTTTCGAAAGTTGGACTACAGGGAATCAGCATGTTTTTGAAAGTTGGAATCGGGGAGGGGGTCAGCCACTTTTGACGTCGGCATAAAATAACCCACTGCCCCCCTCCCCCAGGCCGAAGAAACTGACCAGTCCCTAACCAATCAGATTATGGTGGAACCCCACATTACATGTACTTCTGGAACAAATCATTTTTAATTGATAATTGTCCTCAATTTAGAGATACTAGTATACGACTTTGAATATCAAATTACGCTGTTTGTTTCCCGTACTTCAATTGCCCATGCACCATTTAAAGAACAAGAAATTTGCAGATGGCAAAACAATTTTATAGGCACAAAAAATTTCAATAAATTTGTAGCGTTTACCAAAACAAATGTATTACAGTCAAGTACATATATTCACATCAGGGAACGGCAGTTTTGTTTTTGAAGGTTGTGGTGGCCCTTATAAGGGTCGTTCGGTGAGTTTTTTTATTATACCGCCGAAGCCATACAGAGTCGGACACTGGCGCCCCACAGCGTAGATAACGTTTATGACAGTGACTGCCTTACGTCTGGCGTTCTCACTGTTCGCAACTGCATCACGGATGAAGTTCTCCAGGAAACCGTCAGCAAACTACAAGTTTCCTCGTAGATTAGGCCAGAGATACGCTTGACACCACCAAGACGGGCCAGGCGACCGATAGCCTGTTTAGTATACCCTGGATGTTATCACGAACTTTCTGATGACGCTTCGCGCTTCCTTTTTGACCTTTACCGCCCTTTCCTCGGCCAGACATACTAAGGGATGGACCATTAGATCTTTGGAGGGGGATGGTCACAATGAAATTGTGAATTTTTATTTTTACTATTGTAAATTTCTAAATTTTTTTTTCCAATTGAGATTAGCTGTGTGTTTTTTTTCAGAGTAAATTGTCAAATTTATAATTTTTTTAGTTCATCGCTGTCTGAGGATAAAGAGGGCAAAGATGTGGTGCTAAGCACCACAAGAGACCGCGAGAGCGGTCACAGGGGGAGGTCAGGAGGGGGTGTCCCCCTCCTGTTGTTGGAGCTTTTGAAAATAGAGATTAAAATGGTGTTATTTGTGGCGCTTGGGGAGTATTTTTGCGGGGGGAGGTCAGGAGGGGGGTGTCCCCCCTCCTGCCGTTGGAGCTTTTGAAAAATAGAGATTAAAATGGTGTTATTTGGTGGCACTTGGGGAATATTTTGCGGGGGGGGGGGGGGGGGTCAGGAGGGAGGTGTCCCCCTCCTGCAGTTGGAGCTTTTGAAAAAATAGAGATTAAAATGGTGTTATTTGATGGCACTTGGGGAGCATTTTTTCAGATTACACATCTTCCTCTGAAACATGGTCTTCTTGCTCCTCAGTAGCTTCTGATAGTTTTGAAAATTGATTATTTTGGTTTCCGGCTTCCCTTTCTACTGCGTGGTGAAATGCCTACATTCACCCCACCAAGCATCATGCATATCTCATGATTTACAATTGATTTGACAAGCTGTTTGCAAAATATAGTGAAATTTGCATATTTGTGTTTTTAGAGCAATTGTTGCCCTTTTTGATCAAAACATCTATTTCTCTGTAGCAGCATGTCCAAATTGATTGGATGTGTATAGATGTGGTGAAATTTCAATATTTGTCTTTTTAGGGCAATTTATGCCATTCATGGTCAAAATATCTGTATTCTCTGAAAGGGCTTGTCGAATTTCTTTGAAATTTGCTACATAAGTCCCCTAAGATTTGTTTTAACAAATCATGCTCTTTTTTTGTGGTGGAAAAATTCTTCAGATAATTGTCATTCAGCATTTGCTACACACAAACGATTATTCATGCAGATTTATTCAGTATTTGCTATCGAGAAACTTTCAAAGTTCAACCCTTTTGTGTGTTTTTGCGTTGGGATTTGTTGGATAGATGGCATTCTACGTAGTTTATTGTTGAATGTTTAAGAATGAGTTGCTTTTATTTTTTGAGGCTGTTTTTGAGAAAAAAGAATTGAAAATGCCTTTTTAAAAGCAAAATAATACAAAATGACTTGATATGTTGTATTATCATTATCGACGTGTCTCTACTTGTTCACCCATTCTTGCATTCATCATTGCAATAAAATGCTGTGAAAAAAATGAAACTGATGTGGCCTGCATCTGTTTACCTTGATCTTAAAAGGCAAATATAACTTTCTGTCTTGACAACCATACCATAGTTTCAATGTTTTACCTAGTGTACCTGCTTGGTTTGTACGCAGGAAACATGTAGAAAACAGGCTCTATAAGTCTATAGTTATAAGTCCTGAAAAGATAAGATAATCACAACTTCCAGTTTAAGGGACGGTTCATTAGATCTTGGGAGGGGGTGGTCAAAAACAGAAAAAAAAATTTTCAGAGCAGAAAGTTAGGGAAAAAAAATCTTCAAACTAGTTTGCAAAAAAAAAAAAAAAATAAGAAGACAAAGGCGTAAAACAAAAATCTGCAAAAGTCTTTAGAATTTTGAATTTTTTTAGATTTTACCGACAGGAAGCAACTTTCCTCCCGGCACATTTTTAATTTTAATTTATACATTTAGAGTGACTGTATCCCTTATACTGGAAGTTGTGATTATCTTATCTTTTCAGGACTTTTGTATTCTAATCACTTGAAAATTATGAAATTATAGAGCCTGTTTTCTGCTTGTTTCCTGCGTACAAACCAAGCAGGTACACTAGGTAAAACATTGAAACTATGGTATGGTTGTCAAGACAGAAAGTTGTATTTGCCTTTTAAGATCAAGGTAAACAGATGCAGGCCACATCAGTTTCATTTTTTTCACAGCATTTTATTGCAATGATGAATGCAAGAATGGGTGAACAAGTAGAAACACGTCGATAATGATAAAACAACATATCATGTCATTATGTATTATTTTGCTTTTAAAAAGGCATTTTCAATTCTTTTTTCTCAAAAACAGCCTCAAAAAACAACAGCAACACATGTTTTAACATTCAACAATACACTACGTAGAATGCCATCTATCCAACAAATCCCAACACAAAAACACACAAAAGGGTTGAACTTTGAAAGTTTCTCGATAGCAAATACTGCATGAATAATCATTTTTGTGTAGCAAATTTCAAAGAAATTGGACAAGCCCTTTCAGAGAATACAGATTTTTTGACCATGAATGGCATAAATTGCCCTAAAAAGACAAATATTGAAATTTCACCACATCTATACACATCCAATCAATTTGGACATGCTGCTACAGAGAAATAGATGTTTTGATCAAAAAAGGGCAACAATTGCTCTAAAAACACAAATATGCAAATTTCACTATATTATTTAGCTTATTTTAGCTTCTCAGCTTGTCAAAATCAATTGTAAATTATGAGATATGCATGATGTTTGGCGGGGTGAATGTAGGCATTTCACCACGCAGTAGAAAGGGAAGCCAGGAAACCAAAATAGTCAATTTTCAAAACTATAGGAAGCTACTGAGGAGCAAGAAGACCATGTTTCAGAGGAAGATGTGTAAGGCCAGAGAAAAAAAAAATCTTGTTCATCGATTTTTTGGACCAAGTTCCAGGAGCGGGCGAGCGAAATTTTTTTTTTTTTTTTTTTTTAGGCCGACGGTAAGCGCAGTTCACTGGCATTTTTGCACAGATGCAGAAAAGGCAAGATAATTGTTTCCCTTTTTACCAGAAATATCTCAGACAAGAAACACTGATACTGGTAACTGAATTCAAGACTATATTTCCCAACAATAACATAGGCCATTACATTCACAGTTAGTGTTTGCACAACATATTCTGAATATTTCAACATTCTCTCAGAAAAAAACTGAAATGTACAGCAAATCACTGAAATCCAACAATTCAGTATTGTCCTTTAATATTGTCCTGGTGGGACCTAGCATCTGAGTTTTTTCATTTTACTTTGGCCCCATGTTTTGACCTCTTTACCACTGTCTGCATGCGCTGTCTCTACACAGTTTACACAATGGTCTAACAACACTGTACTGTGATCGGAGTGAAGTTATATAGTCATCATTCAGATCGTACTTTAACATCGACGCAACCATGTGTTTTGTCATTGCCGTAATTTTTTATACTTTCGATGCGATTTCATTCAATCGGATGCACCGTCCATCTGCTGTCACGATCTTGTTGAACAAATCGCCGAACGTAATATCAGGACAAACACTGAATAGCGTCTTTAGAACTGTTGGCCATCACGTCGAATGTTGGCGATCAAATTAATACTCATGATGTGACATGTACTAACCTAACCAAATCGACCCACTTTGCGTCGTGATTTGCCAAATTCAGACGTCACAACAACGTGTTGGCGGTCAACTAAGTCCGTACAAACACGTAGGAAGTCTCATTAAAAATCCCGTGCCCGCGAAAACTCGACAAAGTGTAGGGCGCCACCAGCGGCAGTACTAAACATATTTGTAATGCGGAAGTAAGAATTTGCCGTTATCAAAAAAAAAAATTTCCAAATATGCCAAAGTAGAAGCGGCGATACCGATGAACAATTTATTTTTTCTTCCTGGCCTAATCCGAAAAAAATGCTCCTAAAGTGCCACCAAATACACCATTTTTATCTCTATTTTTCAAAAGCTCCAACGGCAGTAGGGGGACACCGCCTCCTGACCACCCCCCGCAAAAATACTCCCCAAGTGCCACCAAATAACATCATTTTAATCTCTATTTTTCAAAAGCTCCAACTGCAGCAGGAGGGCACCCCTCTCCTGACCTCCCCCCCCCCCGGTGACCGCTTGCGTGGCCGCTTGTGGTGCTTGGCACCACATCTTTGCCCTCTTTATCTTCAGACAGTGACCAACTAAAAAAATATTATAAATCTGAAAATTTACTCTGAAAAAAAAAATTGCACAGCTAATCTCAATTGGAAAAAAAAATTCAGAAATTTACAATAGTAAAAAAAAAATTTCACAATTTCATTGTGACCACCCCCAAGGTCTAATGGTCCATCCCTAAGAGATACAGTCACTCTAATGTATAAGATTAAAAATGTGCCTGGAGGATGTACCTAAAAATACAGAAAGTTGCTTCCTGTCGGTAAAATTTAAAAAAAAATCAAGATTTTAAAGACTTTCGCAATTTTTTTTACGCACTTGTCTTCTTATTTTTTTTTTATTTTGCAAACTAGTTTGAAGATCTTTCTTTCCTAACTTTCTGCTCTGATTTTTTTTTTGACCACCCCCTCCCAAGATCTAATGGTCCGTCCCTTATGTCATTTACGTATATTGAAACTTTGAATATCGTTTTGGTGGTTGAAAAATCAGAACCCCTTCACGATGCTGACGCAAAAATGACGTAAAAAACCGCAAATACCCGGATGACCCGCGGTCGAGAATAGAAATTTTTTATTAAAATCCCGAAAATTGACTAAAAATGCAATTCTTTAAACTCTAGTAGTTGCGGTCAGCAAAACAATGTTGGCACAAAAAAATTAATAAACTTGTAGCTTTTACCAAACAAATTGGTACGGTCGATTATAAACATTCTTATCCAGGAACGGTAGCTCTCTTTTTGGAGGAAGTGGTGGCCCTTAAAAGGGCCGTTTGATTTTGAGTTTGTGATTTATTCAACCGCCGAAGCCATACAGAGTACGACCCTGGCGTTTCAGAGCGTAGACAACATCCATGGCAGTGACTGTCTTACGCTTGGCGTGCTCGGTGTACGTAACTGCATCACGGATTACGTTCTCCAGGAAAACTTTCAGCACACCACGGGTTTCTTCGTAGATTAGGCCAGAGATACGCTTGACACCACCACGGCGGGCCAGACGACGGATAGCCGGTTTGGTTATACCTTGGATGTTATCACGAAGAACTTTACGATGACGCTTCGCGCCTCCTTTTCCGAGACCTTTGCCGCCCTTTCCTCGGCCAGACATGCTAATTCGTTGAGGTTCCTTCGTATATCGATAGATAGATACACTGATATAGTTGACAAAAGAGGAACGAACGCGTATTTATATACTGTGCCTGTGAACGTAAAAGTAAACTACAAAGCAAACAATGTTTCCGTATTGTTGCACACCGATTGGCTGGGGAAATTAGCCAATCGAATAAGAGCCATACAGTGTTGAAAATCTTCCCGCTGATCCGCTTTTTGCATCAAGCTCGCACGTACTGACAAGTTGAAGTTTGTACTATATTTGACCCGGTACCACGAGATGAACAGAGGACGTGCTAGGTGGTGGTCTACATACCAAGTTTTATTTGATTTGACGGAACAGTTTTTCCGTTTTCAACGTTTTTTTCCCGCATTCATCGTTTGGCCAATATATATTATTTATACACATTTTTTCAGACGGCCAGCATGCATGTCAATTTTTTTTTTTCAAAGTACATGTAAATACACGGTCCGCACGTGTACGCCCGTGGAATGTCCTTGAAACTTTGAAGTCTTGGAAAAGTCCCGGAAAGTCATGGAAAAATCCTTGAGTCCCGTAAAAGTCCTTGAAAATAGATAATCCCCCCACCCCACCCCAAGCTAAAATGTTCGACCCCCTGCAGAAATCTTGTAAGGGACGGACCATTAGATCTTGGGAGGGGGGTGGTCAAAAACAGAAAAAAAAAATTTCAGAGCAGAAAGTTAGGAAAAAAAATCTTCAAACTAGTTTGCAAAATAAAAAAAAAATAAATAAGAAGACAAAGGCGTAAAAAAAAAAATCTGCAAAAGTCTTTAAAATTTAAAATTTGTTTAGATTTTACCGACAGTAAGCAACTTTCTGTATTTTTAATACATCCTCCTGGCACATTTTTAATTTAATTTATACATTTAGAGTGACTGTATCCTTTATACTGGAAGTTGTGATTATCTTATCTTTTCAGGACTTTTGTATTCTGATCACTTGAAAATTATGAAATTATAGAGCCTATTTTCTACTTGTTTCCTGCGTACAAACCAAGCAGGTACACTAGGTAAAACATTGAAACTATGGTATGATTGTCAAGACAGAAAGTTGTATTTGCCTTTTAAGATCAAGGTAAACAGATGCAGGCCACATCAGTTTCATTTTTTTCACAGCATTTTATTACAATGATGAATGCAAGAATGGGTGAACAAGTAGAAACACGTCAATAATGATAAAACAACATATCAAGTAATTATGTATTATTTTGCTTTTAAAAAGGCATTTTCAATTCTTTTTTCTCAAAAAACAGCCTCAAAAAACAACAGCAACACATGTTTTAACATTCAACAATACACTACGTAGAATGCCATCTATCCAACAAATCCCAACACAAAAACACATAAAAGGGTTGAACTTAGAAAGTTTCTCGATAGCAAATACTGAATAAATCTGCATGGTTAATCGTTTTTGTGTAGCAAATTTCAAAGAAATTGGACAAGCCCTTTCAGAGAATACAGATTTTTTGACCATGAATGGCATAAATTGCCAAAAAGACAAATATTGAAATTTCAACACATCTATACACATCCAATCAATTTGGACATGCTGCTACAGAGAAATAGATGTTTTGATCAAAAAAGGGCAACAATTGCTCTAAAAACACAAATATGCAAATTTCACTATATTATTTAGCTTATTTTAGCTTCTCAGCTTGTCAAAATCAATTGTAAATCATGAGATATGCATGATGTTTGGTGGGGTGAATGTAGGCATTTCACCACGCAGTAGAAAGGGAAGCCAGGAAACCAAAATAGTCAATTTTCAAAACTATAGGAAGCTACTGAGGAGCAAGAAGACCATGTTTCAGAGGAAGATGTGTAATCCGAAAAAAATGCTCCAAAAGTGCCACCAAATAACACCATTTTTATCTCTATTTTTCAAAAGCTCCAACAGCAGGAGGGGGGACACCCCCCCCTCCTGACCTCCCCCCGCAAAAATACTCCCCAAGTGCCACCAAATAACACCGTTTTAATCTCTATTTTTCAAAGGCTCCAACGGCAGGAGGGGGACACCCCCTCCTGACCACCCCACCCCCCCGCAAAAATACTCCCCAAGTGCCACCAAATAACACCATTTTAATCTCTATTTTTCAAAAGCTCCAACGGCAGGAGGGGGGACACCCCCTCCTGACCACCCCCCCCCCCCCCCGCAAAAATACTCCCCAAGTGCCACCAAATAACACCATTTTAATCTCTATTTTTCAAAAGCTCCAACAGCAGGAGGGGGGACACCCCCCTCCTGACCTCCCCCCGCAAAAATACTCCCCAAGTGCCACCAAATAACACCATTTTAATCTCTATTTTTCAAAAGCTCCAACAGCAGGAGGGGGACACCCCCTCCTGACCACCCCCGCAAAAATACTCCCCAAGTTCCACCAAATAACACCATTTTAATCTGTATTTTTCAAAAGCTCCAACAGCAGCAGGGGACACCCTCTCCTGACCTCTTCCCAGTGACGGCTTGCGCTTGTGCTTCGCACCACATGTTTGCCCTCTTTATCTTCAGACAGTGACGAACGAAAAAAAATTATAAATCTGAAAATTTACTCTGAAAAAAAAAAATTTGCACAGCTAATCTCAATTGGAAAAAAAAAATTTCAGAAATTTACAATAGTAAAAAAAAAATTTTCACAATTTCATTGTGACCACCCCCCCTCCAAGGTCTAATGGTCCATCCCTAAATGGTACTTCGACACCAACAATGTTCTGAATGAAACTAAAAAGGTGCTAAAACATTAAAATTTATCCACAATTCTGTCGGCAGCTCGTGTAATCAACGCTGAAAACCATGACATTTTGGTAGATGGATGAATGATTTCTATGGTCCATTCAGCAAGATAGGTGGCAGTTGTACTCAGAACCACATTACAAGGCTTTTGGCCTGCAATACCCTATACGTACATGAAGTAGCTTGTAGTAAAATTACCTGTGGTATGTGTACGTATGGAAAGGTTCTGTCGCATCATTTTAGATGTCCTTTTGGTATAATTTTAAGCACCACCTCCTAAAACACAGATGAGTAATAAACTTATCTGTGTTTTTGAGATTTTGTAGACAACTTCGTTAACTCGCTTGGGACTGTCAAAATTTTAAAAAAGTGCTGTTTTCTCTTGTGTTACTTCCTCCATCTTGGCAATTTTAAACCGAAGGCAAGGGTGGATCGACCACTGATAATTAAATGTGGCAGTGATGCATTGAAAAGGAGAAACTGCCATAAATTTTCCAACTTGCTTCTTTTGCATCAAAATATTCACAGGAGTATGTCTGCCATTCAACTACAAAATTATGCAGAAGGAAATGTAGATATACAGGATTCTGATCACCCATTCTGTAATAAAAATCTAAAATTTTTGGCCAGGCGAATGAGGAAGAACATAATTTGCCTCGCAGCAGGTCTTACAATGACAAGCAAACTCTTTAACATCCCACATCAGGCAAAATGAGGGGTAATTTTTCCAGTTCTGCTGGACAAACTTCCCATAGCAACCACGATGCACCACTCTAGCCCTACAAAGCAAGGACCCAGAAACTGGTTGCTTGAGATGAGCTTTAATTGGGAATATGTATATCGAGAAGGTAATGATGTATGGGGAAGAGGATTTTACTATAAAAGCTGCTAGAGTTATTTATAAAAAAATGACAGAATAAAGGGAAACAAAAAATTCATCCATCCTTTAAGGGGTGGTTTGGACAAGAAGTTCAGAAATTTGTATCTTTGCCATAACCCACACACAATTGGACTGTATGGCCTCAAATGGTTACCAGAAAGCTTTGAACTTTAACTCATGATCAGGTCTGACTCATGAAAATGAAATTTACCTCCTCTCAGCCGGCACAAAGTCAGCAAAAAATCAGGGTAATTGAATATTACTCATATTCAAAAATTCAAACGCAATGAGATTTTGTTAACTACCCTTTATGTACATTTTTTAATTATCTGCATACAATCCCTTTACACTTTTTCTGACGACTAACCCTAAACAACATGGCAGATTCAACAGGTGTGAGGTTTCATCTAATCAGAACACACCAATGTGAACACACACCCACACACAGACATACAGACACACACAGGTACCGTAGCTATCTTAACAAACACAAGACAATTTTCTTTTAAACATTTGTAGTCTACTCTTTAATTGTTTCCAAAGACATTTTTGACAATTCTTTAATAAATTAAGTACACAACATGCAACGAAAACGGTACATGTATTCTACATGCTTCGGCAAAGCTAATGCACCTTTCTTGTCAAATTCATGGGCGCAGAAAGTGAATGTCAATGAACAGAAAACAGTTCCAAGTGTATTTGCTGGAATTCTATGCAATCCTGTGCAGATCTATACTTTTTTAACCTTTTCCTCCTAAATATTCTGTAAAAAGGTCCACAATCACCATTTACAACAATGGGTTTGGCCAAACCATGGTGATGAAAGGGTGAGTTGGGTCTCAGACTTGCTCACGCCTGTCAGCATCGAACTTTTCTCCGTGGAAACCTCAAATGTACAATTTCTGCCTTTCTCAGGACATTTCTTGTCTTTGTGATTAAAAGTCAGCCCTCTGTCAATTCAGTGGTGATATTTACTGCTTGGCAGGACAGCATAATAATTATGAAATTTAACTGGCAAAGATGAAACTTCCTTGCTGACATGAAAAACTTGAACATTAACTCTTTCAAGCTAACAATACACAATCCTGCATTTTCTCTGTAAAATTTTAAACACAGCTTTCCACACAAATTTTGCATCAAATATCTTCAACTGGTACCCTGGTTCTAATATACTGGCAAAAACATTAATAACTTTAGCACCCACTGGCAATAATTTATAAAAACTACAGCAAAAAAACAACTGGCAATCTACCACTTATAGCTGGCAAAACCATATATGCCCAATTCCAGTAATATTGCACATAACATCCTTTTGAAACTGTCGCTGGGCTTGAGCTTGCTTGCCACACTCAACTGGTATTGATCTAAATGTCTCCTGTAATATTAAAATGCAAACAAATCAGGATTTTGTTATAATTTCTACAAACAAACCTTACATATGGCTGCACTTGATTTATGCCAACAAAATGCACAAAACATGGCTACCCTATGTGATTTACTGAAAGGACAAAAGCATTATACATCATCAAAACAACAATGAATAGCTTGGTAGATTTTAATGCCATCCCTCCAATTACAAGGTACCCAAGTCGTACAATTTTTCTCTGTGTAGGTATAGCCAATTAAAAGAATTAAACTTTTACTAGACTTATACAACATAAGGATTGCAGTATTTGAACAGTTCTTAGTTTTGTTTTCTGTTTGGAACAAACAAAAGTCAAATGACTGCAGAGAACATAGCCTACTATTGAAATTATTCCTTAGAAATTACATGAAGTATGAAAAAAGTTTTCATCCTTTTGTTTCTCTCATATCAATAAATAATATCAGTGCAGTGACACATTTTTCTTTAAACTGGAGATAGTAAAAATAAAAATGATCTAATAACATGAATTCTATATGTAATTTCATGGATTTCTACCCTGCAAAATCAAAGGTTAGATTGGACAAATGGCAAAGAAAACATTCTTTTCATCCAAATGTGTCTCTGTAAAGGTCCATTTCTGATACGGAAAACAAAGAGCTTGTAACAATATTTAGGTAGTGTGGAGGGGAAAATTGTTGATAAATATTCTGAACTGAAGTATGATTAGTAATTTCAACTATGAAGAAAAAGAATTCAGAAATTATAACTGCCAGCACCAAATGAAAATTAGTAATCAGCATAAGATATGGTATTCATCTGTGCAATAACCCAAATATACAAATCAAATCCAATCCAATTATCAGAAAAGGTAAATGAAAAATCGGTACCATGATATTCAAAGCATTTGTTCAAAACATTTTCAGAAAGATACATAGAAACATGGCAAATATCGAAATTAACTTTTTTCCCTGGAAGTCCACATGGGCTACCATTTTCTGAAGTTGGTAGTCCAGTGACAATGGCTGGTAGCCCATGCATATTTTAGTTTAGGGATTTTTTTCAAGAGACGAAAAAGCTATTTTTCAACTTGAAGATTCTGCCCGTAAAGTGAATTTGTTAGTCATTTGATGTGAATACTTGCTCACCTTTATTACCCAAAGGAAACTGGTATAATTGACGACAGTACACTAAAAAGTTTGGTGACCTATCATTGTATTGACAACCCGTTTCATTCTCAGAGTTGTATGTCAAGTTTGATAGTCATCATAGCAATGACCATCACCTTCTCAGCAGGGCTAAAATCAGACAACGGGCTTTCTGTAATAGGGAGGAATTTGTGATTGATACATTTTGATCAACAGAATGCAATGAGAATACGTTTTCATTGGCCATCATTTTCTCATCCTGTCATCCAAGTACATCAGTTGAGATATTGAAACTTTGTTGCAAAGTTCCATCGCGAGGTCGTCTTTGTAATTTGCAAAACAAAGTCATAGCCTGGCCTTACTGTGTCCAGCTGGGTTTGACTGCATTTAGCTCGTCCAAAAGTGAAAGAGCTGACATGGCACACCAAGTACTGACTTTATTTCATGTCCCAGGCTTTGGTAGTCCATGTGGGCTACCATTTCATGGACTTTGGTAGCCCCAGGCAAAAGTTGGTAGTCTGTGGACGCGGGACTACCGCTAATTTCGAGCCCTGATAGAAACATGGCAAATATTGCAAAATACATTTTCATAAAGTTGAAAACATGCACATTAACAATAATATTATATTGTCTTTTGTGATTCAAATGAGATAAAAGCTATAAATATTATCAATGTGCATTGAAATAAACTGTGAAGTCAAGTAGCAAAACGCTCTGAATATAAGCCCTGACACAAGAGGGCGCCATTGCTCGGATTGATAGGTTGGTTCCACAGCTATACTGTTAGTATGTTTTCAAAATGGATGCCAAGCTTCAGCTGCCAGGAATACTGGTAGGTAAAATACAGATTGAAATTACTGGTGTTACATGTATATAAGCAGCATCTCTTTTCCCTATATGACTGGGATCAACATTATAGTCAGGATGAGGAAACGTAAAGGCTTAGTCACCCTTTTCGGCAAGTTATATATCGGCAATAGTACAATTTACATGTCAACTTGTTCACCCCAAGTGTTGCTATGAATAGATAAAAGTTTTACTTTATTGCAAGATGTAAAATATGCCAGAGTGGTAAATTGATTCAGTGTAAGATATAAGATGTACAAATGAAAGTTTGAAGGATGTTTCATCAAGTTCTATGATTGGTCCTGTTTGTGTGAGTCCTTGCATTATGCCTGAGGATAATAAACGTTTAAGATGTACGATATTGACAGTCAGTGTGTATGTGGCAAATGTATCCACTGGTAGCACTACTACTGCAGAACTTTGTCATTGTTTCAATTGGACTCACAATGGCTGAATAATGACTTGAACAACAAAGGGTATATGCTCTAACAGTGACAAAGGTTCCACGAATCCTTATGAACAAGACAAATAATTATAGCAGTCATGGGGAAGTACAGTTAATTAATGTTTGTACCTGTCTGGTGGACTAAAGACAACTGAATTGTGCAAATTAAGGTCTGATAGACAGAAAAAAAGTAATTCTCAGCCAATATATACCCTTGATTTGGTCAAAGTTTCTATCATTCACAACAATCAGAAAAGAAACTTGATTCCCCAGAATAAAATAAAAAACATACAAACAAACAATGAACTCTGGGCAGTGCAGAGTTCAAATCGTACAACACTCTTGAACAGTAATTCAATGTATTGAATAAATTTTACAACAGACAAACTCTAGTTTATAAACACTCACAAGATATCTCTCTATGTGTAACAATTGTAGACTGGTCCATCTTCCAATTTTCACTAGGACTGTTGACCACAAAATTATTCATATGGTAATACTCAATGAGAAGGCGTCTATGAATTATTCAAGAAGCCACACAACCATAATTTTTTTCATATTTTTGTAAATGCTCTCCACTGTTATATGACTTCCTAAAATTTTATCATCTTTCATTCTAAATGTACAATTACGCTATCTACAGAATTTTCCAATGTATATAATATCATATATATATCTCAAGTAAAATCTTCCCAGAAATTTGAACTCTATCTCTCTGCCAATAATATGAACAATCCATCATGGCTATTTTCTAAATTGTCCAGTTCTGGATCAAACCACAATGGAAGATTGACTATTGGAATACTATTGCTAAACCATTAAAATGCCTACTCCTGCCTGAATTTTTTCTCTTCCTATACATTTGAATTAGCACGTAGCACTCTTAACTTTTAAAGGTATACAGTCACCTGTAATCTAAATATGCCCATATATGGTCAAAGGGCTGTTCCTTGGTATTCAAATGCACATGTGAGGGCGCTGTTTTTAAAAAGCGGCCACCCGCTTAAAATCTGTGATTGGTTAGATTTTCTCTTTCCATGGTAACTGTAGCAAATTGGAACAGATGACAGTATACATTTAATGACAAAACGCCAAATTTTAAGCCTGTTTGGTTTGCCTCTGCACTAAAATCCTTTTCAACATTTATCTAACCGTGGCTGGCATTTTTATTTTCTTGTTAGTAAGTATGCTTAATGGCAGCTAGCATTTCTAAACAGTGTCATTTTTCATTCCTGGCTACAGAGTAAATTGGCTTTTTCTCTATTGTCAAGTACACAGCTATGGCTATCCACTACTACCTGTGTAGACTGCACTAGGACATTATTGCTGAGTTTCCTGATTGGCTCATACCTTGGTACAACAACCAATTAAAAGCTCTGTTTCAAATTACCATTGAGCTCCTTTCTGCAGTTTTCCTGTACATTACATCATGGCTAAGTCTGAACAAAACACAAATGACAAAATGCGGATTTCGCCAATTCCTACATCGTTTAGATTTCAATACATTATACTATCTGGGTATAATTTATGCAAGTTCATAGGTCACACAAAATTCTTGTCAGAAATACATGACATTGTGCCTCCAAATCTGAGAATACTTGAATATACAGCTGCTATCTTGTGGCTAGAACCTCTGTGATTTAGATATGTACTCCAAAGCTTATGCAGTAAGTTTTAGGGTATCATACCAAAACTAGGCTTCTAGACAATTAAGCTGTCTGGAGACATGTCTACACAAACAGTCTCCTAAATTTTATTTTTTTTAGTGAAAGATTTTACTTTCTATTTCTATACTATATACATTTTATTTCTCTGGCCTTGTTCTCAAATAATAAGGCTTCTCCTAAATCCCCACCCTCTTGTAAATAAATAGTTACGGATTACGAGACCGGTGACATCCTAATATGCAGGGATTTGTCATTCAGGTTTTCTTCGCTGTAGCTGTGGGGACATTTGAATCCCTCCTCGTGGTTTCCGATGCAGAAAGTCTCCGGGATGTGTCCGCTGTCCCACATGCCCGGCCCACACATCTCACACAAACCATCCAGCGTGCAGGGAATTCTGGGAAGCAGTCTGAATTGGTGAAGCAGTCCTCTGGCCTGTGAATGAAACAACAATATGAAATGATACATCCTTCAACCCTATCTATTCCATAATTTGGTTGGCTCCTATTGCCTACTATGGTTGATGCTGTATAACGGAGATGGACCAAGTTCTTTCAATACAACTTTGAAATGACATTCCACTTCGGAAGGATGTTTCAATAATAGTGATCGTCAGTACACAAACGTACGGGGCATCATGAATTACTGATTTCTGATAAGATATAGAGAAGCTACTTTCTTCGTTGGATTTGGGGTCCATTTTCCGAGAAATTTTGGAAGCATTCTAAAGAAACCATTGAGATGTCTACTTCCACTGAGCTTTAGTAAAACGATGTATCTTTGATCTATTTTACATCCAGAGGTGGGAAAATGAAATCATGGTTGCTTACCTTTCTGAGAATGACATCACCACTCATATGCATGGCTAAACTACTGAAGTGTAACAGCATCTCGTCTGAAGGAAGTTTCTGATGGAAAGAAAAAAAGATATGACAATTTGCAAATTTAAGACTTGTTTACTTCAACTCTTATACACTGTAACTGTTCTAGTAACTCAAAATACACAATTTAAAAGTGAGATATGTGATTTGTTGTTTCCAGTACTTAATATCTGAGTCTTTACGTTGAAAAGTTAAGCAGTAACGTTTTTCAAGAGTTTTTTTAGTGAGCAGTTATAACTGATAAAGCGCAACATCACATTGCAGTCTGCGGTAGCTGGTCAAGGACCAACAATGTACTCTCTCATTCCCTATTTCCATGACCAATATTTAGCGATTCAGCTACTTCATACTGTAGCACTTGGGTACCACATAAGGTAAATAGTGAAAGTTTCTGAGCACAAAGGTACTATTTATACATATATGGCAATAACTGTTCATCTTACTGATGATTTATTGATGAACATAGACCAGTGCTTGAAGATGTCCATATATGGTATTGTTTGCTTACCTGTTCCACTATGTCAGCACCATATATGGCAATGATGGCCACACAGATGAACAAATGGAAGTAGTCTGACTGGTAGTGTGCCCAGCAGGCTTCCCACATTCTCAGTGCGTCCGGTTCTGGAAACTCCCGTTTAAAACAAAGGAGTATCCACCTACAGGATGATCAAAAAAATTTAAAACTGAAATTACTGCCTAAGATTATGTCAAATCTCATTGCGTTTGGACACTGCTGAACCCTTTCATATTTTCTATGATGTATGTAATAACTCACGATTTTGATTTTAAAATTCATTACCAGTAGTCTATGCAAATGAGATATTTTTCTGTTCATCAAAGAATGACAATCTGTAAATGCCTAGTAAACTGACAACACCTCAGTTGCCAGGTTTTTGTCTCTCATACAGACATGTGCAATACAGAAACAGACACCAGGAAACTTTCAATGAAAAAATTTTTTGAATCAGATAGTTTCTAACACATGGCAAAAGCTATGTTCTATGTGTATCAGCAATTAAAGTGTCCATATAGAACAAATGAGATGTTTTGATACACAAGTCCAAAGTGATCACTATTAACAAGGAATGGACTGTAGAGGGCGCAATACTAAAGATCAAAAAGAACAATCGACTTGCTTCCAACTACGGTACTCTCAAGAGAAAACCATTAGTGTAAAGTTACATTTTCAACATTACTGAAAAAGTATAAGAGTTAAATTTTTCGTCAGGTAGTTTTTATATCTAACAAACTATAAAGATTAGATCCAAGAACATAATCAGCGTTAGAATAAAAGAAACTCTGAACCAAAAATGATTAACAAAGAATTTCTTTAATATTATAAAACAAACAGAGCTTGTAAGATTCCTGTACATGACATTTGATAACTGATATAATCTTTCCAACTCACCTATGACAGAATAACAATTCCATGGCATCCCCAAGATCCAATAAATGTTGCCAGAACTCAGGCAGAATCAGCTCTAACAGTGCTCTGAGGTAAGCCTGTGGGAGTTAAACATTAAAATCAGTCAATGCATGTTGTTTCTCAGAAAGCAATGCATTATTTAAGAGAATCATTGAAACTCTCGGTAGGATGGGTATTTTCTGTACTGCAAAGACCTTCATGAATAATGCAAGCTCACGTTTTTATTCTCAGAAGTCCTGGAATTCAGGGTTGATTTCATGATTAAAAATTATGCCTTGGGGATAAAATATCTGACTCATCTACTGCTTTGATTTCATTTGTCTATCTGCACTGAAGAGATTTTGTTGATAGAGATTTCAGCTGAGCATGGCAGAGTTTCCAAGAAAAAGATGAAACTGTTGGAGAAATACCATAATTTTTTGGCTTCAAATATTGTAGAGTGGAGCATATGTAGTGTTGTGGATGATCAATAAATTGAAAACTACATAGTGTCAATATTTACTATGTTTCCTATGCAGAATTACTTGTGTCAGGGGTCAGTATTCTAGACAATTTCTGCACAAGGGAAACCTGAAATACAAATTTTATACCTTGTGCATGCATGTTGATAAAACTCCAAGTAACATGATGACCCTGGTGTCTCCATTGACCATTCAGATACTCGCAAGTATTCATCAAGGTAGAATATTGCCCCTCAGGAAACAGATATTCAGACTCTCAATTTTTCTAGTACTTTTCCGGTTTACCACTTGTGGGGCTCATTTTAGAGCTCTTGGAGTAAGAAAAATTTTTGCCATCTTTGGTTTTTGAAAATCAAAAATTTATTTTTCCCAATTTAGTTAACAAAGGGATGGTGACCATTTTGAATATCAAATATTAGTGAATGTTTGGTAATTTGTTTCTGTAGTGCCAAACTTTGCACAGTAACCCTTGATTGTTATTCTTGATTTGGCAAGAGAATGGTTGAAAGTTTTATTGAGGAAAGTTTGAACAAAAAGTTTCAGTCTTTCACATTCGAGGCGTGTACTACCTTAACTGAAATATACCAGGGTATAGGAGAATACTCAGGTCTACATGAACGATGGTTTCCGAGTAATATCACCAACCTTTTTCCCTCCAAATTTATTTCAACTACATTATTCAAAGGGTGACTTTAATATTGGGGCTAATCATGGCAATGGATGTCTGACATAGCTGGTACCATAACCCTGTGTGCACTATCAACAATATCTGCACCCCGTTCACACATTCCAAATCACTTTGTATTCCATTCCATCACAACCCAATCATAGTATTGCAGAGATGGACAAGGCTCGGCTGGGCCAAAAAATTACAAAGTTAACTTTCTTACAGGTCGGGGAAAACGAAAACTTACCAACTGTCTTTCCATATCATCATCAGTAGGTGAACTGACAAATATTGTGTTCTGCATGAGACCAACAAAACACCAGAAGGCATCAGATTCGTCCTGGATCTCAGCCAGGACAGGTGACAGTAAGTCAGACATACCCTGTGAGTAACCCATCTCTGGGTTGAATATGGCGTAATTCAGCAAAATGTTCCTGTAAATAAGAATTCAAAAGCTGATATCAGTCCATCTGGACATCTTTCAAATTGATTTTCTCTGTTATAGCAATGTTTATGTCAATATTGTAGTCTGAACATGGTCATATTCTTAGTGTTCGTGCAGGTCTGATGGCAATATGTCTGATTTATCACTGAGAAAAGAGGGCATGAATGAATGACATATCTCTTCATCTGTAATTTAACATTCAGAATTTCATTTAAACTGTGCCTAATAAAAGGTTCTGCTTGAAAGCCATAGATGTGATGTTTTCCACACACTTATGCTGATACTACTGCAGTAGTTCAAGGGCCAGTAATGCTAACTTTTGATGATTTTTTCACTATTTTTTGTTTTTAATGTCAACCATTATTTCTTGTTCTACTCCCTAAAGCATATAAACACAATACTCAGCTTGTAATCTCAGTTTGTAACTGTGTAAACTGCATTGCTATTGTTGACAAGTGAAATCTTGTCTGGATTACCATGGACTAGTAAACAATACCAGTGCATTTAACATATATAGACAGTATGTTAACAGGCTAAATAGTGGGTGTTTCAACTTTCAGTTGGAAGTAGGATAAGAACTTGCCATTGACATACGAAATAAAATGATGAAAAACTCATCAAAAGTGAGAGTTCCTGGCCCTTAATTAGCCTTAGAATAAAATCTTAGAAATTTAATTTACTTAAAGTGATTGGCAGGAGTGAGGATTAGAGACCAACCATCTGAGAGTGTTTTCCTGGGGGGACTATAACCATACACACTGTACTCTATCCAAAATGTTAATCCTGACAACTCCCTAGGTAACCCGTAATTAATACAACACACTCGCCGTGTCAAGTTTTCTTCACATTTGCTACCTAAGTGTTGTTTCTGGTCAGTTTCTTCTTTAACATACCTCATGACGTCAATGTTTGGGTTGTTTTCTCCTCTGAAGTACGGATGACTTCGATCAGTGCGGACTACATCTTTATCCACAGTACACTGTACATTTCTATAGAACTGTTCGTATTCCTCCCCACTCATTGCCTCTCTGAAAGGACAATACAGAATGAGAAGAAATATTCTTGGATCAAAAAGAGTATTTACTGATCTTGCCTCGAGAGTTATGTATGTTCGATAGTTTCACAAGATTTTTTGTGCAGAAGGGAAAAACTACAATAATAGGATCACTCTACAGCCATATTGTGATCAAACGTTATCCTTGGGGATAGTTTTTATTCACATTCATGAAAAAAGTAGCGTGGTACATGCATAGGTATTTCTACCGTAATGTACATTGAGCTCTTTATTCCATGAGGGTATCACTGACATTTTCAGTTTGTTATTTGCCATCTTAAAACGTGAAAATCTGCTGGTGGCACCATGCCATAAGAGCTTCTTGGATTCTCCCTAGAGGTGGTTTTGAAATGAATAAGGTCTGCTGTTGTTCGCCAACAATCAAACTCCATGCTCTTCAGGGGGAAGTTTGACATAAATGAAAGACAGAATCAAACAAAAGATAACATGGGCATAAAGCATGTGTGAATACAAAATTCTGCACATGAAATTGGGTAAACCCTATAAATTCAATATGAGAGCGTTCATTATTACTATGTGTGCATTGTTAGGTTTCAACTTTCATATAAGAAATATTTGGATCTTGAAATTAGTTCACAAAATACACTGAGATCATAACCATCTCTGCAACTTAAGCAAACGTCACTATGAATGATACTAATGATCTCCAAGCAGAGCAATATTGTTTAAACTCCTCAATAGTACAAGTCATTTACAGATGTAATATTATCAAACTGTTTAATGAAGCAGTGTTTGTACTTCAGCCTCAAGCAAGTCACCTGTAACACTAGGGTATGGGTCAAATGACTATGTTTAGACTATTTCCTTTGATAAACATCCATTACCTGTAACGGTATAGTACGTTGGAGACATCAACAAAGTCAGCAAAAAATTTCATAAAAGAAATGCAACTAAAATATTATCAAGCAAATATAGGAGGTATTTCTGTTTTGCTTTTGTATACTGGTACATGTAAATTTTCACTTAATTTTTTTCAAGAATGTTTATATTTGTCAAATATATTGCACTGCAAATGTTGCACCCCTACTTTTTAAGACAATGGAATAGTCTCAGTGCGTTCTTTATGGCTGGACTCTTTCTCTTTACAGTTGAAATTAGGTTCATGTAGGTTAAGGCTGCCCTGCAGAAAAGAACTCAACAGGCAGCTAAAACCCAACCTCAAACTCCATAGGAAGACTCATTTATGCATGTCACTACAAGCAGGAAACAGCAATAATGTGATGGAAGCTTATGTGTTTTGACATCATAATAGCAGTTCATAATTTCTTGCACATGACAAGATATTATATTGATGACATACGAGAGAGCATACAGTATGAATTTGAATTTTTATGATCTCATATATCAATTGTTGTTTTGAATTTGCCAGAATATAATAACAAAATATGTTTTCCGTAGAGAAATAATCCCTATTCAGAGAATTACGATTTTTAAAATGAACTCTCAAAGTTGATTTGAGTGTAATTTGTCAAAGCTGACCAAATTCAGATTAGCTTTTAAATCATTACAGAAAAATTGTGACCATCAGAAATGATAATTATCCTGGGGGATTGTGTCGGGAAGAGGGAAAAAATGTATAATTCTATAAATGGCCATGGTTATAATTGGCATAATCAATAAGCAAAGATCTTACTGATCTTTAATTTGATTATATTTCTATTTTTGGATGACATTTCTTGGTTTTTTCCCTTTATCATCTCTACGTCATGTCGTCATGTGATAAAAACCAATGATAGAAAGCTATTCCAACGTTTTTGACATGAAGGAAGAATACAGAATAAATTTAGAGCAGTTTATATTGATTAATTTTGCTCTCTGGTCTGTCAAAATGTTCCAGTTTATATCTTTGATATGCAAGTGGAGACTGTTGCTGACTGAACTATTCAGGTAAAACAGTTGTATTTTCAATCCTTGGTTGTACACATACAAACTGTCACATTTGTAAATTGTTGCTGGAAAGATCTGAACCAACCAAGGACCAAAGTTAGCTTCTCAGATTTTATAGTAAAACCTTATCCTAGTTTTAACCACAAGTCCACGACATGATTTATATTTCAGTGGCTATCCTCATAAAACTCAAGATTGGGTTCTGTCAAGTGTAATAGTGATCAAAACATAAAACATGTCACAGAACAAACTCATTTTGGATATGGAAAGCCTGTGTCTGATCATTTACGACAGGGAAGGGAAATTGCTGTTTATCTTCTTATATTGTATGACCCAAAGTCATGAAAGACAAGTAATAAGAGACATGTAACATTATCACACAAAGTCAATTTCTTCTGATTCACTCGTAAAAGCAGAAGTCAGCCAAAGAGCATTTCAATGACAGATCTGACTGATACACTAGCATCTAATGTTTATTATTGCAATGTCAAGTTGTTCATATCACACAGCGTGTACAGATTATTTCATGAAACAGTGAGCACCATTGATTTGTTTTTCTTTTAAAATAGAAGCATGTCGATTCAAGCATGAAAATCTCCATCTGTCATTTTGAGGACAGAGACACATCAATATCTTAAGAAGAGAGTTTTCTAGTTTTTATATGATGAATACATTAAAACACACTGGTTTTAGCCAAAAGTCTCTCCATCGATTTCATGTGGCACACAAACAAAATATAGACTGCAGTGACACCCGTGGAATGATTCTTTTTGTATTCAACTACTACCTCTAGTAATATATCAATGAAGAGATTGGTATTTTTCCCAATGAATAGCATTACCATACAGAAGAACAGACATTAATGCAACTGCACAGATCCATGTCATAATCTAATGTTCTTTATACCAAACTTCAAACTTGTTCTGAAAGCAGAGAATAACGCGACCAATATCAATAACCACCAATGAGAAATTTCTCCTTATATTTTTCCAAGGTGTGTAAACAACAAAAATCCTCTAATGTAAAAATTACAGAATTGATATGTATCATTTGTCTTACAACTCTTCAAATTATATATCTAAGCTTCATACTCTCTGGATGTACCTCCTGATAAATCATTTCAACTCAAAAATTCTTGCATTTCCAAGATAAAATTTGAATTTCTGTAAGAGTTTCATTGCAGCATATGACCCATTATACCCTTCTAAGCATGTAAAAATGTAATATCACTGACATATTACTGCACCATAAGAGACTTATACTACAGCTTATGATGACAAAAACATATTTTAAGCCTGATTATCTTTATCAGAGCCCAAAAGAGAAACAGAAATGAGCGATATAAGTAATTAGTACACTAAGTGGTTAGAGGTATGCGACTATGGCAACCAGCACTATCTCCTAAATTAATCTCTCCGCAATTATATTTCACAGACATAAAGTACACAATGACGCATCACATCTGATCAGCTGGCATTTTATTTGCCAACCCCAGATTCTACAGAATCATTTGTTGCCAGGGCAACAAAATGGTCTGCCATCTCCATCACCACAGATAAGGCTCTTGGCTCCAAGGACTCATTCTGCTATCAGTGCTTGCAACACCCACTTAAACTTTTACACCCACATCTCCAAATAGACTATTTTCCACCCAGAACGAGATATATCACAAGTCTCTGACATTCAATGTACGGTACCTGTCAGTTGGCAGACATGAAGGCCCTATTGAGCTGTGAGGTATCTGCAAAGTGTAACTAAAATTAGAGACTATATTTTCATTCTCCATATACCGTATAACACACAAGTTAATAGGCTATTTGTTCTGTATATTTGTGCAAACACACAGCCACACAGAATCTCATATCCCCGGCACAGTCCCGTACAGCACATATAATGATATGGGAAAACTCTTGCCGGATTGAATCCTACCTTTTATCCTGAATGCTGTAGTACTCTTCCCTCTTTTTCCCTCTCATGGCGTTTCTTTCCTCCACTGTGGAGTCATAGCTGAAGTAACCCAGCAGGAAAGGCCATACGTCTCTCCTCAAGTATTCATCCAAACCTCCAAAGAAGATGGCCTGTAAATTGCAGAGGGACTTTGATATTATATATGCTTTCCTGACCTAGTTCAAACACTCTACCTATTTACAGAGTATGAGTATTATGCCAGAGACAGCAGAGGTAACATTCTTTAGTTTCTAACATTATACTCAAAGCATCTCACTTTATACTGCTGTATCAATTTCATAAATTTAAATACAGTATAATTTTTTTCTGCAATGAATGACTTTCTCATATATCTATCACTCTTTGCATGTGTCTGTCTGTCAGTGTATGAGTCTGTCTATCTCTGTCTGTGCATCTCTCTGTCTCTATCTCTGCCTCTGTCTCTGTCTGTCTCTTTCTCTCCCCACCCAACCCTTTTTAAGGAAAACTCACCTTTCTGAGTCCTTCATCATCCTCAATCTGTCCATAATCATTAACGTAGGACCACCACACTTCATCCGACACCATTTCATACATGCTCTCTTCCGGATGGCAGTCAGCCGGTGGCAGGTGAGGTCGGCATATGGAAAACTTTCGACACAATTGGTTACCTTCAGAACTCGAGTTGCGCTGCAAATATCAAATAAGAATATATCTAACCCTTTCGCCACGTTTCCCTGTGTGAAGGTCAAAGTTTGCCATAGCGAACAGTGGAGCTACACCGAAATGCGGAGGTCAAAGGTTAAATTCTGCCAATGATAAACTTCACAGACAGGGAGACGAAATGCAGGTAAGTGGCAAGCACATGGAATGTAGCTTTATGAATCTTTGCACTATAATTGGTTTTACTTACTGATAGATCTTGATTCAAAATGAGGAATTTCAAATTGACATAAATGCTCTTTTCTTATTTACAATTCCATCACATGTATTGGTTACATCGCGTGATCTTTAACATTCATTATTGAGCATTCTGACTGTCACAAAAGAGTAACTTTACCTTTTCTTTCTGTTGAACACAGATTTTCCAGTCTTCAAAGACCTCGGCAAGTCTATCAAGTCCACCGTGATGAAAGTGTATGATTTTGTACTGGCTCTCTCTGCTGGCAATGACCAACTGACCACACGTACAGTTGTCATCGGAGAAGAAGAGTCGTAGCGATCTCATCTCGGACAGATCCACAGAAAATACCCCCAACAGCTGATCTTTGGGGCTTAAGTTCTTCTTTTGTGGTGATGCGTACGACACAGAGTTATCAGGGAAAGTGAGGTTATGAGTCATTGCCAGGGATTCTGGATTGCCTTCCATGATGGATTTCTGACGGTCTATGGAGTGGACTGGTGACTGCCGCTCACTGTGACTGGGAGTAGGGGGCTCACTGGACGACGGGGTACTTGGCAGTGACATAGGGTCCCTGTTGGATGTGGTGGGCGTTGTGGAACTTGAGGCGTCTGAATGGACAGCTGCGCTCAGGGAGGGATCAACATGAAGTACAGTCTTTTCTGCGTTTGGTTCGTACATGAGAGATTTATACGGAGAAGGATACGGACTGGCATTAGTCGAGTCAGAACTGGGACTGTCTTCCTCGAAGTCGCCTACAGCGGTGTGGATGACTTTCTTCATGTTGACATTCAGTTCTGATGGGCGCTCAGGTTTCTCAATTTCCTCATTAAGGTTTTGAGATTCACCTTCTTCAAGTCCCGATTTTTGTAACAGGTCATGTAGTTGGTTCTCTGTTTGCATCACTTCACTGTCTGTGGACGAATTACTATCACTCTTTGCTGGTGAGGCCAATAAATTCACATTATTGGTAACTTTATTCATTTCTTTGTTATAACTTTGTTCCTCTTGAGCCTGTGCACTTCCTGTCACCTCAATCCCATGGGCCTGCATCCTGTCATTACTATCTGGCTTGATAGGTGCGGCTCCCCCTGATGTTTCCCCTCCACCATGAGCTGCATCCCTAGCAGCCCATTCATCATTCCCGGGGGTTGGTCTCCTATCTTTGGTAGGGCTCATCTCGCCGACATCACTCCTCCCTCCATCATCACTTTCAGACAGCAGTGGCTGATGTTCAACCGCCAGTTTTCCAACTTCCCTGACGACTCCGTATCCAGGGGAGACATCGCTATCAGATGGAGTGGCATCTCTATCAACATTTATTGCCAGGCTGTCTGGTACAGCTGGAGTGAAATCCCCCTCCCTGTCTTCATTACCTTCGACTGTATCAGAACTTGCAGAGCTACAACTCTCAGCTTTGCTAATGTTATTTTTCTCATTCAGTTCATTGACATGTTGTCCAATGCCTGGAAGTTTTTCCTTGGAGGGCCTTTTAACGTTATTCAGCACCTCCTGTCCCTGTTCATTCTGCTCAACATCATCAGCTGGCTCTGGTCTGTCCCCCACTGACGCTTCCCCCTGGGCCTCTCTGTGTTTTCTTTCTAACTTCTCTTTCAAGAGTTCAAAGGAGATTACTCTCTCTGCTTCTGAGCTAGCGATGCTAACGCTGTCCTGACTCACAGAACCCAGCGAGCTCAAGCTGATCCCATCGGCTGAAGTCTGTTTCGCGCGAGCAAACCTCGCGTGCATTGGCGATCCGTGTGGGGAGAGATATCGTGCAGCTTTCTTCCTACTTTTCTTGAGTGAAGAATTCGGAATCCAGGTGAGAATAAGTGTGGAGCCGACATCCTCGTCCTCCTGAGCCCTAATAGTGAGGTATCCTGGATGATGTTCTATCTGATTGCTGAGTTTCGTCGGAGGGTGCACGCAGACGTTATTCTTACAGTAGATGATCTCACCATCCAGGGGCGGAGCTCTGATCTCATTGTTTGAGATCCCAAGCATGTCGGACACTTTCTTCCACAGGGCAGCCATGATGAAACCAAATCAAGTGTACAGAAGATCCCGACATAAAATGATCAAATTCCCAGAAAAGTCTCTTTATCTTTCCATCACTGTGTGTTGTTGATGCGGTATATTGATTTCTGGATCACTGAAAAAAAAAGAAGAAATTCAATGATAGCAGTTATGACAGCAAACTAGGGGAGCAAAATATCTTTTTGTGTCAATTCAATTATTCAGCTAGCTTTTCATTACGGAAAAACATCTTTTAATCTACCTCCTACACTGACTGCTCCTTGAAACAGCAAAGAAGAGGCGGCTTTCATCAGAAGTCCGCTAACAGGCAAAATGGCAAAGTTGATATGCACACCCACTCAAAGCTTTAGTGAGAGCAAGTAACAGATTCTATCGCGCTTGGTGTACAGATGGATAGATGTCACCTACACCAAATTTTCTGTGCTTGAATTTTTTCTCTCATTATGCTAGAATAGGAGCAAGCACCTTAAATAAGGAGCTTTGCTTTCACAAACTATCAACAGCCTATAATTTTTACTGGTACTTTCTGAATTATCTAGGGCAGGCTACTCTAAATCAATGAGTCACTTTTGTCAGGTTTAACAAAGACCCTGGAAAAAGACTTACTATACCATAGAGCATTATACATCATATTCACCAGTAAAGGGCTCCATTATTAATAATAACAACAAGAAATAATTATCAATAATGACATTTTCTTTAGAAAAGTGACCACAGTTATTCAGAGAAAGAGTACGCAAATTTTGAATTTCTGAATCTTTGATACGATGAATGTTAACTACATAATCATAATGGTAATTTATTTGCATTAAATTTGATATATTGGGTAGATAACAAGACCCATGAAAACAATATAGTTATACAGTGTTAGTATCTAAAATAGCACCAAAATTAGTGTTTAATAAAAAATTAATACTCTTCACTGTCAATACGTTTCCTAAAAAATTAGAATATGGCTGATTGTTTCTTTTCAAACTAGGCTTTTAGTTCATAAAAGCTTGAGCAAGCGTACAAGGTAAGATATTGACACAAATTTTTCAGGTGTATCCTGGATATGGTAATTACCTTGTGCACTCTCATTTGACCCATAAACCTATAGAGGTCAAAGGTTTCCCAGTACTCACTGTGCTCCACACTGAAGAATTAACAGAGTGAATATTTTATGACCTCATGACAGGCAGTTGCTTCATTTTGAAAATTAGCTTCTAATATCTTTTATCAAGATAATGCATAGAATGATGCTATGGCACTATCTGATATTTTGTTCCAATTCCAGAGAGAAATTTTAAAAGTAAACTCCTCAGATGAGAAGGTAATGTTTTGGCTAAAGAATCTGCTGCACATTTAACTGACCTCCCCAGTTTCTTTATCAACTCAATCCACTTTTTTAATCAGCAAAAGTACATATTCTTCAGCAATAAACTTCAGAATAGAAAATCCAATGTTGTAAAATATATGCATTTTGATAAGAAATGTATGGAAATGATAAAAGACATTACGTACTTCACAGGCTGCAAAAGAGATTCACTGCACTCAGGATAATTCAATCTGTATCTAGGCTTTTTTCATAGGAAAAAAAATCATCTTTAATTTTTGTCCAAATACAGTTATGAAAAGTGTATATTTCTTCTTGAAATATGCAGGGCCTATATACAAAAGTAACTGATGTACAGAAACAGTAGGAATACACACTGTATTGTCCATGAAAAATGTATGATTACGGTATATATTTCTTTCATGAAGGCGATCAGTCGCGTCTACCTTTAGAGTAATTTTTCTTTTCATAATTCATGAACTGATGTCTAGCCTCTTCAGACTGTATTGTTTATGTGTGCCGGTCGTTTAGTTTTGAATGGTTTGACAAAGAGAGGAATTCTTCAATAAATGTACTTCTGCATATAGAACTTATTACATTGCTACTGATCGGTGTAAATATCTAAACATACAGACTGAAGCTTCAACAGACATAAGGGAATCACAATTAAATAAAGATGTGTAATGTCCCAGGTATTGTGCGTACTAGCCAGACAGATTACTATCGTGAATTGGGTTTCATTTCTCTCTTACTAAACTAGAAATTTGTACACAGAGTTCAATTGTTTCATTGCAATCCCAGACAATTAGTGCAAACAGGTTTTTCTTATTGGAAATATGCAGAATACCTGCGTTTTAATTTCATGAAACTACTCACGGTAAGATAACAACATCTTACATGGACATACCGGTATTATTTGGCATGGTACACCAATTGATCTATTTTTTTATGTACATGTATTGACCTATTTCACTCACTGCCAGCCTTCCTGTTGAATTTTACACCCACTGAAACAATTTGATTTCTATGTTACAATATCACTGGAATATTACTCTACTAATTGTCACAACTGATGACATGACAGAATACAGACCATAACAGCGACAGCTAGGTGACCTTTCATGACCCAGTGACCATGACAGAATCTGATGTACCTGCATTTCATCTGCATATCTATCTTTATCATATTAGTCATGCAGAAACGTCATAATCCTTTTATCACAAACTGCAATGATGCGGCATATCGCAGTATAGTGCTGACATTACCAGTCTGATGGACTATTAGATTAATTAAACATCCTGGCTAAAGTTATTTAGTCATGCAGAAATGTCGGAATATTTTTTGTCACACACTGCTATATTATAGTGCATCAAAGTGTGGTACTGACATCACTAGTGATATGAACCTTTGATTAAACATCCATATAAAACTGGTTTCTTTATTCATTTCAAGCATTCTTTGTCATTTTGGCAATTACAAGCTATTATTAAAAAGCTTATTTCGCTCCTCTCCTTCATTGGGGCAAAAAAATTCCTTTGATAAAGAGGCATTATAGTTGTTATTGAGATGACCCTGCCTCAATATTCACAGTCTTTCATTTTATAATAATACTGGTATTTGTAAGTGATATAAATCGCAGAGTCGTGAACAGACATGAATTTTAGATGAATAGTAATTGTGATCACAACTGCAGCTATCTCTACAAAATATGAGCAATGCAAGATTGTGTCATTGGAATCATCACAGGGGACTGACTGACTGCATGATTTGTATGGCTGATCTCATAACACTAGTCTGCTCAATTTCCATCCAATATTTTGAAAATCAAATTTCCAAGACACAGTACATAAAAGGCAAAAAAAGACATCTGAGCGATGAAATCTTTCAAGACGGATGCCATGTCTCACATTGATACTTCTATACTGCTTCTTTCTCATTGAACTTCTGCTGCAAATGCATAGTTATATTTAAATACTGTCAATTAGCTTGATCTTATCAAAGATAATAGAAGCTTTGTAATTTGTAAGTGTCCTTACCATGAACTTCGAAATCTCATGCTTTCAGATTTTGCAACTTTCATTCTTTGCTGTCACTGTTTCTTTTCATGATCTCCTGGCAACTTATTATGAAGCTACAGGACTTTTTATGTAAATGCACAACATGTTCCTATCAGTGATGATTGTTCATTTTAATTCACACTATTTATAGGTCTAACAAAATTCACACGCCAGACTGTAATAATGAACAGCCTCACTCCAGAACGTAATAGAATACACGTATAGGGGCCATTGCAGAGTTATATGGGTAAAGTGCAAATGTAGAGATCACATTATCGATGTCAATGTAAAGATAGATGATATGTAAATGGGAATGCATATTTCTATATTTGTTGATAAAACTTGTTTCGTATGCATCAATGTCTGTTTCAATTCCAGGTGAATTCACCCATTGGCTTACAATGGACAGCATCACATATATGCTGAATACTGTTAATATCTGTCCATTCATGGGTGCCCAATGGACGTGTTGTGATATGGTCCCTCCACATACTATGGTTGCACTGATCCTTACTCAGTCAACAGTGCATGAATCTATGCAATACTTGGCAACATGGTCACTTTACATGCTGTGTTGACATTTGATGTCTGCCGGAAAAATCCTGTGTGTTGACTTGGTACTGACTGACAAGAGTATGACATCACACATTTGTTGTACACTTCACTCTACACTTAGCCATTTCAGGCATACAAGTACGCACTTTGTAATTGTGTTACCCTCAATATTCATGTGTAAACCTACAGCTGATAGAAATGAACAACCTCCGTGATAAATATTATTTCAGGTCATCAGTAGGGCTAGGAAAAGAGAAACCACAAAGTCAATGATGTGATGATGTCAATTTTCATCCTGCATTGTATGCACTCTGACAGTATAGATACGCAGACAAGAATTATTCCAAGAACCAAGTTTTTATTGCAAATTTCAGTCAGTAAATCCTGCAGTCTGTCATATGTATGCAAATATTTTTGAAGTTCTAAACAATACAAAAGTACAAGGAACATTACAATAGAAAGATGGAAAAATGTTATCATTTTTCCCGAACCAAGATGTTGGATCTAAGTTTCTCAGTTCTTATTGCAAGCAATGAGAAACCATGTCTTGATCCATAATTGGAACATACACTTCCATATATGGGCACACTGTAAACTTTGACACACTGCTATTTGCAGTTCAATGTCACATGAGCACACCATATTTGGTAACTGAAATTCTATATATGTATGTCACAGGTCAAGGAATGAACTGTTCTGTGTTGGTGTAATTTGATGATGTGGACATGCCATGCTTTGTAATCAGAGATAAATGCAAACCTCACTGTGAGATACTGTTCCATTTGATTGGCTGATAATTGAACACACGTGAGATTTCAAGATTTCACTTCATTTTCACCCAAGATCTAACTCAGCCATTGGGAATTACTGGATTATGGTACATTTAGTGGTGTCAAGGGTTTTGTTGACTATGAATGTCTGAAATTACAAATGCTGACCTCCTATTCATATACAGCACATTGACTCGAGAACTTAATTAATCTTAAGGCTTTGGGGTACTTTACATCCTACTCCAGTACTGGGGCAAAATTTCATTTCTGAACGATTTTGTCTTTCAAGGACCCTCCTGGTGTTAATGACACCTTGTAAATGCCAAAAGTGCAGCAACTGTTTCTAAAACAGGATTTTCAGTTGTGAGAATGAAATCCATTGACAGAGGTTTTAATCAGCTCTGAGTTGAAGCAACAGTAATGATGCATGCACAGGGACACTTTCAAGATCTCATTACCTTTCAAGAGCAAAAAACCCGAAATGCTGCCTTGGATTAGTTTCTGTCTATGACCAAAGAAAGCTAGCTCAGGTCAATTAAATTGGAAACAGAGTGATTGAAAACCAAACAAATGCTGTGATACCTGGAGATCAAGGCATCTACCGGTATTTGGAAATATTAACACAGGCCAACTACATCACTAGTGGCTTCTCACTCAAAATGTTGCTGCAACTTTTAAATCGTCTAAAGCAGTCTGTGGGTGAATTTCATGATTTGTCATTTTATCTACGACTACTATGACTAGTGCACATTGGCCAAGAAAAAAGTATTCCATAATTTTGTCCAAAAAACTGCATTTTTTCAAAATAATATTAAATAGAAATGCCTTGTCACAAAAGAACTTTGTTGTTTCATGCATTATTTCAACTAAAAGCTTTGATGCCATCTTTGAACTTTGTAGCATAGAACGCATTTAAACCCACCTTTTTTTCCACTTCAGCAATTAAATAAACATGCACACATAGATTTTGACACCACAAAAACATTTCAAATTTCAAAATGAACTGGACTCAATGTACTAATGTTACACCAAAGTACTGGTAGGCACAGTGTTGTCTGCACATATTGCCCCCAGTGCAGTTAGTAGGCCATATCCACTCGCATGAAACCTGCGTCAAGTACCACAGAATGAACAGTGATCAAACAAAGAACTCTAAATTAAAATACAGTGCATCAAGGAAGTTACTTTCAGCACAAGGATGACTCTGTTCCCAGCAAGGACATGCTGGAAAAAATTCAGAAAGAAAAGAAATGACAACATTGAAAGAGAAACTGACTTCTGATTGACATTCTGACAATTTCAAACCATGGCTGCCATTACAGAAACTACATGGATATGTATTAATGAGTCACTTTATTCTTAATCAAAGAAGTTGCCCTAGCGGTAGTATATGAAAAACAGAAACATGCTCTCAGTACTACTACCGATGGAATGAAGCAACAAGGAAATATTGAAATCTAAAAACTGGCAGGAGAAAATCCCATGTAGTTGGTAAGTTTCACTTACAATGGCAACAGGCTATGAGAAATATGCATTTGGTAGTCTACTATCAGTGGCATTTAGACTGAGAAAATCGAAATATGAATGAAGTGAAAATACATAAATACATGCAATTTAGATGCTAACAAGGTGATTCAGGGATTTCTTTTAAAAAGAAGAATGTGAAAGACTTTGCCATTGAATAAATTCTGTTTGAAAAATATGCAAGTCTGTTGTTACTTCATAATGTGAGTGATAAAGAATCTGTTTGTCAATGGAAAGCTGACAGTGTCAGACGGTAGTTCCATGCAGTGACAGTGCTGCCACGATCACATAGATCATGTCTAGACAGGTTTGGTGTTAGAATTGCTGCTAATTGGACACCAAGGGTGCACGCTAAGTGACTAGTTACCACATGTCAGGCCCATTATAAAGCTCTATCAAAAGTTTCAAAATGTTAGGTCTCACATACATATGTGATGTGAAGACTCTCAGTGTTTCGCACCCAGGAAGTCAAGAAGTCATGTACCGGCACTCAAACTCCAGAAGAGAGATAAAGATGTGAAATTGAAACTGTCAAAAGACTATCAGCATTCCAGTTATCATACCGCCACGTGACCAGATTACAATAAAGGATTAAGGATAAAGGATTACAATTCTGAATCAAGTTTCTGATTTATGTGATCAGGATGTAATGTATCAAAATATTTCACATACCGTACGGTAAAAGATTTTGGTCCATTTGCCATCACAATTACGCCAGTATCTCGGAGGTCAAAAATCCTGCATCTGAATATCAGTCCGGGTCATTTCCAAAATTGGCGACGCTATACCATAATATTTTCCCCTATCATTAGCCAATCAGCGGCCAGCGCGCCATCAGTAAAAATTGTATTTCCTGGCAACCTCCACATGCGTCCTTCATTATGTACGCCATACTGTTTGGACTCTCGCACCGTATTCTGTCATAATATCAGACAATTATGTGGCCACTCTGTCAAAATACATTTCCAAAATCGCGTACCATTTTTATTCTGGCTTAGACAACCAAACCCCATATATCGCTGTGATTCCTGGACTCTGGCCTGAAGTCCTGCGAAATATAATCGTGTACCTATACAGATCGTTCAGAAAACCCCAATTTGTATCGGAGATGGCAGCGATCACAAATTCTACCGTATGTCGAACAGTTGTGTGGCCACTCTGTCAACACATTTTCAAAATCGCGTACCATTTTTAGTCTGCGTAGGACAACTACAAAACAGGTATCATTTTAAAGCTCTGACATCGCTCTTCCTTCTTGCAAAACGCCATACGCGTACCTACACAAATAACCTTTATAACAGTATTTCTAATAGAGATGACGAACATCTACAAAATGATTCTTGGTACTTGAGCGAAATCGAAACTGGGGGTAGAAATGAATCGTCAATATTTCGAATATTTCTTCACTCATCGGACTCGTTGTTGGACATGACCTTCTGCAGAACACGTGGATAATTGACAGTCAAAATTCGTCAAAATTCACCAGGCAGAGGCTTAATAAGCGGCCCAAAACTGCCGATCACACTTGATGGGTATTTTGTGACCCAGCGTGACCTGTACTTTATAAATGATGTAATATGGTCGATGATTGGCTAAAAGCTGGAATACATTATCATAATGAGTCGCCAATTTTGGAAATGACCCGGACTGAATATCTTCATGATTTGAGTTTGTTTGTCAATATTAATACAGTAAATTACTCATCAGGTGGTTTCTCTGAAAAACCTCAACCACTGTTTTTGATTTCTGTACATCATAATCAAAACTTGAGTGCATGATGCTGCGAGGCCAACCAAAATTAAACTTTGTTCAGAAAATTGATTAAACCAATAGAGCTATAGTGAAGTTCTCAAATCAGACAGGATGTAATTTTATAGCCAAATCAGAAAGTCTGATTATGTTGTGTGTCTTGCCAGTGGAGTACTTTGGTTTCCCCATATTCAATTTCTTTTTCATAGAATATTTTGAACTTGATTAAGCACACCTTTTCTGGATTGATTTCTAAATTTTGGCAATTTTTTTACTGTTTGTACCATTTTCACCCCATGTGACTTTCATATCTATATCTTTCAGTGATATCTCTTTTCTCTGTTGAAAGGTACTGGTAGTATGAATGACACTGATACCAGGTTTATGTTGTGTGTAATGCATGAAATGGAAGTTCTGATTATTATCAGTGCAGACAATTCACAAATATATTTTTATTTCTATTCAAAACTAAGATTAAAACTTTCAACGCACAATCCTCTAAAAAACTCACGCAATGCAAGTTTTGGAATTAGAATAATTAGTATAAAGTTTGCTTTGACTTGTTAAAGAAATTACATTGAACAATCAAACTTTATTTATTTTGTCTTTTCATACTTCATATGGCATTGGGCTTTTAAAGTATCATCCCTTGTATATGATTTGTAGGTTTTAGTGTGATAGCAGGAAAACTTGTTGAAATTTCTGCAAGTCAGCTTTCAATAGTTTACCGGTATATGATTGTGAAGTAACAAATCTTATCATCATCACCACTAACCTTTTGAAAGTATGGCACAGAATAATTTAGAGTATCTTCCATGATTCTAAGTTCTCGAATTCAGGCAGAAATCTCAACTAGTCAGCCAAAAGCAAATCACGGGCATGTGAAATGACAAAAAGTGTTAGAGATGAGCTTCATAACAGCAGCAGCAAACCTCAGTTCAAACAACATGCTGAGTGGGAAGCCATGCATGTCAGAAGTGATCAAAATCACATTTATCAAAATACTTGTTCCAACGACAGGATAAAACCCCGGAATCCACCATAGAATACATCACATTCTGCCATAATGTCAATTTTGAAGCAAACGAAGCAAAAGATGGAAAAAGATGCAGGAAAAGCTATTCATCCATCTATCTTTGTTTGTACAGATGGAGCCAGTCACAAATACTTTTCAGCACGCACAAACATTTCAGCTTGCAAAAGGCATTCATAAAAATATGTGAATATACATTAGAAAACAGATATTGAGGTACTGGTACATCAGAAATGACAGAAGGAAATATGAAAAGGCTGTCGGAAATCAACCATGTCACACAGAGGAAGACTACTAATTGAAGCATGAGAAAGCTGGGCCTCAAAGTCTGAGAGGAAAATTCTTCAACTTATATTAAATTACCAAACACAGTCTGGATGATTGAATGTCTAAACCTTATTACCAATTAATTGATAGCAACAGTACATGTAGTCTGTCCAGGTAGGAAAAAACGAACAGATCGATTTTTAAAGCTCATCTGAATTGTCAATTTTTTTCGTCCTTTCATTTTTCTCCAAGGAATGAAACAGCTGTGGTTAAAATGCAGTGCTTCAGAAGAGCTCATGGTGTTTTTCCCTTTCAGTGCAAGAGAAGTCTCCGGGGAAAGTTCTTAATGTAAAATGTCATTACAAGATAAATGAATGCGTATGCACGATCATTGCGTAGGTAAGGTAAATGGCTTTAAGAAATACTATGACGTAAAACAGCCTGACACACAGTTTTTTTGCACATATCTTTTCCCCTCTATGTGATTTGTGTCTTTATGGGATAGTGCCATCTGAAGACACCTTGTCAACTTTCTCTACAATGATTAAAATCCGGACTTATAGGAAACGATCTGGATCAAAAACATCTTGTCAACTTTGATCTCACAGGATGGCAGAAAGTATGAAGTGTGAAATTTGAAATCTTTCTTGGCAAAAAAAACAAGTAAATTGTAAGAAGTACCAGAACAAATCTAGATCACTAATAAGTCAGATTTTATAAACAAACCTCACATACTAGAATTTCACTCATCTCTTTGGAACATTTTTTTTGACCCTGAAGTTACGGGTGGGTTACACGAAATTGAGAGAAAATGGGTTGGTTTCATAGGGTGACTCTCAGAATATGACATGTCTTGACCATATTCTCTTTTGAGCAGGTATACTCAAAAATGTGTTATGTTTCCGATACTTTCCTAGGGAAACTATAAAGCTTCATAAAGAATCTAAGATATATATATATTTGAGTGTGTGTGTACATTAAATATGATGAACTTTTAATGTACTTGATATATATATATATATATATATATATATATATATATATATATATATATACCGTACTGTATATATATATATATATATATTATATATATATATATATATATATATATATATTATATATATATATATAAGATAGATAGATAGGTAGATAGATAGATATGCACATCACAGGTAGATACAGTGAACCATACTGAACCTTTAATGTTCTTTATTTATATATGTATATATATATATAAATATATATATAGTAGAAACGAGGAATAATCAGGTGATCCCCAGTAGAGCGTGGAGTGCAGTGAAGATAGTAGAAACTGGATGGATTGAAACACACTTCCACACCTGGTTGTTCAGATCATGTTTCAATCCATCCAGTTTCTAATATATATATATATATATATATATATATATATATATATATATATATATATATATATATATATATATATATATATATATATATATATATATATATATATATATATATATATATATATATATATATATATATATATATAGATAGATAGATAGATAGATAGATAGATAGATAGATAGATAGATAGATAGATAGATATATGTATGTATATATATATATATATATAATATATATATATATATATATATATATATATATATATATATATATATATATATATATATATATATATATATATATATATATATATACTTGTTTAGTTCAAGATCAGCTGGAGTAGAGTGCTCAATACTAGAGTAGAGCTAAATACACAATTGAGTTGATCAGGATAATCTAAAATATTACATTTCCACTACAAATTTGTTTCGTATAGGCTGCAGAGCCGCCTACACTCATCGGGTGGCTGTGATCGACTGAAACTTTAGGCGGGAAACGCCTAAAGTTTCAGTCGATCACAGCCACCCGATGAGTGTAGGCGGCTCTGCAGCCTATACGAAACAAATTTGTAGTGGAAATGTAATATTTTAGATTATCCTGATCAACTCAATTGTGTATATATATATATATATATATAATGCACATTACAGGTAGATACACTGAACCATTAACGTATTTTTCTACTTTCTATATACACTCGAGAATAATGTGGTACTATTCACAATGCCCTTACTTTGAATAACATGTCTGTCTGGTTTCCACTATCACAAAATTATTTTCCATTTAAAAATCAATCCATTTTGCAATATTTAGTGAGGCAAAAAGCTTTGAAAACAGATGTCCCAGAGTCAAGAGATCTTTCTTGCTATTAAGATTGCCCACTGGGGCCCTTCTCCAGCCAGAATTAAAAATTTCAAGACTGTTTTTAACCTTTCTGCTCTCAAGACTCCCTGTGCAGTTACTATATTCTCAAAGGTAGCCAACAATCTGTGTGTAATATCTTAGGAAATTTACATGAGCTTCAACACTGTGAAACTCCTCAGTAGATTAACTTAAGACACTTTCTTTGCCTGTTCACTGATTCAAATGAGGTCACACACCTGAGTTACAAAGCAGATCTTGATTGACACACGACAGCTCACACGTAAACCAGCAACAATATGACATTGGAAATGATGTCAAATTCCAGTGGCTTGATGAAGAAGGATAACTCAAAGGTGTCTCCTCGATTCATACACAGATGAACCAAATGATCAACCCTCACAGATTCAGAGTACCTCTTCTGAGGACAGCTGCAAGTACATTTGGCAAAGACATTATTGCAAATTACCTCGAAACGAGAGCTTGAGGACCCAATTACTGCACCAAGATAAACTAGAACCCACTCCAGGTGTTTTTTAGCTTGCAAAATACCTGACATCCAGGAGCGCATCATTAACATGGATTCCAGGACTGCTCATTTCAGTCTAGATGTCATCTTGCTTTGTTTCACACCAGTAATAAGCTATTTTTTTCCAGAACACTGAATCTACAGTGCTGTCAGTACGTGTATGCGATACAGAAGAAAGAATGTGAGTAAGGATGTGAAATTTTGTACAGCAGCACTTTGAACTCGGTTTTGGCAAGGTATTTCGTGTATCAGATGTGTTGGAATATTTCAGACAACCACTGGCACAAAACTAAATATCAAGACAACCTCTAGGGATGTATTAAATTGTAAGAAGAAAGATGGCCGAATCAGCTGGAGCAATTAAAAAATTAATTAGAGTTAAACAGTAAATTATATGGAAGTTGAAAAACTAGCACACAGCATGTCATAAACAATTAACTATCATGGTTTGATTGGTGAGGCCAAATCATGAATAGTTCTTAATTCGCACTTCACAAATACCCACTTTGTTGCTTTCTCCTTAACCCTTTTAGCACCAAAGTCAATTTTTGCCCCTGTATAAAATGTATTCCTGTCAATTTTTTTCAGATTTTTGCCAAAATTTTGATAAGAAAATGTAGCCATTGAAAATTTATGGCTACATGGTCCAAAATTATCATAAAATTTACAGAAATATTCATAAAAATTGGTAAAATGTTGCACTAAAATTTTGGTGGGAGAAAAATTTTGATGCAGCACTCAAAGGGTTAATGAAGCATTTATTTACTGTTTCAACATCATTTTGTCAGCAACAAGTTCCTACTTAACTATAGCATTTCACATTTTGGTTTCCATGTCCCTCAAGTTGAGAGATGTTTGAAATGAGGTTCACCTTTTCCCAGAATATGAAATGGGAAATTTCCATGAATTCATCTCAATTTCACAGAGTAGTCCTAGACAACCAGATATTTTCATATCACTTAGCATGTGAATCTACCAGCCGCTAGTCCAAGATGATCTTTACCCTGCAGAGACATTAAGATTGTCAATTCTGATATCTAAAATTAGAAAATTACCAACCACCCTGTTGAACAAATAAGAGCAGCTGTCTCTTCAGATGAGAAAACATCTATTATTGAATACAACTCTTTTTTTCACAAACCTATACGTATTACTTATTTGACCATCACTGTCTAACTGTACTCAGAATTCATTACTTTGATGGTTAGGTACACGGTTGTAATGATGGAATTTCTTCATCAATAAAAGAAGTAGTTTCTGAGAGTCTGAGATGACACAGTTCACAAGCCATTTCATCTGCTGATAACACTATTGTTGAAATGCTCTCACAGCCATGACAAGAGGATGGGATACATTTTGAATTATCAAGGGACAAAAATCCCTGCCCTGTCAATTTCTTACATGTTCAGGAATCCCAAAATTACCATTCAATTACCCATACAAATAGTGCACAGCAAACCTACAACGCAACATCTTTTCTACGTACAGTATGGCATTTAGTGTATCAAAGCTACAGCATGGTATATAGTGTACTAAAGGTGTATTTCAATAGCGTCACACAGTATGGTATTTAAAAGGTGTATTAAAATAATGTCACATATTGAACCCCACAACTTTGATTATAAGGAAAATGTGGTTCGTGCAAATGAAAATGAAAATGATACACTATGAGCATGGTGTTTTTAGTTTATATACTGAGCAATGAATGTATCAGGCTTTACACAAACATATTCCATCAAGTTGAAGCATTTTATATAATGTGCAAGTATTTTTGTTCCTGGAAGTGAACAAATAGCTGTAACTGGTACAGTATTATTCATGATCAGGTTTTGGATTCATCATCGATTATTTATTGGAGTTCTCCTATTAAAGTACAATGAAAAAGCTTTCTGATAGAGAATGCAGAAATATTCATTTATGCAAATATATCAATCATAGATAAAAATCACTGATGCATTGACTCTTTAGTGCATATAAGTTATCCAAAAATATATGAGAAAATTCCAGTCCTAAACAATAATTTTTCATTTTACATAAACAGCATCCATATTGAGAAATTTGATGGGTATAACTGAGCAGTTGACATTTCAAATCAAATAGAACTTGTGAAAGATAGTTTGACTTGCAGGGTCATTAAAAATTGAGAGTACTTTCGACAAAATTCAGTCTGGTATTTGCAAGCCGTAACCCCTTGAGGTAAAGATGGATTAAAATCCCACACCTCTGCCCTGAAACATGTCAAAAAATGTGCTGCCTTCATGGCATCTACATAAATCATTTCCATTACTGGGATTTTCAATTACGTATGACCCATGCATTCACACACAAATGGCTTTCCTCTGGGCTTTTTTCCATATAAGTTCACTGAAAGGTCACACAATAAACACTAGCATTTCTGAATTAACAAATGCATGAGCTTGTATTTTATTGCTCTGCATGCTTGAATTTTACGGTGGAACATGAATGCGAGAATTCACCAATCAATGCTGTATTCTTCAGAATGTGATATACTATGCAGGGCTCGAAATTAGCGGTAGTCCCGCGTCCACAGACTACCAACTTTTCCCTGGGGCTACCAAAGTCCATGAAATGGTATCCCACACGGACTACCAAAGCCTGGGACAGGAAATTACTTAGTGGGCGACATGATGTTGATCGCTGACGCCACTACACATGCTATACCGACGATCATACAGTCAACCCAGCTGGACACAGAAAGGACATGTCGAATTTGTTGCGACAAACTTTCAATAAAATATATATCTGAACTGATGTACTTGGATAACAGGCTCGAGAAATGATGGCCAATGAAAATTCATTTTCATATTTATTTAGTCACAATTTATCAATCACAATTGGACACAAAATTATTCAAACTGCAAAGAAAAAGCTGTCGGGCCATCCACACATCATTTAGCTTTCCGGGGCAAATAGTCAAAATTGCCACGAAAGTATTAGGAACATGACTGTACCAAGTTGTCATCCTGAAATTCATAGCCAATCTATTTTTAGCCATGTTATGTTTACACGTGTGAGTGAAAAGTCGTTGTCATTGCGAACATCAAAGCTCTGCGTATGTGTGAATAGGTCGTCAAACTTTGAGGCGTCACCGTCGTCCACTACACATGCTATACCGTTCTCCTAAGGCCATGATCAGCAGGTATTGATGTCAGATGACTAGAAAATTCACTCACTGGATAGAATCATGAAAAATAAATCGTTCATTGTCTAGATATAAATAAAATATTCTTTACAAAAAAACCTCTTCATTCATGCATGGGCTACCAGACCTTGTCGCTGGGCTACCAACTTCAGGAAATGGTAGCCCACTGGGACTACCAGGGTAAAAAGTTAATTTCGAGCCCTGCTATGCCTTATTTACCCTTTCACCCCAGTTCCCTGTATACAGGTCCAACTTTACCATAGAAAACAATGGATTTGGGACAAACCATGATGGTGAAAGGGTTTTAAAAACCTTCAGAGATAAGGATTTTCATGCAGAGCAATTGTGTTTAATTTAGCTGGGAAATAAGGGCACACAGGTACAAGCCTTTCACCCCAATTCACTCTTATGGATCCATCCATTCTACTGAAAACAATGGGATCATACCATACTCTGGTGGTGAAAAGGTTAAAGCCGGCCTTTGCTGTAAAATGTGATGTCTTTTCGAGTATTTTTATTGTGTTCCAAAAATAAAGTTTCCTGTTCTACTCCAAAACTGCTAAGTGTTCTGCCTTGTCAGTGTAGTCCATATTGCATATGTGTGTGTGTGTCATGCCAAGTGTTGTTGTTGACAAATTTGAACAAAGGTCCGGGCAACTCATTCATTCACAATAACATTACAATGCATTGTGTTGGCAAGGCTGATTCTTTGTATTTCAACATGTTTTGTGGAAAAGAAAATGTCATTGTTATGCAGAACAAAAATAACTTGAATATTATCAAACGTTAGTTAACTTATGTTAGTATCTAGTATGCCAATTTGAAATCAAAACCTGCAATCTGATGACAAATTGTCAACGTTTTAGACTTAAAGCTACAAAATTTTGATGACCAACATAGTTTTGCTCAACACTGTGTGCAAATAAAAACAACAGTACGAATACAACACAAATAATGTCATTTATCTGAACAAAAAATTGAAACTGTTCAATTTGATATATATCTTTCTACCTCATAAATTCCTTCCTGATAACTGCCTTTTCCATGAATATCACGGTGACACGTACCCCTCGAAACTCGTTTCCAACTCAAATGAGTGTAAGTGACAAGATTAAGTCTCTTCCCCTTGTACAACAAGAAAATTGTGATAAAATGTCACCTTGTACATCCTAAACTATCGTTTAACGACGCCAAATCAACAGGTGGTTGCCCCCTATTGTTGTTCCATTTTCCATATCAGCACACACCCTTTGAATCATTTGCAGTTTTTCCTTATATTACTCAGAGTCATGCCAGTCAGCTGCATGGATTAGGAATTTTAAGAGCTCTCCAGTAATGTGGAAATAAAACACAGAGGCAGCATTATTTTGACAGATTGCAGAGCACAAAATCTCAACCTGATTCATCATAGTTTTCAAATGAAAATGTACTTGGTAGCAGAAATAAGAACAGTAAAGGTCAAAGGTTACACTACATGAAATTCTGGTGATATGTGAATAAATCAGATTCGTAAACTCTGAGTTTCATACCCATGGAGGTCATCGGAAACACATGATTACTCAAGCGTGATGGATATTAAGTGAGTGCTGCTGTTTTATCTGACAGGTGAGTTATTGAATATGATACTGAAGCCGAGCTGCTTCATTAAGAGTGGTAATCTAAGGTGTATTAGGTCTGAACACTAGTAAATCATTGCCACTATGACTTTTGATAAAAGAGAAATTTAAAATTTCACTCAACATCATCCCTCAAACAACATTTATCATAGAGAGGGAAATTAAATATAATTAGGGTTAGGGTTTTCTGGAAAAATTCCATTGTATAATGTATAGTTTTTGTTTTATAATGATTTTTTTTAAATGTCTGAAGATCAATTAAGCACATCATGCATTGGAGTATCTCGAAATCTCTTGCATCCAAATACAGTGGACAAATATGGGTAAGAACATACAATATACTGTAGATATTACATATTAAATTTAAACTTTGTCCTGAATCTGTAGCCTCTGAGGCTTCAAATTTGCACCAGCCGGACTTCTGGTGTTTGACATTGTACAAAGGCATAATATGTATGTAGTGCTGAAAATAATATGGTAAGATCTCAAAGCAACATCATTTTTGTGATTTTATTTTTATATCTTCCATGGAGAAAACACTACGGTAGGCTATGAGGGAACAATGTGCATCAGTATGTTGTCACCTACGTAATGTTTCTACTTTTTGTCTTTGTAATATATGAAATTTTGCAGAAACAAGGGCAGATAATCATGTGTCTTACTGTATGAGCTTTGGTATGTTACACAAAGATTACTGTACAATGCTGAAAAGTACATGTATATGTCTAGCATATTTTTTTTACATGCTTACAGACAACCACCTGTTGATTCTCATCTATCAAAAGTCCTTCACAACAAAATGCTCACAAATTATATCAGTTTGACTTCCAGGGAAATAAGTACATTTAGTGTGAACTATCATGAAATACTCAAGTAGGGCAAAATATTTTGTTCTCTTTTCATTGATAGTTTTTTGGTTTTTTGTGGGATTCTCTGATTGTAACAATATTATTATTATTATTGGCCGATACAACCTTACAATCATCATGGTGCTTGTGTCACCAGTCATATGCATAACACAGCAACTTGAACAATACTTGTTTGGCTGTTTTAATACCATGATGTAAGGGCCATCAAGATTGTTCAATACATTCAAAAGAAAACCCATTTACTGAAAGCAAAGCCTATCCGTTCTAACAACAATTGACAATGACTATAGCATTGATGTGGTTTTAATATCACTGTGTATATGATCTTTTCTATGACAACAAGATACCAATAAATACTGGGCGGCAATTTTTGTTTTGGAAAGAGACATTTGTTTTGTAAGATGCCAAGAAACACTTAAATTTGGAAATGAAACAATTTAACATTCTATTGTTCAACTTTTGGTTTTAATGGAAAATCTTGCGTTATCAAAAGGAGTGCAAAAACAAACTTCACAAATAGAATTCTCTTCTGAGAATCTTCCTTAACCTCTAAATTTAACCAAACTGACAAAGTTATTATATTAAAATAGTTAATTATTATTCAACAGAAGTCTGTAAAGCAAAGATTTACATGTGAACAGAACAGCAGTCAAAAACACTCTCACCTATCGAACCATCATGAAGACCGACAATGCTGATGAAGTACATTTGTAAACGGGCTACCATTTAAAACCTCTGTGGGTGTGGAGTAAATGGTTTTGCCTTCAGGATTTTCTTGTTTTGCTCAAATTACCACTCCTGTGTTGCCTGGCAACAACATCCACTGTCAGTGACGAAATCGTGCAGACTGTTCATAAACTGCTCTGTCAATATGCCTGCTTTTAAAAACATGCAAGTACGGTAAATGAGGCATAGCACGATTTGCATGAAGGAATCCAAAATGCGGATTCATGCTAACATTCAAATGGTTGACACTGACACCCTGGGGAAAACATGATATGAGTCAAGGCTTATGTTTTGAATATTTCCAATCGATGGATCACTGCTTGTTAAAAAATAGTAGTATTCTCATCCATACGATAATTCCATTTCTAAGTAATTCTTGATCACAAAGATATTTAAATGTAAATTACATATGAAAGTATCACATTTTATTATTTTAAACCTATCTAACTCATGAACTGCCAGCTAAGATATTCCTGCCCCTATATTATGCAAATATTTGATAAGTGTATTTACCCAGGATCAGAATTTTGACTATTAAACTGTACCATCAAAATATCGACACGCTATCTATTTCTAGATTTGTTATCAATATCATATTGTTATGTAGGTCATTTCCCCCACACTCATCATGACCTGAGTTCAATTAGTCTAGAACATTCTCAAGGTCACTGCCCTTGATGACCTCACAACCTTGAATTCAATTAGTCATGTTTGGAATGTTCTGGAAAGTTGATTAGTTGTGTAAGGGAGATAATTTTAGAACAGTAATTAGCATGTCAATAAAAGTTCTAGATTGTTCTTATATGCCTTTATAAAAGGGACGTGCTCAGCTTCCAGTCAGACTTTTGGGATCGTGTCTCTTGTGTGTTACTAAACTCCAGCAGTAGTCATTCTCAAGACTTTTCAAGACCTTCACTGCCAACGCTGGATTTATACTGTGGACTTTGTGCAGCTTCAAGCCTGCAAGCCAAAGGACTGTTCATTCATCCGACTGACTGTTACAACTCTGAGACTGGAGCTTTGCCGTCCCAGCTGAGATAAGTAGTCTGTACACTTTTAAAGCTTGTACTCTGTCCCTGACTTAGCAATTAGTTTTGTTTTCGTAATAAATTTTGTTTAAACGTAAACTGCTGAGTTCACCCTTTTGTTCGTTTTCTCTGCACGTAACAAATTGGGGGCTCGTCCGGGAGACGAATATTTTGAGCCGTTTGACAACATTTTGCCTACCTTTTCAAAACTACTGTATACTGTGAACTCAGCGAAATTCAATCATGGCGGAATTCAAGCCAGACGAATTTATGGATGACCTTGATCAGGACACATTTAATTCCCTCAGAAAAGACAACCTCATAGCACTGGCCAATTTCCTTAAAGTAGATGTCAAAAGATCTATGCGCAAGCGAGAAATACAGTTCAAGATTGCAAAACATTTAGTTAATTCTGGCCATCTTGAGGAGTCTGCCTTAAAAGATTATGAGCTTGAGTCTTCCTTCCAACTCAAAAAATTGGAATTAGAAATACAGGCAGATTTCGAGCTAAAAAAATTGGCATTAGAAAAAGAAAAAGAATTACAAATGAAAGAAAAAGAATTACAAATGGAAAAGGAGAGACAGGCATTAGAAAAAGAAAAATACAAATGCAGTTAGAAATGGAAGAAAGACAGAAAGAGAGGGAATTGGAAATGAAGAAAGAAGAATTGAAGAAAACAATGCAAATGGAAGAAAGACAAAGGGAGAAAGAAAGAGAGGAAAAAGAAAAGGAAAGAGAATTAGCAGAACACCGACTGCAGTTAGAAATGAGACGTTTAGAGCTTGGAAAGTCAGGAAAATTCTTCCCTTCAGACGGTTTTGACATCACTAAGCATTTCAGGCTAGTTCCCCCTTTCCAAGAAAAGGATGTTGATAAATATTTCCTTCATTTTGAGAAAGTTGCTCAGAGTCTGAATTGGCCTAAGGAGTCCTGGTCTATGCTTTTGCAGAGTGCTTTGGTGGGTAAAGCCAGAGAAATTTACATTCAGTTGTCAGTAGAGCAGGCTTCGGATTATGATTCTGTGAAGGATTAATTCTCAAGGGCTATGAGTTGGTGCCTGAAGCTTATCGTCAGAAATTTAGGGATGTGAGAAGGTGAAGGATCAAACTTATGTTGAATTTGCTCGAACAAAAGAACAACTGTTTGATCGTTGGTGTTCTTCGGAAAAGGTCAGTCAGAATTATGACAAATTACGACAACTTGTTTTGATTGAGGAATTTAAAAGGTGCATCGGAGTGACATCAAGACATTTATCAATGAACAAAAGGCAGATACATTGGAGGTTGCTGCACGTTTGGCCGATGATTATTCATTGACCCACAAATCTTCATTTCTCAGCAAACCATCCCAGTCCTTTTCATACAGAAACAATGCAGGTAAATTTAACCCGTCCTTTTCATCCAAGAATTTTTCAAAGGAGAGTAGAAAATCAAATGACAGCAGTTCACAGAGTTCAAGTAACACTCCCACATCATCAGATCCCAAGTCTCAATCTCCTTCTGACAAACAGTTCGGTACACTTTCTTGTAATTATTGTAAGAAAGACGGCCATTTAATGTCAGAGTGTTTCAAATTGAAAAGAAAACGTGAAGGTCAAAGTGGTCAAAGTGGATCTAAGCCCACCGGCTTTATTTCTTCATCAACTCAATTAGAGTCTAATAATGTGTGTAACACATTTTCTGAGGTTAAACCCCTCTTATCCCCAATTAATGAGGTCAAGGTCAATTCTTCTCAAGATAGCATTATGGGTATTTTCGAGCCATTTATTCATAATGGTTTTATATCACTTTCTAGTGATTTCTCTTCTGCTACCCCTGTCAAAATTTTAAGAGATACCGGGGCTTCCCAGTCTCTTTTGTTGGCAGATACCCTGCCGTTTTCTGAAAAGTCATTTTCAGGTTCTAAAGTTCTTATTAAGGGGGTAGATTGTAATGACTACATTCCTGTTCCTCTCCATAATGTCTATTTGTCTTCGGACTTTGTTTCTGGACCTGTGACTTTAGGTATTAGGCCTTTTTTGCCTTTTGAAGGGATTCACCTTCTTCTTGGAAACGACCTTGCTGGGGACAAGGTCATTACTAATCCACTTGTGACTGATAATCCTACTTTAGATCAGGATCCAGAGCCAATGAACAAGAGATACCCGATTTATTTCCTTCATGTGCTATTACTCGAGCCATGTCAAAGAAAACTTCCGAGAATCAAAATACTCTCAAAAATAATGTCACAGATGTTGACTTAAATGACACCTTTCTCAGTCAGGTGTTTGACACGGATCATTCCGTTATCCCTCGTGGATTTGCAACTTCCAGTAAAACTGCTGACCAAAGTCAGACATTTTCTATCAAATCTCATTGCAGAACAACACAAAGACCCAGATATTTTGTCTTTGTTTGACAGGGTAGATGATGAAGGTAAAACTTCAGATAGCTCTGTTTCCTATTATACAAAATCTGGTATTCTCATGCGTAAATGGAGACCTCCAGACGTTTGGTTGATGACGACTGGGCTATAAAACATCAAATTGTGGTTCCAAAGCCCTATCGTGCTGAAATATTGTGCCTGGCCCATGAAACGCCCTGGGCTGGTCATTTGGGAGTAAGGAAAACTTATCACAAAATTCTCAGTCACTTTTATTGGCCTAATCTCAGGCAGGATGTAGCACATTTCTGTAAAACTTGTCACACATGTCAAGTGGTAGGAAAGCCAAATCAGACCATTCCAAAGGCCCCTTTACAGCCAATTCCTGCATTTCAAGAACCATTTAGTAGGATACTAATAGACTGTGTTGGGCCCCTACCAAAAACAAGATCAGGAAATGAGTACATGCTGACAATAATGTGTACATCAACTCGGTTCCCGAAGCCATACCACTGAGAAATATAAAGACAAAGACTATAGTGAGAGCTTTAGTCAAATTTTTCACTTTATTTGGCCTCCCTAAATGTGTCCAGTCCGATCAAGGCTCCAACTTTATGTCTGGAATTTTCAACAAGTAATGGATCAGCTAGGCATTAAACAGTATAGGTCATCCGCCTATCATCCAGAAAGTCAGGGTGCTCTTGAGCGATTTCATCAAACTTTGAAAAACATGATTAGGACCTACTGTTTTGACACAGAGAAGCAGTGGGATGAAGGAATTCATTTTCTGCTCTTTGCTGTTAGAGAGTCAATTCAGGAGTCTCTTGGTTTTAGCCCATTTGAGCTTGTATTTGGACATACAGTCCGTGGCCCACTTAAGCTCGTTAAAGAGAAATTCCTATCAGACGATGATGATTGTCTGAATATTTTGCAATATGTGTCAGATTTTCGTACGAAACTCTCTAAAGCATGTGAATTAGCCAGAGAAAATCTTGAGTCATCTCAGCAGTCAATGAAAACCAAATATGATAAAAGCACCTCAAAACGGAAGTTTGAACCAGGTCAAAAGTTTCTTGTTCTACTTCCAATTCCTGGCAAACCACTCCATGCTCGTTACTTTGGGCCATATCTAATTGATAAGAAATTGAGTGATTTAAATTACATCATAATAACACCTGACAGGCGAAAACAAAAACAGCTATGTCACATAAATATGCTTAAGCCATATTTGGATAGGGATAATCCTACTAAATCAAAGCCTGTCAGTACAGTCAGTTCTGGCCATTATGAAGATAGTGATACTGAAACTGACTTGACTGATAATACTCTAAACTCAAAGCTGGGCTCGGTCAAGCTTCAGAACTCAGAAATCCTGGAGAAGCTGGAATCTACAAAGTTGGCACACCTCCAGCCAGAACAACAACAACAGGTAAAGAACTGCTCCACGAATATAAACACCTGTTTCAAGATGTTCCAACGAGGACGAACGTCATCTATCACGATGTTGATGTTGGAGACAGTAAGCCTGTAAAACAACATCCATACAGACTGAATCCCCAACAAAAGCGAAATATCTCCAGGAAGAAGTCAAATACCTGCTGGACAATGACTTTATTGAACCCAGTAAAAGTAACTGGAGTTCGCCGTGCATACTTGTTCCCAAATCAGACCACAGTTATCGTATGTGCACGGACTTTAGGAAGGTCAACACTTTAACAAAGACAGACACTTTCCCAATCCCGAGGATTGATGACTGCATCGACCGAGTGGGAAAAGCCAAGTATGTGACGAAATTTGACCTACTGAAGGGATTTTGGCAAGTCCCTCTGACGGATCGTGCTCGTGAAATATCCGCCTTTTACACCAGACGGATTGTTCCAGTACAAGGTGATGCCATTCGGAATGAAGAACTCTCCGGCAACGTTCCAACGGATGATCAACGACGTCATATCCGGCTAGACGGGTGTGCAGCTTACGTTGACGACGTCATCCTGTATAGTGACACCTGGGAGGAACACATCAAGCTCATGCGGAAGTTCTTTGAGAGACTGAGTAAAGCCATGTTGACTGTCAACCTTGCCAAATCTGAGTTTGGTTGGGCGAGGGTGACTTACCTCGGACATACTGTAGGACAGGGTGAGGTAAAACCTGTTGATGCCAAAATCAGTGCCTTTCAAGTTTCCCATACCAAACTGCAAACGACAACTGATGCGCTTTCTCGGTATGGCTGGTTACTACAGAAAATTCTGTCCCAAATTTCTCCGCAATTACTGAGCCTTTGACTAACTTACTTAAAAAGAAAGTAAAGTTTGTTTGGTCAGAGCAATGCCAACAGGCATTTGATACACTTAAAGCCATACTGCAAAGTGCCCCAGTGTTGTCTGCACCAGATTTCACTTTGCCATTCAAATTAGCTGTGGATGCTAGTGATACGGCTGCTGGTGCTGTTTTATTGCAAGAGGATAGTCATGGTGTAGATCATCCTGTTTGCTATTTTTCACGCAAATTTAACAAATCCCAGAGAAACTACTCTACAATTGAAAAAGAGTGTTTATCTTTGATATTAGCTTTACAGCATTTTGAAGTTTATGTTACTTCTTCAAATCAGCCAATAGTGGTTATATTGATCACAACCCTCTTGTTTTTCTGCAGAAATTTAAAGGCAAAAATCAGAGATTGCTAAGATGGAGTTTAATGTTACAGGAGTTTAATCTTGACATTAGACATATCAAAGGCAGAGAGACATTTAATTGCAGACTGTCTCTCTCGTATTTAGAGTTTATTGTTGTTCACTTTCAAGAAATTTTACTTTAGAGTAAAACAAAATTTGAGTACTTAAATCCTTTTCAAGATTACATTTGTAAAAGAAAGATTTTTCTTTGAAAAATTTTCTTTTTTTTGAAGAGGGGGTGTGTTATGTAGGTCATTTCCCCCACACTCATCATGACCTGAGTTCAATTAGTCTAGAACATTCTCAAGGTCACTGCCCTTGATGACCTCACAACCTTGAATTCAATTAGTCATGTTTGGAATGTTCTGGAAAGTTGATTAGTTGTGTAAGGGAGATAATTTTGAACAGTAATTAGCATGTCAATAAAAGTTCTAGATTGTTCTTATATGCCTTTATAAAAGGGACGTGCTCAGCTTCCAGTCAGACTTTTGGGATCGTGTCTCTGTGTGTTACTAAACTCCAGCAGTAGTCATTCTCAAGACTTTTCAAGACCTTCACTGCCAACGCTGGATTTATACTGTGGACTTTGTGCAGCTTCAAGCCTGCAAGCCAAAGGACTGTTCATTCATCCGACTGACTGTTACAACTCTGAGACTGGAGCTTTGCCGTCCCAGCTGAGATAAGTAGTCTGTACACTTTTAAAGCTTGTACTCTGTCCCTGACTTAGCAATTAGTTTTTGTTTTCGTAATAAATTTTGTTTAAACGTAAACTGCTGAGTTCACCCTTTTGTTCGTTTTCTCTGCACGTAACAATATTATGAATGTGGGTTGCCTAGAATTGTAGAGAGAATTTTTCTCTTCAAAGCTGGCCACGTGTAAGGGTGGCGTTTTATTTGACCAGATTGACCTACTTGAAAATATGAACTATTATAGTATTAAGAGATTTCTGGCTTTTGAATTTGGTTGCTGTCAGACAATATTTTGTTTGTCTTGTTCTTTTGGTTTACATGTACTAGTTTTACAGTAACTGTGTTCGATACCTTTGTCTTGTACTTACATGTCCTGAGATAATTCAAAATGGTGTTGTTATAGTTCTGCTGGAGAACTGCGCTTTCTCAAGTACAATAATCAATAATTTGTTTCCCTGTAAAGCACAGGCTTTTTAACAGCTTAACAAGCAATACCTTACGCTAAATTTTGACAATATTATCGATACCCTTTTTCATGTCAGAGAGTATCACTTTCCCCCTTTGTCTAGTCAGTAAAAGACGGTATAGATATTCTTACCAAATTGGCTTGGTCTATTACAGCAGCTTTAGTCAATGAGAAAAATTTTACAGTATCTCCGTTTCCAGGGGCTTTCAACTGTTCAATTTACTTAAAATGCACCATATTAGACATGTTATGCTTCTCTAGGTTTTATCACACTCAACCTGATGGTGAAATGAGCTTGGTAGTGAAGGGATACAACAGTTTTGATGTCAAAATATAAAATGAAAGATTGGATTGTAAAGAGAAATGGAATACTCACAGCAGAGGATAAAATCTTTCACAAATCTGAAAAATCAAAGTCATTCCTTTATGTAAGGTAACTATATTTTACAATTTAATTTGTGCTTCATGTGTTCTGTCCTTTTCAAGGATGCATCTAACAGCTGAAGGCAAACGCCATGTAATAATTCAGAGCTTTTGTTTCAACATTGATTGCTATCTAATTATATCATTCAACATATTCTCAAACCTTGAAAAGAATTGTGTTCCCACATTTTAAATAATCAATTCTTTAAGTTCCCTTTAAACAGGAAATGAAAGACTACCTCACGTGGATCAATATTGACTGTGGCCCCAAGACAACATCATTACAGTGTACAGGTGATCTATCTGCTACACGTCATCCTTACACTTTTTAAGGTTTACACTCCATTATCTCTATAATCAAAAGACAACCAACTTTTGAAAATGCCTGAAACAAGCAAGATAATTGCTTAATTCTGCTCATGATTTTTTTTGCATGTGTATCACATTTCAGACTTTATAATAATTACATGGGATCAGTAGGTTTGATTTGTCCACCTCCCCAAATCCTATCACATATCCTACTTCAGTTTGTTTGTTTACACTGTGAATACAATTTAGATACAGTATGACACATATCACTCGTAGTCAAATACTAAACACATTAAATGACAAATACATTTTCTTGCGGTTTACCAAAAGTGCTGGACAGGCCTGCTCGGGTAAATTGAAATTTTTATAGAACTCAATCTTGGCTGATACCAATGACGACAATTTAAATTTTGCAGAAACGTACGCATGACTAGATTAGACCTTAGACTTTAAAAGATGGATTTACTAGATTGGAACCACCTCATTTTAATTAACATTGACAAAGATCAGTGATCACAGTACATGATACTATGTACAATGTACATCCAGATTTTGACTGTGATGATTCATGTGCATATAGAAAACAGTCAATATTTTTACTATGTTCTGATGGATATTCTAAAGACTTTGACAAGTACAAATGTAGAGGAAAAAGTATGCTGAGAAATTCTATAAATAGCTCTGTATGTTTGAATTTAAATGTGAAGAGTTGTGTGAACTGCCTTGTGGGCAAATCAAAGTCATTAAAACACTCCTACACAATGACAAATGTTAGGGATGCAGCCGTAGCTTACATCAGATTGGGCACTGAACCACCTTGGATCAAAAAGATCAAACTCGTCTCGGAAGCGACATGTTCATATCGAGACGTGGCGTCCTGTGATTTATGAACATTGCCTGACACAGGAAATGAAAGAGTTTGAAAAAGAGAGCTCAAATAAATGTATAAAAGCGCACTTCATGATAAGTGCCTTTCCTTTTGTTTTTGTTCAGTCAAGCTTGAGTGGAAAAAATTATCAAAATAATGAATCAAAAACTATTTTCCAGCTCTAAAACATTAGCGGTTAGTTGGTATCAAAATACAGTAGGTGCAAGAGAGTGACTTCAATAATAGTTTTTCTAGTAAGATTATTTTGTACGCACTATGAGATATACTCACCAAGCTTCATTTGGGTTGTGGATAAACTGACGGTATCTGCATTACTACAAGCTGATGATTTCAGCTAGCATGATACAAACACAATCAATAATGTCAATGACACGGAATCCAAACAACCAGGTGAGTCAGGGTCGTGACCTTGCCAGCTATCACCACTCTGCATACAGCAAAGTATGACTGTGAGCCCCAGAGGCAAGAACAATGACAGGAAGTCGCACAATGACCACCCAAAAAAATTTCAAAGTTTGCTTACTTATGCTGAACAACAACTTAGTAAGATCCTATGAAGTCATCTACAAAGATAGATGAACTTCATTTTCAAGGACAGAGCCTAATGTTGATAATTGGTTCTAAAAATAAAAGCCACTATACCCCTTGTAAACTGTGATCGAACTCATGACAGCAAAAAAAATCCTGATCATATACTGACTGCTCTGAAAAATTAAATTCATTTTTTTGTGATTTATAAATCTGCTTTGGCACTGGAACAATATAAAACTGTCAAAGATTGACTCACATGTTTGTCAGCTGATTATCATGGAAAATAATGTGACACCTGGTACTTTCCTAGGTCCTATGGAGGTTATTGACATTTTTCAGATTGTGAAAAATGTAAAGGTCACCTATGGGCTTACTTTCCCTGGCCAGCAGCAGCTAAGTCTGTTATTGTTCTAGTCTTTGTAAACTGTAATTAGAAAAGTGACCATGAATTTGGATTTTAGATAAATGCTATGAACTGATTTATTAGTGAAGGACAAATTACATTTTTGCTTGACAACAAGAAGAAATCATCATGTTAAATTAATGTTATGCGTATCATGTAACAGATAATAAAGGAATGCTGTCTGTGGAAATTTTTTAGTTCCCCACAAAATCATCAAACCATAAAAATGTTCCCAATACTTTCTACATGAATCTTTGATCCAGTATTATTATTATTATGTGAGAAAATGTGGAGAACACACAGATAGCTAATAATTTGCAAAATAAATACTACCAATAAATTGCCTACGACCGATTTCAAAATTTCTCTGGCGTTAAAAAGCATCTTTTTCCTACTTTTTGATCGAAATGATCACGAAACTTAGATTCGTCTAGGCATTTTAATGCGATACAAATTTACAAATCTGTTTGTGATGTACAAATTGTAATACTATGCCAATAGCCGACAAAACTCTACATGTTCAGAGGACAGAGCAGGTGAATGGGAACGACTTATAAGAGAAGTCGATGACTAATTTTGCATTTTGATCATCTATTATTTGTACCTAGTATTTACTGATGTGTTCGAAAATATTCTTATCCATCTGATGAATATCGTTCACACAGGAAGTCAACGCAAAGCGTACAGCTTTTAGCGCAAAACGCTTTATATGTATGTTATTTTGCTATCTATCGGTCTCGACTTTCGGGATTCAACTTTTGGCTTACACAGTTGAGATCGTGAAACTGAATAAACGGTGTGTTCTTAGCATATGGCGTTCACTATCAAGTCCTGATAAAAGGGAAATTCTAAAATTGAACAAAAACAATCATTTTCTATCCAAAGACAAAACCCATACAGGTTAATGCGTCCGTTCAATCAATAATTCACGCGGAAAATAAAACAACCCGTCCTGTAATATATCGCTATAAAACAGTTTACTACACTAACTTGAGCCTAGTTATCTACCATGAATGTAACGGGCAGCTCTGCTAGATTATATACTGTACATACCTTGTTTTACCTTGTCTGCCCACTGTGTTCTGAGAGACCCGCTGACGCTGTAAACACAGTACACTTCGAACCTCCGAAACATTTCAACCGTATTTGCCTGTTTACGCCTTTACAGAGCGTTAATTTTTCGGTTTTCAAGAGTAATAGAGATAAAAAGGAAATAAACTGGCAAAAGTGTACATGAAAATGGTACGAACATACGTCATTTACCTGCTTTCGCCTCACACCTCGGATTCATCACTGAGCGCCATGTCTCGGACCTAATAAATTTACATTTATTCTAATGAGGATCATTCAAGTTGTCTAGAGTCATGTGACAAAGTCCTTTTTCCACGTGACCCTCTGTTTATTCCCGTGGTGCCTTGCGTGGTTTACCTACACATAGCAACAAGATGGCGGATAACGAAGACAGGTTAGTGTGATATAAATGCAATCATTTTTCTTCTTTCATTCATATTGCGTTTTAACATCGACGTTTTCGTAACGTCAAAGGGCAGTGGAAAAGTGCAACAAAGTCTACGGGTTATTTTTCAGACGAACACTGTCACAGGCCGTCGCTAGTTCTATCATAGGTATTTTCCAGACGATGTTGATTCAATCGTACGGCAAAAATTCTATTTTGCCAGTGATGTTCAAATGACAGTTGTCTAATGCGATGTCTGTCGCGGTTTTCAACATCTTGAATCCGTGTTCAAATATGTATACACGCATGCCTCAAATTTAATGATAGTGTGAACAATTTTTCGCATATCAAACCACAAAAGAACACTCATTCATGGTCATACATTCCATGGAGTTACCTTAGGCTTAGAAGAGTGAACATTCCAACACCTTCATGATCCAAGCATGGCAGTTTTTTGTGTGCCACCTCCACGATCCAAGCACGGAGATAGAACGAGACCACTAAGATATGAGTGTCCCTTCTATAGTGTCAATGAGGTCTAGTCTGTCGGCAAGATATCAGTAACAGTATTTTTGTGCAGCTGAGTAGTGGCTTTTCACCAAATACACGTTGTAAATTGCATACATCTGAGAAACTATAACATCATCATCACTGAAATACCTTCTAGGCCTGCAACTGCAGAGGAGGCAGCTCCAGAGGCGGAGGAGGCAGCTCCAGAGACAGAAGAGGCACCCCCTGAACAACCAGCCGCTGAGGACGGAGAAGTTGACCAGCAACCTCCAGAAGATGGGGAGGAGAAACCTGGTGATGGGGAGGAAGCACCCGCTGAGGAAGAGCAACCAGCAGAGGGTGAGGGTGAGCAACCAGAGGGAGGAGATGAGGTTGAACAACCTGGAGAGGGGGAGGAGGCTGAGCAGCCTGTTGAGGAAGAGTCTGCTGAAAAACCTGAAGGTAACTTGTAATTTTAATTGCCAATAAAAGTACAGAAAGTGAAGAAAACAAGAAAGATTTTACCATTCCTTAAAAGTGCTAAATACCACATGAGTATTAGGCACTTCATTCCTGTACAGTCCATCAGAGAAAAAAAAATTATTGAAATAAAATATCCTGAAAAGCATACGTATTTACTGGCATGCACCTCCCCAAATCTAAAAAATAACCGATTTCAAATTTACCAAAATATTCAACAACTTTATACAATGCAAGAGAAAGTAATGTAGAGCATTTTTGCTAAGCCAACATCTGTCTTTAAACTTTAAAAAGTATGATTTGAAATGACAACACATTTTCTACCAATGCAGTTTGAGGGACTTTGTGGATGAACTTTTATAAGCCAAATCAAATGTCAGACATTTCATTTTTTCTCTGGGGCTGTTTCTTTTGGAGTATGACAAAAGTTATCCTAAATATTTATTCTTTCACCATTGTACTATCTGCTGTACGATCTTTATTCCTTGCACACACCAAAGAGGAGATTACTGGTAATGTGTTTGATAACATGATATCTAATATCTATTCACTGATCACTGCTGATGTTAGATTGTTAGCACAACGAAACTGTCTTAACAGATAAGTTTTATTATGCACAAGTACACTGAAGTAAAATTGGACCAAACTTATGAAGTTTTGACTGAGTTATTTCTTGTGGTTTGCCAGGAGGTTTATGGGTTCCACTAATTCTCATCGTACCTTTTGTACAGGAGAGGGTGAGGCACCCCCAGAAGAAGCACCCGTGGAGGCAAAGCCTCCATCAGGGCCCCCTAGTAGGGTATCATCGGCCAAATCTGCCAGGTCAGCCAGATCTGCAAGATCCCAGAGATCAGGGAGTAGAGCTGCAGGCAGTCCAGCAGAACAGCAACAAACCCCACCGCCCCCATCGGCACCAGAAATGGAAGAAGTGCCGGCAGAAGCAACTCCTCCACCACCCACACTGGCAGAGGAGGCAGACCGACCAGCTAGTGGCAGGTCAGGTGGATCCAGAAGATCTGCTGGGGGTGCCAGGTCTGGATCAGGCAGACAGCTTGAAGGTAGGTGAAAATAAACTAAAATGTTTTCTACAATGATAAGGGATAAAGCAAAAATGTTGTGAATACTAAATTGCCCTTCTGGGATAGTAATGTACATGTCTACTGTGTTTGTATCCTAATCCAGCAAAATACTCAAATTTTTCACTCTGTAGCCAAGCTGTTTTGAGACCCTTTTAATCGTCTTTGTAGTTGTTATCATTTTTCTAGTATTTTTAAGCTTCTCTTCATGACAAAATGTTGCAACAACAGTACAAGAGTACAAATCATCCATTTGCTTTTTTAACCATTTCAAGTAAAGGAGCAAAGAAATGCATGATCTGATCTATTTTTTCTCTGTTCTCCTGTGTTGCAGATAATTTTGTTGCCCAGACTGACATCACCCTGCCTGATGATATTGGAGTCTTGGATGCTGACAGTGATGGAGACGACTTTGCTGATGAGGAGGGTGATGAAGAAGAGGAAGAAATGGAGTCAGATGAGAGTGAAGAAGAGAGTGAGATGGTTGTCCTTGATCCTGACCATGTAAGTACACAGGATTTTGGGAAATAGAGGAGGAGAGATGTGTACACACACTACCTTCTGCTCCACTGTCTGTAGTCTGAGTAAACCAATCTACCAAAAGGCTCAACAAGGTTGTTTTCAGTGGCAAGCTTGGACATACAAGCAAAGAACAAGGTTAAGGAGAGGTTAACATTGTTTCATACAACTGTACTTTGCAAAGCTTCAATCCAGTGCTACAATTTCAATGTTTATATTCCAGATGTGGATCATGTGCCATTATCACTGAATACATCTCATCCCTGTCAAAATTTTGAATCACAAAAAGAGTTACTTGAGTAAAATGCTAATAAGTCTCACTGTACGCTAAAATTTGACATCTTTTTTTTTGTGACAGCCTTTGATGAAAAGATTCCAGATTGCTCTGAAAGCTCAGCTGAGCAAGCAGAATGAGAAAGTGACCCTTGAACTTCGTGAACTGGTGAGTAAGCCTTCAATATTCAGTACAAGTGCTCTGCTTTAGATCAGCATTGACAGCTTAACATGTTACACACAGTTTACATTCAGTAAAATGTAAAGCAATATTAATATTTCAAAGCTGTTTTAGACCATTTCATCATTGCCTGTGATGCCTCATATATATTTATACTGAATCACAGTAAAATCAACAACAATGACACCAGGAGTGTTTTTCATTATTAAATATTACATGTAGGTAAGCATACCCTCAGTTTGAGATACACATTGTCAGTCAAACGTGAACCATGTTAACAAGACACACTTTGGTACTGTTCTGTATGTATTTATAATTTTTGTTGTCCTGTTGAATTATAGCTTGAAGGTTTGAAGAACAGGAAGAAAGAGCGAGAGGACTTGGGTGTGAACCTGTATGGCTTGCAGCAAGAGCTGGCCAGACAGCAGATGCTGCTGGAGAAACTCCACGACGAGTTTGGTCAGACCAAGCAAGTCAGACATCAGTGTGAGGAAGAACTTGAGGAAGTGCGGCATTTCTACAAGTACACACAGTCAAATATTACATCACAGAGGAAGACAGGTAAGGAGGATCATTAAACCTGTCACCCATTTTCCAGTACACAGGTCTGTAATCTCCATTGAAAATGATAAGGGTTGGGCCAAACCCTGGATTTTCAAGGCTTGACTTTTTCTTTTCTGAACTTTGGTACAACTTTGTTGGCAATGACAAGTTGGTCGTGTACACAGGATAATGGATGTTAAAAACTTTTCTGTGTAGTAGAGCATATGGAACACTGACTCTGTAAAGTGCCAATGAACACTACTGCACTTTGGAGTTTGGCGCCGTGAAAATCTATTTGATTGATTCTCTGATTGATTGATGTGACAAGATTGGTAGCGGCAGCATCTTGCAGTGGTGTTACAGAATGTAGTCAGATAAAGTCGATACTTTCAAACTTTGGATCAAGAGTAATCCTGCTGTGACAGAGCATTGTTCAATCGTTTACAGTTTGTGGGTCAGACCTTAGTAATGAGAAATAGATGCAGATAGTGAACAATTTTTAGGGATCTGCTTTCTCAGATTAAAAAAGCTTCAATGGTACTGATCAAGCATAACTAATTTTCCTGTCCTTTTGCTTTTCTACCTCAGCCTCTGAATTGCAAACAGAAGTCGAGAATCTGGCTACCAGGATATTTTACATGATGAATGCCAAGGAAGATGTCAGGTCAGACATTGCCGTGATGAGAAGGGCTGCTGAGAAAGCCGACTCGGAGGTCACCAAAGCAGAAACTGAAAAACAGAAACAAGATCTGTACGTGGACAGACTGACTGAGGTAGTTGACAAGCTGAGAGAGGAGATAGCACTGTATGAAGCCCAGCTACAGGCACAGTCAGAGGAAACCAAAGCAGCCAAAGAGTCACTCAGTGAAGCCAAGACAGAAATTGAAGTAAGTGTCCTTTGTCTTGGTTAGGGAAATAATTGAAAATCAACATTATTACGTGTTTGTTTACTTATTCATTTATTTATTTACCGTACCAAGAAAGAAGACGTTTGTGTGTGCAGTGTAGTTTGGACAAGTAGCCTGCAACAAATGTGATCTTTCAAGTATTTATCTTTCAGAATGAGTTTTTGAATGTCAGTGTTCCTATAAAGGTCATAGGTCAGTCATGCAGCAACGTAACATAGAGGCACTGTTTTCTTTCAGTCCATCAATCTTGAAAAGAAACACCTGTTGCAGCAATGGCACAGCAGTCTGATCGGTATGAGAAGGAGAGATGAGGCACATGCTGCAATGCAAGAAGCACTCAGGTACATGAGCACCGATATCAGTGGTTCTCAAGCACATCCTATTTCAAAATGTGAATAGTCTGAACTATTAGTTACATCACATGATCTTTCACATGTATTATGATGTTGAGGTTTAGACTCAGAATTATGCAGATCCTGGCAGTGATGGCCCAGAGACAAATGATGTGACAATAAAATACCATGTGAAAATACATGCAGTTACAGTGACATAGAAACAAAAATTACCTCTGCAGCCTAAGTTTGATAACATTTCTAACATTTTCTTACAAATGGAGGTAACAAGCTGTGTTTTTTCTGTCATGTTGACATTTAACTATTTGAGAAACAATCAGTTCATCAAGGCTGTAATAATGTTCTGGCCAGATCTTAATTGAAACTTTTGATATCATGCAGAAACAATTTCAAAGCGCAACTGTTTGATTTGACTTGTTTGATTTTGTTTCTTGTCCAACTCAATGTCTCACAGCCTTCAGAAACAGAACATTATGTCGTACGACACCGAGATCGAAGGATACAAGAAATCCATCCAGAAAGAACAGGAGAACAACGAAACGCTGACCATCATCCTGAATAAGAACGATGCCGACATTGCTACCACCAAGAAACTCATCCAGCAGTGTCAGGACAAACAGGAGAAACTGAAACAAGAATACAGCACGTTTACCAGGATGTTACATGAAACAGAACAGTCTCTGAACAGGGCAACAACGGTGAGTCTTTTGTTACACCATTAGCAGTTTCCTGTTAGATGTTTGATAATGGCCTGTGTGAACAGCTTTTATAAGTAATATATTGTATCAGAGGTCAACTTGAAGCTATATGCAGATACATGGTCACTCCACAAAATTTTGTGGAGTGACCATGGCAGACAGATATACAAATAAAAATTTCATAAAGCTAGAGCAACTATTGTCTTGCGTTTTACTGTAAATATAAATTCAGGGATTGCAGGTAGTTCATTGATAAATTGTTGTAACAATATAATGATTTAGTGGTAGGAATATTTTGGTATTTTTTAGGCAAATTTCAAGATTTCCGATGTCCTCACTGCTCAAAACTGGACTGACTGTTTGATTTCTGGCAGTAAAACAACAGAATTTATTTTAACATCATCAGGCCATCTCAGTAGTAGCTTTATGCTCTGGAAAGTTTGCAAACACATAGTCACAATCACTGACATGCATGTATTTTCCATCATTATAGGATCGCAGTCTCCGGATGAACGAGCTCAACGCTCTGAGGAAGCAGATCGAGCGGGAATATCAGGAGAAAGTGCGCCTTGAAGATGCCATCATGGAGAAGATGCGGGAAGAACTTACCATGGACAAGGCCGCCATCTACACCAAGAAAATGACAGACAAACTTCGGGCAAGGACACGTGAACAGGTAAGCCTATCCTGTCATCTTATCAGAAACTGGAGGTGATTTGTTCGCATCCACTAATCTTTTATGCGTAATAAAGAGAATGCCATCAAAATCTGTCTTCCATCCTACAAAACACAGAGCTCTATGTGAGACTATCACCCTTTAACAAAACAGATAAACACCTCTTTGTACATACATGATTTGTAAATTACAGAAGGTTAACATTATATCAGCTCATGATGGCTTTGGTTTGTTTCATTTAGCAGTTGCTTATTTTTAATTTCTGTTTTTTGAAATAAATCAAATTTGTATTATGCTTCTCCATTTACAGTAGACAATCATCCTAATTATTTTATTTTAAGATTATCCAACCAGCCCCTGCTGTTAACTTATATCATAATGTTAAAACTTAATACTTCTTATTCAGATCAAAGAAGCTTATTAAGATCAAAGAAACAGAAATTTACTCTCATCTTTAAAATGCATGGAGCATATTTATGCATAAACATGTTGTAGAGTTTCCCCTTCATAAAATGCTCCGTTATTTTGATAGGAAGCTTCCATGGCACAAGTGGAAAATGAGATTGCCCGGGACACGCTGGAACTGTCGCACACCGTCACCAGGTGTGAAAGACTCAAGAAGGTCCTGACTGAATATGATGAGGAGATCCGCAGCAAGAACGAGATCATCTCAAAGAGTGAAAGTGAAATTGTCAAGAGGAATGCAGTGATTGAAAGGAAACAAGGTCAAATCGACCAGTACAATAAGAAGATTGAAGCCATTGCCAGTGCACAAGGGGTAAGTTTGTAATTTCATTACAAAATACATCAAAATACCCAGTATGATGATTTTGAAGAAACAAAAGATCATTGCAAAATTTTAAGAATAAAAACGACATATTAGCATTTCCTTTACATATTTGGGTTAAACATGATGGACTTTCTAAATTTGTAATTATGGGTCCAGAAATTATTTGTCGTTCAATTTGAAATTATGTTTATGATTATCCATAAATCCATATTTCTCATTAAAGACTATGAAGTATGATTCTTCCAAACGATTGTTCATGCAGTGATATGCCAAGAGCCTGTGACTGTCTTTATATATATATGATTCAAAGTGACTCTCCACAACTACACATATTTCTTGATGTACATCTGTGTATATATCAGCAACACTCATTTCTGTCATTTATCGTTGATCACCAGGGTGAAGAGCTGGGTCCCTTGGAACAGGAGATCAATGCACTGACCAAATCCATTGACCAGAGATCACAGGAGATTGCCGATTTACAACAGTTCTGGCTGAGACAGCAGAATGAACTGGTCAAACTGACCAAGGAGAAGGACAGCCAAGAAACGGAAGTTGGAACCATGAAGAAAGCACTCACCATCCTACACCAGAAGAAATATAGAATTGAAAGTAAGTCGAGTAGCCTTTTCATCACCAAAGTTTGGTACAGCCGCAATTTTCTCCACAGCAAAGTCTGACCTCATTGAATGGAAATAGGACAAGGTGCGATCACAACTTCAGGTGGCTTGCTTTGGGGAGCATTTATTTATCAGTGACACTTAATAGTGTTTGGCCTTCAAAATCATCATGAAAAGTTTTTCATCAGGATACCTTACTGTATAAAGGTGAATATCATGAAAAGCAATACATTCTGAAATATCACTGTTACCTGCCCACTCTTTTTAAAACTCAATCTCATCAGGAAAAATCAGGATCTAGTTCCCAGTATTGTGCCATTAATGATGATGTGCTGACACAGTGTTTTTGATTTGGTTTAAACTTTTAGAGAAAACTGAAGAATTGAGTTCCGTGAGATTCCAAACTTATGCTGAACATTGTAAAGCCAGAATTTATTTATCACTTGAAGAATGGCTAATTTTTCTGACCAAATGTTGTTTCAGTAGTTTTCTTTCCAAGCACTGCATATACGTTAATTCACTATGTGATCTGTATCCTATTCTAGATGAAATCAACACACATAACAAGGAGGAAGATGACATCCAAAGAAATATACGTAACATGCAGAATGACATGATCAAACTAAACACCCTGCTGACCAAAGAAGGAAAACTTAAAGAAGATTTGGAGCAAGGCAATGTTCTGGTTGAGAGTGACTTTGTTCAGAGTCTCAAGGTGAGCAGAATAAACATATTAGATTTTAACACCATTTGAAAAATAGTTTTTGAGGACTATATGATAAGGTCATCTTTGATATCAATAAAATATGTCAAGTATTTATCCTGAAGTAATTTTCTGTATTAAAGGAAATATTTGTTGTGTTTGCAGTGTAATAGCTCCATCCAAACATTGCCTTTATTCTCCTTGAGAAATATGGTTTCATAAAGAAAAGTGTATAATTCCTATCAGTTAAAATACCTTGAGAGACAGAAATCTTTTGCAATTTGTCTGGTGTGTGAATCGGTCTCTCTCATGGACACACTCACATATAGACAAAAGTTATATTCTAAATTCAGCTATGAAATAATCCCCAATTCCCTTGTATCCACCAACATAGGAAGCAGAACGTGAGTCCATCCAAATGCAGAGCAGTGTACAGGAAATGACAGAGGAAAAAGAGAGACTTCTCAACAGCCTTGTGGAAGCCGAGTAAGTCATTGTATTTGTTTCTCTTCTTTTCCATCAATAGCAATGTAGCAGTGTTCAGTTTTATAACTGTAAATTGCTTATTACATCTACCATCCAAGCTGCTAGCCAAACCTTTGCTGCTAAACCTGCTGCCATACCATTGCAAAGGGATATTGGTTGAAATGGTTACAAATCCCCATACTTTCCTCTGATTGACCCATGCTGTCATACTCATCCCTTCCCTACAGGCGTCAAATAATGCTTTGGGAAAAGAAAACCCAGCTGGCCCGGGAGGCCAAGGCTGCAGTGGACTCTGAAGTCGGCCAGGGCGAGATCCGCGCCATGAGGGCCGAAATCCACCGTATGCAAGTACGCTACACACAGCTGATGAAACAACAGGAGAAGATGATTCAGGATATGGAGAAGGCAGTCTCCAGACGTGACACCATCGTTACAAGAGGCGATGCCCAAGCCAAGATGGATAAGAAGGTGGAAACCAAGGGCACCTTCAAGAAGAAGTTGGCAGAGATGAAAAAGAAAATCAAACAAGTACAACAGGTACTGATAAATACCCTGCTTTTTGATCTGTTGTATAAGTGTGTGGAATACAGCAATGTAACAATTATATATATTTACATTTTCAAAAAGAAAACTAAGATAAACATCAAGTCCCGTGTGTCTTATCACAAAAAATTTCTCCGTCTCTTTAACCCTTTCTCATGTGCCAGTATTCAAGGGATTTTGAGTTCATTAACTCATAAACTTTCCAATTTGATAGCAAGCATGGTCAATCAAAAGGATCTATTTCTGGTGAAATTATGAGAGATTTGTCCATTTCAGATGAGATTGCTATCAATTTTGTTCCATGTTCAAGTGCAAAAAATATGTCACTGGCATAAATTCTGTATCTACCCAAGTAAACAAATATAGTGGTATACCTTCTTCAGATTAGTTACATTGAACATTAAACTGAGGGCAATGGTTATATCATGAAACCTGGAGACATTTTATTCCGTATTAGACCCATTGGGTAATTATTCAAAATGTGACCTTTACTTGTTTGTGCAGGATGCCAATGCATGCGATGGTGACATTTCCGAGTTGAGAGGTCACCAACAACAGCTGAGCCAACAGCTGGAAGAGAAACAGACCACCTACCAACAGTTGCAGAGTCAAGCTGACACCTATGATGGTGACATTGAACAACTCATGGAGATCAAACAAAGGGTAGGTTTATTAAATCGATTCAAAGAGATTATTTTCTGTCCTCTGTGTGCCAGCTTATCTTGTGTATGAACTGAGTAATTGGTTTATCTAGCGATTTATCAATATGCTATTCATCAGGCCTGAAAACAATTGACAGGCGTTACACTTTCAAAGGTCAAAGGTCGATATACCACTTTTATTTTCCATATCCTGAATGCAATATTTCATATCTGTTTGTATATTCATATTTGTAATGTTCATAGGATTTCTTATAACAGAGAGAAATTTGTTATAGTGATAGTGAAAATGGGGTACATAGAAAAATATGGGAGTATTAAAATATCTCTTCACTGATGACAATGATACACATTTTGAGTATTATCAGCTCCATGCAACAATTAGTAGTCCGTGGGCTGGAGGGGCCCACCGTGCACCCCCCCCATAAACCTACTACATGGGTATTTTTTTGTACTTTGGGATCTGCTGAACTAGAAAAAAGATGTTAACATTGGATATTTTGGGATGCACTACCTGTCTGCACTGGTTTTTGATTTGTATGTACCGCAAAAAATGGCGAAAAATGGGTAGGGGTAGGGGGTACTATATCCTCCCCTAAATTGAGTAAACCAGCATGAAATAGCACAAACCTTACATTTTTGGAAAGCTCAGATACTGCTCTTTCTGAGGAATACCAACTTTAGCAAAATTGATTTGTGTACATAGAATAGGACGACTTTAAAATGAATCTTTTGGACAATTTTGAAATTTTTTACCCAAAATACCATGTAACAATTGTGATTTACTTTTTATTAAGCAAAATTTTAACAACTTTTTGTGTTTGAATTATTTATTCCAACATATTAAACAAGAAAAAAAGTGTTAACATCAGATATTTAACTCTACACTACTTCTCTGGAGTCAATTTTGAATTGCGTGTATCTGTATGGGATGTGCAAAAGCTAGGGGTAGGGGTACAACATTCTTTCCTTGATGAAGTAAACTGGCTTGAAATGCCATACACCTTATAGTTTTAGAAAGCTGAGATACTGGTCTTTCAAAAATGCATAAGGTTTTAGTAAAAAAATATGACGTCATAGAATTGGATAACTTTAAATCGATTTTTTCCGGCAATTCAGTATTTTTAACCGGAAGAAAATACGATAACTATTGTTTCCTCCAAATGAAGCAAATCAAACAGATTTATGGATGTTATTTCCTGATTGCAATGTGCTGAAGAAGAAAATAAATGTCAAAATTGGGTATTTACAATGCATTATTGTCTCTACTCACTAAAATTGCAAGTTTTGCTACATTGGTATATCCTGAAGAGGCATTTTATTGTATGCAGTGAACTAATGCACAGCCTTAAAAAGAAGACTTTAAAACGCGCACACATAATCATATTGCCATTTTCTCCTTAAAGTAAATAGATTGTTGATGACTGTCTATTTTTATAATTTACTTTTTAGCTACTATAAACTATAGTCTATAGAAGCTATTGGGATGGGTATCCGTCCGGCGTCCGTCGTCAGTCTGTATGTATGTATGTATGTATGTATGTATGTCCGTTTGTGAGGCGTCCGTCCACTCAAATATCTTGAGAGCCACAGTACTTGCTGATTTGATATTTATTGTGTAGATGAAAAATATGATTTTGAGAAACTATTTTTTTTAATTTTTTGATATTGTTGAAAATAGGCAAATTAATGCCAAAAATTGTGTTTTTGGTAAAAAATCTTCTTCTTCATAACCGCTGGTCAGACAGCTTTGTTATTTGGTATACAGGTCCCTAGGGATAACCCAACTTAGATATGTTCAAATTGTGATGAAATATGCAAATGTGTATTTTTAAGGAATTTTTTTGTCATTTTTGGTCAAAATTTGACTTACATTGTATGTAATTCTTGTACTGTATAAACCCTATTAATTCACCCAGAAAAAAATTATTAATATGATTTTAAATAATTGAATTAATTAGGAAATCATCAAAGCCAAAATAATTTTAGTGTGGAATTATCAGAACGTTCAACTTTTTTTGACAGTTCATAGTGAAGTGCTTACCATCTTGGAGGATTAAAACATGTAAAGGCAACTTTCCTGAATCCCAACTTTGATATATTCTGAACCATCATTTATGTTATCTAAAAGAAATTGCTCATAATAGTTTGTCATGATAGGGTGGTCAAATAAATAGAGATAGAGAAAGTTCTAATTTCCATTTATGGTTGACTTGGTAAGGATAAAATAAGATTACTTTTTGAGGAGAAAAATAGAGTGGTCAATTAAAAGAGTGGTCAAAGTGATAGGGTTTTTATGGTAAAGCCGGGCTGTAAGATTCCTCATGTGCTATTTATAGCAATTATGCAATCTGTGTAAACAGTGCAATGAAAGTGTAACATGATTCCTTATCATGCTTTTGATGACCTTGAACTTCTTAAGTTACAAACATTTGTCTCTTCAGTGTGCTTTCTCTGAGTACGTACAGTCTCAACTTATTCAACATAACTTACTTACAATGTTAATTTGAAAGTTAAAATGTGCTTGGTTAATAGGATGAAAATACAGATCAACCAGCTGAAGATTCTTTATAACCTGACAGAATTGCTGTTTATTATGAAGTAAATCTTGATTTAAGCAAGTCTTGTTTACTTTAATTAGAATGTAATTAACTCTCGTTTATTTGCTATTATAGACTAATATAGTCTGATGAAATATGCAAATCTGTATTTTTACAGAATTTTTTTCCATTTTTGGTCAGGCCATCCTGAAATGAGCTATTAAAGATATCCACCTTCTTCATCAATACATGTGTCAGTCACAAAAGGTTATTCTCTACATAACACAGCAGAGCTCTGTCAACTGTTGAATCGCTTGTTTTTTCAAAACCGCTGGTCAGACAGCTTTAATGTTTGGTTTACATGTCCCTAGGATGACCTTAGTGAGATAATTTCATACAGTCAGGAAATACTCAATTTTGTATCCATGTCTATAGTAGCTTCAGGGACTTTGGCCCTATGTTTAAATATTTTTCATAAAATAATTTTGATAAGACGTATTTGGAAAATTGTCTATGCCTCCTTGTCTTACTTATACAGCAAGCATTACTAACAATCTATTAGGCCGTGGGCTAGAGGGGGCGTCTACGTGCACCTTCCCCCCCCACCGTCACAGGATAACAAACCTGTATTTTTCAGAAGCCTTGGGATCCCTAGAATAAGAAATATGATTTTAACAGACAACATATAGGGACTGAATAGCTGTCACGGTCATGTTTTGAAGGGTACCGCAAAATCACGATTTTGTGACCCACGTAGATTTTCGTCGAACCTGTCTTCATGTACGTCATCTGCTGAGCTTACTGTTTAACATGACCTAGTTTATGGGGTATCATTAGAAAGGTGATTTATTCGTCTAAAAAATGGTATATAGTAATATGCAATATCTTCTATAGTTTTTATGAAATAGAGCCATAATTTACCCCTTACCCCAAAGTTTATGTCACAAATTACTGTCAAAACTAATCTAAATTCTACCAATTATTTACCTAGACATAATACAAAGGGCAATGCTGCGTATTAACTTTGTGTTATTTGCTACAAGTACATGTTAGAAACCTGAAATAAACTTTTGACAGAAAAAATTGGGATCCTTTAGCTGTAACAGTCATATTTTGAAGGGTCCCACACAGTATTACTGAATCACATTCGTTTTTGTTAAACCTGTCTTCTTGTAAGTCTTCTGCTGAGCTTATTTTGAACATAACGAGGCATATGTGGCATCATTAGAAAGTTAATTTACTTTTCTTTAAATTGATATATTGCAATATGCGATATCTTCTATAGTTTTCATGAAATGAGACCAAAACTTACCCCATACCCCAAAGTTTTATGTCGCAAGTTACAGTCAAAACTAATCTCAAATTCTACCAATTATTTTCCTAGACACTTTACAAAAGGGATGCTTTTTATAAAATATATTTGATTTTGTATGGGGACATGTCAAAAATATGAGTTAGATTTTAAACAGACAAAATATTGGGATTGAATGACTGTTACTAGCATGTTTTGAAGGGTACCGTCAAGTCAGAGTATTACCGACTCGCATATGTTTTTGTTAAATGTGTCGTCTTGTAAGTCATCTGCTGACGTTATTTTTCACCATAGCGTAGCTTATGGGCTGCCATTAGAAAGACAATTTATTTGGCTTTAAAATGACATATTGTAATATACAATATCTTCTATAGTTTTTATGAAATAGGACCAAACCTTACCCCATACCCCAAAGTTTTATGTCGTAAATTACTGTCAAAACTAGCATTTAATTTCGATAAATTCTATAAAAAAGACAAACTTTATATGAAACCTATTTTATTTATTACAGAGACATTTCCAACTATGAGAGATACCATTAACAGGATAATTATTGGGATTTAATAGCTGTTAGCATCATGGTTTGAAGGATAGCAGGATATGTTGCTGACGCCCGTGAAATGTTATTAAACAGGTTTCCATGAAATTTATCTTCCGACCTTTATTTTATCCGTAACCCAGATTGTAGGGTATCATTACAGAGATTTTATCACTCTTATTTTTAGCATATCATAAAGTGCATTATCATCTTAAGTTGTAATGAAATAGCAAAAAACTCATCACCCCAGCCCTTTGTTTGATTTGCAAACTACATCTGTTCTTACACTTTGCAGTTTGCGAATTTGGGATATGGGGTAAGTTTTGGTCCTATTTCATGTAAACTATTGAAGATATTGCATATTACAATATGTCGGTCGCTTTTAGGCAAAATTTTCTTTCCAATGATAGCCCATAAGATAGGTTAGAGTAAACAGTAAGCTCAGCAGATGACTTACAATAAAACAGGTTTAACAAAAACGTATGCAAGTTGGCAATACCGTGATTTTGTGGTACCCTTCAAAATATTACTGTTACAGCTACAGCATCACAATATTTTTTCTGTTAAAAGTTCGTTTCAAGATTGTAACATGCATCTGTAGCAAATACACTAAATCTAATACAAATCATTGCCCTTTGTATTATGTCCTGGTAAATAGTTGGCAGAATTTGAGATTAGTTTTGACTGTAATTTGGAACATAAACTTTGGGGTATGGGGTAAGTTGTGGTCCTATTTCATGAAAACTATAGAAGATATTGCATATTGCAATATAATATTTTAAAGAAGAGTAAATTAACTTTCTAATGATGCCCAACTTGCCACGTTATAATAAAAAGTAAGCTCAGTAGGCGACTTACAAGACGACAGGTCTAACGAAAATGTATGCGAGTTGGCAATACTGTGATTTTGCAGTACCATTCAAAATATGACTGTTACAGCTACAGCATCCGGATATTTTTGTGTTAAAAGTATATTTCAAGTTACTACATGTACCTGTATCAAATAAAATAAATTTGATACAAAACATTGCCTTTTGTATAATGTCTAGGTAAATAATTGGTAGAACTTAAGATCAGTTGTGACAGTAATTTATGACATAAAACTTTGGGGTATGGGGTAAGGTTTGGTCCTATTTCATGAAAACTATAGAAGATATTGTATATTACAATATGTCATTTTAAAGCCAAATAAATTGTCTTTCCAATGGCAGCCCATAAGCTACGCTATAGTAAAAAATAACGTCAGCAGATGACTTACAAGACGACACATTTAACAAAAACATATGCGAGTCGGTAATACTCTGACTTGACGGTACCCTTCAAAACATGCTAGTAACAGTCATTCAATCCCAATATTTTGTCTGTTTAAAGTCTAACTCATATTTTTGACATGTCCTTATACAAAATCAAATATATTTTATAAAAAGCATCCCTTTTGTAAAGTGTCTAGGAAAATAATTGGTAGAATTTGAGATTAGTTTTGACTGTAACTTGCGACATAAAACTTTGGGGTATGGGGTAAGTTTTGGTCTCATTTCATGAAAACTATAGAAGATATTGCATATTGCAATATATCATTTTAAAGAAAAGTAAATTAACTTTCTAATGATACCGCATCTGCCTCGTTATGTTCAAAATAAGCTCAGCAGAAGACTTACAAGAAGACAGGTTTAACAAAAACGAATGTGATTCAGTAATACTGTGATTTTGTGGGACCCTTCAAAATATGACTGTTACAGCTAAAGGATCCCAATATTTTTTCTGTCAAAAGTTTATTTCAGGTTTCTAACATGTACTTGTAGCAAATAACACAAAGTTAATACGCAGCATTGCCCTTTGTATTATGTCTAGGTAAATAATTGGTAGAATTTAGATTAGTTTTGACAGTAATTTGTGACATAAACTTTGGGGTAAGGGGTAAATTATGGCTCTATTTCATAAAAACTATAGAAGATATTGCATATTACTATATACCATTTTTTAGACGAATAAATCACCTTTCTAATGATACCCCATAAGCTAGGTCATATTAAACAGTAAGCTCAGCAGATGACGTACATGAAGACAGGTTCGACAAAAATCCACGTGGGTCACAAAATCGTGATTTTGCGGTACCCTTCAAAACATGACCGTGACAGCTATTCAGTCCCTATATGTTGTCTGTTAAAATCATATTTCTTATTCTAGGGATCCCAAGGCTTCTGAAAAATACAGGTTTGTTATCCTGTGACGGTGGGGGGGGAAGGTGCACGTAGACGCCCCCTCTAGCCCACGGCCTAATAGATTGTTAGTAATGCTTGCTGTATAAGTAAGACAAGGAGGCATAGACAATTTTCCAAATACGTCTTATCAAAATTATTTTATAAAAAATATTTAAAAAGTAAATTATAAAAATAGACAGTCATCAACAATCTATTTACTTTAAGGAGAAAATGGCAATATGATTATGTGTGCGCGTTTTAAAGTCTTCTTTTTAAGGCTGTGCATTAGTTCACTGCATAACAATAAAATGCCCCTTCACGATATACCAATGTAGCAAAACTTGCAATTTTAGTGAGTAGAGACAATAATGCATTGTAAATACCCAATTTTGACATTTATTTTCTTCTTCAGCACATTGCAATTAGTAAATAACATCCATAAATCTGTTTGATTTGCTTCATTTGGAGGAAACAATAGTTATCGTATTTTCTTCCGGTTAAAAATACTGAATTGCCAGAAAAAATCGATTTAAAGTTATCCAATTCTATGACGTCATATTTTTTTACTAAAACCTTATGCATTTTTGAAAGACCAGTATCTCAGCTTTCTAAAACTATAAGGTATATGGCATTTCAAGCCAGTTTACTTCATCAAGGAAAGAATGTTGTACCCCTACCCCTAGCTTTTGCACATCCCATACAGATACACGCAATTCAAAATTGACTCCAGAGAAGTAGTGTAGAGTTAAATATCTGATGTTAACACTTTTTTTCTTGTTTAATATGTTGGAATAAATAATTCAAACACAAAAAGTTGTTAAAATTTTGCTTAATAAAAAGTAAATCACAATTGTTACATGGTATTTTGGGTAAAAAATTTCAAAATTGTCCAAAAGATTCATTTTAAAGTCGTCCTATTCTATGTACACAAATCAATTTTGCTAAAGTTGGTATTCCTCAGAAAGAGCAGTATCTGAGCTTTCCAAAAATGTAAGGTTTGTGCTATTTCATGCTGGTTTACTCAATTTAGGGGAGGATATAGTACCCCCTACCCCTACCCATTTTTCGCCATTTTTTGCGGTACATACAAATCAAAAACCAGTGCAGACAGGTAGTGCATCCCAAAATATCCAATGTTAACATCTTTTTTCTAGTTCAGCAGATCCCAAAGAACAAAAAAATACCCATGTAGTAGGTTTATGGGGGGTGTGCACGGTGGGCCCCTCCAGCCCACGGACTAAGGTTATTACCCAATATCGCCTGTTCCTGTGTCGTATCAGCATGAGTGTCATTTGTGCCGCGTCAGACACGAGACGAAGTCGAGTGTCTGACACAGCACAAATGACACGAATGCTGATACGACACAAGGAACAGGCGATATTGGGTAATAACCGATTTATCATATACCCATGCCCATAATTTTAGGGAATTTTATTAATAGAACGAAAACCCTTTAATTTTGAGGCTTTACTTTATTACGCCTTGCGCATAAATATCAGAATATTTATGTGAACAGGCTTCATTCATAAAGTTTACGACGAAGATGTCAATATCACGCGCGACATCGCTGCAAGTCGTCCATATCTCAATGAAACCCAAGAAGAAAGACATAGGGATACAAAAATCGCCATACAGAAGGAACATTTTAAGATGCAATATGCTATTACAACTGTAACCGATCAAAAACTGCTCAGCTTTAAATCTATCCTGATTTCGATCGTCGTACGGCACGGAGCTCGCGCGGAGAGGGGACGCCATTTTGTTAGTTTACCTTTAGAGTTGCCATGTCAACAGTCGTCGCGCGCCCGACATCGCTGTCACGCCACGCGCTCACTACCTCTTCGGTGGAGACCGTGCACAGTGCCGGCGCCGTGCGAACGGCAGAATGTTTGCTAGAACTTGACCAAAAAAATACCATGGGAAAACATTTCAAGACTCAACGTGATATTTCCGTATTTTGCAACCAGAAATACCCGTGTTCCTCGAAGCCCTTCAAGTTTTTACGTCGGCGACATCGCTTCGAAGGCGGGGAGCGGCAGCCATTTTGTTGTTTACGTTGTTTACCAACAAACTGCTAATGTAGTTCGGGAAAACCCTAAAACTGATGACGTTCATCGTGCATATCTCGACGTTTACCGTGAAATATCACGGCTGATATTTTACGTTGAACGTCACTAGGATGTAGCAATATGGGCATAGGTATATGATAAATACATTTTGTTAACAAAGGCATCACTTGTCAAATGTCTGTTTTTACCACTCTGTCCATATTATCTGTTCTTCATTTCACTCATTGTTAAAAATGCCAGTTTGCGGTTCTTGTCTTCCTCAGAACATGGTTGACTTGATAGCCAGACAACAGAAACTGAAACACTACCATGCCCTGAAGGACGGCAAGTACACCATGCTGTGCAAGACGGAGCAAGCCCTGGAGACGGAGACGCAGAAACAGATCGACCGGATGCAAACCATCACTACCATTGTAGACAGAGTCAACCAGGAATATCCACACATACAACCAGCACTGAGAAAGGTCTCCCTGTCCCTAGGGTCTCGTGGATTACCAACTGATGAAGACTAAGCCAGCCACCCCTCTTTTGTGGAATAGAACATTCCTATTCATTCAATAATGGACCAAGTGATAAGTATTGGGGGGGATGACAAGTAGTGTCCCTGCACACCGTCCAGTCTACTTAAGTATTTGATTCAGAGGACCTACTCAAGTCAGTTACTTGTACATAAAGCTAATAGTGATGATGGCGTAGTCTATGATATATATATACAAATTCATGCGACTGTACTAAAAACGATGATGTGAAGTGTCAAAACGATGTGAATAATTTATCCAAATTTAATACACTGTGTAACTTTCATAGCTTTTTGTGTATTTTATTTGCAATAAAACGTCAAAAAATACTTAACACCTGTGTTATTCTCAATCTTTATTCTGTTAATACTTTGGTAGTAAATAATCGCTGTTTGGGATGTATAATACCATATATGTATTAGTAGATGAATGTCACCTCCATGGAGCTACATACCTATAATTGGAAATGTCTGTCTTAAGGTGCCTTTGGAAATAAATAAAAAATACCCCCAGAATAATGTTGATTTGTAAGTATGGTCCCCTAGACCTTATCAGACAATATATCATTGCTTGGTAAACACACGTATTCATAACTTTGCTAGATTGCGTGTCACTGGAGACTTGGAATGGTCGGCCCTCTGCATCTGATGGGTTAACAAGATTCTTATCCATCTAAAACTGCCTTGCACAATCTTGGTACAGCCTTGCCAGCAATTGCAATATTTTGAGCTACATGATCTGATGAAATGATTCCATGACCAGTTTTGTGTTCTCATTGCTCAGTAGCACAGTTGAGATAATATTCAGATTCACATTGCATTTTCAGTTTTCATCCTGTGAACATAATTCATACTTCATGGCTCAGGATACGTACCATATGGCACCCTTTGTTTAAATTTTGTTACTCCATTGGAACAGCTTGTCTGTATCTATGTCAAAGTTACCAGAACAGACTTCTAGAGCGGAAACAAGCAACTGCCTGCCATTGAAAGGAGGCAAACATTTCACATTATTGCTCTCAAGTTCCACAGAGAATTTGTCTGAACACCATTTCTCCAATACCATCCAGAGTCAGATCTGGCTGGATAGATGGGTAATTTGGTGGTAAAGATAGCAACCCACATTCAAAAGTGGCTTAGATCAAATAAACAAGGCCTGACAGTTGAAAGTGAAACAACTGTCTGTAGACAAAAGGTACATAATAGTATTTCTTGATGATACAAAACACACTCCTGTAAACTACAAGTCCAGTTTCCTTCTGTACAACTTTAATTTAATCACTCTTTTAAAACTTTATTATACATGATCAAAAGTCATGATATTTTTTTGAAAAGTGCCAAAATTAAATGGAAAGTTTGTCCAGTATGCATATTGAGTTTGTATCCAATATTTGGAGATGCAAAGTCTCTAGTAAACCCACTGGACGATGTGGTAATTCTTCTTACCTGTAACATTGATAGAAAAGAAAAATTTCAATAATGGATGCTTTAGGTATCAATCTTAGACAATCAATCACTTCAACAAAATCCTTCAACACTGCCCTCAAGTACAGCTGTTGTATAATTTCCAGTTTGTCCTTCATTTTGTCTTAGATAAATCATTCTGATTTATGTTAATCATCATTGGCAGTTATTAAAAATTCATATCCGACCTCCAACTCTCCATTATAGACTTCCATTGATGTATGACTGATGTTAATCTGTGCTCAAGGCCACACACAATCAACTATATCGACCCCTAGCAGGCTTAATTTAGTGTAAATCTTTGCAAAAAAAACTGAAAAGGATGCATTGTTATTGAATATGAATGGATTCCAAACTTATGAATATTATGAGGGACATCTATGTAAAAGGAATAATGATATTTGACGTAACTAACCAACTTTTAGAAGAGTGAGGTCATTACAGAGTATATGTTCACCCTGCAGCAGGACTTGGTTTGGGTTTGTCACTTTCTTGTAATTGACGTGAAATCCACCGTCTCTGATGATCTGCTCTGCTTTACCTGAAATTAATTATCATCCATAAATACCTGATATGAGTGTTGGGGAGGGATGGGCAAATAATGTAATCTTGGACCAATGATTTTGTGTCTCTTTTGGCATGGATGTAATTTTGTGTAGTGGCGGATGTGGTGGCCCAATGGATGGTAACACAATGATGGAGACTCTCTTTGCCAGGATTGCTGGGGTCATGGTGATTTTTCAACCATCTCTTGTCCTTTAATAGCTGTTCTTGTTTCCTGATAGTTGCCAAATTACGTCTGACTCACTGCCATACGAGATTGCATTCAAATCTTGTGCTTTTTGCAGAAGCCAATGCTGCAATCCATAACAAGTGGTGTTTGTAAACCTCCTTCTGATTGGTCAGCTATTCTGGTCGATGTGTGTGATTTGAACGTGATCTCCTATGGCAGTGGGTCAGATGTAGTGAGGTGACTATCAGCAACAAGAACAGCAAAGAACATGCCATGGTGGAAACATTGCCATCTCTACATCTGATTGGGACCAAGGTTGCTGCACTGACAGATTCATTTTCATTTTTAAAGTAGCAGCACCAAAGTTAAAACAATCCACTCTTTATAATAATGTTTGACTTAACTTATAATCTCTAATCACAGATACCTTTTAATCGATCAAGATTTAAATAATTTGACAAGTATTGTGCTTGCACTTTGGGAAGTAAGAATATTCTTAGCAAGACTACGCACACATTAACTCCAGCAGTTAATGTAATAGCAGAAATTAACAAAGTCAAGTGCATTTTTGATAAAGATAAGACAAGATTTAGCACTCACCTCCCTGAGGCAGACAGTTGGCAAGCCTTCCTAACTGCAAGATGGTTATCCCAGGCTCCAATGTTACAACTGTTGAGGGCGCACTCTTAAAGAGGCCTTTCAACTCTGCCCCACTCAACTGCTGCAGTGTTTCCGGGCTGCCACTGTACAGGGCATTGGTGAAGCGTATTGCTTTGTTCAGACCCTCATCTGAAGAATCAAAATTAAAAGCAGTTAAAAAATGAATTACAACGAAATTTCCAGAGAATGAAATCAAAAGGAACAATGACTCAATGTCAAAATCACTTTGAAAAATTCACATTACCTCCATGTACTAGTAACGTTACTTGTTCTGCCAATTTTTTCTGGGCTGTTCTGTTCTCTGGTTTGTTCTGAAAATAATGAAAAATAATTTCTCTTTGGCGTTCATTTTTTCTCTAAGATGCCTTGAAGCACATCTTTCAACAGCATCTTCAGCATAATAAACAACAATTTGAAAATAATGGATGAAATAATTGCACACAACTTGAAATGCTCAAGGATATGAAAGACTCACTATTTACAAAGAGATGACACTTCAGCAAGAATGTGTAACAAAAAGCCAAGCAAACAGGGTTCACGTTCCTTGATTTTGCAGTTTTCCAAAAGTTTTTGTAAGACTATCTGTCATGCACCTACCCTATGTTTCCTCATGGTGTCTTCTATTTCATTCATTGGCAAAAAAGTAAAGAGTTTCAAATATCTTTCCATTTGGATGTCTGGTAGCCTAATGAAATACTGAAACAAGAAAATTACATTTGAATTCTAGAAAGATGAATGCAATGTCACCTGATTTTGTTCATATTGATGGCAGAATAGAATGATTCACACAGGAATAAAGACCCTTTGACAACTCAGTGTGGTACATAATATTTAATGAAACATGAAACATGAAATGTATAATTGAATCAGATTTTATGATTCCACTGATATAAATGTGATGCATCCAACTTCACTGGGTCTGTAGTTGGTCTCACTTAAATTTGTTAATCTCAGCATTTTCAGCATAGCATTGGTAAAATTGTTCTTACCTGAAACAATTCAAATGACGACGTTTTATCAGCATTCAACCATACGGCATTTCCCTCAGTTTTGCCCAGTTTGTCACCTGTTGTCGTGGTTACCAAGGGAACAGCAAGGCCTGCAGATGGAATGCAAAGTATGATAAAAAGTTCCAAGCGATCAGTAAGCAATCAAGCTACTGGTGTACAGCAATACCAGGCTTCAACAAGTATGTTGCAGATGTGACCTTCCTTCCTTTGACTTCAATATACTAACATTCACCAGCCTCTAAAATCACTGTTCAACATCTCGAGGTCACACATGTATATCAACCATGGCATGGAGTTCCGGGTCACAATACTTACACTACTGATCTAAGTATCAGAAAATTATTCAAGAAGTACCGTAGAAAGAGACTACAGAGTGCCTTGGGAAATGTAGGTGATGACCCCTAAGTGAAGATTGATCAATTTCCACCAACACCTCTTTAGTAGTGTAACGGAAGCACCAGCTAAACTTTCATGATTAATTTTTTTAATTACAATTGAAAATTATGTTTTATGGCAGAAATTAGTGACTGCCTACCTAGGGTATGTAAATTTTTTACCATTTAAGTGAAATTTGACAGTTACCTGCCAAATGAGTGTTTGAAATAATTGCTTCTGTGACAAGAAGTGAGGTATAAGAGTATTCAGTATACAAGACATGGTAATATTTTGCTCAGACAAATAATTTTGCAAAGTGACCGGCCCAGGTGTCTGGTATGTTAGTTTCTTTGCAAGAATTTCATTCACTGGCTATATGAAGAAAACAAATGACCATGTCTTACCATAAACCTGTTTCTCTGTAATTCTGCTGATCAATTCATGCCCGGCCATTATATTCCCAAGTTGATCTGTTCCTCCAATCTGAAATGTTTAAATATTTAGAACATAAAATTATCATGTAATCAAGAGATTATCAGCTAAAATGACTTTGACACTGAAGTAAGTCTGGGAATTATCGTTATACAGATTATTTATAAAACTATAAATAGACAAGCTCCAAAAAGAGATACGTTATTTACTTGTTTTGAAATGACTTGAATGTGTGATCTGATGGTCAAAGGTCACATGTCACATGATTTCTCTGTCAATGCAACAAGGGATTCCTACCTGTATTTGGCAGCCATATTTTTTATGTAAATGATAGAAGTCATAAGCTTGGAAAGCCTGGTACAGGAATTCTGTGAGATTCATCCCTTCTGGACTTTTCAATCTTGTCTTCACACTAAGCAAAGAAAAACATTGAAAACACAAAATGACAATGATAAATACACATTATATGCACTGCAAAATTTTTGCTACAAATGCATCGTGTTGATTTGGAAAACAAACTGTAATGACAAAATACAAGAGCATACACATATAGCCTCAACTTTTTGTAAATATTGGTTGATTATCACAGTATCATCTGTCATCATTTTGTAGGTTTTAAATCAACATTCTTGCACACTTTAATTTCAAGGAGGTTCAGATGGCACACAGAATACGGAAATCAAAATAGCTTTTGGGAGAAATCTTTAGAACAATTAAATCCACAAAAGGTTTGTTTCCATCCAGCAATGGTTCGGTCATTGTTGATGTTTTTGCAAGGCATTGTGGGATGAGTGTTCCTGCTCTGTTTGTTTATACCTGTGTCTGGACAACATGGTTCCCATTCGGAAATATCTGCCGACTGTTGACAAGAAGTCAATCAAATTTTTGTCCTTGTACCAGTCCATGTTGTTCAGTATCCTGAAGGAAGGAAGGAAATGTCATAAAGAATTTAAATAAAAAGAAGCTGAATTTCTTTGTACATGGTCCCTCCACAAGTATAGCAAGCAGTGCAATAGTGGATCATGTCACACATTCAAAGCAAAATTATCATAACACAAAGAGGGTGAAACACATCTGAAACACATCTTTTGCTTCAAATACCCATCAACTTTGCTTACAGACAGCACAGATAAAGAAAACAATGAAATGACTTCAGGTATGTACAGAAATAGTAGGCAAATGCCAAAATACAAACTCCAATACAATATATGATAAAATGAGCTTTATTGAACATATCATTATCTATCATGTATGATCAATATCATTTGAGTTATGATTGGTTTTGGGACTGTATTCCATGACAAATGAAAACATCAAAAGCTGTCACTTTCTACACGATTTGGAACAAGAATAATGTATAGAACAAAAGCAATCACAATACCATGAAAATTTACCATCAATACCTGACTGGTGGCAGGGGTTTATCTTTCTTCCATATGCACCTTTCATGGTTGCTGAAAATTCTTGTTAGACTGTCATGGATACATCTGATGTTACTTTCAGCTGCGCTCTTTGACAAGGGGTCTCTTTCTTTTGTTTTCCCACTGGGATCTCCTATGAGTGCTGTAGCGCCCCCTATCTGCATGGGATAGCAGATACAAACAAGAATTTGAAAATGATGCTATGCTGTGGCATGAATGGAAGAGATACAAAAAGTTGAAATGAGACACACAACAAGACTGGATGTGTTGCACCAAAATGTAACATTCAGATTGGTATCCGACTGATCATGCTAAAATAAAAATAAATATATACGTGAATAAATAAATAAATAAATAAATACAAGTAAAAAGAAAAAATATCAAGCCCTGAGCAATTTCATCTCCATTTTTGTTTAAAGAGTGAAATTCTTAAAAACTCTTCCCCTGTGAAATCAATAATCTATACAATGTAAGAGACAAACCAAACAAACAGAGAAAAAAGGACCAGGTATGACAAACAATCATATAGGTGTGTCATGGTTTACCACCTTTGGGAAGCAGCAAACCCAAGCCAAAATGGTATAGACAAGGAAAAAGGATGTGATTGCATGGTAATCTGATTAGAAAAGGCTTACCAGTGCAATGGAGTTGTGTCCAGCTCTCTGACAATGGATCAGGGATATCAGTGCTAGTAAATTGCCAATGTGGAGACTGTCAGCTGTCGGATCAAAGCCACAGTAAATATGCTGTGGACCTGAAATCAGCAACTTTGGAAGTTCATCGCTAGCAAGAAACAAAATGACATTTAATTTAGTGAGGTTCTTTCATACCCAATTGGATAAATTTCAGAAGACATTGTTAAAAATGTACTGACATAGACAGATCGCATGAAACTTTGCACACTTATTTTTCAAGAAAAAATAAAAATACCGCAATTATACGGTGTCGCTCACATTTGATCAGAATTGGTACATACCAGTATGGGTACCAAAGATCAACAATAAATGTTGTTTCTATTTGTTCAGTGCAGGAAAATTCTATGTTGATGTTATGACAATAATTTCTGCACAGTACAACCAGAAAAACAACAAGAATGACAGAAGTTTGACATACTGCTACAGAGAAATTGATGTTTTGATCAAAAAGGACAAAAATTGTCCTAAAAACACAAATATTGAAATTTCACCACATTTTTTGCAAACAGCTTCTCAAGCTTGTCAAAAGATGATCTGCAACATTTCGCGAAATCTATCAGCAATATAAATCACTGGGCCATAAGTAGTTACAGCACGCAATCTTATTTGCGCTAGTGATATGGATGTACATTGTATCTCAGACAGCGTCTAACTAAAAAAATTATAAATCTGAAAATTTACTTAGTAAAAAATATTAGCACAGCTTTTCTCATTTGGAAAAAATTTTTTTTAGAAATTTACAGTTGTAAAAAAAAATGTTCATAATTTCATTGAGGCCACCCCCTCCCAAGATCTAATGGTCTGTCCCTTAGTTTGAGCAGGTCTGTTAATATGTAACAGTTCATAAACAATGACAGGAAATGACTAGAGGTCAGTGGAGTATCCTGTTTCAGCCATTGGCATGAGACCACTCATGAACATTTGCAGAATTTCCCTTTTTCTTACCTCATTTGCACATTTTTGACACTGATGTGTTCATTTGAACAAATTCACATCTCAACCCCTACATCTACCTGTACACCAAATACTGAGACGGTAGCTTTGGCGGTATGGGAGCCTTTGTGTGTGACGGACATACATCCGCACATACCCACAAATATACAGACACAGACGCCACTCAGACTCATCATATAAGCTCTTTTTGGTATTTATATATAAAACCAAATATGAGCTAAAAATCACCTCAGCTTTGTTTTCTGGATCAAATTTTCCTACAAATTGGTATCAAATATGACAAAATTATGTTCACAGCCTTCAAAATTGTCTCACAACATATCCTGGGTTAGTATAGGTCATTTAAGGTCACAAACTGAGAAAAGTACCTAAAATATACAAATTTTGGGGTTTCCCAACACTTTGAGCTGAAAATTCATCTAATAACATCTTTCGGGACTTTATACCAAATTACAAAGCTATCAAACAAGGGACTTTATACCAAATTACAAAGCTATCAAACAAGTAATGTTGAGATAAAGTTTTCTTGACCAAAAATGACAATATTGTCTTAAAAATACAATTTTTTATATTTCAGGACAATTTCCACATATCTAACTATTGTCATCTCTGTACGTCTGTGTACGAAATATGAAGCTGTCTGTCCAGGGGTTTTAAAAAGGAAACACTGTCTAAGATTTTTTGACCAAAAATGACAAAATTGCACAAAAATAGTAATTTTCCCAATTTTGTCATAATTTCAACAAATTAGAAGAGTAACACCCTTGCAAAGAGACAACCAAAATTTGAGAGCGATTGGGCCGGCAGTTTCAGAGAAGAAGAATTTTTACTGAAAATGAGAAAAATCACCAAAAAATTCAGCAAAAATACAAAATTAAGGATATCTTCACAATATTCATAAAACTGTATAAGGTTAACCTAAGGTACTTGCACACAAATTTTCAAAGCAATCAAAAAAGCGGTTCTTGAGTTATTAATTCTTAACCATTTTCACATTTTGTAAGCTCATTTGCATAATTTTGGCAATGCAAACTTCATTTGAACAAAATCCCATCTATAGCCCAGGATGCATCCACACACCAAATACCAAGCTGAAACGTGCAGCGGTTTGCGTGTTTTTGATGTTGACGGACATACTGTACGTACGTACATACATACATACATACATACATACATACATACATACATACACACATACATGCAGACGCCATCGACTTCAGCCTATACGATAAACTCACATTGGTAAAACCAAATGTGAGCTAAAAAATCTGAGCAAAGCAATCATGACTTGTTCACTCTGATTTCTAACACTTGAGTTTCAATAACATTCTTGAAGACAGCAATGCTTTCACCACGGGTCCTACTAATTACTGCCCGTGACTGCCTGTAGCTGCCTGAGGACTGCCCGAGGAGCAAGTAGGCCAAATTTTACCAATTTTAACACTAAACCAATAGCTTGAAGTTATATCATGCCTGGCTAACCAAAAATATCATTGATTTGGTGTTTTTCTGTAGCGGTTGTGGAACCCTAAAGACGCCGAGCTTTCGACCAGAAAGACGTCCTCATCTTGATTGTGAGATCATACCAGTCAGTGCAAGGGGTGGTAGGCTGTCAAACTGTACGCGCTCGGCAAGGTTATTGTACCACCTCTCGGACTGAATGGTATGATCTCACTATCAAGCTGGCGACATCCTTCAAGACCAACGTCTTCTGTGTTCCAAAACCGCTGGAGAAAACATCAGGTTAACGCCAAATCAATGATATTTTTGGTTGGCTGGGCATGATATAAACTGAACTTATTGGCCTCGTGTTAAAATGGGCAGTGCTCAGGCAGTTCTCGGGCAGTCCTCAGGCAGCTACGGGCAGTAATTAGTAGGAAAATCCCATTCTTTTCATTTTTCAATGGTGATTGCGGACATTGCAGATGATTTAAGGTTAAACTTGATAAAAGATGTCTGATGAAATGGTAAAGAATAAAAGCAGCCACAAATCATGATCCCTCCAAAAGCATTGTTATTTTGGGGGGTTTTGGGGCGTTTTTTTGTGGAGCGATGGTGAATAGACAGATATATATGATGTCAACTACACACCTTCCATCAGGGAATATATCATTGAAGATGCCTCTTTCATGAAGAGTTAGAATGTTGCTACTGGCATAGGGTCTGATGCAGTTGATTTGGTGACAGTGGATTTTATTTGGTCTGGACATGTGAGAAATACAAATTCTAAACTTGGAATATCTGAAATAAAAAATAAAAATACAGAATGTTGTGTGTATACACAAGAAACATAGCAGAACAGCAGTTCTCCATCACCCTTTAAAGCAGCCTCAGAGAGATGGGTAAGTTGATGAAATATTGGCAACATTCAAGAAGTGGTGCTCACAACATATTGCTGAGTGCCGCTAAATATGGGGCTACTGTACTTTGTCTATGGCAGGTATAACATCACCTGTCCGTGGCTATACCACTTCTTGAATATTTCTAAAAGGTTTTATTATTTTGCTGTTTTTATAAAGTTTTGTCTGGTAACTACGTCCAACCACAGGTGAATAACTAAAATTATATTGTAAGAAATTGCAGTCTATTTCAGTGAGTGCATGACATTACTAAAAGTGGCCAATTCCCTAACTTGGCATGTAGCGATTCCAAATCACATTGGGATCATACGATAAAATCATGGTAGATTAACAGTGTTGCAATGGACAACCGTGTTAGTGAAGGTGATTTTTAGGTATTTACAAATTTTATGGTAGTAACAATCTTTAATATGGACAACAGGCCTACAATCATGATTTTAAAAATAACAGAAGGGAATAGTTATGAATGATGCCCAATCCATCTGTGGTTTGTCCGTGCAACTCAACAGTTGGTGGTAACAGGCTGTATATATGTATTGATTGAGACTACGCCTGTGCACCTGCCCTATATAACATTAAAATTTGCAGCTTACGTATGACGTAAAATTTAGGCCAAAATTAGGAACAGGCCACGCAATGGCCAAAGAAGAGGGGAGGCCTGAGTACGAGTGGATGTGAGCGCACGCATGTATCTAAGGGCCGAAGAGAACAATTATCATTTCGTTACATTCGAAAATAGTTTGAGTAGGAGCTCATGGCAAACAGTATGTCTGAGAGGTAAGCAAACGCAATAATGTAATGCTTTGATGCAACTCGCCTTGATGTTATTGCACACACGTTAATTCTCGTGGACGCTGCCATCTTGGAAATTTCAGTTGCATGATGGGATCGTGACACAAACAGTCGCAGACGTTCGCGGTTGTATGCGGGAACATAACACGTCAGCGAGCATAGATGTATGACGACGTCATACGTTTTGAGTCAGTGTGTTGTGTCCCTCTGTTATTCCTTATTAGTTTAAGATATTAGCAAGGAAACAGAAGAGTGTAAAAAGAGCGCTGTCCGTCTTTTTTTTCCGAGAATAGTGTACAGTACGGTTGTCATTTTCACTGTGACCCGGTGACCCACGGTGAGGTCATTGCTCCACTCTCCGTCACGGTCGCTACCAGTATCACAGGTAAGTTGTGAGTGTTACAACTTGTGTAGATTTCCCGAAAGCAACGGTGACTTCGTTGACAAATTTTACTACTATGGCTTCTTTCTATAAATTCTCCAAAATTGTCATCGGTCACATTGCATATGTTTCTGAGACGGAGGTCGAAAGGAAGCCCTACAGTACAAGTTACACACAGAGCTAGACTCTAGAGCCACATATCTGCACCCTTCACCTGGCGTGTGTGTGCCAACCTTCACCTCAGTTGACTTGAACTTAAAGTTTAGTTGAGACCAAGGTCTTCGTACAGACCTGTTTATTTCTGATGATACTGTTCAAAGCTTCCCGCCTATTAAAACCCATCTAACTCCTCGGGCGAAACTCGCCCTCCCCAGTCTCCAGTAGTCCAGGCCATGCCATGCAGTACCTGGGTGCAGTACCTATGGCAATGGGTGCAACTTGCAACTGAGTCAGGGCATGCTACCACTCACTAGTCCATCAACCTAGGAGTGCTCTTCAACTGTTGAAAAGAGTCTTGAAAATTACAATTTGAATGCAATAATGGGTTTCGATGCAAAAGTAACAGAGGGGACACTTCTACCTCACTGAAACACAATTTAACTGCCCTGTTTACCGTCATGTGGAGTGGAAATCTGTCATTTAAATTGCAAAATTCAACTAATCATTTAGTTTAGTTCAAGATAACATGCAGAAAAAGCAGTGTAAATTAGTACATGAAAATAAGATATTAATCTAACATTTAAATATATTGTTATTGCTCTTGTACTTTCCATATATTTTTACGAATTCTTAAGTCATGTACAGTGCACTGAGACACATATGTAGAATGCTTTGAATAATTTTTAATAATGTAATATAATAATGATAATGTGATATACTTCCATTATTCACATGAAATAATACAGTTGTGGACAGAGGTAGCTTGCACAAATTAAAGTTTCTATTTATTTCCATCTTGAGTTTTGTTTCTATCAAACCACTCATAGTGTATGCAATTCACATCTGATCATTTTATTTGTATACACTCACCCTAATAGTTTAGGCCTATTTTGCCTAAGAGGTTACACCAGCTGTGACCTCTTTCTGGCAGATTTAAACATTCAGAGATATTAAAACAACTTTCAAGACATGCTACTCAGGTAGACGACAATCAAGAAATGATTTGTTCTACTATCTAAAGTTCATAGCAGATCTTGCCCTGCTGTCATGTGTGATTTTTTTATTTAAAACAATAATGGACTTGGGTCAGACAATAGGACTGAAACGTTTGCAACTCCTAGCCTACATATTGTTAGGGTTATTGGATGCATGAAATAACTGTTCTGTGATATCAAGATTACATTTCTTTTTATTTTCTTCCAGGAATTGTTGAAAGATAATTGATTAAACAAGACCAGCTTTGTAATATCGGCAAGATGTCTGCAGACTCCACAAATATTACACCAGAGATTCTGCTGAACAGATTCAATAACATGAGGGAAAACATCGGTGAACGACTGCACATGAAAGAAATGGCTGACCGAGGAATTGCCCTGGCTCAGGAACACCCTCTGATAACTCTGTTTTTTGCTGTTGTGCTGGCAATGGCCAGCATTCCCATGATTGCTTTCATCTTCTTCATCGTAACAAGTCTCTGCCTCAGCTTTGCTGGCTTTGTATTTATTGAAGGTAAGCAAGTCTACGTTGAAATTGTATTTATTATAACAATATCGTTATTGACATCATTCTCAAACATGCATTACAACAAGCACTAAATGTACTTGAGAGAGAAAGGATACACATTTAATATAAATATTTGGTTTACATATAAGTAATATAAAAAATAATTATCATACTTGAAAATGTGATTATTCTAAGCTTGATATAAAGAATGTTAAGAGTGTTCAGTTATGGGAGACCCATTTGCTAGGCTGTGGTCCTAAACATTTCCTTAAGTGGACAAAGTCACAGTCTTTGCACTGTATTGTTAATAATTTTGTATCATTTAACAGTTTAAACACTTGAAATGTGCAGTCAAGTAAAAATACGAACATATAGACAGATAGAGAAAATGATGACAAAGGATATCTACAAGATGTACATAATTTATGTGAATGACATATATCACAAATTTTATTTCTCAGGAACATTGCTGACAATGGCTGGTGTTGTGATGTCAGGGATACTTGTCTTCATCAGCCTAGTTGCCCTTGGTCTCAGTGCTCTGTTAGGCGCAGCGTGGTTTCTCACCAGCCTTGCCCTTGAGATGGTCCAGTCAACCACCAAGAAGATCAACCAGCGGATGATGAACCACGAAAAGGAAAAAGTTGAAGACGTCGGTGGTGAGGATGTTTCAGAGAAGGAATGAAAGCCAAGAAATGACTGGAAAAAAGGGATGTATGGCAGCTATTGGCCATTGGTGTCCAACAGTTGATGGCTATTTACTAGGGACTTTTTCAAAAAATACCTGCAATCTTTTGTTAGCAACACTGAAGATGTTGTTGCCTTTGTCAATCAAAACTCTTTGGAACAGAACAATCTGTTGAGTTTAATTTTTCAAAATTGTTTTCAAAAATGAAAAATTCCAAGAGGTAATATTTCTGAGACCTCAAACTTCAACAGAACAATCCTCAGTACTCTGTTTCTAAAGAAATTTGAACAGATATTTCATACTAAAGTAATGGAATCATACTTTACTACACCGCTGCATATTTTAGGGGTTCAATATTTTATGTTGGTTTTTGTTTCATTTCTTTGCAAAAAAATGAAAAGCCACTCTTGATTTGTATCTACAATATTTAAAATTTTAAAAAATCCTTGAAGGATTTTGTCATACAGTCACTATGAAGTCAATGATATTTGCCTAGTAGTCATTTAAAAAGTATTCACTGATAAGTTTTGTCGACATTGAAGGTGGTTATGTAATGCAGGCTGCTCTCAAATACAGATTTCTGAAAATTTTAATTATTGAATTGTATTTTTAAGTTATAAGTTATTAAAGTTGTGCTTTTTCACTTGTGAGAATTTACCATGACAACACTAGGAATCCTTACACTATGAAATATTTTATACTTGAATACACTTTTATAGATACCCATGCTACTTCTAGCTACAGTATTGTACACCTAAACAGAACGCCTGAAGTGTCGTGAGTTCTGTAAGCAAATCTGACACGCCACTGACCCCAGTGAGCCCTCTTTGACACAAGAAATTTGATATCTGATATTACCCGGTAGATGTACTAGTTTAGGGCTGACTAATGGAAATTTCAGGAAATGCCTAAACTGACTCAAAGAATTCACAAATGTTGTAAAACCATCTATGTCTCAGAAAATCTTGCTTATTTGCTATGAGTTAAGATTGTAGAGGGCAAACTTTGCTATTAGTGTACGCTGGATATCAAGCACATTAAAGTATTCATCATGTAATTGTGATTATATCTCAAAGCGTCAAAGTTGGTACTTGCCTCGAAAGTGAAAGACTTGAACTTTTGCTCTAACTTCCCTCAATGAAGCTTGCAACAGTGCTCCTAACAAATCAAGAATAAAAATCAGAGGTCAGTATGCAAACTTTGGTCCTGATACTACTTCTAGTAGAGGTAGAAATTACTTGACATTTGCTGATATTTGAAATTCAAAATGGCTGCCATCCCTGTGTTAACTCTATGGGGAAAAATTGTCAGTCTTTGAAAAACTAAGATTGTAAAAATCTTTTCCTACTCCAAGACCTTTGGGCATATTCTATCATAAGTTGAACAATGCATTCCAGTGTAAACAATTATGTCACGTTTATTATGAACGTGACTATAGTTTACACTCTTGAGCCAATGTTGTTTAGCTTTGCCCTGCTATGAAATCTTCAACATCCTGAAACCCACTAGTTTCATATTTGGGATTGATATATGGTACAATGGGTATCTTTCACAAGTTGTCATGCTGTCGTTAGAACTCATTGGGAAAGGTTGGTTTGCTTCATTTACAAAAGTATTTTAGTACATATTTTATTTTTACAAGTACTATCCACATCAGCAAGCTGTATTTACACAGGCAGCTACATGAATTAATCAAAGGAAGATCCAAATACTTCTCTCAGCTTCAGCTGGTATTGAAGTGTTTCATTTTGACAATTTTTTGTAGATATTGGTTGGAAATTATCAGGTAAAACTTGCTCATATTTTAAGCAGCATCAGACGCATTTAGCTGTCATTTTGTACTGCAGAATTCAATGACAAATTATTCATTGAGCTCCTGCCAAGCATTGTAGACTTAGTATTTCATCAGGACTATCATGTTTTTCATAAATCAAAGCAGGTGAATAGAAATGGATGCCATGTACATTTGTTTGGAATAATGCAAATAAAGCAAAATATCTGAATTGCTTTATAAGAAGCTAGTTAGTAGTTGTAGTTCCATGGTGATGGTTGCAACAAAAGTTGAAAATCTCACCAAGATGTTCATTTTCTTTTGTTTAGACAGACAGTAATAGTACTTCTTAGTCGATAGCCATTGTTTTATTTGTGACAAGTGCCACTGACAGCATTTTATTTTATTTCTCAAGTCTTCATTTGTTGCAGTTTTACTTTTCTTTATGAAGTATTATTTTCTCATTCTGTGTATAATATTTTCAATCATTAAGTGTGGCTTATGGTTTACCTGGTTGAACTTTGATTCCACTACCAGATATCGACTATTTACAGGATGTATTATGAGAAATCATGTTGATTTGATGTTAAAGTTGAAAATAAAATGTATGAATTGCAGTTTCAGTTGTTTTCTTTGTTTGTTGACGAATGATAAATATGGCAAGCACAGAGGAAGTGGCGCTAGTCTCACAGCAGCTTTAGCATTTGATCCTTTGGATCACTCCTGCTATATAAGATGATGACAATAGATCTCATTATTTCCCTTAATTTTCACTTTCTCTACATTGGGGTATGGACACAATCATGCAGAACAGTAGGATCAGTTGGAAGTACCTGTCAAATATCAACTTGGGGTGTCAATGTCTGGTATACTACTTCCAGCAGTTTTATTGTATGATATAAACAGCCAGCTAGCTTACTGGGTAGAGTGCAACTGGAGGTTGAAAAAATTGCAGTCATTGGTAGAATTATGTGAGTCAAGGCAGGTGATTAGGCAGTGCACTCGACCTGTTTTATGAATTTCACAGTGTTTACTGCTGGGACTTTTCAGTACATGTACTCCAGACAAAGTTGTTCACATGGAGGTAGATACATCAATAAGTTAAATGAGGACATTTAGGCCTTTTGGCCTTCCTCCATTATGCCATTGTTAAAATTTTTGCAAGCACAAAGAAAACATGCCGGCTGACCATGGATATAAAAGTGCATTTGGTACATTCATGCTAAATACATGGGAAAACTCATTGCATGCAATCTAGTCTTGTCCTCTCTGTAAACTCCCAAAGGCAATACCAACATCATTTCAGTTGCAATCTTAGTACCCCTTATATATTTCACATCCTGAGCCTTGACCAGAAGTATTCATACACCAGTAAATGGAGATTGTGCAGAAGTGGTCAATCATGGGTGAGTAACAATGCAAAATGTCCCACTGAACTCTATCAAGGCGGTGGCTGACAAAGCCAGAAGCCAGTACCACCAGGCATAGCCAGTGTAGTCTTCAAATGTGCAGCACCTCGGAAAATTATATCTGATAGGTAGATTGTCATTATTTTCAAAAACATACAATATCCCTCATATAATCACAGGGGCTCATAAGTGGCTATATAAGTCAATATTACAGCGTTTTTCTTCCTTTTTCAATGTTAAAAATAAACTAGCTGAAGAGCACAACACTTGTGTAGCTGTCTTTTGTGTAGCTTGTATTGGCATGTATAGTGCGCCCTCAATAGGGAGTGTGATCATATGTAAATGTGACCTTTAGTTCCGTGACCTCTAGCCATGCCTACTTCCCTCTCCATATGGCCGGCCATGCGTACAGACGTCGCTGTGTTTACTGACGTCGGTGTGTTTACTGTACTAATTTACAGTAAGCACAGCGAGGACAGGAAGTAGGCATGGCTAGAGGTCACGGAACTAAAGGTCGTATTTACATATGATCACACTCCCTATTGAGGGCGCACTATACAAGCTACACAAAGGACAGCTACACAAGTGTTGTGCTCTTCAGCTAGTTTATTTTTAACATTGAAAAAGAAAGAAAAACGCTGTAATATTGACTTATATAGCCACTTATGAGCCCCTGTGATATAATCCTGAAACCACCCCGTAAGTTACAGGTATTAATATTCTTTATACTGGGTCTGCTGTTTGTAGAGGCTAACCATTACTGGTCTTGACTTCAAGACCTCAGTCACTTCGCTCTTGCATAATAATCATGGAAAAGTACGCCGCAAGCATTGAGTGTGACTTAGCATCGAGTCGCTCCACAACATGTCTGTCCCTACCGCCAGCAGCGCACTTTACTTTGATGTTTTAATGCATCAGCGAAGCAAACAAGGTCTGGAAAGCGAGACTAAACCATTACATCTTAGAATGGGATGGCCAAAAAAGAATGGAAAAAGTCCATAGAACAAGCGAGAGAGAAAGAGACAGACAGGCTGCAAAATTGACATTGCAGAGGATGCGAGGAGAATATAGGATAAATTAATGCAAATTAGTCATTATTATAGAAAAAAGGAATGTATTTAATCACACTTCGTAATGAATTTTACAGTGTATTTTTACACAGAATTTGAACACACTACCATAACACAATCAGGATACAACAGATTTTACACAAAAATTTTGGGTATTAAGAAGAAACCCAATGATTCATCTCTGATTAAATGTTCAATCATATTTACAATTTATCTTTGCAGCAATTTTGATTTCTCAATCATCCATTGATGTTTCCCAATCAACTGTTTTGTCTGGTGCAAAACTTTGCACGAGATATTTCAGTCATTTTACCGACCCATCCAGGGATAGCAACTTCCTTCACTGTCTTCTTTTCAAACCTCCTTAAATGCAAAAAAAAATTCGCACCAGCAAAACAGTATTTCTGTAAAAGAGACAACTCATGTAAGAATTGAGCACAGTTTCTGATTTTCAGCCTAAAGAAAAAGTTAATATTTCAGGTCAAAGAGATAGTACTGTACACACAACAGACATGTGAATGTTGAACCGATTGTAGGGATGACAAAACCATGCTACACTGAAAGATTCAGTAGTGTGAGGGCGCTGTCACCTCCATGGTTAGGGTCACTACATGTGTACCGCCTGTGCCCGACTGAATCTTTGTTGAAATTCTTGATTGCTGTAACAATGTGGTATGCATGACAGCCTTAAAGCACACTATTACAGTTTGTGATATTCCAATTCAAAATATTTCAACAAAGATGTGTGACATTTTCCAATTTTTTTACGTTACACTCACTCCTGACCAAAAGTTTTGGTACAGTCAGGCAAACATGTATGCTGAAGTAAGCTGTGAGGGCGATATCTGCACCTATAATTCACTGACGGGTACAAAGTTATAAAATTTGAACAAACATTGGGATGACTGGAGTGAAAATTCACCTCTAAAATATTCTGCAATTACTGGTATAAGCTGTTCTTTTGGAAAGGTCACCACGAAGAGAAACTGGAGGGTGACAATTGGTACAAATTATTGAGCTAAAACACACTAACTTTTGAAAGTTGCAGTTCATCGCAAACATGTTTCATTTAACATGTAAAATCTGAACAATTTGAGTCTCAAAGTGAGCAACAGATCATTGTAGTATCCAAACACTCTGCTCTGAGTAGCTTCAAACATTGGCACCTCACAAATTGCCGGATATTGTACCATTATAAGAAACGAATACATCTCTGAGTAATGATTGCATTCAGATGTCGGGTAGCACTGAAAGAACTCAATAAATTTTAAATCAATCTAGGTATACTACACGATAATAAATAATTATACTATGAAAATGACACTACAGAAACTTTAAAATATTTCAGTTATGGTCCCTGTTGAGTGGTTATGAAATTATTTGGCATATACAAATTCTTGAATAACTTGATTGAAATATCTTCGTCGTGTTTGTAATTTCTTACAGAAAATATAATTGATTAATCTTAAATAGAAAAAAACAACTTTTCTATATATCACCATACTATATTATGATAGTCTAAGTAGAATTCTAAGTAGAATTTTATTTCAGAGATTGCGATATTGCTAAGACTTTCTTAGGAGACTGGAGAGGCATTGTACATTAGACTTTGGAATGCCATTAACTGGGATGTTCAATGTATTTGTAGAATACTCATTCCATTTGTCACACATGCATTTTTTTTGTTGCATTCCATGAATCATGTCAAAACGCCAAGTGTTCAACTTGGAAACACAGTTTGCCTGTGTCCAATGTCTGATTTTCTTGAGGCTACTGATTTTAAGTTTATTACTAAGATTCAATTGTGAACGATAATTCTGCATGTTGTACACAATGTGAGGTATTTGCAAAGCTCATTCTTTGTATTTCAGCATACTTGAAGGCGAACAAAACGAATGTCTTCTTTTTTGGAAGTGTTAAATACAGCTTTTGTCAGCTTCACAGAGGGCACTTTCCCAAGACACCAATGGTTTTTCAGTTGAGCAGGTTCATTGTTCTTGACTCTCGCAATACCCTGTGGTCTCTTAAATGAAATATTTTTCACTTTTAGCATTTGGGACAAGACTCGTAAGGAAGGGACTGCACACAAATGATGGTCAACTAAAATTGCAAGTTTTGGGAGTTTAGCCTATCCAATCCAGTCTCCGGCAGTGTTTTAGCTTTTCTACGACTGATGCTATTTTGTTTTGCTTGCCAATCCCATGCGATATTGCACCAAATCATGCAAATGTCAAGCTGGCTTAAGTAGCAGCACTGATTTGAATCTCTACATGTTAAAAAATAAACAGAATGCAGAAAATAGAGATCTTACGACAAATCATTCTGAATCCACTTATGAAAATGTATGATTCATAATGTTGTTTTCTAGTTCATTTGGCAACTAAACTTCTTTAGAAAATTTATCTAAACAAACACTTTAAAGAATGAATCATGCATGATCACCCAAACTGTTGAACATACTGACGAACTTTATCAAAATTTACAAAATTTCAATAAAAAAATAATCTTTTTTTGGACAAGATCTGGAATAGAACATTTATGATTGAGATATAAAACAATGATGCTGCATAAAGCATAATATTAGCAGGAAACAAATCAGGAATAAACGTGATTTTTTGATGAACTTTTATCCTGCAGAGCATTACACAATCAAGGCAAAATTATTTTAGAGACATGATTTGGCATTTCACCCAAGTTATGAAGGAAGATCACGAGATTTCTGTCTGTTCTGGAAAAAATAGATTTGCAAAAATGTGAAATTACTGGCTCATTTTTCAACAGAATATTAATTTGCACTTGATAAAATATTAGGAAAGTATATTTTTAGAAAACTCTTCATGAGTTGGTGATTTGACCGAGGCAAAATGCTCTGATAGAAGCAATGGTGTGCGGGACATTTTAAACAATTGCATTGAGGAATGTGTATAACTGGGACTTCTTAAATAAACCTGGGTCCCTATTATGACAAATATTCCAAGTTCACTCTATTTTCGCATCCAAACTGTGATCGCCTTTGCCTCTGCGTCACGTTCTTATGCTGATGGCCTTTGCTGTGACTTCGGAGCCTCCCAGAGTACACGTTCTGCACTGGCTGGAGCACGGAGCCCTTGCACGGTGAGAGTTTGCCGCCTGCGTTAATCCTGTACGACCTCCGCGAGCCGGGGCTTGGCCCCTGCCGGCTGCGTTTGGTTCCGGGGCTGAAACACGCCGCCAGAGATGACAAATCACTGTTGCTTGTATCCTCGGAGTTGCTGTCACAACTGAGCACATCCACAGCAAGTATTGCACTGAAGGTGTTTAGAGAGAGCTCTGAAGATATGTCTATTGGTTCATCAAGACCATCGTGCGTGTCCATGGACCATTCTGTAAAAATTGACAGACAAATGCCGAAAACATCAGTAATTTCTCTTTTGAATGTACAGTAATTGCATTACTATTACACTATCAAGATCACCTGTAAAAGGAACTCACTGATATTTTAATATTCTCAATTTGATACTTTTTTCCCGGAGGCTCCATTCACATTATATGGCGTGATAATTAAAATTCCTTGAAAAGCACCTTCATCTAACACCTTTAAGAGCGCATTAAAAAAAAACAAAGGCATGTAAAGAAAATCCCAGACACGGTTTTGAAGGATATTGTCAAGGCTTGTCAATGAAGAAATTCTAACCGGAAATCTTGCAGCGTGTTTGCATAAGGCGGGAAAAACCGGTTTTTTGAAGCTTCAGCAAAACGCTTGTCACGTGACTCCTATGCAAATAATGACCGTGTACTGTGCTTGGTCGGATAGCTCTATATCAGGGCTTTCAGAAAATGTATACTTTATTGGGGTTTGGGACGTGTTCAATTGAGAAAAAAATAAAAATCTTAAAGTGTCTAAAAGGTATGTAGCTACCTTAAACTTAATTTTGTAAAAATAGTGTTTCCCATGTAAAACATGTAATTTGATCATTTTTAAATCCTGAAGTTATCAAGTTGAGAATACTTCCAGGTTACTTTCAGCCAAATGATGACTACATGGCTAGTGACGTCATTAAGAAGATGTGGAATACATGGCATTCAATACACGAGGCATGTTATAACACTTTACTATTTCATGGGATAGACCATACAATGCAACCCACTTTCTACACTTTAAATCAGATGCAGAAAACTAATTTCATTGCAACTATTGTCTTTTGTAAAGTCCAAAAACCATCTCTCTATTATAAGTACCACAAATTTTGTTTTGCAAAAAGGAATACAGTCGTCGGAACAGCGCTCAAAGGTGGTATGGGACCATACGACCAATGACAACACTGAATCCAGGATACGATGGTGATTGATGAAAGTTAAAACATGTCTGTCATAATCTACATTGTATAATTTAAATGTTGCAGCTATGATGATGAGGTGCATCTAGATATCGTGCACGAAATACATTGTTTGTAAACAAGAAACTCGCACAGGCGCAGTTCCGATTAACGTTTCCCTTAAAAAGAAATGTGTCATACCTTCTTCATCAACCTCCATTTCTCCCTCGCTTTCTTGGTCCCCTTCATACCCTGTCCCAACGGAGTCAAAACTCACATTGCCAAGTTCACTTGCCAAGACACTGTTGTCATGGCCAGCCTCTGAAAGCTCAACAAACGGCGTGACAACCATGCTGTCACGATCTTTACTGAGCTCTGATTGGTCCATCCTGTGAAGCAGGAAAACATGTAACATTGAGGAATATTGTGTTTGTCCAGAAAAAGTGTGAGTCAGACAGTCACAGCTAAGAGTTAGCGTTACTTAAAAGATATATGAAGACAAATGGTTATCTAATTCCTTCAGTGAGTTTACAATGACTTGACACTGACTTCACTATGTTTTGGGGAATACATGACAGTTACATTGTCACAGATCTTTCCCCGTTTCATTTTTTCCAAGTTTTTTCCATGGATTGACAAAAATGAATCTTTCTGGACGTTGCAGTCTTCAATCCATGGTTCTCACATTAGTCCTTGTTGACACAGACTATTCACATGTTGTCAGTTCTCTATCCTCTTTTTGAACGTTGTGTACTTCATGATCAAGTTCAGAGACAAAAGCTGATAATCAACCTTCCCATTTAAGGTGCTAGGAAAGAATTAACATTCAGGTAGAAATAATGCACAGAAAATCAAACAAGTGATAAGTCTGAACTTCTGTAACAATGGCATTTTGAGAAATGTTATTTACCTCTCTTTGTTGGGTGACAGGAAGTCCATATGGCATGGTTCATCGTCCTCCCGGGTGGAGTTGTCATCAAGTACTGACTGAGCACCTAGCATACTACACAACTCTGTGTATTTCATGACCTGGATCACGATCAAAAGGAAAAATGAATTAACAAATTCTTGCTTAAAATGTCATGACTTAGTCAAGAGTAGTTGCCTATCACACCTGTGTATCGAAGTTAAGTTTTTAACATTTGCTCCAACTTTCCTCTGTGATATTTTAAACAATTTTTTTCTAAAATCAAGACTGAGTCATCATTACCATGCCTAGTAAGTGATCAGAAGAATAAATTACTTAAAATATAATGATACTTTAAACTCAACATGGCCACTGTATTATATGTCCTATTTTCAAAGGAACAAGACTGTGAAAAATTTGTGTATTCCACAGGATTTAAAATGAGTCGACATATGTAGACCAGTAAAGTATCATAGAATATGAGCATCAGGAACACTGTCTGCAAGACGCATTCTAACTAAAGACACACTCTAACTTGACTCAAACCAGTCTAGCAGACAGAATTTCTTTAACAGGGTCGATTTTTTGAAAGAGGGTACCAGGTAAAGTATTCACGACTGACTACAATTCATTCGTACCACTGATAGCGACTTAGACTTATTTTACAGAAAAAGAGAGAAACTGCCTCTTCAAATTGGGATTTATGTTAATCGGTACCAAACAGTAAGCGATCGGATGTGTGCTCAGTCAACTGAAAGTTTGAAAGACAGTTTTACTGCCTGCTTTCACTTGCTTCATCATAAGTCATTTTTCTAGAATTTGCTCACCTCCATCTTGGACACCTCCATGAAGTCACTCTCTGAGTATCTCTGCTTGATAGCCATCAGAGTCACATCTCTGTGATCTGTCAGTGATGGCTCAACAAAACTGAAAAAAAACACCAAAATAATGACATTATCTCGTATGATAAAAACTGAGAGGATTATTACTGAAGGCAGTGTGCAAGTTGATTTTACATGTACAACACATGTTACCTCTCAGATGTCAATATGAAACGATGCAAAAAAATATGATAAGCAAACAAAAAGCCTGAAATTAAAAACAATTGTAAAATCAAACATTACAACAAATCACTCAAAATAATATCTCAGAATACTTACCATTTCCTGAACAGTAGCAATGTACACGGGATTATGTCAACAACTTTGTAGCCTGTGAACTCTACCATGTGAGACGGCCATGGGAAATCTACAATGAAAGCATAATGGAAGGTTTGTTAATGTAGAGCATTTTGGCCTCCCATGGCCAATTCAGCTGTGTTTGATATTGCAGACTGCAATTCATGTACTATGGAACGCTGTTCCTACACATAGCACGATCATCTATTAAAGTAAAATAACTGGATAGAGAAGAATTTAAAACAAATCATGGTGCAAAATACAAGACATAGATACATATAACTGAATAACATTGATTTTCAGACCAGAGTGATAGATTTTGCCAGTTTGCCTTTATATATTATTCAATGTTAAGTAGTGGTAAAGGCTATTTTTGCACCAATTCTTTTCTCAGAGTTAATGTCAAGTTTCAAGTGTTAGAATCAAGATATTTAGTTCAAATTTTCAGGATAACTCCCTTAGTTAATACTTTCTCCAAAGAATATAAAAATTGTATATTTGTAGCCATGATTTTGAAATATGACACCAATCAATATCAAAATTTAATTTTTCATATTTTTTTTACATATTTGAATTTAATAATAATTGGATAGTATTAATATTACCAAATTAGTTATAAATATGTTGACACTATTAATTGTAAGATTTGTGCGGCAGGATTTGTAAATAAAATTTGTTTTTATGATTTTACATGGGTTTACATATCAAAAATTATTAAAAATTCTTTCAAATTTCAAAATGTGATTTTTCAAAAAGTACTTCAAATACAGGAAAATTGTGCCATACAAATCTTATCTGTAACCTTGTTAATAGGCTGTAAAAATTCCATGTCCATATCTCATTTCAAAGGTTGGATTAAATTGGTATAAAATTATGTAGGAAAACTGTTATTCTGTCAAAAATGTTGAAAACAAGCCATATTTGCACCCCTCTTTTGAAGTCACAGAGCAGTCTTTTTGGTTAATCTCACTTTTGACACCTCTTTGACACTCAAAGAATCTAAAAATGCATTTACAATAGCAGTCACGCATTCTAAATGCAAGCACTGCCTTGTCAAACTTTCCTGAAAAACAGTAAAAAAATGACTTTCCCTTTTCAAACATTTTTTTAAAAGCTAGGGGACCTCTGCCATAGTTAATACACTAAGGACTACTCAACTTCCTCTTATTTGGTCAGTTTTTCAGAAGTTTCAACAGGCAATAACTCTGCAATGCCTATGACCCCAAATGTCTATTTTTTTATTCCACAGAGAATGTTGACTACTTTTATGGTTTGATACAGTGGAATTTGATCGAGTGTCCGTTTTGCCTTGCAGAGCTCGACAAGTCTACATGTTGCTTATCATTAGAAAAGTGAACATTTGCAACAAATTGAGTCTTTGATGTCAGATTATACAGCGCGCGCGGCGAACGTTTCCCATACACTGTCTAGTCTACAATCATGACAGTCGTTTCAGCATGCCACTCATGCACAACAAGCTTGACACCGCACTATAGCTATAGCACATCATCAAAGTTTTCTTTCAGCTATTTGTGTACTTTGATTTGGTACAACTCAGACAAAACTCACTGGCATATTTTTCGAGTGTCGGATCTATATCTCGAGGAAAGTCCTCAACATCAACCGGACTGACTCTGGGCGTTTTATTATAGTAGAACATTGTATTTCTTCAGCAAGGTAAAGAATATTTTGAAGGCAGAGAGATATCACCGTCCCCTCAATGCTAACCCGTTGCCGTGTATGATGTTGTCCGGGAAATTAAGTGCCAAAATACAGTGAATTATTTCAGAAACACTGGGTGTGTTATTTAATGGCACAAAATGTACCGTGTTGATTGAATTGCACTTGCATGTGCAAAATCTTCAAGTCTATTTTGTAGCTCAGAGAAGTGTCAATTTAGAAAGTTTCATTTAGCTGAGACAAAAGATAAAGCGGGATTAAAGTTTCATGCAGGAGTGTTTAGCATTTTCTGGTTGACAATATTCAGTGTTGTATCGTGTCAAACTTGTTGATAGAGTAGACTGCACTGGCAATGCTACAGACTGCATGCTGAAGGAACTGTTGCCGTGATTGCTGACATCGAGAGAAGAAGAAAAGTTTTTTTAAAAGAATTTACTTGTTTCTTCATAAAGTTCCCAATTTAAAAGTAAACACCTAAAAGAAAACTGGTGATGTGCATGTAGTGCAGTGTTACTAGTAAGCTTGTTGTGAGTGACATGCTGAAACGACTGCAGTGATCGTGACGAGACAGTGTATGGGAAACGTTTGCCGCGCGCTGTAATCTAACACCAACCAAAGACGAAGACTGAATTGTTGCAAATGTTTACTTTTCTAATGATAAGCAACATGAAGACTCGTCGAGCTCTGCAAGGCAAACCGGACACTCAATCAAATTCCACTGTAGTTTTATTGGAGTTTATAACTGACGCTCTAGCCTTTACCGCCACTTAAAGAATCAGGCAGTACCTTAAATATGAAGTATTCCATAGTGAACCTATGCAAGTTTCAGGCCATGGGTAATGTGTCATTCATACAATGGCTGATAAATAATTATTCTGAAGTTTGAAATTCTTCAGGAGTCTCTCAGTCTTAGACTCGAGTACAACTTTGTTTTCAAAAAAACACACAGACTGATGCACTGGAAGACTGACATACAGAAAAGTGGGCACAATGACATTCACTACAAACCTTGCTGTAGCAGCATCCTGGAGAGGAACACGGCACTTGCCGCGATGGTTGCCGGGGAATTTGAACCAAACTCTGTGTAGAGCAGTGTCATCTCTGCTAGAAACTGGGCAAGGAATTCAGTCTGTCTGTCCACTGCAGCCAAGTTACAAAAGAGCTTCAGAAAGTCTAGTACTGTCGGGACCTGAAAATTGCAAGTCAAAAACAAACACAGATTATTAAGAAACTGTAATGAATCATCTTTGCTTTATGAAATGTCATGGTAACAACTATCAATGGTATTTCATGTAGAGTACATGAATGTGACTGAAGTAAATTTGTCAGAGTGGCACTATAATACAATATTCACTGATGGTCTGGCTTTTTTTACCCATAATTCAACCTTACCCTGATCTGTCCATGGAGTACAGCTACAATTTCTCCAATCATTCTCACTACCTCTTCATAAGCATAAGTGCCGTCTGTAAGCCATGCTGCTTCCCTTATTGTGATAATGTCTTTCTCCAGCAACCTATGGAAAAATCAAACAACACAATAAACATCTTCAAAATCGAGCTTTGTGAGCCACTGACTTTGTTTAAGCTAATGACACACCACATACTTCTTACAGAGTGCATTACCAGGAAATCTAGGAGAAAACTGCGCTTGAACATGTTTGAAGGTGGAAGTGGACCATGGTACAAATAGAACCACGAGTAGAAAAAAAACTGTCTATTCTTGTCCACACATTTATCCATGTTTTTGTTTGTACCACATAGCGTCTTCAGTGTCTGTTTTCCATGGAACACTGTCACAGTCAGAGTACCACATTGTATTCTGTAGGCCCATTAAATTGGCATTTTTTTCCAAGCATATTTATTGGGGCATAGATCTTAGATCTTCAACGACTGATCTTCCCTCTTTCAATTTTGCACTGACCTTGAACATATAACCATTGCAGAAATTCCTAGAAGTTGAAGGTTTGACCTTGTAGTTGGCTGTAACAATAGATATCTGTCAATACATCGCACTGCCGTGTGTAGCGTGAGATTGTCAAAATCCTTCATGTCTGTAACTTCAACCAACCAGTCAATTAAGATATACCTGTGAAGATGACAAAAAGAGAAAAAAATGTGTTTTGCTCATTAACCTTGATAAAAACTGTATCGCAATAATTTCTGTTTGTCCATATGTCCTGCGCAGAGATATGCAAATCTAAATTTTTGCATAAATTTCTTCAAATGTGATGCTGAACATTTTCAAAAACTTTCTAACATACACATGGATCACACAAAATCAAAAATTTGCTTTCTTGACTCCTCTCTTTTGAGGACCATTCATATTTATTTACACAGAAGATTCTTCATAAATATAGAGGCAGCCATACTAAATCGTGAATTTTAGGGGGACTGACCTACGGTATTTCCATGGTGAAATTGCAAATACTTTGGGAAATATGGCAGGAAAAATTCAAGAGATTAAAATTCCAACTTCTGCTATCGCTAAAACCAATTAGACTATGACCTCTGAACTCTTGCAAATTAGGCGGACCCTTCTGTTGAAAGAATGGCTGACGTACCTCATGCTTGCGTTCAGATTTTGTTGTTGGAAGAACATATCAGAAGTTCCCATTGGCCTTGAACTTTTCACAAGCTGACTGATGCTCTCTGCAATCTGTGGCTTCGTAAGGCCACCAAACTGGCCTTTGGAGTAACACTCGAACAAAGTTAGCTATGGGAAGGGAAAAACCAAGAGAAAGCAACCGTCAATTCTACATGAGATGTAATAAAGAAATATCACTTGAATGACAGAATAGAAATAAAAATTCAGACTTGTGTTCAAGATTTCTTGGTCATCCTAAGCATCTCAAAACATGCAATAAATTAGATTTTGAAACAGTGGGCCCACACCTTGCGTAATTGTGACATTTCAAATATAAACATCAGTATTCAGAAAATTGATGACATGTCACAATGTCAAACCAAATTGAATTTTTTGTAGTTTGATTTGCAAATTAGCATATTTTCAACTAAATTCATTCAGGCTTTGTGAACTATAACCTCCTGGGAAAGAGAGGGATTAATTTTTTTCAATATTGACAGACTTACTAAGATGGACAGACTTACTAAGATGTTGTGCACAGCACAAGTGAAGCAACAAGAGTTGACAAGTCATACCAGTACTTGTCTTATTACCTAAACTATTGGAAGAATACAGTTATCCTTTGAAGTACAGAGATTACAGTAAAAATGGCAAACTAAAATGGTAAAAGTTGCCATTGTTCACTATCCATTCTAATATCATTCATGCACAAAAAAATCACAAAGTAGGAAATCTGTGAGTCACCTTGACATCAATACAGCTGTTGTTTGCACATTCCCTGAGTTGTCTGATGCTGTTTAGACTGCAGCCTGGATCCAAACGCTGAGGATATACAAAGAGAGGTCAAACTAACAAAATGGTTGAAAAATTCTGCAAATGCATCTGGGCATACAGCTCCAGCAAACTTGCAATCTTTCATTCCAAAGATCTCTTGATTTCAGTAAATTTTGAGCAAAAGTTAACACAAAAAAGTTTTAAAGAATCTTTGGCACAAACTTACTGACAATGTTCATGTGAAATATGAAATATGCAAAATTTGTGTGTGACAGTTTTTTGGCGGGAAACGCATGGGCAGTCCAATTGCCTACACTTACATTTTGACTTTGAGCATTCTTCCATGTAACTAGAGCTGCATGAGGTGATCCATGATTGCTTGCCTTCTGGTACCAATCCATGGCTTCTTTTTGCTTTGCTTCATCCTGGAAAGGAACAAAATTTGTTCAACTGTCAAAAAAATTCAAGGTTTTATCATGCAAGTTGATCTAACATACATGGACATTTCAAGGAAGTGTAACAAAATCAAAACAGTCCAGTGCCTGAGATAGGGTCGTACATGTTCTATCCAAAACAAGTTTGCATGTGCATGAAAAATGCTTGAGATCTTACAACCAGTAATACTTACGTCAAACAGACTGAGAATTTTTGCTATGCAGTACATGGTTGATGAACTTGATGCCTGTAAACACAAAAAGCAGCAAAATGAACACTTTTAAGGTGGTATGGACAAGTATAGATTTCAAGACAACTCAGTGAATATATAACTAACAGTTGCCATGGTGTTAGTGTAGTTGCATGAGTAATAGCTATGTATTGAATGAACATTTTTCAAAAATTGAACAAGAACTTACTCAGTGAGCAACTGTACCCTCACTGTAAATCAGATTTCTTGATTGCAAGCATGGGCCAATCTTCTCCTGATGCTAAACATCTAAACACAGCTTCCTTAACTTGTACAAGGTTTCTGACCTCACATTGAATTACAGTATTTCCTACAAATTTCTTTGTGCAAACGTTATACTTGTGAACCAGATATGACAAAATATCTACATTCACAGCAATCCCAAATTCATGTGTGCTGCTAATTAATCGTATTTCTCCAAAGTTGTATTTATTTCTATGGTTTCTCTATGGAACCTGGTAAAAAGAGGATTTAAGTGCAATCAAAATGATGAGAAAACCTGTGTTAAAATACGGAATAACTCTCTGGTAGGTTTTTAGCAAAGCATGTAAGCCGTTGGATCATACCAACGCACATACAAGGATTGATCAGAGCTGGGTGGGGGACTACAAACCTTCGTTTTACAGTGGTTTTTCATGTTATTGAAAACCATGGCCTTGCAACATGTACCACTGGCTGACCATGGGGGACGGATAAACAACCACGTGAATGGCAATGGGCTGAGAGCCTCGGCTTTGCAAAAATATTTGGATGTCTGACTGCTGTTATTTGCTGCTTTGCCATCTTCTGAAACTGAAGTCAATAAAATAGAAAATATGTGAGATGTGTCATGCATGCATGATCAAAAAAGCATGTAATAATAACAAAAATAGTCTTTATTTTCAGAAACAATAACTGACAACCAAATGCCACATAAAGTTGGCGATAAAGAAATCTAACACTATTTTTTTTTGTTTTTCCTAATTAAGCAAAGTTGGTAAACGTTTGACAAACCTTGACAATCTATTGTTACACAATTTATCACAATATCAAATTGTTTGTCAATCATTGAGGACAGCTTCCCATATCTAGTTGTCCTAAAGAGTGTCTGGATATTTGTAGATAATGCCACTTGTTCAAATCTACACAGAAATTGACATAAAATTTGAAGAAATTTCTAAATGTCTAAATATGACAGAAAGTTGAATCTCCCTACAAGGACATTTTGCAGTTTCCATCACCATAAACCTCAATGCCATTGGTTTAACTCTTTACCAAAGAAGACTGCACAAGTCATCTGTTACTAATTAATGGCTTGCTCACAATTCACACCTGTTTTTCCGTTTTCATTGTATCCTAGATATGAAGTTCACACTCTCATTGTGTTTGTTACACAGGAAGCTGACAGAACAGCTGACATTTAGATGAACTGTGAATGATGGGTTGTCAAGGTTTATCAGGAAAGGGAAAGTCTACAGATGGTAGTTGACAAACTGTAAATGGACATACAAGAGCTGTTCACACTATTAACTATGTGCCAATGTCTAGACAACTCTTGCACACATTGCTGTCCAAGAAAGCCCTAGTACAATGTTTTGTTGTGGTCTATCATTTCCTTTGTTTCCTTTATACAGAGTCAAACCATGGATGGTCCAACAAATATGGCCTACCAGCAGGTTCCCGTATCATACCATATAGCACCAGATAGATGCTAGTCTTTCGCCCATGATCATTCAACCATGCCTAGCCATTGCCACATTTTTGAAAATACTATTCACTATGGAATAGTAATAAATTTTGAAAAAATATGTGAACGATTGCCCTGAATGCTCTTTAAAACTCTAAAATACAAGACAATTTTGTTTAAAAAAGTTCATTAAAAGAATATTAAGCCTCATTCTTCCTTTTAGGCAGCCCTATCACTATATCTGCAATGGGTGTAGTATTTGACCCAGGTCAGGGGACTTTGTAACAAAGGTCAAAAGTCACACCTGTAATTTACAACTCTCTACAGCATATATACTATCTTGAGGAGAGCAGGCCTCTACACTTTGTTTATGCACTTGAGTTTCTAATGAAATGTGGATTACTTTTGTCAAGACACGATTTTTAAAACAATTCTTGGGCTGGCTATCTGCCCAGATATGAACACACTCAGCACACAAGGGCCATACAGATAAGATATAAATAATCCACTTCACCCATGACTTGTCCAGACAAAGTTGCTGACAGAGTTCTGAAAACTACAGTCAGGTGAAAAGTGTTTCTCAGCATTTCTTACTCAGGTGACAGACGCATGCAATCATATTCATCAATGTCTTAGAAGAAATTCAATGTTTATCACGCAGTCCTATGATCAAACATGACCCAGCCATGTTCTGGCACAATACTTTCCGGTTGTAGGTCAGACTGACAAATTACGTAAGTTGATAATCTTTTAACCACATTATTCTTGCTTTTTATAGATTTTTTCTCTCAACCTTATTCTTTTTCATTACTCTGAAATTCATTCTGAGGTTCAAGTTCACATGTACAGATTGAATTTAGCCGACAGTATGCTCAACTTTTCGACGTAACTCGCAGACCAGTAAAGCTACTGATCAGCCAAGGGTTCAATGACATTTTGATTAGCCATTTGTTCAAACAAAACACCAACACACTCAATACAGACGCTTAGTTTTTCAAATTAAACTAGTTATTGATAGGTTTTTGAACTTGAATTTCTCATTTTAAGTGATTCAATGAGCACAAAGGAGGCATCTAACAAAATTAACCTTTGCACAGTGAAATTTTTGAACTGTTGTAGTTTTTGTCACATCAAAGGAAAACTTAACACAGAAACTACACATGAGTAAAATGTCTCTGTGTTTTGTTGATTATGAACGGACAAACAAGGTGACATAACATGATGCATAAGAAATAACGAGAATACTTACTTCCTTCGTTGTAAAGATACGCTACGCCAAGTTTTATTATTGCTTCAATATTATTATGCTCTACTGCCCTGTGGAAGAAACAAGAACAACTTGTGTTAAATGTGAGACTAAATAAAACAACTTCATTGTTCAACAGAATTCTCAAAAACTGTCCTTTTTCATCAAATAATCTTTATTTCAAGGGCAGATTACGAACTTGGGTTTGTTTTGTCACCACCATTATCTACAACTTTGAAAAGGCCTTGCTTGGAAACTGTTTTATGACTGACCAGACCACTTGGTTTTATGACCAGAAGTCCATATATATCTTTCTTTCTTGGTCTCAGACTCCATTGTAACACATTCTGTACTTGGTCCACTTGTCTGATTCTGTGTTTGTTGTTATTTTTGAGTAAGTCAGTATATGACTATGTCTACAATTTCAATTAAAATGTTAGTTCCTTTTCCTCTACACAAACTTAGACAATAATTTTTTCTATTACTCATTGGATCAAGGTGTGAATTATAGAGGAAAGGCAGCTGTTGCATTGATAATGCATTCATACACGTCCCAACAATTGAGAATTGGAATTTTCTGGGTGATGGGAAACCAACAGGTGGGCAAAAAATTCAAAATAATGGAAGACAACTAAAATGAGTTCAACATGTCACAACATGGAAATTATGAAAATACTTTTGTCTGAATCCCACGCATATCTCACCAATACATTGACAGTTAAATTATATCACTTTTTTAACTATCTACAATCTCTCCCCACTGATTAAACATCAGATTATGACGATACTAAAGATTTCATTTACTGCTTCTTGTAAGTTTTGATCAACCATGAGTATAACATGGCTTTGGGTAGATCATTGATTTGTCTACCAAAGGAGAAAATGCCTTCATACTGAAAAATTTGCTGGTTACATTTCTTTCAAATTCGAAGAAAAACCATGCTAGATTTCAGAAACCATGATCAAAAGACAAAGACATTCTCAGCTGCAGTCTTCAAGGCTAAATTTGCACAAATAAAATAAAAACTGACAAATGAAAAGTTTTATACTATAAAATTAAAAAGGACCAAAAACGCCATTGGTATAAAATTTGAAGAGCACACATTTGGAATATTGCCAGCACTGAAGGTGTATAAATTCAGTACAATTGATAAGAGTAAGAGCAGAGCATCACAATTCAGGTTAAACTTTACAATAAAAGGTGTTACAAAATAAAAAAGGGTCCTTGGAAACGATAAATAATTGCTGTTACTTATTAAAAGTGAGGTGAAGAGGAAATGTCTAACGTAAAACATGAAAACTGATATGGAATTTTTTAGCTTGTACCTAGAGGGCACAGAAACATTTCTGTAGACCTTCACACACACCGTTACTTGGATTCTATTCAAGAATGCTACCTAGCACTTGGCACTCTTTCAAAACACTCAGCAGCGCTTCAAACTGATAAATTCAAATGATATTATCAAAATTTCGGTTAAAAGAAGCTGTTAAATTCCAAAGGTTGTTGTTTTTTTGTTTTGTTATCATTTTTTTTTATTTCACTTTACATGAAATTTACAACAGACATCTGGACAGCTATTCTACATTTTTCATGCAGCAAACAAGCGCATAACCTTATCCAAGGTCAACTCAACCATGTTAAAATCTCTAGAAATGATGTTCAGAGAAAAAGGAAATTCATTTACTCATACTTGTCCATATCTAAATATGCTTGCCTTGTAATAAAACTACAAACAAAAGAAATATGACTTCTTTGATGTCCCAGGGCTTTATGGATCACAGGTAAATCCATCTAAAAACACACAGAGATCAAATAAAAACACCCAGGACTGACCTTTCAAAATGTGTTCTGTTTCCAGGTGATGGCCACTCGCCATGAAAATGGACAGTCGACCAGATGCTCGGGTTACTGTCGATAAGGTTTCTGAACTTGGAATGCACCTGAGGTCAAGATCAAACATTAAAAAGCCTGTGTACATTTTCTGAATCCACAGGGGGACGATAAACCTTTTCATTCTAATTTCCACGATTCAAGGAGGGTGCTTAAATTTGGCTCTAAAATTTCTATTCATTAATGATTGCTTCATGTTTGTAAACTTCTATAGAAGTTCATATTCAGGTCATGTTTTTCCACAATCAATATTTCTGTAAATATATCAAGAAAAATAACCATTTTTTCAAATACAGAAACTCAAAATCCGGCACAACAGTGTCAATAAAATATTTTCAATAGTATTGGTTTCTTCCACTTCCAAATGTCAAAAAATTTCAAATAATAGTCAATAAATCCTTTTTTTAAAATAACAGACCACGGTAAATGAAATATAGATACATAAAGAATCAACAAACACTTTACGAGTCTGAATTTACACAGTACTTTCACGAAATACCGATGGTAGTACTTACTGCGCGAACTGATAGCAGGTCCCTGGCTGGCAAGCCGGCGAACAGTAGGAGTTGAACTTCTTCAGGTAAACACCAAATATTATATTTGCTTCTTGTAGATCGTGTTCTGGGAACGCGGTTTCTTCTCTGCTCTGTTATACGAAACACATATTTGTTTGCGTAATTTTGATTCATAATGACTACCTGGAACTGGGTGATTCTTTCCAGTGGTAACCGTTCGCAAAAATCTGTGGGTACCTCCCTGAGACCGTTGGTGGGTGACGCCGTCCTGAGTTCGCAGCCGTTGGCGTTCAGGACACTGGACTCAATACCGGTCGAGTTAACGGGTTTGGCCGCGCCGACCAGACGTGTCGTTAAAATCAAACACAAAGAATCAGAGCGTAGAAACACCAACAGGCATTGAATGAAACAGCAAAGTTGCACTGCCAACGAGAGAATAATCGCGTTGTGGGTGAAAATCCAACGTAATCAGTTGCGGCGTCTAAGAGTTTTTCAAATGACCCGCCAGTAAACGACTCGCTAATGAGATGCACACACGTTGGACGTCTGACGAGAAACCGCCGCAAATGCGTTCAGGAGCTCAAAAATTACAGGTAAAATGTGAAGAAGAATTTTGTATAAATCGGTCGATGACGCTTTGCGAGTATATTCAGGAAGATCAGTGATTGCTTGTGGTAGGTCAAATTTCGGTGAAGCCCGCCAACGTCAAGACGTTGGCTAATTACCATACAAGAAGTTTACCGGAAGTTTAACGAATGTTTGCCGATACCGTGCAAAAACTGCTCCCCCGAGTCCCTGACACGTTAATTTTGACAGTGACGACAACAATAAATTTTCTTTCGACCAGAAAATTTGCAATCATACACCTCATTCCCACAAAACTCTAATTTTGCTCGATTTCGGAAAGGGAGGGAAGCGGTCTATACAGCTGACCGTTGAACCACAACACTTTGTACTGGCCATTTAACTGACCGGCGGCGCGGGATCAAAACGATACAGGCCGATTTACGCCTCTTACAAAAAGTCTTGGCGAGTAGCAATGGTGAGAGCAGGCAAACTGAACTTGTACTTACCTCTCATTGTGATTCCCTGAGAAATGACAGCGCAAAAAGAGAAGGAAAGGGAGAAGAGCGGCTGAGCAGACGGAGAGTCGTTACGAACACTGCCACTACACTAACTGATTGCATACATGTGTTGTCCGTTACAGTGGAACGCGTTCGTTGATTGGTCAGAATGCGTTCTCGCATAATTAGGTAAACAACCGTTTCATAACAAAAGAACATCGACTGCGCCCCGCTCAAGCGCAATATTTACTCACTGCACTGGTGACTCAGGTGTGGTGATGATGTATCTATAACAGGTTCGGTTTCTTATAGCTGTGGTCGGTGCAAATGTCATTTGTAATCGTTCTCAATTCTAACAGGAATATTTCAACTAACTAATCATGGAAATAATTTTTCCATAGTAACATTAAGAAGACAGCATCGTGAAGTAGCTGACCTATTATTAAACTGCCGTAAATTAATTTTCTGAGTAAATTAATGTTCGAAATATTTTCGCCTCTATTGGTCATTTCAGAACGTACGGATAGTAAAACATATCACCTCTGCCCTGGGGACTTCATAAAAGTAATTATGTTCCCTAAAAGCCACTTATTTGGTCTAAGTTTGTTGTAAACACAAATGTAGCGATTCTTGTTGGGACAGGTTCCCCGTGTGAATAGAAAGTTGAGCAGCAGGTGTCTGGACGCTATTCATTGAGTGCGGGTGAACTCCTTATCGCCTCTTAACGTTGGTGAAAAAAGAAACAGCTTGAATGTTTCAACGGACAAGTTGTCCCCTACTTTTCAGACGGGCAGCGATGAGCGTTTGTTTAATCGCTTGTCAGATAAGGCGCTACTGAACAGACGCGGTCATTGAGAGAGACAGACACAACCGCTGACGACCATTCGGTTATTTTCACACGAGAGTTATCGGTTTGGTATTTCGACGCGTAGTGACAATAGCACCAACCGCCGTAACACCGAAAGCAATAATTCAGGTTCTGTCACCAAAGCGTGTAATTATGGCTAGAGAAGCCGTAGTGTAATAATGGTCGTTATGAACACATTTCTTGTCCGTGCCTGGGAGGATTAATCGAATAGCGATCTTGTCGTTTTGTGGTTCGAGGTAAATACAATTGTTAAAAACTATTTTTTGTGTGTGTGTTTCTCGTGAAAAACAGACGCTGAGATATATAAAAATGTAAAACTGTTCTTAATTATGATTGTTAAACACCGGGGCAGAAGCTCAAAAACACAATCCACATTTGATGATAGTAAAATACTCAATTGCATGTGCTGCAGAAGTGAGTTCCGGCTGTATCATCTGCAGTGTTTTCTCTGCATGTTCACTGAAAGCAGTGGAAGGGGCAATTTCTGTTTCATTAATCAAAATTAGGGGTATACTTGATATTTTAGGGGCAGAAACAACAGCAAATTGACAGGTCACTACACTATGAGCTTGGGTCACCATCATAGGGCGTATTTGCTTGCTGCGTATTCAGTGCGCGCGATTTGCGCGCTAAAAGGCAGAAAATGGATCGAGCGCAGGCAAGAGAAAACCCTGCATTTGAAGAACTTTCTTTTTTCTATCATCTGTATGATGTTAGCCTTATACCTACTGCTACTAGCATTTAGGTCTTTGTGAGTTACCGCCATGCTAAAAGTGATCAACGTTGTTGGCGTCATAAGAACAAATACAGTAGCTGTCTCGGTATCGTTTCACATTTATCACATGACAACAAAATATGCCCAGAGGTAATTCACTGTTCAGACCAATGCATTAAATCAAAATATAAAAAGGTTTCCGATACTGCAAAAGATATTTACATACGTCCAAGATCAATACAGTTCAAATATATACTGGCTGCCAACAACAACCTGTTAGTGTGGGTGTTATATCCGCTATTTCTTCAAAGTTTTAAGTTTTTCTAACTTTTACAGGCTTTAGTGTAGGAAAAAATCCCAGCTTCATGTGTTTGACCACGCCTTTCAAACATTCTTATGTAAAGCCCGGCTCGAAAAGGCCCGGGATCGAGATTAACTGAGGCGTTAAGAAGATTATAAAGTGTTTTGTCTTTTGTCTTCTTTTGAAATTGCAATCATTATATAAACATGTTGTTAAATTTTTTGGACTAAGTCAGCACAGGGGTTTAAGCTTCTAATTTCATGCATAATCACTGACATCGCTGATTTCGCCCGCCCTCACAACGGACTGCTGTGCTATAAATGAGAAGGGACTGGAATTTTGCTGTTGAAGATGAAATGCAAGTAATGTGAATTATGCAGACTTCAATATTTTATAGAACAATGCTACTTTCTTATATTGCCGTTTTACTATACATAATGTCTATGCTTCCTTGACTGCAAGTTAATCGGCACGACATAATTGGAGTAGTGGATACACCTACAGAATGGTCACAATGGTACGATTTCATGAAATTTGTCTCTTGGTGACCTGTTATCATCACCAATACCGCTTTCAATAGCAATAATAGTGATATTTTAGTAAATTTGACAATTTTCCATGTATACTTAAAAACGAATTCTAGTTATAAGACAAAATTTGGTATATTCGCTGAAAATTACAAAAATGCTATTTGTTGACAATGACACCCATTTCTAGTATGTTGCAAAGATGGCTATAGCATATGTTATTATGTGTTTCTGTTAGTTGCCCCCTGTATTAATATAATTATGTTGATTCAGGAATGTCTAATCGGGTATTTCGAATTTTTACTCGAAGTCGGAGGGATGTTCACTTCACGATTGTACCTGATATCTGTAATATTGGAAGTTGACTAGAAAACACGTTTGGTACTTCACCACAAAGCCATTGCCAATCGGGTTTCTGATCTTGATGATCGACGAGTGCAGCGAGGTATGAACCGTTGTTAAGATTTTATAATTTATAACTTGGTGGACACTAGCGTTATTTTATTACAGCATTTAACGACAAGGTTAAAACCGTTCCCCTTTGGAATCAAGCATGTAAAATCAGGGGTTACCGAGCAAAATTTGGTTCTAGAAAAACACATTGTCTGCTTCAAATGGGCAGCCATCCCTGTGCTAACGCTATGAGGAAAAATTAAATATAGATGTTGAATCAATAAACAAACACATATTGTACAATGCTATGAAATGGTGACTTTTGTTTGTGTACTCATTCTGCACTAAAACGGGACAAGTTACGCAGTGCTATTGTACAGAATGATACTCTTCCACTGATAAAATCGTCAAAACGTGTGCCTGCGATCGTGCAAGGCGCGTTGCATGATGAGTCGCGTCAGGTTCTATTTATAATGGCATGACAACCGAACGCTGAAATGTTCTGTTTTGAGTCAATGTTTCGGCGTTGTCAGGTATTCCGTGTTCGTCATACGGATCTGAAAGAAAAGTTGCCAAAATGGGACTGAAACAAATTATTCTCGCTCTCTTTGTGTACATGGTAAGGTTGATGTACAGTCTCTTACACTACCTACCTATCATCGGGACAATTTTGACGATTTTTGACAAGATTGTTGACTCGATCACTGCCCTCTTCAATGATTTGCGTCGCAACGTCGAAGTTGTGATGGATCACATGGAGGGAGTGGAGCGTTTCTGTTTCAGTGGATACACAGAAAGAAAAAGGAAAATTATCCACAATATTCTGAAAGTTGGCTTTTTCTTGGCATTTGTGGTGAGATGTGTGGTCTACAGTTTGCCCGTAGTAGGCTGTCGGATTGCCAGTTTAGAAAGAGCGCTACTGCGGCTGTTCCGCATAACAGTAGGCCTAAATTCGTTCAGAGTGATTCAACCAATGTTGAGCATCTTGAATATCACACCTGACATTCTCTGCAAAGAAATCGTCAAGAAATCAACTCGTCAGTCAACACATAGCCAAAGCAGAAACGACAGCACGAGCAAATCGGATAGAAATGGCGGGATATCCGAACCGAACGAGTCAGGGAAAACAAAGCCAAGCTCAAGACAGCCAATACTCAAAGTGCAACCACTTCAGAATCCAACGATTATACCAGGTAAATCGTTTATGTCCTCAATGCCCTTCGTCAAATCCTTCATTCGTTCATCGCTCTTGGTAAATTGGATTCCCGACGCTTGCTTTAAACTCTGTGCACAATATGCAAGAGGCTCTTTTGCCCGCACTGTCGACAGAATCATGGGAATTCCAGCTTATAACGAGACCAAACAGGTGGATGGGATCACCAGTAAAACCAAGAAAGGCAAGGAAGGAGGAACCTCAATTGTCAGCGACAAAGGATCTCACCCTGATGACCGCTATCACGACACACTTGCAAAACTGGAGGAGGCAGTTACCCGCCGCTGCGACATGCTTACAAAGCTTGATTCTGAAATTGCCAACCGTCGTGAGCAACTTGCCAAGTTAGACGCTGATATTGCTGACCGTTTTGATAAACTTGCCGAGCTCGACGTTGATCTCGATGACAAATACAGCCGCTTCAGCAGGCTGGAATTCATCAAGATGGCGTATCGCAGCCAAATGCTCAAGAAAACATTGTCGCGTGAATCTGCAAAAAGAAGCAACCATCAGCAGTTTTGAGCAGAAAAAAATGTTTGTGTCTGACTGCATGAATTATACAATTGAACAAAATATCTGGATGCACCAGCACGTTCGATGACAGAGCAATTGTGATGTGTGCAGTAAAAACTATCGAGAACCCAAGTTGGTGACAAGAACTGTCCGCCAAGACACATAAAAGGAGAAAAAGGTGAACTAATAATGGCCGGAAGTCTACACAAAGGTAAAAACGTTCTTCGAAGACAGGAGACAGTCTTCATTAATACTGACCTATAGACAGATTGAATTCGTCACTGACAGACCGCGACGAGTTCGACAAGAAAGGGACTCACGCGCTGCTATCAGGAAGTCTTGGAACTGTATCTTCAAATCCCGGGATTGTGCAACCATGGAAGTAGCAGTGCGTACAACGAAATAAACTCAACTTTACCAACTGTCTGGGGCGTTTTTTAACAATACACATATTTTGACGCTGATCAAACGGACAAATTTGAAATGGATGGAAAAAAATCAAGCATTTGCCATTTGTTCTGACAATAAAACCTATGCAAAGTAAATAAATGTTTGTGTTGACCTAGTCTGTGATGCTAATCGGTTTTCACACTGGCTCTGATGCAAAACCAAAAGGCCAGCAGTGTAACTTTTGATAATTTTTCACGATTTTTGTTTTGAATGTCGACTATAAGATCTTGTTCTACTCTCCAAAACATGTTGAAACACATGTTCAGTTTGTCAACTCAGCCTGTACAAGTACAGACTGCATTCAGTGTTTTCATGTGAAAATTCACTTGTCAACAATGACAGTGCAGTCAGCACTTGTACAGGCTGAGTTGACAAGCTGAATACTGAGTATCTCAACGCGGGGGGGGGGGGGGGTAGGACAACAAAAGACAATTGACATTCACAATAAAAGTTGTAAATATTCATCATAAGTTACACTAAGCTATACTATTTCTTCAAGGGAAATATCCGAAAACAACAGATATGTTATCAGTAAGATGCACGTCATTGTTTAATCTCGAGTCTCTCTGAGATTTAAAGTTAGAAAGTGGAAATATTTACGACATCATAGAATATGGTAACCTTTGTTTTTACCATGGTCAATCTTGTTTTCATGTGTCATGGTTTACCTGGTCTGAACAACCATGGGAAATTTCTAGTTTCAAAATCACATTCATTTTTCCGTGTCTCGCGCGGTAAAATATTTGTGAATGTATTTAAAATTACAAAATTCTGTTACGTAAAACTCATTTAAAAATAAATAACTCCCGTCCACGAATTTATAAATACAATCTTCTGCGTGTACGAGAATAAACGTGAAGCGAAGAAACGATTTGTGATATTTTATATATTTAAAAAGTTTTCAAAGTCTTAAAAAATGACTGTCTTACGCGAATCGCGAGAAAAAAATGAAAGATTGTAACTTGACCCATATGAGAAGATTGATATAAGTTTAATCTGGCAAAATGCAGAGACACGTTGCGGGATTGTAACCGTGACTGTGCCAGTCGTCCAATCATTCCCAATACCAAGGAATATTTGCCACATGTTTGTGAGTGATTCAGAAAAGGGGAGAAGGTTCAGTCGTAGACAATGGCTATATCGTTTCATGCTGTCGACGAATATTACATGAATATACAGCGTATGTGTAATCGGTCGTCGAGTTCAATGTTCGACTTATAATAGCCATGTTGAAATAACAAACGCCTATATTATTATGGAACATGAGCGTCATCAGCCAAACACTTTATCTAAGTTTAAATGTTTCTCTCGCCTATTTATTTATTAAATTGTGTTTGTTTGTTTGTTTGTTTGTTTGTTTGTTTGTTTGTTTGTTTGTTTGTTCGTTCGTTTATCTATAATTCATTTATTCATCCATTCATTAGTTTATTAAAATTACACCAAGATTCTCTATTTTTTGGGACATCGTATCTTATTCCGTGTAAAATCTCAAATTGTCGTTCATAACTGTTGTGTTTTACATTTCTCGTCGTGCTACACAAAGTTGGTGTGAATTACGGTCCCGTGTCTATCGTATACGTGCGTGTCCCGTAGAGGGCTACCCGTGGTTGGAATAGTGGAAGGCAGATCCACTGACTTGCATGTACAGCCAAAATTATTCGTTTCTTTACATTTGAACCCATGAAAAGATACCGACTCAGTGGTTTTTCTCTGTGTTACTGACAATTATCTCCGTTGCTTGATCAGCAGTCCATTTGTTTGTTCGTAAATCCAAAGGTCATCGTAAAATAATTATTTTCGAAGTCTGCACTTAAAATGACAAGGCTTCAGTCTTAATCAGCTTCGTGCTTTTTTGAAGGCTGAAATTTGTCAAAAGGTAATGTGATAAATCCAAAGGTACAATTTATTTCCCCAAGACGTATCTCTTAAAAAGTAAAATGGAACTTCCTATTTTTCTCATCAAATCTCTTCTCTACTAAACGTTGTCTGCAACATATACAGTTATGATGAAAATTACAATATTTTACTTCAGCATAATCGCCTACCTAAACTGTATTGTATATGACCTTCCCAGTATGGAATTTCATACTTTCCCGCCAAAAAGAACCAAGGTAAGACGTTCGGCATCGTCAAGGCGCGATGAAATATTGCGTCGCGTCAGGTAAAGACTGCAGGCAGCGTTCTATTCATAGTGACAACCGAGCGCTAAAATGTTCTGAGTCAATGTTTCGGCGTTGTCAGGCATTCTGTGTTCGTTGTTCCGATGCAAGCAATACGCTGTACGGATCTGACTGGAAAAGTTGGCAAAATGGGACTGAAACAAATCATTCTCACTCTCTTCATCTACGTGGTTAGGCTGATGTACAGTCTCTTACACTACCTACCTGTCGTCGGGACAATTTTGACGATATTTGACAAGATTGTTGACTCCATCACTGCCCTCTTCAATGATTTGCGTCGCAACGTCGAAGTTGTGATGGATCACATCGAGGGAGTGGAGCGTTTCTGTTTCAGTGGATACACAGAAAGGACGAGGACAACTATCCACAAGATTCTGAAAGCTGCTGTCTTCATCACATTTACAATAAGAGGTGTGGTTCATAGGATGCCAATCGTAGGTCGATGGCTTGTGAACGCAGAAAGATTGTTACTTCGGCTGTTCCGCATCTCAGTCAGTGCTTTTAAAGCGATCCGACCAATGCTGACTTTCTTGCACGCCACAACCGGTCTTCTGTCCGAAGGTACTGAAAAATCAACTCGTCAGTCACCACATGTACCTCGTCAAACCAAAACTGATGGCAAGGAGAAGTTTGCTCGAACTGGCAGCAAATCCGTACCAAACCAATATTGGATGGCAAAGCTTGGTTCTAAACAGGATCAAACGACGGAACCAGGTAAATGGCTCGTAGAAGCTTTCATTCGGTCATCACATGTACTTGGTAGGATTCCAAATGCCTTCTTGCAACTCTTTGCCCAATCTGCTCTTGATACCGTCGGCTCTTTCGGTCGAATGATTTGTAGTATCGTTGGAGTTCAAGCTACTGATCACACTGAAGTCAAACAGGTAGTTGGAATCACCGATGGAGGCAAGCAAAGCGAGAACACTAGGAAAATCTCAGCCTTCAGCAGCAAAGGATATCGTAAGTCAGATTCTACCAATAGTGACCGTTATCACAGCAGAGTCACAAAACTTGATTCTGAAGTTACCCGCCGCTGCCACATGCTTACAAAGCTTGATTCTGAAATTGCCAACCGTCATGCTCAACTTGCCAAGTTAGACGCTGATATTGCTGACCGTTCTGACAAACTTGCCGAGCTCGACATTGATCTCGATGACAAATACAGCCGATTCAGCAGACTGGAATTCATCAAGATGGCTTATCGCAGCGAAATGCTCAAGAAAGAAAGGTTGTGAGCATCTGCGAAGACAAGCAGCCACCAGGGGTTTTGAGCATAAAAGATCTGTTCGTGTCTAACTGTATGAATTAACTTCGCTAAATATATTTTTACAATTAGCAGGTTATGAAACTACTTATGTCTATCTGTGTGGAGATACATAGAGTTCTGAGAGTTGTATCGTGAAGATGGCAATTAGAGCAAAAGCACATCGGACAAAGAAGAAACCATGGCATCTGAAGTGAAAATTACCGAGAGCAACATGAAAGGAGCAATAACTGAAATGATGATGACCGCGAAGTCTACCTCATGAAAGAAACTTTCAGGACGACCAATTTGAAGACCAGGGATACGTGTCTGGATTGATGACACCTGTCGGCGGATTGTATTCTTGAATCGATCCAGCAATGATAAATTTTCGAAGAGTTCAAGGAAGTGATAGTTCACATCTGTCATTCGTGTACTTGACTTTGTGTACTTCTGTTCACTTTGTCCCATTTGTGACAATAAATTAATGAAAATGAAGCCACCAAGTGTCTGTAATGTTTTAAACTCTAAACGGTGATCTTACATTCAGATCCAAGTGTGTAATGGCCCATGATGATGCAAAATTAAGATAAAGAATGTTTGAAGTGAAACATGAATCATCGTTTATCCTCGACCCTGACCCTGGCATTCAATGACACTTACTGGCCAACAGATGGGAAAAAGTAATGAATACCTCTGCTTTTGCCAGACTTAACGACTAAGCTTACTAGCTCGCTTTTTGCTCAAAAGACATGCATCTTCAGCGGAACACAGGGACCGGGAATAGAGCAAGTTGCGACATCAAAACCATGACAGCATTACTTTTCTTTTTGTAATATTGGATGTAACAGGCAAAGGTACACGTTTATAGGGTAAAACTGAACATTTTCTGTACTTTTCTGAAATGTGGAAAAATTCGACACAGGCCTGCTATGTCTGTCTCTCTCTGTCAGTTTGTCTCTGTCTGTCTGTCTCTCCCCACCCCCCCCCCTCTCTCTCTCTCTCTCTCTCTCTCTCTCTCTCTCTCTCTCTCTCTCTCTCACACACACACACATCACACATCAATTTCTCAAAATTTTCGATGCGAGAACGCGGACACCCCTTCGTGCTCTCCTTATTAGGGTGTTCTGTATTAGTAAAAACAAATTGAAAACACCTCAGATTGCACCAGACTGCACCATTGTACATGCCAAGTTTTAAAAATTTCCTACACAAGCGAGGAGACATCCCCCTGACACTTTCCCCTTTAGCCTGTCGCATGTTCTCCCCCATGTACTTTCAAATTCTGTCAAGTAAGATATCCTAGTGAAAACCCTGTCATGACACCCATCACAATTAAACAATACTATATAGTCGGATACTAGTTATGTAGCGAGAGCTTTTACATCTGTATTTTGTTGTCACTTTGAATTTCATTTTGTTAATTTCACCTTTCTCAATCGTCATGAGAGAACAGATGATAATCAAGCAGGGTACATCAGGACTTGAAAAGTCTTTACTATTTACTATTGCTGTATTTTTGTAAATTTTACAAATACATGTACTGGTATTTAACTCTTCTAAGTGAGGGGTCACTCAAAATTTCTGAGTTGGAGAGGGGGGTTATTCAAATTCATCATGGTTGGCAAGGGGGTTACTCGAAATTTCGGAGTTTCCAATGAAATTCCTCCGATCCCCCAGGCCGTAAATAATGACGGCTCCCTACCACTGCTCCCTACGTCAAGTGCGCTAAAAAAGAAATCATGTGACAAGGCTGAACCAACCGCTGCCCTGGTTCCAATAGAGATCAACATAGAAATAATCCTATAGCATGAATAAGCATTGTCCGCAATGAAAACCGAGCAAAGTTTGTATACCTGAAGTAATCTGCTAGCAAAGTTCTACGTTAGGCTCATCTCACCTTAGTATTCAACCCATTGGATTGCGCAGGCAATGGTTCCATTGGCTTAAGCCAATCAGGGACAGGGAGACAAACAGCTTTTTCGTTCGTGCAACTCATAACGGACGACAGTGCTGTAGCCTACGGGGGAGGGGGGGGGTAAGAGCTGCCCCCGGAACTTTCTACATTGTCAATATGTAGGCTAAATATGTAAATTACCCAGATCCCAACTAAAATAGTTTCTGTTGTCCTTGTCAATTTGTCAGGCACGGATGATGATGATGATGATGATGATGATGATGATGATGGTGATGATGACGACGACGACGATACCGAACACGGTGGTGGTAGTAATATCAATGATATCGCAAGATTACCTTCAGCCTTCAGGTTTTATCGTGAGATATATATCGTATGCTTTCCCATGTTGTTTACATTCTGTATTTTGTTTTAGTTCTATACCTAATCTGTCCTGTGCTGTGACTCGCGCACTTTCTTCGCGTTTCTTAAGAGATAAACCAATACTTCTCGGGAGGAGATGGCCAGGCTGCCAATATGCACACTACTTTTTTTCTCGTACAGAAGATTTTATAAGTAATTTTATTTCATTTTATTTCATTTTACAAAAGTATTTCATTATTGTTTGTGTAGAAATATACCGCTTTTTCGGCTTCGAGAAATAGCAATCTGTATATGGTAATACACGGCATCTCGTACCGTCCGCTCGCACGGGTCCGTTACTTCCCATTAACTACCTGTTTTCGGGAAGCATCCAGCTGCCCCAACAAGAGATCTGGCAAGCGAAGATGGGCATCTCCATTACATGTAGCGGGCGCTATTGCCCCCATGACCATGCGATTAAATATAGATCACACAGACAGCGAGTTCACACTTTTTGTCTGGTTGTTCCACGAAACACCATCATTCTACAGGAAAGATGGTCGACGCCGAGACAGCAGCCAACTCTGGTATGCGATTTTCAGTGGACAAGATACGGAACTTCAAGGTCAGGAGCGATGACGTGTTTCTCTTGACCTATCCAAAATCAGGTAGGTGTTCCGGGCGTTCCGTTACCCGGAATATACTTCACACACCAAAAGTAGCTACACGACCTTAGCTACACGTGAATATCCCATCTTCGCTCGCCAAGGTCTCTTGTTCTGGCAGCTCGATGCTCCCTCAAATCAAATTAGCCAGTGGGAGGAGACTGAAGTAGAAATAAGGACTCGTGCGAGCGGACGATGGTGAATATATCTCTGTGCATCGCACTCATTCTTTCATGCCAAAGGAAACTATTAACTGTGCGTAAACAACACTGTCGCTGGCTTCCTTCCGGTATCTCAGTTAAAGGGATATAGTCGTCGGAACTGCGCTCAAAGGTCGTATGGGACCACAGGCGCTCCTTAGCTGGGTAGTGTGCTAAGTATATGATTTTCGGCTCGATCTATTGATCCCGTAGTCGATATGCCCACCACTGCAACCTAAGGTTGCAGTGGCGGGCATATCGACTACGGGATCAATAGATCGATCCGAAAATCGATATACTTAGCACACTACCCAGCTAAGGAGCGCCTGTGTATGGGACCCATATGACCCATGGCAACAATGTATCCAAGGCACAATGGTGATTGATGACAGTTAAAACATGTCTGTCATAATCTATCATCGTATAATTTAAAGGCGAGTCAGAAAACCCGGACCGAGACGAGTCGAGACGAGACCAAAAGACCTCCTATCTTACTGATAGAAAAGTTACGGGTTTTTTTTGCACAAAGGCAGCATCTGTACCAATGCCACGGGAAAAAAAGGACGTTGATCCACTTCTGTCTTAGTCAAAGAAGTGATATCCCACCCCTACCATCGACTAATGCTTGTTCATTTTCGTACATTCTAGTCAGTGGTTACATAGTTCTCCGAATTTGAATCTTAATCTGAGGCTGCCTCAGATTCCACACACATAACATACATGTACTATAGTATCGGTAATGTAGAAAAATGGTGCAGAGCCACTATAGGTGCCTGTCAATAGACAAAAGTTCGCTATTGACACGCGGGACGTTTTTCTTCATAATTCACCACATTTTAGTGAAATAAACTGCTCTTCTTCCACGTAAATGAAGAATACATTGTTCTGCCATGTAGTAATTACAAAATAAGTTCTAAATAGGTCGGAAAATCAATATTTTGCAATGCTAGCGAAAACCGTCACGCACGGTACGTCGTACGCGTTCACCATGTTACTCTAGCACAACCACGGTTCTAAATACGCGTATTTTTGCCGATTGGTGATACTTATTTGGTACACCCTTTAGTGATGATGAGGTCCGTTTTGCATTGTAAAAGTCGGAAAATCTTATATAGTAGTTCACGTCAGAGAACTGTCATGACAGGCATCGGTGATTTCCGATGGCCGCGACATTGACAGCTGGTTGGTCGCTTTCGACATAACTCCGCATGCCTGCATTGAGAAACGACTATTACCATGGTGACAACATTCTAAAGCTTCGTCAACTAATCCAAAATAGCAAGCAAAATGCACCCGAAGCGTAACTTCACGGCCTAGAACGACGCGAGGCAAGAGCCAGAGAGAAAGATACAAGGAGTCTCAACACAGGGAGCCGACATTTTAACCTTGACCTCCAGTTCGGGTCAGCACTGGTGTGCTGCCTCCATGGTATAGTAAAGCCAATGACCTTGGGTACGACAAAACTGTACCCGGAAATTAAAACATTTTGGTAAAAAATTTTCTCGCTTAAAACATCGTAGTAAACATTGCTATCACTTTCAATATCATGTCTTTCCTTTTCAATGTGCAAAAAAGTTTTCAATATGGATCTATACTTGACAAATAGGTTTGCAGGGGAAGCAAAGTCGCCTTGCCCCCACAAATTGATTTTTTTACCTAATAAACGTTTTGTTTACTTTATAACATTATTCTCAGAACTATTCTTAAAAGATGATGCCATTTAGGAGAAATTCCTGACTCTCCAATTGCAATAGCATTACCTCTTATCCTCATATTTCGGCTTTTCCTTTGCAATTAAAAGAACCGTGGACGACGACTTTGTTCATTCTGACGAACAAAATGGCAGAGGAAAACATTCTGAGAAGCATGAGGAAGTTTATTTCGCTAAAATCCGGTAAAATTTGGCTAAAAAAGTCCCGTGTGTCAATAGCCAACTTTTGTCTATTGAGAGGCGCCTGTCAATAGCCACGGCATAAAATTAAACCTATGAGCTTCCAGTTTACTTTCCTATAATGTGTTTATAAATGGTGAATCTAATTTCTAAAAAATGATTACTTAAATCTCCTGTATGTATGTTTCTAATACAAGGTTACCTATTTTGAATTCACAGTAGATATCATAGTAGAATCTGAATCTGGCGCTTGTCGCTTAGGCCAAATGCCGACGTCGCATCGCAGTTCGCATGTTTCGAGCTCACCTTGAACTCAGTTGAAAAACCTCAACAAATCTTTTTTTCAGTTGTTCCGATCGTTGATTGTGCTATCTCTTGCTTTGTGCATCGATCTTTGACACTCACAACAAACTGCAAGCTTTCTGTAGTATTGTATATATGATGTATTTACAACGCCCGGCCTGAGGGGTCATTATGGTCTCGTCTCGACTCGTCTTGGTCCGGGTTTTGAGACTCGCCTAATTTAAATGTTGCAGCTATGATGATGAGGTGCATCTTGATATCGTACACGAAATACTAGTACATTGTTTGTAAACAAGAAACTCGCACAGGCGCAGTTCCGACGACTTTATCCCTTTAGGCTAATTTGTGAACGTTCTCTGCGTACACATACATGTGAAATGGTGGCCTTACATGTATAACATCGTACAAGTGACTGCCTGGCATAGCGTGTTCCATAGGCTAGCATAATACGTGGTTTTCGTACTTGATTTGACATTGTTAAACATGGTTTTCATTGAATTGAAGTCTAGAGCGGACAGAAAAACAACCTTCACCTTTGACCGACGCAGTTCAATACCATGAATACCAATGTAGGTCATGGCGGCGGATATTGCAGTTATCATACCTGCCAAAACCCAAGTCCAGGATCTCTCAGGCATTTCGATACCCAGGTTTCTAATCTGTTTTTTTTTTGTTTTTATTTCGTTTTTTTTTGTTTTTTGTTTTTTTTGTACCGCAACATAGGTAGTCTGGCCAGACCTCAGGTGACCCCATTTCAAACGATAGCTTGCTACGGCGAACGCTTACGCATCGTATCCACAGCAGCAGCACTGGCTGCGTGGTTAACTATCAAGTTTGAGAAGTCAAGTAATGCATCAGGAATTCAATTTCAACCCATTGGTGTATACGTGATTATTTTTCGAGCGTCCATTCCGGTAGCTGTGATATCGCAGCGGTACCTGTGGCGAACACACTCGGGTCATTGGGGTCATAGCCACAGTCCCTGTGGCGATGACTGTGGGGTCAGAGCGCGTTCAATACACGCCACAAGTTCAGCTGTGCGCAGTCCCTCCTCGTGGATAGAGGGACTGTGCGCTGTGATATCACAGCTACCATTCCGGTCGTCCATTCAATCATGGCCCTAGCTTTCACAAACGGTTCCGTGAGAGGGACCATGCTTAAACGCTTCCTGCTGAAATTTCCATTTACCGGTGGTACTGTATGGTGTAGCCAAAATCACCTTAATTAATAGTCGTCTTTCGAAAATAGTTTTCCCTCCTCACAATCCATCCACATCACACACAAATAACTAATAACAAGTTTACGTTCATGTTCCCAGGGCGTGTGACTGCGCCCTCTACTGTATACGGCTATCCGTCACGTCCTTGTCATCAAAGTTAACCGTAATCGAGAAAAAATTAGAGAAATAAATCATCGCGAAATCGTTTGCCCGCACCGCCCGCATCATGTATAAGCTTACATTTCGTGACATCATTTCACAAAGCGTACACGGGAACAGAACGAAGGGCGAATGACAGTGCGAATTAGTTTCGTCAGCGCAATTATACAGGGTGAGAGCATAAATGGACCCCACGTTGGCGTTCTAACACTCAAAGCTCGCTAAGTTAGAATACGAGAAGACGTGTAAGGGAGAAAGGAGCAGCGGATTATACTTGTCATATTTGTTGAGGAAAGAAGAGGGGCGTCAAGCCGGAGAGGTCCTTTACAAACGTTAGCGGAAGGTCATTTGTACTTTCACCTTTAACTATTTACTTATTCAATTGTTAACAGGACAGTTTACTGATATTTAGCTCAAGAGCCATCTAGAGCCAAACTGATTCGAATCTGGGTCGGTCTTATATAGGATATCATATATTTTTTCTGCGACCCCCCCCCTCTGGTGACGTAATACGATAGCGTAAAAGACCGACCCATCACTACATCGGATTTTAATCAGATTGCATCTAGAGCCACAGTGTATTATATATACTGTGCAGTAACTTTCGCCGTAGACTGAACATGGGTAATGGTGTCACTTGTATATTTTCCCATAGATTGTAAACTACATAAAGGTTTCCAGAGGGTTGTTTACATAAGCAGATTACAATGTGTAAAATTTTATTTTATTAATCATAATCATAATTTATCAATAATGATAATTATAACAACTTACAGTGGGTTTTCACAAAAAAACGACACTGTAAAAAAGGAAGATTTTATTATTCTGTAATTAATTTCTGATATAACTGGAAAAATCAACACAAATAATGTCCTACAGCAAAAAACAGGATGGTTGGACAGTCTCATATACATTACGTTTACTTTTTTGTACGTGACACACAAGTTTTGTAGATAACATTGTAGATAAAAAGAACCGACTCATTTGAGTGTCTGGATAGAACACACAAGGGAATTGCTAAATTACTAAGCTACTGCAATAAAACTGCTTACACTAATTAGTTTCAGCTGTAGCCAGCTGGCAGGTTGGCGTGTAGTGTGTTATAACTGGGCAGTTTCTGTTTCACCCGTGGCCACTTTAGTGTTGACCAAGGTTACTTGATACAGACAAAAAAATTATACTTGTCCAAAGGCAAAACTAGCTCTGTCTGGGGTTGTAAATGGAAGTTTACGATTGTCACCCTGTGTTCAAGATTAAGATACAATGTAACACTACCATCACTGGTCCATGTACAAATCTTGTTTATTTCAACTTCCCCAGACAAACTGTCTGCATGGGACATACAATGTTGTCGACTTTGCCAGCTGGATACAGCTGAAACTAATTAATGTGAGCAGTTTTATTGCAGTTCGCTGCAGTAGCTTAGTAATCTAGCAATTCCCTTGTGTGTTCTATCCAGACACTCAAATGAGTCGGTTCTTTTTATCTACAATGTTATCTACAAAACGTGTGTGCCACGTACAAAAAAGTAAACGTAATGTATATGAGACTGTCCAACCATCCTGTTTTTTTGCTGTAATTAGCCTGTGCTATAGCTCTGCATGGCAGGGCTGTGTGTTACCGGCGTTATACGGCCTCCCATCCACAAGGCCGTATAACGCCGGTAACACACATCCCTCCCATGCAGAGCTACCTGTACTAGAGCTGGGGTTAGAATATAAACGTGTCCGGTGGACGTATCTCCAACGATCACTGTCCAAGAACCTTCCATTTATGTAATAACACATGAGAGCGAGGGCAATATCACAATTTATTGCCTGCCCTCGGGATGGTGGTCATGATCGAAATATTGATGATGCCCTCGCCTACGGCTTGGGCATCATCAGTATTTCGATCATGACCACCATCCCCTGGGCAGGCAAAAAATCGTGATATTGACCAAGCTCTCATGTGTTATTATTTCTATTACACGAACAAGCAAACATGCAAAGAAACAAAAAAACAAAGACTTCTTCGAGTACAGTTCGCCTTCTTAGTCCGGACGTCAGCGTAAAATGTTATCAGTGCCGATCGAAATACTGATGATGCCCTCGCCTACGGCTCGGGCATCATCAGTATTTCGATCATGACCACCATCCCTTGGGCAGGCAAAAAATCGTGATATTGCCCAAGCTCTCATGTGTTATTATTTTTATTACACCAAACAAGCAAACATGCAAAGAAACAAAAAAACAAAGACTTCTTCGAGTACAGTTCGCCTTCTGAGTCCGGACCTCAGCGTAAAATGTTGTCAGTGTCTAGGGTTGCCGCTAAAGTTTGCCGATCTCCTCGGTGGCGTATCCAAATTTGTTGCTTGCATAGTCGCTGAACATAGAAATTGCATTCCTTGTTGCCATTTTCGTTCGTTTGCTGTTTACTTGCATCAAAATATCGTGTAACTGTGCCGGTGACAGCTCTGCATGACGTTTCGCAGCCATAAGTTGCCAACTGCAAAGTACAACAAGCGAACGACAATTTGTTTTGCGCAGAAAGGATGCGCAGTAAGTAAAATGATGTCATCCATGTAATATCAAATGCAGAGGGCATCATCAAGTTCGCAGAGGGCATCATCACATTCGCAGAGGGCATCATCACGTTCTTTTTACATGTCACGTGAGTCGTGTTTAACCAATCGCAGTGCACGCTGAATGAGTGAGGTGTAATAATTCGGTTTATTACACCTCACTCATTCAGCGTGCACTGCCATTGGTTAAACACGACTCACGTGACATGTAAAAGAACATGATGATGCCCTCTGCGAACTTGATGATGCCCTCTGCATTTGATATTACATGGATGACGTCATTTTACTTACTGCGCATCCTTTCTGCGCAAAACAAATTGTCGTTCGCTTGTTGTACTTTGCAGTTGGCAACTTATGGCTGCGAAATGTCATGCAGAGCTGTCACCGGCACAGTTAGACGATATTTTGATGCAAGTAAACAGCAAACGAATGAAAATGGCAACAAGGAATGCAATTTCTGTGTTCGGCGACAATGCAAGCAACAAATTTGGATACGCCACCGAGGAGATCGGCAAACTTTAGCGGCGACCGTAGACACTGACAACATTTTACGCTGAGGTCCGGACTCAGAAGGCGAACTGTACTCGAAGAAAGCTTTGTGTTTTTGTTTCTTTGCATGTTTGCTTGTTCGGTGTAATAAAAATAATAACACATGAGAGCTAGGGCAATATCACGATTTTTTGCCTGCCCAAGGGATGATGGTCATGATCGAAATACTGATGATGCCCGAGCCGTAATCATCAGTATTTCGATCATGACCATCATCCCTTGGGCAGGCAATAAATCGTGATATTGCCCTTGCTCTCATGTGTTATTATTTAAATATGTACTCGAGCACGTTTGACCGTATAGATTACTGAATAATTTCTCTTCCCGTACCTAAACCTGCCGACCTCCATAACTTTGTCATGAGGAACTTACGTAAATCAACCTTTTCTTTAAATATCGACACTGACCTAAATTCTGTGCTGTAAAATCATAATATGAACGCTGATATGTTATGGTCAACCATGGAGGTAGTAGAGACCCTATGGGTCAACGGACCTTCCCTTTATTCTTTGCACTTCAAGTTGGTCAAGTTAAGTGATTCTCGCCAGTGTAAATATCATCGAAACATTAATACCAAATACCAATACCAAATTACACTTTTAGTAACTCTCGATAAAGCCAATGTAAAAAATCAAGCTCAAGTTACATGTATGATTAATTACATAGGCGCACGACGAATTTTAAAATCACTTGTCTGTAATTGAATGGTGAAACTTGCATTTTATTAACAACTGTGCAAACAGAAATCATGCGGACAGCTTTTGAGACATACTGTGAGCAGCGCCCAGAACACGGCTGTGGCCGCTCGGCTATCTTGTACACATTACTCTATGTACAAGACAGCCGAGCGGCCACAGCCGTGTTTTGGGCGCTGCTCACTGTATGTCTCAAAAGCTGCCTGCATGATTTCCGTTCGTACAGTTATCAATAAAATGCATGTTTCAACATTAAAATTGTAGACAAGTGATTTTAAAATTCGCCGTTTCTATAAAGTTAGTAACGTTAACAGTAGAGCTGAGCGGCCACAGCCGTGCACGGGCACTGTTCACTGAATGTCTCAATAGCTGCCCGCACGATTTCCGTTTGCACAGATTTTAATCGTATGTTTCAACATTAAAATTACAGACAAGTGATTTCAAAAGACGTCGTGCGCCTGTTGTTAATTAGAGGAAAAATAGCGAAAACTTTTGCGATGCGGCATTGGCTATCTCCAACGCTATAGTTTTGTGATCGCAGACCTTCGGCCTTCAAAAACAAACCAATGGATGGTCTTGTGTCCAATAGTATCCTACATGGAATGACAAAATTGAGATCTCCATCGTATCTCCTCTTCTTAAACACCTGTAGGTACAACATGGATGAAAGAGATTCTGCCATTGGTGTTCAACGGTGGGGACATAGACGCGATTAAAGACATACCGGTGGATGTCAGAGTACCGTATCTGGAATTTACCATTTCCGCTGAGGATGACAAAGGGTGCAGGGGTGCGCAGAAATCATTCTTGGTGCCGGACGATTTTAACTTAGACGAGATGGAGTCTCCAAGAATAATTAACAGTCACTTGGGCGAGAAGTTCCTACCGATTGAGCTCGAAGAAAAAAATCCTAGGGTAAGAGAAGGGGCGAACTGAACTACAGAATCTGTTGGGAGAGATAGTCAAACAAGCTGTGTTGTCGGCAAACATATGCTGTAAATCACTCTCTTCACGTTCCACTGTTCTTCTTTTTCCCCTCTGTGTTAGCTCTGCGTGGCAGGGCTGTGTGTTACCGGAGCTGAGGCCTATAACGCCGGTAACACACAGCCCTGCTACGCAGAGCTACCTCTGTGTAGACTTGGCTGCCCGTCTACCCGTGCGTTACGCAGGTTCGTGGTGGGATTTGGTGCACAGTCAGAGATGCCACCCGAAGAGGTGCTCTGGGTGCGTAAAGTCTGTGACTTGAAAACTTTGATTGACCGTACTCACCGGATCTACCGTTAAATGTGATCGTCTCCGTCATCTACGGCCTACTTAGACTGAACAATCCGTCGCTTGAAGACGCTGTATGCTCTCCTCCTCTTACAGGGGGGGGGGGGGGGGGGGGTCGTATGGGAGCGCCCTCGAGCGACCGAACTTTCAGTCTACTTGGATAGAACCGTGTCCATACGTGGACAACTCAACATATCATACTGTGATCGCGTCATTCCACTGGGCTAGTGGTGGAATGACGCGAATAAAAGTTTGAATCAAAGTGGCCACACCAGTTTCGTCGTCGCATCTGACAGAGAAAACCCTGCTTCAAAATTAGTACCCAGAACATAATCATGTCTTCGAGATTAGGGAAACAGGAGTGAGCGATGTTTCAATGTCGGCTGTGAAAAAATCAAATCTAACTAGTTTTATTCTCAATTTTTTTTCCCGCCAGATTATCTACATTGCACGAAATCCAAAGGACGTGGCTGTGTCATCGTACTATTTTGCTCAACTGATGTTGGCTAGAGAATATAAAGGCAGGATAGCAGACCCATACCGAAACTTCAGCGAGTTCTTCCCTGATTATTTGGACTGTAAGAATCGATTTCAGGTTGTTGGATGTAAGTGTATCATTCTATTTCAAAAATGCGCGCATGGGCTTGTTAGAGAATGCTCACTTCATAGTCACTTTAATTTTTCTTTCGGAAGTCCAAAGAGTGTGGACTACCAAAAGAATATCGGTGATTGCTACCGTAGGCACAGATGACCGAATTACTTTAAACTTTCAGCTTTAAAGCTGAGAGGCTTAATGTTGATATGAACGTTTTTCATCGTGTATCAGTTAATACATACAGGCGACCGACTTACTTTAACCCTTTCACCCCAGTTCCCTGTATACAGGTCCAACTTTACCATAGAAAACAATGGATTTGGGACAAACCATGGTGGTGAAAGGGTTAAAGGGGGAAATTTTTATCAGCTTTATCTACACGCAAATTGGCCACTTGGATAAAAATTTCAATGGAAAACAAAGGGCTAACACTATGTACATGCTAAATTTCACCAAGGTCTAATGCGAGAACCAGGTATTGAGGACTGCCCCTTTAAAGCACTATGGTTTAGCGGCCCAAACACATTCCTATCAATGGTGAGGCGTGGACCCGTTTATTGGGAATCATGGATGAACACGTTGAAGGTGTAAGACCCAGCTGATGGCATTAGGCGTTCATTTTACAACCGGAGTTCACAGAGATCACTTCGTACTTGAGGGTCTTATGAGCGTTCAGCTCTGTAGCGTTAGAATGAAAACAAACCAATCACAGTTTGGCAAACTGTACTGATATCCTGAGAGTACAGTGCACATTTTTGTTTTTCAGAATAATGTAAAATTATATATCTTTCTGTTTGAAACTGGTGCTATGGTCAAAGCCCACCTAGAATGGTATTGATCTCCAGTGAATTCAAAATGCCGTTGAAATGCCAAGCCCTAACGATGAAGTGACAATGAGAGAATTTATTTTGAAAATGTTTTGTTAGTAGCAGACCATGCAAAACAAGCATCAAAGCGCGTTTTAACTCCTTAACAGAGATATTTCAGATAAGCAGGTTCATAATCACCATCGAAAACAATAGGTTTGGGCCAAACCATGACGATATTTACGTGTTTGGAGTTTCTTAGCTACAATATCACACTATATTAATTAATTAATTAATTAATTAATTAATTAATTATTAATTAATTAATTTATTATTTATTTATTTATATTAATTAATTAATTAATTAATTTATTTATTTATTTATTTATTTATTTATTTATTTATTGGGGGTGTATCCCAACCGAGCTCCCAGCTTTCTTTTCATTAGATAATCAATTACATTGACAAATATTGGACTTGGGACAGGGAAGATCAATAAATCTGCAAATAGTTTCTTATTTATTCCTTAAGATGATGGGAGTCAATGGCACGAACACGTGCTCACGTGGTGGAAGAGGAGGCATGATAAAAATGTCTTGTTTCTGAAGTATGAGGACATGTTTCAGGTAAGTCTGAGAAGTGATAGCCAATTACATCGGAGGGGGTCCAGAGATGAGTTCCAGTAGGTCAGGTACGGGTTGATCATTACACCTCTGCGAGTGGTCGGGGAAGACGTACAAAGTTATTTCACGTTTCAATCTTCTTCCCCTTTTCCGGCGTGCAAACATTTTACTATATACGAAACGTGCCCCTGTATTTTTGCCCAAGTAGCAAGGTTGTATTTTCACAAGATTGTGCTGCAGATACTCTCTCCAGTTTGATCACTGTGGTCCAAGATCTGATTGTCGATCCCCGCCATACTTTTCAATTGACTTCTTTACAGGCACTGCATATATAAAACAGAATATTCTTTTTCACTCAATCTGTAGGACCTAGAATCGAATATTCGAAAAATTGCAAAGTTTCTTGACATCCAGCTGGCTGACGATGTTGTGAAAAAGATAAGTCATCGCTGCACAATAGGAAACATGAAGAAAAACAAGATGGCCACCAAAAATAACTACTGCGAAAAGTCTGTCAACGTGAAGGCTGAAGGAGACTCTCCGTTCGTAAGGAAAGGTGGGTTACTAGATTTTCATGGTTCATCGGTCGTTGAGTTTTTTCCTACTTACGATATTAAAGTCACTGTTGTGTCGCAAGATGCATAATGTTGTTGCTGTTGGTCAATTTACAGGTGGAGCCGGCGGTTGGAAGAAGTACTTCACAGTGGCCGAGAACGAAATATTCGATAGGCATTACAAAGAATGGATGAAGGACAGCGATTTGGAGATGACCTTTGAGCTTTGATAATATTTTTTCCTTTAATTCGCGTATGGGACAGGCATTAGGCAACCCATGCAGTTGTTATGTAATTCTAATTTCTACAAAATATATATAGGATACAAGAAGTATTTTTTTATTTCAAAAAAGCTCCTTCAATTTGCTATATTATTATGAGCACTTACAATGTTTCGGACAGTAATTACTGTTCGCAACTTATCGCCAAAAGTCCTCTCCCTGCCATTTCACTTGATAAGCTTCGAAGCGGAGTAAAAAAGTTAGAGTCCGAGAGTTTGGACCAGAACTTCCTGATCGAACAGCGCTGGTTGCTGGCAACTATACCGCTAAAGGCATTATTTTTTCCCGTTTTTCTAAGGGTAGTATGCGCGTCGAAAACTTAAACTTTTGCTTAAAACTTTCCTCAAGGAATCTTTCAGTCATTCTCTTTCAAAACCGAGAATGAAAATCGGGAATCACCGTGCAAATTTCGGTACTAGAGAAACAAATTAGCCAAGATTTACCGATATTTGAAATTCAAAAGGACCACCGTCTCTGTTTAAAACGTAACTCTATGGGGAAAATAAAACAAACACAGTTATCGTTATAAAAATATGTCCTGTTGACCAGGGCTACTGAACACGCTGGAATAGGTCACGATCCTTTACCCTCAGGAAAATTGTGAAGCGTAATAGTCTTCCATGGCAACGCTGTCTAACAAAGCAAGATTCCATTAGTATAATCATTCCATTTCTCTTGAAATTCGCACTTTTTATATCTGTTAATATAGTTTTTGTAAACTCTGAATTAACTCAAATGAATGATACATAAATGGTAATTAAAGGTATTACTCTTCAGTGGCTTTGTGATGATACATTTTTAAATTTAATTTATCAGTCAATCAATGTATTTATTTATTTATGTTCATGATTAATTACCTATATTCTCAAGTACCTCCAAGTGACTGTGGCATTTATTGTCTCGCTTTTCTATTGAGAAACTGTCCACAGCCTGATAGATTTCAGGATGTAGTGTTACCGGTAATACGTCACCTGAAATTGAGTGAATACAGACTATAAAACTGTAACATTACTGTGTTTCTAGTGAATACGATCATCTAGCATAAGTAAATACGTCAATAGCCAGCGTGTTGCTTTCCGTGATTTCTCAGCAAGGATACTAGGATGGATCGCACAGTGCGAATTTGTCGCTCCCAGACTCCTCCCATATGTGAGGCAGTTTCTGTTGATGTGTTGATGTTGATGTATTCTATGATAGTTGAGCGGAGACATCCAAACATATGGAAAGTCGTTCGGGAGCCCCGACAACTACATTCGAACCAAATTATGCAAAATTCATACAAACTGTAGCCAAGAAGCGGTCAAGGAGTACATCGATTGCCCTGGAAGTCGGAAGTTATGACAGTGCGCGTGTGACAGTCTCATCTTGCCAGAAACGATCAACGAATACATCGATTGCATTAGAAGTCTCAAGTTCTGACTGTAATCGTGGGCCGGTCTCGGTCTTAAACATTCTCTTTACAAAATAAAACGGTATACCTTAGCATGACAATTTGTCCATCTAAGAGCAAGACTATTGGATTCGTAACAACGATGAAGGCGTACAATGAAAGAATGTAGACAAAACACGGAAAAGCTCGCCGTTTCATCCCACAAGTGGTTAGTTCAACGGAATGTAAAATATTAACCTTTAGGGCTTAAAGAGGCACTCCCATTTGGTAACATTTTTAAAACACATCTTTTTAATGCTAACGGTCGATATTTGACGTGGCGACTGCGCGCGGATCGCGAGATATCGATAATAACATGTCATTTCCCGAGCGTATTTTTCACATCCCGAAGTTTTACGATCGTTTCTGATTATGACGCGAAATCCACCGAAGGTTTGTTGTTGTGCTTATTGACGATATTCTAGGGAGTCAATAACTTCGAACGATGCAATTTTACCTCCCACTGCGAAGACTTTATAGCATTATCCGTGGGCTAGAGGGGGTCTACGTGCACCCCCCCCCCCCACAGGATAACAAACCTGTATTTTTCAGAACCCTTGGGATCCCTAGAATACGAAATGGAATTTAACAGGAAAAATATAGGGACGCAATAGCTGTTATGGTCATGTTTGAAGGGTACCGCAAAATCACGATTTTCCAAGCCAAATGCATTTTCGTCAAATCTGTCTTCTTGTAAGTCATGTGCTGAGCTCATTTTTTAACATAACCTCACTTGTTTGGTATCATTAGAAAGGGAATTTATTCTTCTTTAAGATGACATATTGCATTATGCAATATCTTCTACAGTTTTCGTCAAATATAACCAAAACTTACCCCTTACCCCAAAATTTAACATTGCAAATTACAGTAAAACTCAAATTCTACCAATTTTTTAGCTGGGCATAATAAAATATGCATTGCTTTGTCTGCAATCTGTTTTATTTGATACAGGGACATGTCAGAAATATGAAATAGACTTTTAACAGAAAAAATATTGGGAATCTACAGCTGTAACAGTCATATTTTGAAGGGTACCGCAAAGTAACAGTGTTGCAGATTTGCATGCATTTTTGTTAAAACTGTCTTCCTATAAGTTATCTGCTGAGCTTGTTTTTGGATATAACCTGGCTTGTTAGGTATCATTAGAAAGATAATTTACTAATCTTTGAAATGACATATTGTAACATGCTATATCTTGTGTAGTTTTCATGATATATAACCAAAACTTACCCCATACCCAAAGTTTACATTGAAATTTCAGTCATAGCTAAAACCAAATTCTACCATTGTTTTAGCTTGACACAAAAAATATGGCCGTTTTTGCTATGAAATCTATTTCATTTGGTACAGGGACATGTCAGAAATATGAAATAGACTTTTAACAGAAAAAATATTGGGAATCTGTAGCTGTAACAGTCATATTTTGAAGGGTACCGCAAAGTAACAGTGTTGCAGATTTGCATGCATTTTTGTTTAATTTGTCTTCCTATAAGTTATCTGCTGAGCTTGTTTTTGAATATAACCTGGCTTGTTAGGTATCATTAGAAAGATAATTTACTAATGTTTAGAATGACATATTGTAACATGCAATATCTTGTGTAGTTATCATGATATATAACCAAAACTTACCCCATACCCCAAAGTTTACATTGAAAATTTCAGTCATAGCTAAAACCAAATTCTACCATTTTTTAGCTTGACACAAAAAATATGGCCTTTTTTGCTATTAAATCTGTTTTATTTGGTACAGAGATATATCAGAAACATGAAATAGACTTTTAACAGAAAAAATATTGGGAATCTACAGCTGTAACAGTCATATTTTGAAGGGTACCGCAAAATCATAGTGTAGCAGATTTGCATGCATTTTTGTTAAATTTGTCTTCCTATAAGTTATCTGCTGAGCTTGTTTTTGGATATAACCTGGCTTGTTAGGTATCATTAGAAAGCTAATTTACTAATGTTTAGAATGACATATTGTAACATGCAATATCTTGTGTAGTTTTCATGATATATAACCAAAAATTACCCCATACCCCAAAGTTTACATTGAAAATTTCAGTCATAGCTAAAACAAATTCTACCATTTTTTTACCTAGACATATAACATCTGGCCATTTTTGCTATTAAATATATTTTATTTGGTACAGAAACATGTCAGAAATATGAAATAGACTTTTAACAGAAAGAATATTGGTATTCTATGGCTGTAACAGGCATATTCTGTGGAATACTGCAAATCACAGCAGTGCAGACTCATATGTGCTTTTGTTAACTTTGTCCCATTGTAGGTCTTCTGCTGCGCTTATTTTATTACATAACCATGTTTATTTGGTATCATTAAAAAGCTAATTTACTACTGTTTTAAATGACATATTGTTATATGCCATGTCTGATATAGTTTTCATGGAATATGACGAAAACTTACCCCATACCACAAAGTTTATATCGAAAATTACTTTCGTAGCTATCGTCAAATTCTACCAATTTTCTAGCTAGACATAACAAATAAGGCAAGGCTTTATATCAAATCTTTTTATTTGGTACTGAGGAATGTCAGAAATATGAAATAGACTTTTAACAGAAAATATATTGGGACTCTACAGCTGTAACAGTCATATTTTGAAGGGTCTCGCAAAATCACAGTATTGCCAACTCGCTTGCTTTTTCGTTAAATGTGTCTTCTTATAAGTCATCTGCTGAGCTTGATTTTTGACATAACCTGGCTTGTTAGGTATCAATAGAAAGGTAATTTACTAGTCTTTAAAATGACATATCGTAATATGCAATGTCTTGTTTAGGTTTCATGAAATAGGACCAAAACTTACCCCATACCCCAAGGTTTACACAGCAAATTACTGCAAATCTGAAACTCTACCTTTTTTTACAATTTATTAACTTTATATACCAAAGGCAATGCTTGTATGCAATCTATGAAATCTGTGATTTTGTTAAAAAAGTATGTCACAAATATGAAACTATCTTTTAACAGGAACATAATATGATTTTGTAGCCTTTTGGATCATATTTGGAAGGGTACCCAGGTATCAGGGCAAATTTGCCGAAACACATACATTCGCAATATATGGGTTCCCCCTCCAAAAATGATCCAAATGGCTACTAAATTGTATCATCTTCCCGTTATAAGTTAATTTTATACTTGTGACATACTTTTGTAACAAATAAATCAGATTTAAACAAGAATTGCCTTTTGTATTATGTGCAGCAAAAATGGTAGAATTTAAGATAAGCCGTAATTTGCGATTTGAACTTTTTGGGTATGGGGTAAAGTTTGACCATATTCCAGGAAACTATGAGTGACATTGTGTATAACAATATGTCATCTTAAAGAAAAATAAATTGCCCTACTAATGATACCTCACAAGCCAGGTTGTGTCACAAAATAAGTTCAGCAGATGACTTACAAGAAGAAGAATTTAACAAAAAAGGTGCCAGTTTGCGGTACTGCGATTTTGCATTTCCCTTCAAAATATGGCTGTTACAACCATACAGTCCAAATATTTTTTCTGTTAAAAGTCTATTTCACATTTCTGACATGACCCAGTACCATATACAACAGATTTAATACCGAAACAGAGCTATTTTTATCATGTCTAGCTAAAAATTCACGGAATTTGATCACGTTATGTATGACAGTACTTTCAATATAAACCTTGGGGTATGGGGTACGTTTTGGTCATATTCCATGTAAAATATACAAGATACTGCCTGTTACAATATGTCATTGTAAAGAATATTCAATTACCTTTTCAATGATACTAAACAAACCCAGTTATAATCAATAACAAGCTTAGTAGACGACTTATAAGATGACAGATTTAACAAAAACACATACGAATCAGGAATACTGAGATTTTGCTGTACCCTTAAAAATACAGCTGTTACAGCTATAGAATCCTAATATTTTTTCTGTTAAAAGTTCATTTCATATTTCTGATATGGCAAAATACAAAATAAAACAGATTTTATACAAAAAATTGTCTAATTTTTTATGTCTGCGTAAAAAATTGCTTGAATTTGACAGTAGCTATGACAGTAGTTTTCGATGTAAATTTTGGGGTATGGGGTAAGTTTTGGTCATATTTCATAAAAATCTGTACAAGATATTGCATGTTACATTATGTCATTTTAAAGACTAGTAAATAATCTTACTAATGATACCTAACAACTTACATTATATTCTATAAGAAGCTCAGCAGATGACTTAAAAGACGATAGATTCAACAAAAATGCACACAAGTCAGGAATACTGAGATTTTCCTGTACCCTTCAAAATCTGACTGTTACAGCTGTAGATTCCCAATATTTTTTCTGTTAAAAGTCTATTTCATATTTCTGATATGTTCCTGTACAAAATCAAATAGATTTCATAGCAAAAACGGCCATATTTTTTGTGTCAAGCTAAAAAATTGGTAGAATTTGGTTTTAGCTATGACTGCATTTTTCAATGTAAACTTTGGGGTATGGGGTAAGTTTTGGTTATATATCATGAAAACTACTGAAGATATTGCATGTTACAATATGTCATTCTAAACATTAGTAAATTATCTTTCTAATGATACCTGACAAGCCAGGTTATATCAAAAACAAGCTCAGCAGATAACTTATAAGACGACAAATTTAACAAAAATGCATGCAAATCTGCAACACTGTGATTTTGCGGCACCCTTCAAAATATGACCGCAACAGCTGTAGAGTCCTAATATTTTTTCTGTTAAAAGTCTATTTCATATTTCTGACATGTCCTTGTACCAAATAAAATAGATTTCATAGCAAACACAGCCAGATTTTTGTGTCAAGCTAAAAAATGGTAGAATTTGGTTTTAGCTATGACTGAAATTTTCAATGTAAACTTTGGGGTATGGGGTAAGTTTTGGTTATATATCATGAAAACTACACAAGATATTGCATGTTACAATATGTCATTCTAAACATTAGTAAATTATCTTTCTAATGATACCTGACAAGCCAGGTTATATTCAAAAACAAGCTCAGCAGATAACTTATAAGACGACAAATTTAACAAAAATGCATGCAAATCTGCAACACTGTGATTTTGCGGCACCCTTCAAAATATGACCGCAACAGCTGTAGAGTCCTAATATTTTTTCTGTTAAAAGTCTATTTCATATTTCTGACATGACCCGTACCAAATAAAATAGATTTCATAGCAAACACAGCCAGATTTTTTGTGTCAAGCTAAAAAATGGTAGAATTTGGTTTTAGCTATGACTGAAATTTTCAATGTAAACTTTGGGGTATGGGGTAAGTTTTGGTTATATATCATGAAAACTACACAAGATATTGCATGTTACAATATGTCATTCTAAACATTAGTAAATTAGCTTTCTAATGATACCTAACAAGTCAGGTTATATCCAAAAACAAGCTCAGCAGATAACTTATAGGAAGACAAATTTAACAAAAATGCATGCAAATCTGCTACACTATGATTTTGCGGTACCCTTCAAAATATGACTGTTACAGCTGTAGATTCCCAATATTTTTTCTGTTAAAAGTCTATTTCATATTTCTGACATGTCCCTGTACCAAATAAAATAGATTTCATAGCAAAAACGGCCATATTTTTTGTGTCAAGCTAAAAAAATGGTAGAATTTGGTTTTAGCTATGACTGAAATTTTCAATGTAAACTTTGGGGTATGGGGTAAGTTTTGGTTATATATCATGAAAACTACACAAGATATTGCATGTTACAATATGTCATTTCAAAGATTAGTAAATTAGCTTTCTAATGATACCTAACAAGCCAGGTTATATCCAAAAACAAGCTCAGCAGATAACTTATAAGACGACAAATTTAACAAAAATGCATGCAAATCTGCAACACTGTTACTTTGCGGTACCCTTCAAAATATGACTGTTACAGCTGTAGATTCCCAATATTTTTTCTGTTAAAAGTCTATTTCATATTTCTGACATGTCCTTGTACCAAATAAAATAGATTTCATAGCAAAAACGGCCATATTTTTTGTGTCAAGCTAAAACAATGGTAGAATTTGGTTTTAGCTATGACTGAAATTTTCAATGTAAACTTTGGGGTATGGGGTAAGTTTTGGTTATATATCATGAAAACTACACAAGATATTGCATGTTACAATATGTCATTTCAAAGATTAGTAAATTATCTTTCTAATGATACCTAACAAGCCAGGTTATATCCAAAAACAAGCTCAGCAGATAACTTATAGGAAGACAGTTTTAACAAAATGCATGCAAATCTGCAACACTGTTACTTTGCGGTACCCTTCAAAATATGACTGTTACAGCTGTAGATTCCCAATATTTTTTCTGTTAAAAGTCTATTTCATATTTCTGACATGTCCCTGTATCAAATAAAACAGATTGCAGACAAAGCAATGCATATTTTATTATGCCCAGCTAAAAAATTGGTAGAATTTGAGTTTTACTGTAATTTGCAATGTTAAATTTTGGGGTAAGGGGTAAGTTTTGGTTATATTTGACGAAAACTGTAGAAGATATTGCATAATGCAATATGTCATCTTAAAGAAGAATAAATTCCCTTTCTAATGATACCAAACAAGTGAGGTTATGTTAAAAAATGAGCTCAGCACATGACTTACAAGAAGACAGATTTGACGAAAATGCATTTGGCTTGGAAAATCGTGATTTTGCGGTACCCTTCAAAACATGACCATAACAGCTATTGCGTCCCTATATTTTTCCTGTTAAAATTCCATTTCGTATTCTAGGGATCCCAAGGGTTCTGAAAAATACAGGTTTGTTATCCTGTGGGGGGGGGGGGTGCACGTAGACCCCCTCTAGCCCACGGACTTTACAGCATTATACCTTTACCACAGGTCAGTTTTGGAAAACTTCTTCTTAGCTTTGTCGTTGTCATTATTTTTAACCAATATTACATAAACATAAGTTTTTACTTGTAAATATTAGCCGCCTCCGATCACAGGTGTGCGGAATGTTTCGTAGATCGTCGTCGGATTGGAAGTGACCGACACTGTGAGGCCGAAGGCCGAACCTCGGTACTGTATTCTTATACACTGTACCGAGGTTCGGCCTTCGGCCTCACAGTGTCGGTCACTTCCAATCCGACGACGATCTACGAAACGTTCCGTACACCTGTGCCTCCGATGACTACATTTTGTTGTCTGCCACACAGTACGTGTGGTTCGCCGCGCGCGTGGTATGCGTCTATGCATACCACTCGGTGGCCGCTATGTATCAACCGCACGTAACTGGGCTAGTCACCTATGCGAATTCTGGTGGAATCAGCAAAAATTGTTTTTCGTTTTATCACCAAGTCAGTAAGACTCAGCTTTCCCCCCACGGGGCATGACCGATCACCGAGGCAAGTGGTACTGTGGCGTACAGCAGCGTCAGTGTAGACTCGTACTCCATAGCTTAGTTGACAATGCCCCAGAGTCGAACGTTCGATGTTCGGAAGCTGAATTTAGGTGGGCCACAAGAATTCAAACTTTTACTTTTTTGAAGACATGATTTTATCGATATCTCGCGATCCGCGCGCAGTCGCTACGTCAAATATCGACCGTTAGCACTAAAAAAATGTGTTTTAAAAATGTTACCAAATGGGAACGGTTTTCCTCAAGCAAATTTCAACCATTCTCTTTCGAACTCAAGAATCAAAATCGGGAATCAGAGTGTAAATTTCGGCAGTGAAGGAACAAATTTCCCAATATTTATCGACATTTCAGTGAAATTCAAAATGGCCGTTATCCCTGTGATATCTCTGTGGGGGAAATAAAATTCCATATTTTTACAAAACTAAGCTGGTGAAAACTTTGTATACCCCATAAGCTTCAAAATGAGTGCCCACAAGTGATGGGCCAAAACACGGTCTCTCCACAAAGGGACCGTGGCCAAAAGGGTATTTGCTAAAAGTTTGACAGTCCGAACATATTAGGCACGTTCTACTTTGATACCGTCGTCCACTTCTTGGGTATATTCTAAATTTGTCTGTAAGTGCGAGTATATTTGGTCTCAGGCTGTTTGTATAGGTATACATTACCTGTGCGTAAACAAGACAACTTTTTTCTCGTTAGTCAAAGCAACGGCTTACGTTCAGCGTTAAGGGCTCTTTCTGCAGAAAAATCGTGAACGGTAGCATCATCCATGGCAAGCTAACGTGATGTTTTCAGTTTTTCACGTCTGGGTCTTAGCACAATGATGCAGTCAACAGGTATTTTAAAAGTTTTTTTACACTAACACATACTATACGTAAAATTACAAATTACCTCAAAAGAGGGATAAAACTCTCTTGTTTGATTTGCTGTTTGTGTTTCTCGTTTCTCTAGCTAGTTTTAGTACTGACGAAGGGTTGCACCCGAAACGTCTGGGTATTTTTAGTCTCTGCGATCTGCAAGTGTTTTATTTCCCGCTGGTCGGTTAGTATTTAACTGTATTTGTTTTAACTATATTGCAGTTTTTATCTTCTGCCTTTTAACAAGTATTGTCTTTCCAGCTAGTCGGCCAATTTTTTACTACATACTATACGTATCCCTTCCACAAATATATGGCGGGGAAACTGTGCTTGTTCTACGTAACTGCGAATGTGGACCGACTTCTCCTTTGCGTGTGTGTTGTGTGCAAACGGTGAAGACACAAAATGCCATATCAATTCCTTTATCAAAACACAGAGCGAACGTAAACAAAAGTGCCATACGTAAAATATCAATTTTTTCGCAACAGACGATTGTATCCTCCTCTCGGGAGCAGTTAAGTTTTTCAGCACCGGAACAACTTGGTTTGGTCCGACGACTTCTGTTGTGATTACTGGTCAGAAGTTGTTGCCCTGTCACTGAGTATCGCTGGTGGCAACCGCTTGTTTCCTGAGCATTTCGCTTCGATAAGCCATCTTGATGGAGTTCAGCCTGCTGCGTCGACTGCATTAGCTAGCAAGATCAACGTCGAGCTCAGCAAGTATGTCATAACGGTCAGAAATATCAGCGTCTAACTAGGCAAGTTGATCACGACGGTTGGCAATTTCAGAATCAAGCCTTGTTAGCATGTGGCAGCAGCAGCAACTATTCTAAAGATTCTAATCTTGTCAGTCTGCTGTGATAACCGTCACCGATGGTGGACTCCGACTTACGAGATCCTTCACTGCTGGCATCTGAGATCCGAGCGTTTTGACCTTCGCTGGTGAATCCAACCATGCACCTGTTTTATTTCGGTAGCATCAGAGGCTTGAAGACTGACAATTCTACTAACAACGTGGGCAAAGAGTTTAATGTTATCGCGGGTACGATAAGCACAGGTTTTCGAGCTGGTGTGGGGAATCTCATCTACTGTCAGAGCTTAGCCAATAAAAGCGTTAGTGAATTACAGATGTACAATCTGGGAAAGAAAGCAAAGTTACATATCCAGCCCCAGGGCCTGAAATAGTTCAATACATTTTATCACGGTCACTTATTTCATATATTTAACCAGGTAAATTTTATGCTTTCCTTTTGGATAACCATGACATTTGGGAGGGATGGCTGCGCTGTGAAAATGCACATAATGCTTTTACCGGTACGATATATACAAATAATTTTATTATTATTGGTGTAGAAATATATTGCTATTTCTCACATAAAAGCATATCGAGGTAGCGGGCGCTATAACCCTCGTGACCAAGCGAAACGGGTTCATAACACGGACACTTTTTAAGCCACACAGCGAGTTTTTGCATTATTCTGTCTAGTTGTTCCATTATGTAGGCTTACCGTACCACCATTCTACAGGAAAGATGGTCGATTCCGAGACAGCAGCCAATTCTGGTTTTCGACTTTCAATGGACAAGATACGGAACTTCAAGGTCAGAAGCGATGACGTGTTTCTCTTAACCTATCCAAAGTCAGGTAGGTGGTCCGGGCGTTCCGCTGTACACCTGGAATCTGCATTATTCTGCATTAATCTGCCCCACACACCCGGGCTCACACACCAGCATGCAGCAGCTACTTAAGGTTCCAAGACAAGAAATTGGCCTTTTTAATCTAACGATTCGCTGGTGGTTGATAAGCTCAGAACCCCCGTAAATAGTACATTTTCTGAAAGCCTAGATATAGTGGGAACAATTTGGTAACAACAGTGTCACCATTGTTTACATAACTATCACGTGACAGGTAATTTGCATAACCCTATGTGTTGTCTCAATCCTTCAAAATATCTGAATCAAACTTTCTGGAATGCAAGCTGTCACAACGCTCTTCCAAAGTGTGTCTCAGATTTTTTATATCTTGCTTAGTTTTTTTGGAGCACAATTTTAAAGAAATCAACTGGGATTAAATTCACCGCTCTGGAAGTTTTTCTGGCATAAAAATTGTTTTACAAGGTTTAAAAAATTCTGAGACACATTTTGGAAGATCCTTAGGATAGATTGCAGGCATAGAAATTTCAGCCTAATATCTCAAAACTTTAAAACAAACATAGGGAAAACCGATTTTTTAAAGGTTATGCAAATTACCTGTCACGTGATAGTTATATAAACAATGGTGACACTATGGTAATCAAAATGTTTCCCTATACCTAGGCTTTCCGAAAATATATAATTTACGGGGGCTGTGAGCTTATTAACCACTAGAGAATTGTTAGCTTAAAAAGGTCAGTTTCTTGTCATGGAACCTTAACTAGATCAAAACTGTGCGTAAACCACGCTCTCGCTTCCTTCCCGTAGAAGGTTGTAAACGCTCTGTGCCTTCACATTTAAAAATGGCTCTACATGCCGAACCTTGATACAAATGAATGTCAGTCATTAATATCTGGTACCTTAGCAGTGGGTCCATAGCTATGATGTTTTCAGATGGGATTCCTGCCTTTGACGGGCTGATTTTGACTTTTTCGACTTTTGATGAAGGGTAAAAGTCGTAAAACACCACAGCTATGGACCCACAGCTAGTGGTTCTCGTATAATATTTTAAAATATGGTGTTACTCCAATCATGGTCTACTGTCCCTAGGCCCTGAGCAGGGACTGTGATTGATGAGATGACGCTGTGACAAATGACCTCAACTTTTGACCGGCGCAGTCATCAACTTGTGTAGCAGACAATCTTGGTGTCCTGAGGATGGGGCGAAAAGCAAAAGGTGCAACAGACGTCGAGGTTCTCGACTATTCATCACCATCAAAGCAGGTTACACAGCGTTTCCTGCAGCGGCGGACATTGCATTAACTGGGGATCGAAGTCTAGGATCTCTCCTGACCTCAGTATGACCCATTTCAAACGATAACTTGACACGGTGACCTCGGACATGTCGTATCCACAGGAGAACTAAAAATTCAGCCTGCAGCTATTAGTAATAACCAACAAAGGTGGTCGTTTTACTGTTTTTACTCCTGATATGTTGTGATCATAAGGGTATAGTCTACGGAACGAGGGCATTCTCGTGAGCCAGAGCATAATTTCCGCTCCGCTGACCAAGCATTGCAAGCCAGCCATCTAGAGCGAGGGTTAGACTGTAAACGTGTTGGATGTGTGAATGTCCAAAGATCACTGATCACTGTCCAAGGGCCTTCAAATGCAGTACGCCAAATGAACTGTAAAAAAGCAACCCCCTCCAAATCAACTTTCAAAATTTGACCCCCAATTCATCAATTGTAAAATATTACCCCCCCGAAAAAAATTCATCGAATTTTATTCATTAACTCTTCGCACCCTATGGCCCTGGAATGAACAATTGGGCTCTTCAAAAGTTATTGCAAGTAAAAGAGTGACCAACCCCAATTTTCATGCACAAAAAACAGCGACCCTCACCCAGATGTCACAGTCCGTATCAATAATATCTCAATTGACTTATAATTTCATCTTTTTTATTAGTTTTTTATTGAGTTACAGAAATGCTTTTACAAAGTTATGTTTGATTAAATCTGGAAATATCTGGAAAGTTGTACAATCAAGAAAAGTTAATAAATACAATACATTGTTAATTGTTTGCATAGAATGTTTGGTCCTAAGTAACAAGTTTTAAGTATCCAGCCCATTTCCTTATATGGAATTCTAATTTGTTCTTTCTGTTTGCAATATTATATTCGATTTTTTGTATTGACTGTACATATTGTTTATAAGCTATAAATTCTATCTTCACCTTTTTACAACGACTAATGTATATAAACCTTTTACCAAGAAGAATAAGAAAGTTTACAAGACATGAGAGACTTGGCTCTCCAAGAACAATTTGCCAACCTTTTAGTTTACTCTGCAACCATAGACCCTAAAACCCTAAAATTTATCCCAAAATAACATGACATGTTCACATTCACATAACAGATGCATCAAAGTTTCCTCTTCCTGCTTGCAACATGTGCACAAAGCGCTTTCCACTCTTGGGGGTTTCTTTTTATACAGTTTAACATTTGTCATTAAAATATTATGAAGAATCTGAAATTGAAACTCACGAAGTTTTGTATCAATAGTAATTTTCTTGTAGCTAAATACTTTGTACTGCACGGGAGAATTATTTCTCTATCCAGAGCTTTCGACAACTAACCAGCCGTCTTTATCAATGGTGTTGATTAGCACCACTGCGCATGCGTGATCTTAAAATATTATCCCAGATTCGGGGAAGTTGATACCGTCCGCCATCCCGATTCAGCGTTGGTTTATGTGTTCTTATGTATATCGCTTCCTTAATACCTCTCTTGAACCAATCTGGCTCCCGATCCAAGATTTTCACATTTTCTACCATGAAATTATGACCCGGGGAATCATTGTGAATATGTTTAGAAACCTCTGAAGTGACGCAACTTGGACGCCGATGTTCTTTCACTCGGGCTTGCAAGGATCGTTCTGTTTCTCCGATATAGTCCATTTTGCATTCATTATCTCCACAACCCTCACATCGGATGTGATAAATAGGACCACATACGTCTTTCGATGGTGTGGGATCCTTCGGGCATACCAGTAGTTGTCTGATGGTGTTAAAGGGCCTAGCGTGTAACTGTTCCATCATGTGAATAATTCCAAACAGTTTTGTGATATTATCAAAACATGTCATCTTGGACCGGATGAAGAAATGCGATCGTACGATGTTAGTGCGCTATTTACTAGTGTACCGGTGGACGGGGCCTTGCAGATTATAAGTCAACGCCTGGAAAGTGATACAACTTTGCATCAACGTACATCCATGACTCCGGCCGAAATTATCATATTACTGGGACTGTGTGTGAAATGTACATATTTTACGTTTAACGGATCTTTCTATCAGCAAATTCATGGGGCAGCTATGGGATCTCCAGTGTCTCCGATAGTATGCAATCTATACATGGAACACTTTGAATCTATCGCTCTGACAACAGCTCCCAATCCACCGTCGTGGTGGTACCGATATGTTGATGACACTCACACAAAGTTAGAGCGGAAATTTGCTGATGAATTTACGCATCATATCAACAACTTGGACCAACACATAAAGTCACAACGGAGGAGGAGCATGATAACGCATTGGCGTTCTTGGATGTTGAGACAATCAGGCGCCCAGATGGCCAGATAAAAACCAAGGTATTTAGGAAATCAACACACACTGACCAATACTTACATTTCACCTCAAATCACCCCCTGGTTCATAAAATGGGGGTAGTCAGAACCCTCCATCACCGAGCAGATCTCATCTGTAGCGATCCCAATGATAGGCTGGAGGAGAAAACCCACATCAACAATGCCCTTCATCACTGTGGTTATCCATCCTGGGCAATTAAGCAGGCAACCCGTACCAGAAAGAAGGCCCACACTAACTCAGTACAGAGGAATGGAAATCAAAAGAAGGTGCACGTAACTGCTCCATACATCAAAAACCTAACAGAATATTGCAGCACACTTTCAGAACATATGGTGTGCAGTTACACGCTAGGCCCTTTAACACCATCAGACAACTACTGGTATGCCCGAAGGATCCCACACCATCGAAAGACGTATGTGGTCCTATTTATCACATCCGATGTGAGGGTTGTGGAGATAATGAATGCAAAATGGACTATATCGGAGAAACAGAACGATCCTTGCAAGCCCGAGTGAAAGAACATCGGCGTCCAAGTTGCGTCACTTCAGAGGTTTCTAAACATATTCACAATGATTCCCCGGGTCATAATTTCATGGTAGAAAATGTGAAAATCTTGGATCGGGAGCCAGATTGGTTCAAGAGAGGTATTAAGGAAGCGATATACATAAGAACACATAAACCAACGCTGAATCGGGATGGCGGACGGTATCAACTTCCCCGAATCTGGGATAATATTTTAAGATCACGCATGCGCAGTGGTGCTAATCAACACCATTGATAAAGACGGCTGGTTAGTTGTCGAAAGCTCTGGATAGAGAAATAATTCTCCCGTGCAGTACAAAGTATTTAGCTACAAGAATATAGTATGTCTGCACAGATGAGTCTGCATCATTGTATTAATAGTAATTTTCTGTGGCAACTGATAAAATTCACCCCAGGATTTAAAATGCAATTCAAATATGTGAGAAAAATAATGTTCTGCTCGAGGTCTAATAAAAATATTCTCACTGATTTTTTCAGTGATCATTTTTGTCGTGAATTTACTTAAAGCTACCAAATCATTCCCCAACTACTCTGGCTTCCCCTTCGGGTTCATGAAAATCTACATTTTGGCCCATTTTATTAGGCATGGCCTTCATTAACCCAAACCACCTCAGAATTGAAGACTGCGGAACTCCCTTATTTCGAATATTTTCCCAACTGATGTTATGGCCATTCTCTGTGTAGAGTGGGTCAAGATAATAAATGCCAATATTTACGAAATCCCGATAAAACACTGATTTACCCGCAATTAAAATATCTTTGCTATTCCAAATAATTTTTCTCTGTGGAGAGACTTGGTCAAAAAAGGGCTGTTCTGTTTGCAACTCTGACCAAGTCTTTAACATGCTATGGAAAAAACCTGTTACCTCTATATTAAGTAAATCAATATTAAAATTACATTTCAACAATTAAATCTATACATCCTATTGGATATAAAATTCTCTTCATTACAATTTTCATGGATGCTTTAAAGAATCATCACAATATCTCTTTATCCAATTGACTCTCGCTGTTTTATATTTAGCATAAATATCTGGCATTTCCAGTCCCCCATTTGCCTTTTTACCTATAACAGTGTGTCTCGCTATTTTGTCTGGGCCACGCCACAGAAATTTGTACAACATACCATTAATTTCCTTAAGTTTTACATTGGGAATATTTGTTATTGACATTTTATACTGAACTTTAGACAGCTCCATTGATTTAATTATTCGTATCTTTCCCAGTAGTGTAAGATCTCTGCTTTTCCAAAAATTGAGCGAAGTTTTTAATTTCTCGATTGGTCCTGCAATTTTCATATTGGATGCAGCTTCTTTGTCATATGAGATATAAATACCCACAATCTTGATTGGTTCTCTCGGCCATTTGACTTTAAGTGGCTTTTTCTTACACATTTCCATTTTTCCAAGCCACAGTGCTTCTGACTTATCATAATTAATTTTCAAACCCGAAAAACTTTGAAATGCATTTAAAAGAGTAAATTGATTTTTCGCTGACCTCACATCCTTTAAAAAGCATGTTAGGTCATCAGCAAAGGAGGCACTCTTAATTTCCTTACCGCCAATTGGAATACCTTTAATACCTTCTTGACTAACTAACTCTATCAAAAAAATTTCTAAACTAAGTATAAATAGTGCTGGGGATATGCTATCACCTTGTCTCACACCCCTACTCAATGGAAAGTACCCTGTAGTCGTACCTTTGTTCATGACACAACTTTCAAAGTTAGTATACGGCTAGTTTTCAATCGGATTCGAACCCACAACATACGGCATCAGTCGCCTAGCTGAGAGGCCACAGACAGAACCGCTCGGCTAAATCTCCACTCCCAAAAAAGAGTGGTTCATAGCCGGCTAAGCTGTTACATCTTTCTGACTGAGACCGCTCAACACGTTGTAGAGTTCGTGAAGCACTCACGCACGCATATAAAGACTTCACCCAATGAATGAACGAATGTCCAAAATTAAATGCCTGAAGTGCTTTTAATAGGAGATCCCACTCCAAACTATCAAAACCCTTCCTAAAATCGATTGTCAAAAGTATACCTGGAAAATTCATTTCATGTGTATAAGACATAATACTTTCAATTAAACGTATAACATCCCCTATATATCTATTGCTAACAAATGCTGACAGAGTTTCATGAATAATATTTGGAAGTACTTTTTCTAAACGCTTTGACAAACAGTTTGTGCGAATCTTGTAGTCCATATTTAACAATGACACAGGTCTCCAGTTTTTGATGTATCTGCGATCCTTCCCCTTTTTTTCTAAAAGATTAATTGCGCCCTGTCTTTGTGAGGGCAGGGTGACATCTGCCCCTTTTCAAAACCGTTATTTAGAGCTGCAACCAATTTTGTATCCAGAATATGCCAAAACTGTTTGTAAAACTCCGCTGTTATCCCATCATTACCAGGTGTTTTGTTATTTGGTAAGTCTCTCATTGCAAATGTGGCTTCCTCTAAGGTAATTAACCCCTCACAGAAATCTGAATCCTCCTGGGACAGCTTTGGAATATTACATTTATCATAAAATAACTTCGGATCAGTACCGTTATTCACATTGACAGACGGTATTTTTGAAGAGTACGGGTCCTGATAGAACTCTTTAATTTCTTGGTTTATCTCCCCAGGATTAACAAGAATTAAATTTTCCTTCATGGAGAGTAATTTATTAATCTGTAGCTTTTTGTAGTTTGCCTTTTCCAAACCTAAGAAATACTTGTTGTTCTTTTCCCCAAGTTCATACCAATTACACCTAGATCTAACAATACAACCCTCTGTAATATAGTCCATTTCGGTCTGTAAATCCTCTTGACTAAGTTGTATTCCCGGGAAATTAGTTCATTCTCGGGGTCAGATTCTAACCAATTTTCAATTTCTCTAATTCTTTGCTCAAATTTTAAGATCTTAAGTCTTCTCTCTTCGACCTTTCTTTTGCTATAGTTCATTGTACACTTCTTAATTTTAAACTTTACCCAGTCCTACTCTACAGCAGGATCAGTAATTTTAGGGTTACCTGTCCACTGAATAAGATTCTCTTCCAATAACTCTACATAGTTAGGATCCCTCAATAAACTGTCTAGTACGATGGTCCCCTTTTAGTCTACTCCCACCGCATGGATAACACAATGGCAGAGTGGTCAGAGCAAACACATGGCACAATTGATGCGTTAGTGATATCAGACTGTAAATTATCAGTTGTCAGAAAATAATCAATTCTGCTCATAACTACATTTGGGTTGAAACGTTTCCATGTGACGGATTTCTTGTTTGGGTTCAAAACTCTCCATACATCAATTACGTCAAAAGTCTCCATTATTTCATTAAAACTCTTAATTGAATACTTCCAGGGGTCTGGGTTTCCACCATATCGGTCTAACACCGTGTTTAAAGCAACGTTGTGGTCGCCTCCCCAAATTATATAATTTCACATTTAACCTTTGAACTTTGAAAGAATCCTTTTGAACTTTACAAATAATCACTTTGATGAAATTCCAATATAATATCTGTTTTTCAGATCTGCTCTTTCAAACATAATATGCTGATCATGTACATTTATATCAATTGTCACACTTTTTTATAGTACAGATTTAGATAGTTTTGTATTGTGAAAAAAAATATTCAAAGTTTCCTCACAGACCACAATGTACAATCAACATTTTTGGTGAAATTCCAAAATCAAATTTCTTACACACACATGAACTTGTAATTGTCCTAGTCAAATCAAGTACACTAATATCGATAATCAAGAGTACATAAATACACAGATTTACCTAGTTTTGTATTGGAAAACAATAGTTTCCTCATAGACCACCATGTATAGTGAATCAACATTTCGGTGAAATCCAATGTCTTCCACAAACATCCACTTGTAACCACCCTACTCTAATCAAGTACACAAATATCAATAATCAAGAGTACATAAATACACAGATTTACCTAGTTTTGTATTGGGAAAAATTATTTATAGTTTCCTCATAGATCACAATGTATATTGAATCAACATTTCGGTGAAATTCCAAAATCAAATTTCTTACACACACATGAACTTGTAATTGTCCTAGTCAAATCAAGTACACTAATATCGATAATCAAGAGTACATAAATACACAGATTTACCTAGTTTTGTATCGGGAAAAAAATTATTTATAGTTTCCTCATAGACTACCATGTATAGTGAATCAACATTTCGGTGAATTTCAAAATCCAGTTTCTTACACAAAAAATCCACTTGTAATCACTCTACTCTAATCAAGTACATTAGTATCAATAATAAAGAGCATATAAACACAAACAGATTTAGCTAGTTTTATATTTAAAAGAAATTATTCATAGTTTCCCCATAGACTACAATGTATGGTGGATCAAGCAACATTACTATGAAATTCCACAATCAAATTTTTTCCGTACAAACCTTCGTAAAATTTGACCCCCTCCAATCATTTATTGTAAAATTTGACCCCCTTAAAAACGGTTTCGTAAAAGTCACCCCTTCCCCCGATTTCCACCGACCCCCCTCCCTCTAAAAAGCGAATGCCTCCTTACCGAAATAGATTTAATACTTCCCGTACCTAAACCTACCGATCCTCCATTACTTTGTCATGATCAAATTGCGTAGATCAACCTTCCTTATCAATGTCGACAATGGTTTAATTCAGCGCAATAAAAACACAATATGGACGCTGATTTGTTTAGGTCAACTGGCCTCCTTTATTCTTTGCACTTCAAGTTACTATATGTCAAGCTAAATCATTGTTGTAAATATCGTCGAAACATGGATACATACATGACAGTTACTGACCCAATTCCATTTTAGTAACTATTGGCAAGCCCATTGCAAAATTAGAATTTAGCTAACATGTACGTCAGTTAATAGTGAAGACTTTGGTTGACAATGCGTCATTGGTGATCTCCAACGCTTTTGATTTTGTGATCGAAAACGTTTCTAACAAACGCAAAGTGATGTGTCCAAAAGTATTCTACATGGAATGACAAAATTAAGATCCATGGTATCTCCTCTTTTTGAAATCTTGCAGGTACAACTTGGATGAAAGAGATCCTGCCATTGGTGTTCAACGGTGGGGACATTGAGGCGATTAAAGACATACCGGTGGACATCAGAGTACCGTATCTCGAATTCACCATTTCTGCCGAGGATGACGAAATGTGCAGGGGTGGGCAGAAAGCATTCCAGGTGCCCGACGATTTTAACTTGGACGAGATGGAGTCTCCGAGAATAATCAACAGTCACTTGGGCGAGAAGTTCCTACCGATTGAGCTCGAAGAAAAAAATCCCAAGGTAAGAGAAGAGGAGGACTAAACTACGGAGTCTGTTGGGAGATATTGTTGTAAATAGCTTTATTGTCGGCAAACGATTTCATGCTGTCAATCTTATTCTTCAGCCTCTTCACATCCAGTCAGTTTCTACCGACCTTCTTTCGCTCTGTTGGTGTAGATTTGGCTGCCTATCTACCCGTCGACGGTTACAGATTTTGAATCCAATATGAATTGCGATCCAGCGCTCAGTCAGAGTGCCACAGGGCCGGTGAGGTGCTCTGGGGCGGGCCGGGCGATTATTCAGAATAGGCGCACACCGTCTACGACTCGAAAAGTCTGATTAGCTGTAATCACTAGACTTTGTTCAAGTCTGTGATTTGTGAATGTTTGAGTGGGAAGAACGCAAAGATTTGTGTTCCGTTTTTATGAAACGTGAGAGTGGTTTGAACGCGATGAGTGGGGTGTACTCGAAGAGTGATGGAGAGTTTCACGCGGAACCCGGCAGAAACTAAATGACTACTGCGCAGACTCAATGGTAACGCGTTCGATCGCCAGGCAAACCTGACCTTGGCTGCCGAATTTCAAAGAGGTTTGTATGAAATAGAAGAGACACAAGAGAAACTGTTGCAAATTTTATTGTTCAAATATTCACTGACATGACCGAAATCTACATTATCGCCGGATTTACGGTTAAATGAGGTTGTCTTCATCATCTACGGTCTACTTGGATAGCGCTGAGCCATGCCTTATTAGGCAGCTCGTCATGTCAACCGGACAGTTGGTAATCGCGTTATTGTATAGATGGTGGAAGTTCGAATCCAAGTGGCCACATGAGTTCCATTGTCACATTTAACAGAGAAAATGCTGCTTCAAAATTAGTCTTAATATGACGATGTCTCCGAGATTAGAGATCGAGGAATGAACCATGTTTTAAAGTCGACTGTAAAAATCCAAAGTTAAACAGTATAAATGTTCTCAAATTTTCCCCTTCAGATTATCTACGTTGCACGAAATCCTAAGGACGTGTCAGTGTCATCGTACTATTTTGTTCAACTGCTGTTGGCTACAGAATACAAAAGCAGGCCAGCAAACCCATACAGAAACTTCAGCGAGTTCTTCCCTGATTATTTGGACTGTAAGAATCGATTTCAGGTTGTTGGATGTGAGTAAATCATTCAACTCAAAATATGTGCATGGGCCTTTGGGAATATAAGCTTACTTCATGGTAACACTTTCATTTTCTTGAGGAAGTCCAAAGGCATATCGGTGATTGCTGCCGTACAGACAGATGACCAAAGTACTTTAAACCTAAATGGATTACTTTAACCCTGAAGGCCGTCGACACGAACGTTTATCATTGTGTATGAGTTCATAGATACAGGTGACCGACTTACTGTAAAGGGGTAGAGAGCCAGAGATTGAAGACTGCCCCTTAGAATCACAATGTTTTGGCCCAAACCCATTGGTATCAATGGCAAGGTGTGGACTAAACTTGTTGCAAGTCCGTGAGCATATAAATATCAAAAAATATCAAGGTGTTAACTTTAGCAGACTGACGCGTTAGTGGTAGGCAACAGCACGTGCAACTTGGGCAGCCAGTAACTGTTGCCGATAAAAAGCCAAGCGACTGGGGGCCAGGCTAAGAGTGTATCTGTTTACGGGAAATCATGGATGAACATGTTGAAAGGGACAACACAGGTGAAAGACCTAGCTGATGACATTAGGCGTTGATTTGACGACTGGAGCTCACAGACATCACTGCATGCTTGAAGGTCTTATTAGCCAAAACCTAACTGGTGGTGATATAAAGTGAATCCAATATGCCGTGCAACGTCCAGCCCTATACTGATGAAAAGTCAAACGCAAATGCATTTTTAAAAAATGTTTGTTTGTGGCAGAGGATGGAAAAAGCATGACGGCGCGCTTAACTCCTGGCTAGAGAAATTTCCTGTAAACAGTTTCATAATCAGCATCGAAAACAATGGGTTTGGGCCGAACCATGGTGTTATTGAAAAGGGTTACGTATTGGAGGGAGGCGCCGGGGGGGGAGGTCATACATGTAAATCACGACGTTCTTTTATTTTAATTGAATCTTGCAAGATATTCAGTTATTTTAGGACGCGATGATCGTATTTATTTATTTATTTATTTATTTATTTATTTATTTATTACTGATTTACTTAATATTTATTTGGGGCGTTTCGCAACCGAACTCCCTGTGTTCTCCTCATTAGATTACCAACTACATAAGAGCTGTAATTTACGTATATTTCCAAAATGGACAATGGCTGGAACAGCTTACATCGCCTCGGCGTGCATGGGTGTATATTGTGTAATGGTAATCTGTTTCGTTCGCGTAAAAACGGTTTTTACTAGACAAACAGACGACTTGGGAAGATCAACAAATCTGACAAACACTTTCTTATTTTATCCTAAAGATGCTGGAAGTAAATGGCATGAACATGTTCTCACGTGGTGGAAGAGGAGGCATGATAAAAATGTCTTGTTCCTGAAGTATGAGGACATGTTTCAGGTAAGTCCAAGAAGTGATAGACAAATTACATCGGAGGGGGTTCCGAGGATAAGTTCCAGTAGGTCCGGTACGGGGTTGATCATTACATCTCTGCGAGTGGTCGGGAAAGACGTACATAATTATTTCACGTTTCAATCTTCTTCCCCTTCCGGCTTGCAAACATTTTACTACCGGCGAAACGCAAAGTAGCAAGATTGTAATTTTCACAAATATTGTGCTGCACATACTCTTTGCATTTTGATCGCTGTGGTCCCCGTCATACTTTTCAATTGACTTCTTAACAGGCAGTGCATTTCCAAAACAAAATGCCGTTTTATACAACTCTCCTGATTGAATATTCTTTTTCACTCAATCTGTAGGACTTGGAGTCGAATGTCCGAAAAATTGCAAAATTCCTTGACCTCCAGCTGACAGACGATGTGGTGAAAAAGATAAGTGATCACTGCACAATAGGAAACATGAAGAAAAACAAGATGGCCACCAAAAGTAACTACTGCGAAACGACTACCAACGTAACGGCTGAAGAAGGCTCTCCCTTTGTAAGGAAAGGTGGGTGAATAGATTGTCATTGTTCATCAGACGTTGAGTGTTTTCCTACTCTCGATAAGTCATTATTGTGTCACAAAATGCATAATCTTGTTGCTGTTGATCAATTTACAGGTGGAGCCGGCGGTTGGAAGAAATACTTCACAGTGGCCGAGAACGAAATATTGGATAGGCATTACAGAGAATGGATGAAGGACAGCGATTTGGAGATGACCTTTGAACTTTTATAATAATTTTAAGTTTTTACTTTTGCGAATGGGATGGGCATTAGGTGCCCATGGCTGGTATATAATTTCAGGAAATATAGATCGGGTATTCGGGAAGTATTTGTTTTGAATTTCAAAAAAGGCTCCTTCAAGTTTTTTTATTATGAGTACTTACTATATTTTGGGAAATAATTACGGTTCGCAACTCCCCGCCAAACCCCCTCTCTGCCATCTCACTTGATAAGTTTCAAAGCGGAGTAAGAATCGCTTACATGAACGTGCTATTGTTATATATTTTACACTATTGAATTCAGCGGCTACCGTTGATATTGAAAGACGCTACATTTAGTTGGACGATCCTGAGAACGTAGAGGGATGTATAATTTTAAACTAATCACAAACATATAAATAAGTAAATAAATAAATGCTGTTTAGCAATGAAGATTTAATGTGGTTACAAATAACCGACAACTTGGTATCAGCTTCAGTTACTGAAAGTGTTACGATATCCGACCGGTACCTCTCAACTTCTTAACCATGAAGCAGCAGTTGTGAAACTAGAGAAACAAATTAGGCAAGATTTTACCGATATTTGAAATTCAAAAGGGCTACCATGCCTGTTTTACTAGTAACTCTAGGGGAAAATTTTTTTTCGATTTTCGAAATACTAAGTCGTTGAAAATTTTTCATGCACCGATGGCAAGAGCTTCAAAACGAGCCCACACAAGCGGTAGATCAGAAAATAATTGTATTTGAAGTTTGAGAATATCTGCCCCCACACGCTCCAGACGCATTCTACCTTAAAAGCTGATAAGTGTGAATGAACCAAATCAGATAATTTAGATACATATTTCACCCATTTCGTTTCCTTTTACTAAAACGTTTATAATGTGTGAGACCAGAGTGCTTAAACTCCGCCTTAGCGATCATGTACATCCATATTGAACCATCTGCTATGTATATGAAGAGAAGGTAAAGTAAAGTTATACCACTCTTCGCCTCGTGCCCATTGTTCTAACCATGCTCTCTAATTTCCATAACCGAATATTTTATAATTACCACCTGGCTTTATTTTGTTTAAAAAGTGTCCGATTTACAAGTTCTTTTGTTTAAAAAGTGTCCGATTTACTAGTAAATCGGACAATTCTTTTGTTAAAAACTGTCCGGTTTACTGGTAAATCGGACACTTTTAAACAAAAGAACTTGTAAAATGGACACTTTTTAAACAAAAGGAAGTCACGTGGCGACGAGCAAAAAAAACAAATGCGAGACATTATACCAGAAGAAATTTATTTCACCATTAAGTACAGAGGAAAGACACTTTAAAAGAATCACCGGACAGAATTAATTTTGCACGACTGTACATCTCAAAATGAATTACAGGTCAAAGTGAAATAACGGTATTGATTGCAAATATCACTTCTGTGTTAAGGTTATTGTTATCACGATCATTCGAAGCTGAAATTTAAGACTTCAAAGTCAGTTATCAATACTGATTGTAGAGGTTTCAGTCGCCTTAGGTAAAGTTAAATCTAGCTACAGGCAAACACACACGCAGTACCACAGTCATTGTGGATCTAGACATATTGTTTTTTGTACTTGCAGTTTCTGTTGCGCCTTTCTCTGACGTGGCTGTGTAGCTTGGTCTTCCGATTGTGGCCGTTAGCACTGGCATGACAGGGGGACTTTTCTTTTCCATCTTTGGCTTTGGTAGTTGAAGTGCACCGGATACAGCTTCCATTTGTACTTCATCCGCCATATCGATATACGTAGAGCGACTCGGCAATTGCGTGTATGCTGTTCAAAGTTTTCGACCCAAATGAGCAAAACGTGACTCTAACGTCGATCTGCAAACACCTTTTCACTTCATTCAACCAACCAATCAATCAAACATAATTCATACAATTCAAATCAAACCAGGTGCTCAACACGTCATCGCACTACAATAGCAACACATGTCAACTTTGTTTTATCCAATCATGCGTTATTTTTTTTATACTTTCGTTCAACAAGGTGTCAGAACGCGTAAATGTTTTCCTGCCAAAGTTTCAACTTGCACTGCACTAAAATTACAAATAAAAACATTCGGCGTGCAAACAAGGCTCTAAAACTCGGCAAATTCGTGGTATAACACGGTCAGCGAACTCGTAGTCGGCGGTTTACGGAATTTAACGGTACAGTTTGCCATAAAACTCCTCGGCCCTGCGGGCCTCGGAGTTTTACTGGCAAACTGTACCGTTAAATTCCGTAAACCGCCTCCTACTCGTCCGCTTACCTATAGTAAAGTAAGCCTTTATTGAAATCGTATCCCAGTTGGGATCTTGATCATAAAGTACAAAAAAGGTTTTGCAAAATATATATATATATATATATATATATATATATATATATATATATATATATATATATATATATATATATATATATGAGGTCAACATATTACAGGTTCATAAATAGTTTACTTTGTTTTTTTTCATTTTTTCAAGGTATTACTAAGACAATTATTGTCATACTTCCAGTTGACCAGGGCTAGTGAACGCGCTGGAATAGGTCAGGATCCTTTACCCTCTGGAAAATTGTAAAGCGTAGTAATCTTCCATGGCAACGCTGCCCGACAAAGCGAGATACGATTAGTATAATCATTCCATTTCTCCTGAAATGAGCAATAAAAGTGTGCGATTTTTATATCTGTGAATACAGTTTTTGTAAAGGTTGAATTAACTCAAATAAATGATAAATAAATGATCAATGAAGGTGTTACTCTTCAGCGGCTTTGTGATGATATATTTTTCAATTTAATTGATGAAAATATTTATTCATTTATTTATTTATTTATTCATTTATTTATTCATTCATCTAGTTATTTATGTTCAATATTAATTACCTATATTTGAAAAGTACCTCCACGGGACTGTGGCATTATTACTGTCCACAGCCAGATAGATTTGAGGATATAAATAATACGTCACCTAACATTAAGTGAATACTGTCCAGTAAAATCTAACATTGCTGTATACGCAAATGTACGCCATGATATTTGTAGTGTATGCGATCATCTACCACAGAAGAGAAATAGGTCCATGGCCAACGTTTTGCAAAATGGTGAAAGGTGGAGACTCTGTTGGTGTGTATTATTAAAGGTGTTAGAAAAGGTCGAATGGGTACGATTTTTGAGCAGAGACCGCTTGTTTCCTGAGCATTTCGCTTCGACAAGCCATCTTGATGGGGTCCAGCCTGCTGGCTGTATTTGTCATCGAGATCAACGTCAAGTTCAGTAAGTTTGTCAGAATTGTCAGCAATATCAGCGTCCAGCTTGGCAAGTTGATAACGGCGGTTGACAATTTCAGAATCCATCTTTGTACTCACACAGCAGCAGCGGGTAACTTTAAATTATAGTTCAGTGAGTCTGCTGTGATAACGGTCACCATTTATAGAGTCTGACTTACAAGATCCTTTGTCGCTGACGGCTGAGATCCGACCGTTTTGGCCTTCATCAGCGGTGAATCCAACCACCTGTTTGATTTTGGTGGCATCAGAGGCTTGAACACCGACGATTCTACTGAGAACACGGGCAAAAGAGTTGACGTTATCGCGGGTACAATAAGCACAGATTTTCAAGCAGGTGTTGGGAATCTCATCTACTGTCAGAGATTAGCGAATAAAAGCTTAAGCGAATGACATAGATGTACAATCTGGGAAAGAAATCAAAGTTGCATATCCAGCCCCAGGGTTTGAAATATTTCAATATATTTTATCATGGTCACTCATTTTTTAAATTTAACCAGGTAAATTGTATGCTTTCCTTTTGGATAATCATGACATTTGGAGGGATGGCTGCGCTGTAAAAATGCACATGTTTTTACTGGTACAAAATATTTAAATAATTTTGTTATTATTGGTGTTGAAATATATTGCTATTTCCCACAAAAGAGCATCACGAGGTTGCGGGCGCTATAACCCTCGTGACCAAGCGAAACGGGTTCATAACAAGGACACTGTTTAAGCCTGACAGCGAGTTTGCGCATTATTCTGTCTTGTTGTAATTTATAGGTTTACAAACATTCTACAGGAAAGATGGTCGACGCCGAGACAAAGGCCAATTCTGGTTTTCGATATTCAGTGGACAAGATACGGAACTTCAAGGTCAGAAGCGATGACGTGTTTTTCTTGACCTATCCAAAGTCAGGTAGGTGTTCCGGGGTGCTCCATCATTCACCTGGAATCTGCTTCTAACAATCTAGCAGCTAACCTGGCCATAAAACTATCAACTGTGCGCAAAACTACTGAGGCTTATCAGTGACACACCTTTTTTGGTTTTTTATCCAACTAATGCCCGCCGCACACGAGAGAAATTAGCTGAGCAAAGTTTCATTCGAGGCTGTTTGCTCAGCTAGTTTACCCTCGTGTGCGGTCGATTTTTCGTGAGTTTTTGTCCTCGCGAGGCGTTGAGCAAAATATCCAACCTGTTGGATATTTTTTGCCTCGCGAGGCAAAATGCTCACCGTGTGCGCCGGACAAAGTCATTTTGCTCACGCCTTTACTCTAAAGTGCATGCGTTAAAATCATACGTATCCGTGGCGGGGTTAATGGCGGGGTTGACCTTTTGATGACCCGCATAGCGACGCACGCTACAGATAGCTGCGTTTCCACAGCTAAGGGACTGGTCAGTTTCTTCGGCCGGGGGGGGGGGGCGGTGGATTGTTTTTTGCCGACGTCAAAAAGTGGCTGACCCCCCCTATTCCAAATTTTGAAAACAGGGTGACCCCCCTATTCCAAATTTCGAAAACAGGGTGACCCCCGCCCCGGCACGCGACATAGGTAAAACAAAAGGTGGACATAAATTATATATATGTATATATTTATATATATATATATATATATATATATATATATATATATATATATATTTTACATTTTACATATATATATATATATATATATATATATATATATATTATATTTTACATTTTACATATATATTTATATTTTAAATAGTCATTCTATGTTTTAATGAAATTGTTAACATGTCAGTTGTAAGATAGGAATTTCAAAGTGTCAATCTTAAAGTTTGAATACAGTACATTTTGAATGAGCTGTATTTTGAATGAGCTGTGAATGTATTTCACACTTTCTATGCTTAACCAGATGTCCTGAACTGTTGTACAGAAATGGATGTCAATCATTAATATCAAAGAGGAAAAAGCAGTGAATAAAAAACTTTGATGGGTGTATAGAGTTGCCAACCATCCAATTAAATCTCCTGAGGAGCCATAGAGAGCTTTTTTAGCCAAATCTGATGTGTACAGTGTCTGAGAGGACCTTTTCTTGTAGCATTGAAACCATAAAAGCGCAGCTAGTAATGACAAAAACTGCCTTTTTTAACTATTATTTTGTTCATAAAAAAGCATCTTCTACAGAAAACCTGTGACACAAAGGAAAATAATTGCATCAATGAGAAGGAAAGATATCTTGTCATTTTTCTATCTCTAAAATAAGTCACTGTATCAAATATATATTGTGAAATATTTGTGCATGTTACTTTCTTATACTGAATTCTCACAGAGAGAACAGAAAAGTATCAGGAATTTGTCATCCTTTTCATATGAAATGCAGATTTCATAATGTACACTTTCACTTTGCAAACATCAAGATATCTCTGATTTATTAAAGTATGGCGCCCGAAGGGCACGCCGAAAAATATGAAACATCCTGATATCTCTGATATATATGCCTTGTATATTAAAGTCATGCACCTGAAGGGCATGCTGAAAAATGTCTATATGTTAAAGTAATGAGCTTGAAGAGCACGCTGAAAAATATTGAACATACAGATATCTCTGATGTATGTATGCTTGATATGTTAAAGTTGGGCGTGCTGAAAAATATGACTGATTATTAAAGTTACGCGCCCGAAGGGCGCGCCGAAAAATACAACTGAATGATGAAATTTGTGGCTGACACTAGCATTTTAGGCAATGATGAGCCTGTGTCAAAATTCAAAAACACACTGACCCCCCTATTGGGTATTTCAAAAACATGGTGACCCCCCTATCACCAAAGTCAAAAACAGGGTGACCCCCCCATGAATCCACCGGCACCCCCCCAGGCTGAAGAAACTGACCAGTCCCTGAGGAGGACCAAATTTCAAAAGATGGCTTGCCACGGTGACCTCACACGTATGCGCAGCAGAACTAAACATTCAGCTTGCGGCGATCTAGCTGTGGGAACGCAGCTGTCCGTGGCAGGGTTGACCTATTTGTGGCAGGGTTGACCTTTGACCCGCATAGCGACGCACGCTACCCCGCCAACAGATAGCTGCGTTTCCACAGCTAGACCTTTTGATGAACCGTACAGACGCCGCCTACCCCATCACAGACAGCTGAAGCGATCAGTAATAACCACCAAGGATTATCGTTTTTACTTCTAAAATGATGTGATCGTAAGGATAGTGTCCAGCAGCGGGGCAATTTTCACCATATTTGAGGGAGAGGACATATGATATTATGTTAAATCACAGACAACTTGGAAAACTTGAAAGCTGGGGAAGTCGAGTACTGGATCAGAATCTCAATCCATTGGTGAACGTGAATATTGAACTAGCATACCTTCAATCACGGTCCTTTCACAAACGGTTCCTTGAGGGACCGCGTTTCAATTCAACGTTTGCTGAAATTTCCATCTAAGACTAAGTGTTGCACTGTATGGTATAGTCACAGGGAACTTGGAAATCTGGTTGTTGTTGTTTGTATTGTTGTTTATGTTCATATTAGTCGTGTTTTTGTTGTTGTTGTTGTTGTTGTTGACGAATAAAATTCAACGAACATAACTACGTAATATAGATATCATAAGAAACACTACAAGGACGCTATCGTTATTTGACCCAATGCAACTCTCTTCCAACGTACTCTCTCTGTATGTAACAGTTTATACAGAGAGCATACCTTGGAAGAGTGTTGCATTGGGTCAAATAATTATAGCATCCTTGTAGTCTTTCTCAGGACATCTACAGTACGTCAATTTAAAACAACAGCAACACAATATTTATGTTCGTTGAATCTTGTTGGTAAACAACAACAACAACAACACCAACAACAACAACAATGCGACTATATTTACAACAATACAAACATCAACAACCAGATAACTGGGTTCCCTGTGTTCTAACATTCTGAGCTCGCTTGGATAGAATGCGAGCAGCCATGTCAGGGAGAAAGGAGAAGCGGATTACACTAGTATAAGCCACCCTTGTGGAAAAAAGAAAGAGGGGCGGCAAGCCAGAGAGGCTCTTTGCGAACGATAGGGGAAAGACATCTGAGAAAAGCGTGTACTTTGCCCTTTAAGTTTTTCTCACTAGTTCAATACTTTGATGATTATCGGGACAGTTATCCCTGGATATTTAGCACGAGAGCATTTCAAGCCTGCCATCTAGAGCGAGGGTTAGACTCTAAACGTGTTCGATGGATGAATGTCCAAAGATCACTCACTGTCAAAGAATTAACCTTAATGGAATTGTAGCTTACCGAAATATTTGTATTTCCCGTACCTGGCCCTACCGACCTGCATTACTTTGTCATGATTAAATTCCGTAGATCAACCTTCCTTATCAATATCGACACTGGTTTAAGGTTCCAAGACAAGAAATTGACCTATGTTTTGTCTCAATGCTTTGAGATATGTGGCTGAAATTTGTATGAGTGCAAACTATTCCAAGGATCTTCGAAAGTGTGTCTCAGAATTTTTTTAAACTCACTTAAACTATTTTTATGCCAGAAAAACTTCCAGAGGGGTGAATTTAACCCTAGTTGATTTCTTTAAAATTGTGCTCAAATAAAAACTAAGCAAGATATAAAAAATCTGAGAAACACTTTTGAAGAGCATTTTAACAGCTTGCATACCAGCAAGATTAAGTAAGATATTTTGAAGTATTGAGACAAAACATAGGGAAAACCGATTTTTGAAAGGTTGTGCAAAATACCTGTCACGTGATGGCTATGTAAACAATGGTGACACTGTGGTTACCAAAATGTTCCCCTATATCTAGGCTTTCAGAAAATGTATAATGTACGGGGGTTCTGAGCTTATTAAGCACCAGAGAATTGTTAGATTAAAGGGGTCAATTTCTTGTCTTAGAACCTTAATTCAGCGCAATAAAAACACAATATGGACGCTGATTTCTTAAGGTTAACTGGCCTTCCCTTTATTCTTTGCTGCTGTGTTAATTTAATGATTCTTGTAAAGATCGTCGAAATATGAATACATACATGGCAATCGTTGACCAAATTACATTTTAAGTAACTTTTTGCAATCCCTTCGGAAAAATAAACCTCAGCTAACGTGTACATTAGTTAATTAGGAGGGTAGGGAATAGCGAAGACTTTGGTTGACAACGCGTCATTTGCGATCTCCAATCCTTAAATTTTGTGATCGAAAACGTTATTAACAGACCCATGGTGTTGTGTCAGAAAATGACAATGGAATGAACAAAGGAATGACAAAATTTAGATCCTATACTCTTCTTGAACACATGTAGGTACAACTTGGATGAAAGAGATCCTGCCATTGGTGTTCAACGGTGGTGACATTGACGCGATTAAAGACATACCGGTGGACATCAGAGTACCTTATCTCGAATTTACCATTTCTGCCGAGGATGACGAAATGAGCAAGATTGTGCAGAAAGCATTCCAGGTGCCCGACGATTTTAACTTGGACGAGATGGAGTCTCCGAGAATAATCAACAGTCACTTGGGCGAGAAGTTCCTACCGATTGAGCTCGAAGAAAAAAATCCCAAGGTATGAGAAGGAGCGGACTAAACTACGGAGTCTGTTGGATTGTTGTATATACCGGTAGCTGTATTGTCGGCAAACGATTTCATATACTTTAAATCTCATTCTTCATATACAGTCAGTTTCTACCGACCTTCTTTCGCTCTGTTTGTGTAGATTTGGCTGCCTATCTACCCGTCGACGGTTACAGACTTTGAATAGTTGTCACTGCCGGTATGCAGCGACAGTGATACTGCCCGTCGGCAGTGGCAGGGCATGTAGCTGTATAACTTTGTATTTTGACAATATTTTTATTCAGTTTATACAACTGTGTTCTTTATCTACTCCCTAGAGCATGTTGAGCTGTCCAGTATTCAGCTTGCCAACACAGTCTGTGTATGTGTACCGTGTATTTGTATCAATGACAAATAACTTTCAATCTGGACTCGAATTCATTTATCACCAATATTTAGATATACAGACTTTGTTGACAAACTGAATATTGTGTGTTTCAGCGTGCTGTAGAGAGATTAAGAAACTGTATTTGATACATTGCATAAAAAAATTGGAAAAAAATTTCAACGGTTAAAGTTTTTGCCTCGTTGCAAGGCCAACTTGTCATTTTACGAAAATTTAATGGCATTCAAACATTTTTAGATTTGCTTAGATTTAAGTCATAAAATGCGACAAAATGGTTCAGATTTTGTTTAATTATTACTAACATTAGAACCGTTGTTTGACATAGAAATGTTGGGCCAAAATATTTTCAGGTCCCCCTTGTAGGTAGAGCAAAACTTTCAACCCCCTTCACCACTTTTTGAGAACGCAGCCTAACAGAGAAAATCCTGCATAAAAATTAGTACTCAAATCTTAATATGAAATGTCTCCAAGATTAGAGATAGAGGAATAGGCGATGCTTTAACGTCGACTGTAAAAATCCAAAGTCAAACTTTTATGGTTCTAATTTTTTCCCCGCCAGATTATCTATATTGCACGAAATCCAAAGGATGTGGCTGTATCATCATACTATTTTAGTCAACTGCTGTTGGCTAAAGAACGCAAAAGCAGACCAGCAAACCCATACAGAAACTTCAGCGAGTTCTTCCCTGATTATTTGGACTGTAAGAACCGATTTCACGTTGTTGGACGTGAGTACATCATTCTACCTCAAAATATGTGCACTGTCGTTTGGGAATATAAGCTTACTTCATAGTAAGACGTTCATTTTCTTGAGGAAGTCCAAAGGCATATCGGTGATTGCTGCCGTAGAGACAGTTGACCGAAGTGCTTTAAAACCATAGACAGTAGATGGGGATTCCTTACTCTACTGTCTATGTTATAAATCTAAATGAGTTACTTTAAACCTGAAGAGCTAAATGTCCACACGAACGTTTATCATCGTGTATTAGTTCATTGATACAGGTGACCGACTTACTTTAAAGGGGCATAGAACCAGGGATTGAAGACAGCCCCTTTAAAGCACTATGGTTTAGCCCAAACCCATTGGTATCAATGTGTGGACTAAACTTGTTCCAAGTGTGTGGGCATATAAATATCAATACAGAATAAATTGAAGGAGTACACTTTAGTAGACTGTCAAGTTAGTTGTAGGCTGTTGTTTAGATCGAGGAGGTGAACGTGTTAGACTTGCTCCAAGTCTGTGGACATATGAATATTAAAACAGAATAAATTGAAGGAGTTAACTTTAGCAGACTGTGGCGTCAGTTGTAGGCTGTTGTGTAGATCGTGGGGTGAATGCGTTAGACTTACTCCAAGTCTGCATATAAATATCAATACAGAATAAATTGAAGGAGTAGACTTTAGCAGACTGTCAAGTTAGTTGTAGGCTGTTGTTTAGATCGTGGGGGAATGCATTGGCCCAAACTCTTGGGCAGAAAGTAACAGCTGCCGAGAAGAGTCAAGCAGTCTACGCAATCGATTTTTACTAGAAAAGCATTGGATCTGAGAAGATCGATAAATCTGACAACTAGTTTCTTATTTATTCCTAAAGATGATGGAAGTAAATGGCACGAACACGTGCTCACGTGGTGGAAGAGGAGGCATGATAAAAACGTCTTGTTTCTGAAGTATGAGGACATGTTTCAGGTAAGTCTGAGAAGTGATAGCCAATTATATCGGAGGGGGTTCAGAGGATAAGTACGAGGTAGGTCCGGTACGGGGTTGATTATTACATCTCTACGAGTGGTCGGGGAAGACGTACATAGTTATTTCACCTTTCAATCTTTTTCTCCTTCCGACTTGCAAACATTTTACTACCGGCGAAACGTGACTTTCTAACGTTGCCAAAGTAGCAAGATTGTAATTTTGACAATATTATGCTGCATATACTCTTTACATTTTGATCGCTGTGGTCCCCGTCATACTTTTCGATTGACTTCTTTGCAGGCACTGCATTTCCAAAACAAAATGCCGTTACATTCTTTTTCACTCAATGTGTAGGACTTGGAATCGAATGTCCGAAAAATTGCAAAGTTCCTTGACCTCCAGCTGGCAGACGATGTTGTGAAAAAGATAAGTAATCGCTGCACAATAGGAAACATGAAGAAAAACAAGATGGCCACCAAAAGTAACTACTGCGAAACGATTTCCAACGTGAAGGCTGAAGAAGGCTCTCCGTATGTAAGGAAAGGTGGGTGAATAGATTGTCATTGTTCATCAGTCGTTGAATTTTTTTTCTAATAACGATAAGTCAGTATTGTGTCACAATATACAAAAACTTGTTGCTGTTGGTCAATTTACAGGTGGAGCCGGCGGTTGGAAGAAGTACTTCACAGTGGCCGAGAACGAAATATTCGATAGGCATTACAAAGAATGGATGAAGGACAGCGATTTAGAGATGACCTTTGTACTATGATAATAATTATAATTTTTTCTTTCGCTTATGGGACGAGCATTAGGCAACCCCATGGCTGATACATAATTCCAGGAAATAAATACAGGGTAATCGGGAAGTATTATTTTGAAGTTCGAAAAAGGCTTCTTTAAGGTTTTTTTATTATGATTACTCACAATGTTTTAGATTACGGTTCGCAACTCGCCGCCAAATTCCCCTCCCTGCCATTTCACTTGATGAGCTTCAAAGCGGAGTAAAAGTTGAGAGAGTTTGGAGGAGAATTTTTGCTGATTGAATGGCGCTGCTTGCTGGCAACTGGACCGCTAAAAGCATCATTTGTTTCCATTTTCTCAGGGGAGTACGCGCGTCGAAAGCAAATTTTTGCTCAAACTTTTCTCAAGGAATCTTTCGGTCATTCTCTTTCAACACCAAGAATGACCAGATGTGAACTGAATATGCCCACGTGTTTTACAACAGGTTCATTAATAGCAGTATGCTTCACAGAACAATCAGATATATGTTATATCACTATATTTAGCAGGTTTTATCAACTTTCGCACGGTACTCTCAGAGTTTCATCACTAATGACAAAACTTTATTTAGTATGCAAGTGAGCTGTTAATTAACTGGACACTATATGGGACAATTAGATATCCATCAGATCAACATTTGTAGCACGTTTCATTAAATTTAATGCTGTAATTTTAGAGTAATATTACTAACTACAAAGTTCATTAAATATGCAGATGAGCCCTAAATTAACTTGACACTGTTCATTGTTTCATAGCACAATTAAATATTTATCAGATCAATATCTGTAGCATGTTTCACCAAATTTGGTGAATATTTGTTCACACACGTGAGCTAAAAATCGGGGGGGGGGGGGTCACCGTGCAAATTCTGGTGCTAGTCCAACGAGTCCCACGCCCTTTCCACGTTTGGTGTAGGAGATATCCACGTGATATCTAGCATTTTGGTCAAGGCTGGGAAATCTCCTATATAAACTAGCTATTGTTACATACTTTACACTTTTGAATTCAGTGGCAACCCTTGATGTTTAAGGACGCTACATTCCATGGGACAATCCTGAGAACGTAGAGTGATATGTTTTAGAATAATCATAAACGTGGTCAACAAGCTCTGCCTTTTTAGAACAGCTTAAAAATATTGTTTTGACAAACTTATGTTTAGTGTTTGGACACGTGTTACATTCTTAAGGTACATTATGTAGTTAAAGTAACAAGTCTTAAGCATTCATTACAATATGTATATTTGGAAAAGATTTTAGCTGACAAGTATTCTTTTTAGACAAAGAATAATCAATCAACTTTATTCAGTACTATAATAGGCCACAGGCCTTTCGAGTACAATACATACATTTCAAAGTTTTACAGTCACTTGAGGTTTTATCTAAGCTGTAACTTACTCAGTAATATCGATCAAGAGCTGTGTCGTCTTTTGAAAGAATAATAAAGGTATTTACCAAGATTCTCTAATGTGTGTAACTTATCCGTTTGAAGAAGCAAAATAAATTTCTATTCACATGCTGGGGAGTAGTAAAATTTTGGAATAAACCTGTGTCTTATATTCTTGATAGTTTGGGCAAACTAAAATAAAATGAAATTCATCCTCGATAGAGCTACATTGAAATGGGCAGTGTTTCTGCTCATATGGAATCCAGGTTTCCTTCCTTCTTCAATGCAATATTAATATCATGTGATGACAATCTAAATCTAGACAGGGCTAGTCTATAAATGGTATCATTGATACAACTTAAATACTTCTTACATGTCAAAGTATTCTTAAATTTACAGTACGTTCTTAGTTTCGAACTATTAGTAACTTCAGCCTGCCAATCCTGAATAGATATATCTAAACATCTTTGTTTAAACTGTATTAAAAAAGATTACTGTTAACTGAATACTGATTATCCCCTACATCTGCAAATCCAAATTTACATAACAAGTTTTTCACAAAAAATCCCCTGCAATTATACCCCTTTTCTGCCCTGTCATATTGGTATCTATAGCTGCAATCTTTGACAACCTGGTGAATCAATGTGAATACATTTAAACCAAAAACGAAGGATATCTAAATACAAAGATACATTCGAACAGGGTGTCTCCCTAGCTCACCTCTTGCTGCAGTATTTGCAACATTTGTATGCACTCCTAAAACAAACTACAAAATCTATGATGAATCTTTTCCACATCTAAAGAGTCATGTGTTCCCCATATCGCACTACCATAAAGTAAAATTGGGAGTATTTTACAATCAAACACCCTAAATGCAATGTCTGGTTGTAATCCATCCAGTTTATAAAGATTACTTTCAAGAGAGTACAAGGTTTTTCTAGCCTGTTCTGAGATAAATTTTTGTGCTTGAAACCAAGCATCAGAACTGGAAAACATTACACCTAAATAGTTGTATTTTGAAACAGTTTCAATTTTTTTGCCATTCCAGAACCATTTCTCACTTTTCTTTAGGCCACCAGCTTTATGAAACACTATAATTTTGGTCTTTGGTAAGATTCACAGTCATTCTCACTTTCTTACAGTAATCAGACAATCTATTTAGAAGACGCTGCAAGCCAATTGGAGAGCTGCTGAATAAGACAAGGTCATCAGCATATAACAAATAAAAGAGTTTCATCATATTTGCATACACAACCGTTTCTGTACCCTGTTTAAGGGCTTCCTCAATATCATTTATATAAAAGCAAAACAATAGCGGGGAGATAACTGACCCCTGCTGTACTCCTATATTGAGTTCAAAAAAACTCTGTCACACCATGTGGGGTTTTAACTGCAGCTTTAACATGTGTGTACATAGAATATAAAGATGCTAAAAATTTACCCCTCATCCCTGTTTTGGCTAGTTTATAGAACAACGAGCAGTGATGAACTCTATCAAACGCCTTTTCATAGTCAATGAATGCACAGTACAAACGACTTTTTAAATGAAAAACATACTTTTCAATAAGGGTACGTAAAATAAATATATTGTCAAGAGTGCTTCTCTTCTTTCTAAAGCCACTCTGTGGTTCAATAATCTCATTATATTCATTAAGCCAATGCGTTAATCTATCAGATAAAATATTTGTATACACTTTACTTATCACATTAAGAAGCATAATTCCACTATAATTACTTGGAAGGTCTTTATTCCCCTTCTTATGTATAGGACTTATTAACCCAATTGCCCACTCCTGAGGAAAGATTCCATGGTCAAAGATTTCATTATAAAGTATATGCAGCATATCAAAGATTTCTACAGGTGCATGTTTCCAACATTCAGTAGGTATACCATCATGACCTGGGGCTTTATTATTTTTTAATTTTGCAATATTATTTTTTATTTCGGCCATAGTGATAGGTTGATTCAAAACTGAACAATCCACAGCAGTATTTTCCTCCTCAAAATTTTAAATCATCAATATAATCTTGAATAGAAGAGAAGAAATCTTTCATGTCTTCTGCCTCAACCATCTCTGGCTTAAATAAAGTTTGAAAATAATCAAACCAATCTTCTTTGTTAATTTTATCAGATGGGCCTGTAGTCCTTTGATGGACTTTCTGCCAGAATGACCTACTATTTGATTGCACAGCTAAATGAATAAATTCCTGCCTTTTATACTTCTGATATTAGTTTTTTTTCTCTCTGATTAACTTTCTATAATTTGTTTTGGCTTGCAAATAATTATATAGACTATCCCTGTCACGAAAGCTTCTGAAATGGTTGAGACACCGGTAAACTTCTTTCTCAGTTGTTAAACATTCCTTGTCAAACCAAGTGTTCTCTCTTTTTATTCTATTGTTACCAAAATCTTTAACTTTCATATCATTGCAACTAGAATACATGATCTCAGATAAACATATTTCCTTGAGCTATACTGTCATAAAAAGTATTATATCATAACTGACCAACTGTATCTGTCTGGAAATTACAATGAAAACTATCTTTTTTCTGGAGACCATCTCAACCTAACGGTATCAGTTGGATGAGTTTGAATATTCTGGTAATGAACATGTGAGATACTTTGAAAAGTGACAACAAATTGTGAAGGCAAATGATCTGAGTCTATGCGATTGCTGACACTGAAATCCTTAAATTTTGAAAATAAATCACCAGTTGCTAAAACATAATCATTTAACAGCTGTACCAACTTTCGAAATATTTCACTATACTAAATCCAGTACGAGAACAAAAATCTAATAACTGTAAACCATACTTGTTTACCCCATCATCCTGTGAGTTTCTCTTAGTTAAGTCATATATTACTCTGTGTTTCTCCTATAGGTAACTAATCAGTACTTATTTCGACATAATCAGGTCTGTTTCCAGTCCGACCATTGAAATCTCACGCTAAAACCAATCCACAGTTATAATAAGAGGACAATCTGGTCATATCATTTTCAAGCTTGTCAAAAGTCTTTTTCAGCAAAATCTGATCCCTCAGGGGGTCTATAAATAGTACCAATTAGTAACACAGGTTGACTCTTTTTTGTAATCAACGTCCAACAAATATTTTGAGAATGGTCACTAGTGAGAAATTTCACTTCAAAATTACAGACATTATTTTCCCGAAAAAGGATTGAAATACCACCAGATGCTCTTCCGTATTTCCGCGTTCTTGCTCCTTCTACATGCATGCTTTTGAAGCCATCGAGGCTTATATCAGACTGTTTATACAACCACGTTTCCGTAAAGCATATCAAATCAAATGAACTAATATACTCACGAAAGTCACTGTTACCGAGCTTGTTCAACAAACCATTGACATTCCAAACTAAAAACGACAACTCTGAGTCAAAAACTCGTTCTCATGTTCTTGTCTTTCAATATTTGTCCGACCCTGGCCATTTTCCTATACCGCTCTTGTACTTCGCTCTCCGTCTCGCTGACCACTCAACGGGCGAAACTTCTCTGTGTTTTCATCATACACGTGTACAACGTTGTCAATTTTAATTTTATCATAGACTATCTTCGCCATTTTCCCGGCTGACCGAGCTTCCTCCACAAATCTGCCCAGCATCCTTCGAGTTTCTCGAACTTTCGGTGTAAAGTCCTCGCTAACGCGATATGCAGTTCCTTTCAGTTTCAGCAATATCAGCGTCCAGCTTGGCAAGTTGATAACGGCGGTTGACAATTTCAGAATCCATCTTTGAACTCACATCGCAGCAGCGGGTACCTTTAAATTATAGTTCAGTGAGTCTGCTGTGATAACAGTCACCATTGATAGAGTGTGACTTTGAAGATCCTTAAAGCTCCATATGACAGTAAGTTAAAAATTATCTATTACACAAAGAAAAAAAGCTTAAAAAACTTGTTAAAAATAAGAAATACGACTGTTTTGGCCTTCAGCGGAGAATCCAACCACCTGTTTGATTTCGGTAGCATCAGAGGCTTGAACACTGACGATTCTACCGACAACGAGGGCAAGAGAGTGGACTGTTATCACGGGTACGATAAACACAGATTTTCAAGCAGGTTTTTGGAATCTCATCTACTCTCACAGCTGAGCGAATGGAAGCGTGAGCGAATAGTATAGGAAAGAAATCAAAGTTGCATATCCAGCCCCAGGGTCTGAAATAGTTCAATGTATTTTATCAAGGTCACTCATTTTATAAATTTAACAGGTACATTTGTTCTTTCCTTTGGGATAAACCATTACATCTTTGGAGGGATGGCTGCGCTGTAAAAATGCACATAATGTTTTTTTTCTGGTAAAAAAAATACAAATAATTTTATTGTTATTGATGTGGAAATACATTGATATTTCCCACAGCATCATAGAGAAATAGCATCTTAAGGTAGCGGGCGCTATAGCCCTCGTGACCAAGCGAATTGGGTTCATAACACGGGCACTGTGAGTTCACATTATTGTGTCTCGTTGTCCCATTACATATGCGTATCACCATTCTGCAGGAAAGATGGTCGACGCCGAAACAACAGCCAATTCTGGTTTTCGATTTTCAGTGGACAAGATACGGAACTTTAAGGTCAGAAGCGATGACGTGTTTCTCTTGACCTATCCAAAGTCAGGTAGGTGTTCCGGGGTGCTCCATCATTCACCTGGAATCTGCTTCTAACAATCTAGCAGCTAACCTGGCCATAAAACTATCAACTGTGCGCAAAACTACTGAGGCTTATTAGTGACACACCTTTTTTGGTTTTTTATCCGACTAAAGTTTTGGGTTTTTTGTATCCAACAAAATTTGGCTTTTTATCCGACAAAGTTTTTTTTTTATTCAACAAAATTTGCCGTTTTCTATTCAACAAAATTTAATTTTTAGCCAATAAAATTTGTGTTTTGGTCCTGTGCGCCATGAGGTGCTGTGTTATGACAAATTATGTGCGGGGACAAAGTGTTTGTTGCAGTATGTCGTTGTTAAACTCAGTGGTGGAACTTTTTTGTATGAGTTTTTGATGGCTCCACCGATGGTCATGAAATTTAAGAGATCCCTGAACTGTTGTTCTATGAACATGGCTACTTCACGTTCTCCTGTTTTGTTTTTGCGACGGAACAGACCTTGTTTTCCAAGCGTTCTTTGCGAATGCCCGAGACTTAAGCTTATAGAAAAATTTAAAGATGCTGCGCGCTGACAAAACTAGTTGAATTTCACGATATTAAGTCAGTCCAAGATGAAGTCTCTTTGCTCAACATTCATAATCCGTCACAGAATTTGCCAGAAAGGTGATGAGTTTTGCAAATGGTCACTACACCAATTGAACAAAAGAGTTGTTCTATTAAATGCACAATTTGCGGGATAGAACACAAATTTATTTAGATAAAAACAAACAAATTTTGATGGATAAAAAAACAAATTTCGTCGGTTAAAAACAAATTTTGTTGGAACAAAAAACTTATTTCGTTGGACAAAAAAATTGGTCGGATGCAAACAAAGCTGGTTGAATAAAGAACAAAATTTCGTGAGATGAAAAAATAAAACAAATTATGCCGGGAGAAAAAACAAATTTTGTCGGATAACAAAAAAAGGGTGTGTCACTAACAAGCCTCCGTACAAACCACGCTTTCGCTTTCTTTCCGCTGACGGTTGTGAACGCTCTCTGCGTACACATTTATTAATGCTTTTACACCTCGAACATCGTATAAGTGACTTTCTGGCATAGGTGTTTCAATGCTTAAAGCCACAGTCGGTCATTAATAACAGGTTCTCGTATTTGATACTGTTAAACATAGTCACTTTTTTCTTTAGCTGAAAAAAAAACGTGGCTGTATATGGCGTTTTCACAGCCAGGTGTTATTGTAGTATTTTCATTTAGACCTATGTCTATTTGTTACTCAATAGTCTATTGATGAGATGAAGCTGACAAACGACCTTCTATTCACCTTTGGCCTGCGCAGTTCAACATCTTCAACATCTTCATCTTCTTGTCTAGAATCTTGACGTCCGGAGCATTGGACGAAAACGAAAAGGCCCAACCACAATCACCTTTGATCTATTCCACTCTGTGTCCATGCGCCCCATAGACGTGTGTACATATGCCTGAGAAGAACCATCTACACACGTCTATGGGGCGCATAGACGCAGAGCGGATTAGACCACTGGTGACTGTGGCCCAACAGACGTCAAGCTTCTATCCGTTTCTAGCTCCATGCTTCTCCGTTTCTAGCTCCATGGACTATTCAACACCATACAAATCATGGTTACGCAGCGTTTCCTGCAACGGCGGACATTGCATTTATTTGCGGATCATACCTACCATACCAAATCTAGGACCTCTCCGGCGGGGGTTCAGTAAAGAAGTACCATACCGCATCGGGGTTTTTTTGTACCACGACGTAACACTGGAGAGATCCTCGACTGGTCTGACCTTAGGAGGACCCAATTTCAAAATATAGCTTGCCACGGTGACCTCACACGTATTGGCAGCTGAACTACAAAAACAAACAATAACATTCACTCAGCTTGCGGCGATCTAGCTGTGGGAACGCAGCTGCTCGTGGCAGGGTTGACCTTTTGATGAACCGCATAGACATAGCCTACCCCGTCACAGACAGCTGCGGCGATCAGTAATAACCACCAAGGATTGTCGTTTTTACTTCTAAAATGATGTGATCGTAAGGATAGTGTCCAGCAGCGGGGCAATTTTCACCATATTTGAGAGAGGACATTCACTGCCAACTTGGAAAAGTTGAAAGCTGGGGAAGTCGAGTACTGGATCAGAATCTCAATCCATTGGTGCACGTGAATATTTTACAATATACCAGCATACCTTCAATTACGGTCCTTTCATAAACAGTTCGTGGAGGGACCGCGTTTCAATTCAACCCTTGCTGAAATTTCCATCTAAGACTAAGCTTAAGTGTAGTACTGTATGGTATAGTCACAGTGAACTTTGAAATCTGGTTGTTGTTGTTTGTACTGTTGTTTATGTTCATATTAGTCGTGTTGTTGTTGTTGTTGTTGTTGTTGTTGTTGTTGTTGTTGTTGTTGTTGACGAATAAAATTCAACGAACATAACTACGTAATATAGATATCATAAGAAACACTACAAGGACGCTATCGTTATTTGACCCAAATCAACTCTCTCCCAGCGTACTTTCTGTATGTAACAGTTTATACAGAGAGCATACCTTGGGAGAGAGTTGCATTGGGTCAAATAATTATAGCATCCTTGTAGTCTTTCTCAGGACATCTACAGTATGTCATTTTAAAACAACAGCAACACAATATTTATGTTCGTTGAATTTTATTGGTCAACAACAACTACAACAACAATGCGACTCTATTAACAACAATACAAACAACAACAACCAGATAACTGGGTTTCCTGTGTTGTCACACTCTGAGCTCGCTTGCATGGATGAAATGCGAGCAGCCATGTCAGGGAGAAAGGGACAGTGGATTATACTCATCACCCATGCTGAGGAAAGAGTGATGGGCGGCAAGCCGAAGAGGTCTCTTGGAAACGATAGCGATAGCGAAAGGACAACTGAGAAAAGTGTACTTCCCCTATAAAGTATTACTCACTAGTTCAGTGTATCCCAGGATATTTATCACAAGCGCATTTCAAGCCCGTCATCTAGAGCGAGGGTTGGATTGTCAACGTGTTATATGGTGAATGTTCAAAGATGACTCACTGTCCAAGAACCGCAATGGAGTTGTAGCTTACCGAAATATATGTATTTGCCGTACCTGGCCCTACCGACCTGCATTACTTTGTCATGATTAAATTCCGAAGATCAACCTTGCCTTTCAATGTCGACACTGATTTAATTCAGTGCAACAAAATCGTAATATGGACGCTGATTTGTTGAGGTTACCTGGCCTTGTATTATTTGCAATTCAAGCTACTATGTCAAGTTAAATCATCCTTGTAAATATTGTCGAAACAGGAATACACACATGGCAATCGTTGACCAAATTACATTTTAGTAACTCTTTGCAATCCCTTCGGAAAAATAAACCTCAGCTAAGGTGGGCATCAGTTAATTAGGAGGGTAGGGAATAGCGAAGACTTTGGTTGACAACGCGTCATTGGTGATCTCCAATCCTTTTGATTTTGTGATCGCAAACGTTATTAACAGACCCATAGTGTTGTGTCCAAAAGTATTCTACACGGAATGACAAATTAAGATCCCATTCTCTTCTTGAACACCTGTAGGTACAACTTGGATGAAAGAGATCCTGCCATTGGTGTGCAACGGTGGTGACATTGAGGCGATTAAAGACATACCGGTGGACGTTAGAGTACCGTATCTCGAATTTACCATTTCCGCTGAGGATGACGAAATGTCCAGGGGTGCCCTGAAATCATTCCAGGTGCCGGAAGATTTAAACTTGGACGAGATGGAGTCTCCAAGAATAATCAACAGTCACTTCAGCAAGAAGTTCCTACCGATTGAGCTCGAAGAAAAAAATCCCAAGGTAAGAAAAGGAGCGGACTAAACTACGGAGTCTGTTGGGAGAAATTTTTGTAAATACCGGTAGCTGTATTGTTGGCAAACGATTTCATATACTGTAAATCTCATTCTTCATATACAGTCGGTTTCTACCGACCTTCTTTCGCCCTGTTTGTGTAGATTTGGCTGCCTATCTACCCGTCGACGGTTACAGACTTTGAATCCTATTTGAATTACGATGCAGCGCTCAGTCAGAGATGGCACAGGGCGAGGTGCTTTGGGACGATTAGTCAGATTAGGCCGACGCCGTCTATGATTCGAAAAGTCTGATTGGCGGTAATCACTGGACTTTGTTCAAGTCTGTGATTTGTGTATGTTTGAGTGGGGTGAACTAGATGATTTGTGTTCCGTTTTCATGAAACGTGTTAGTGGTTTGAACGTGATGAGAGGGTTGTGCGCGATGAGTAGTGCAGAGTTTCACTCGGAACCCGGCAGAAACTGACTACTGCGCAGACTCAATGGTCACGCGTTCGATCGCCAGGAAAACCCGACCTTGGCTGCCGAATTTCAAATAGGTTTGTATGAAACAGAAGATATACAAGAAAAACTGTTGCAATTTTTTTTAATTCACTGACATGGCCCAAGTCTATACACAATCGCCCGATTTACGGTAAAATGTGATTGTCTTCATCATCTATAGTCTATTTGGATGGCGCCGAGCCATGCCTCATTGGGCAGCTCGTCATGACAAAACTGTACAGTTGGTGATCGCGTTATGAATAGATGGTGCACTGTAAAGTTAAGTGTTCAAGTATAGAACACCAATTAAACACCTTTTTGTAACACTTTTTGAACGCCTCTAGACGTCAGAAATTTAATACTACGTGTTCAACCAACGTTCAATTTTGAACACACGTGTGCAGATTTTGAACGCTACGTGTTCATCAGACATTATATTGAACACCATGGTGTTCCATATCTGAACACACGTTGCACAGGAAATGTGTTCAAAAAATTGAACCCTTTACGCGTTCAAAGGGCTGTAACACTTTTTGAACGCATGGACGCCGTTCAACGATAAGTGTGTTAAAGGCTAGAACACATGATGCGCGCTTTTGAACACCTTTAATTTTGGGCGTTCACGGGGAGTTCAAGCCTTGAAATAACATTACAGACCATTGATATCCAGTAAAATTTCTTATTCTAAAAATACACGAAACATTTCTAGAGTAAAATACAATAATTTATTGTAAAATGGGCAAATACACATTGCAACTTTGTATGTAAAGTTTGTCAGCAACAGTGTTTACACCTTCCTATCAAAAACATAAGCAATAAAAATCACCATATTGTGGATTACGTTTTATGTTCATACTTGTTTAAAACGTACAAAAATCATCTGAAAAAGCTCAAAATTTTGTATACTTATTGTCTTGAAAAGACGTATATGTATGAAATGCATACTCCATTTTTGTAAGATGGTTTCTTAAAGACATTTCCTCCTGTATAGACAATTGTAAATTTTGAAGAAAAAGAAGTTAGTCAAGGCTTCTCTGGTGCACATAGTATATAGTTGTCCACACAAGTAAACACAACATGTCAAGTTGTCAAAGTGTCACAGTAAGGCACAACATGCTGAAAGTGGGGAAAGTGTGTCCTTGGCAGGGTAAAACCTATTTCCTTGTCCAACAAAGTCCTTCATTAACAAAAAGGTTTGTTTGTTTGTAATATCTTTAAATAAACCCTGAAATAAATGGGTGACATTTCAAAAATATAATTCTCAGAAATTCAAAACATATTCGTAAAGACCTTTCAAATTCCGGTGTACCCTGCTATTAATTTTTATACAATTTTTTTTACCAAAAGTGGTAAAAATCACCCTTAAAATGAAAAAAAAATGTACATTTCATAATAACTTGAATATATCACATTCTGGTAATCCCTAAGTTCTTAAAAATGTCTGAAATGTCGTTAATGCCCTAAAAATACAAAGTTGCAAATTTCTGCATAATTTGAACAATCTGATAAAGACTATCAGTTAAGATCTATGTCCTAAATATCAAAGCTGTTCGATTAGCAGTTTTGAAAAAGTTTTAAAGATTTTCTGACCAAAAATGACAAAAATTGCCATGAAATATAAAAATTTGAATATTTCATTACAACTAGCACAAATTTGACTAAGGTCATTTTTAGGGACGTGTTTACCAAATATTGAAGACGTCAGCAAAAGAGAAGAAGCTTTTTGCCAAAAAATAAAAAAATAGCAAAATTAGCCTCAAAAATATAAATTTGCATATTTCATCATAATTTGAACATATCTGATTAGGCTAATCCCTGGTACCAGTAACCCAAATATTAAAGGATTCGTACAGGCTGTTTTGAAGAAAAACCTGTGGATGTACAAATTTGAGGACAATGCTACACATCCACCTATTTAGCTGACAGCAAAGCTAAAAAGCAGTTGCTAAGTACAAGAAACGTGTTGAGCTGCTATACAAAATAATCTACGGTTACGTTTGGTAGCAGGCTATGATCAACTAAATGTTACAAGGGCGTAAGCTTTCAAAGACGTGAAGTCTCCTTCATCAGATGCAAGGGGGATGAAAAATTGAAGCAGAAAGTGACAGAAAATTCAGAGTGAAAATTTCAGAAAAATCAGTAATTCAGAGTGGACATTTTTACTCTGAATGGTCTGTCGCTTTCAGCTTTAATTTAAATAAGGGAGACTACACGTCTGTGAAAGCTTATTCTCCGGCAACATTTAGTTGATCATAGCATGTTACCAAAGCTTAGATTAATTCAGAACAAAAATACAGAAATTTATCAAAATTCAGTTACTGACCCTTGGAAGTAGTACATTAGAGATGAACTGAGGTTCTCAAGCTTGTTTCCAGACAGCTACCTGTACACTCATCTTCTTCGTTATCTGTACCACCAGCTTCTATGAAAACTCTTCGATTTTCAGTTAAATCCAACATGATTTTACATCCTGAAAAAATGCAACAATAAGTAATATGGCGAGATGATACTTTAAATGAAAGACAAGGGGCTGATTAGGTTAAGGAAAAGGAGAGACTTTCATATGGAGTGCCTCTCTTCAATACTGCTACAAAATATTTGCTGTTTCTTTTCATCAACTGATTAAAATAAAAAAGCCAAACTCTCATATGCTGAAACAATACATTGTATACTCTACTATGTTTAACTGATGTTTTATATGCGAATGTGTTTACTAAAAGACATGTGTGTTAGCTGTGATTACGCAGCGGTACTATGCAAGGCGTATCGATCGCGCTCAGGTCAAGGGTTATCGCTACAGTTGTGTTGCGATGACCCTTTACCCGAGTGAGATCGATCGATAGGCCATGGCCAAAAGTACCACTGCGTAGTCACAGCTAGTTGTTAGTATAGCAGCCACTGAAAGAAAAAAGGTTTCTTCACGTAGTTAAGCTATTTAAAGGTACAATACAATTAATTTCAAAAGACGATAATATAGATGCTTCAAAAATATAATACCTTTTACTATTTTGGAGAGGAATACTTACCCTTTCTGGTCTTGCTTTCGCACGATCACGACTTCAGGGTGCGCTTACAAGAAAAATGTCGCAACTTCCGTTTTGATGCATCATGGGATAGGAAAAGGCACCAAACTTGAACACCAAGTGTTCAGAAGTAGAACGCCTCTTGCACGCCGATGTTAAAATTAAAACGTTCATGGTGGTTTTCTGATTTTCTTTTCTAATTTTTAAACTGTCAACCCGTAATAAACGTGTAAAATTATTTTGCATACTTCCTTTTTTAGAAAAACATGCTTTCAGCAATTGTAGGCCGGAAATATTTTTCACTTTGTGTGAAATTCGTTACACCAAAATCCGTGTACGTTTGCCGGACAATGAAGCAATAGTAAATTCAATATAGCCATTGTAAAGAAAAAAAACACAAAAGATTGTTTCACAGTATTGTAAAATTTCTGTGATGCTGAGTTTTTGAACACTTGAAGGAGATGGTTGTTAACACTACGTGTTCAGGTTTAGAACATCATTGTTAATATTATGAACACTAGTATTAACAATATGAACACTAGCCGTTCAAATTTGAACACCGACATGTACATTTTGAACGCGTAAAGACGCGTCTAGCGTCCGCCATTTTTACAGTGTGGAAGTTCGAATCCAAGTGGCCCCATGAGTTCCGTTGTCGCATCTAAGGCTGCGTTCACAAAAAATTTTTTTTTTTTGGGGGGGGGGGACTAGAGGAATCGCGATTGAAAACTTATTTTTTTTCAGATCCCCTCAATACCCTAAAAATTTTCAAGTCCATATGATAATTTAAATTCAAGTCTTCCCCAATTATCATATAGCCTCATATTTATTAGGAATGCATGCAGAGTAAAAAAAATAACATGTATTGCATAGTTTTGCTCCCAGATGTTCGACACTACCTCTTATCAGCAGGTTGTAGAGCCATATTCCTAGCGTAAGGCAATTCATTTTTAAATGCATCAGTGAACTTATGGGATTTAGCAGTCTAAGCCTAGCTTGAGTTAATCCAACTCTGGCCAGGTCAATGGCATAAGCTGAAGAGCTCACAAAATGACAATCATGAGAGAGTATGCAAGTTGTAAATTCCTGGCAACATTTTGCCAAACTGAAAAACTGAGCACAGTGACCCACGGAAAAATAGTTTTTTTTTTTCAAATGTACAAGACACATATACGACTTAGCTCTTACGTGTTTCTCAAAGGAATGGGCGATGTTTTAAAGTCGACTGTAAAAATCCAAAGTTTAACTATTTTATTGTTCTAAAATTTTTCCCGCCAGATTATCTACATTGCACGAAATCCAAAGGATGTGGCTGTATCATCATACTATTTTAGTCAACTGCTGTTGGCTAAAGAATATAAAGGCAAGCCCGCAAACCCATACGGAAACTTCAGCGAGTTCTTGCCCAACTTTATGGATTGTAAGAACCGATTCCAAATCGTTGGATGTGAGTACATCATTCTATATCAAAATGTGTGCATGGGCTTATGAGAACACTTTCATTTCCTTTAGGAAATCTAAAGGCCTATTGATGATTGCTACCGTAGAGACAGATGACCGAAGTACTTTCAACCACAGACAGAGGGGGGGGAATTCCCCCTCTACTGTCTATGTTTAAACCTAAATGAGTTACTTTAAACCTGAAGGGCTGAATGTCGACACGAACGTTTATCATCGTGTATTAGTTCATTGATACAGGTGACCGACTTTAAAGGGGCATAGAACCAGGGATTGAAGACAGCCCCTTTAAAGCACTATGGTTTAGCCCAAACCCATTGGTATCAATGTGTGGACTAAACTTGTTTCAAGTGTATGGGCATATATATATATATATATATATATATATATATATATATATATATATATATATATATATATATATATATATATATATATATATATATATATATATATATATATGTGTGTGTGTGTGTGTATATATATATATATATATATATATATATATATATATATATAATATATATATATATATATATATATATATCAATACAGAATAAACTGAAGGAGTACACTTTAGTAGACTGTCAAGTTAGTTGTAGGCTGTTGTGTAAATCTTGGGGTGAATGCGTTGGCCCAAACTCTTGGGCAGAAAGCAGCTGCCGAGAAGAGTCAAGCAGACTAAACAATTATCGGTTTATACTAGACAAACATTGGGTCTGGGAAGATCGATAAAAAACTGACAACTAGTTTCTTATTTATTCCTAAAGATGATGGACGTCAATGGCACGAACACGTGCTCACGTGGTGGAAGAGGAGGCATGATAAAAATGTCTTGTTTCTGAAGTATGAGGACATGTTTCAGGTAAGTCCGAGAAGTGATAGACCAAATACATCGGAGGCGGTCCAGGGGATAAGTACCAGGTAGGTCAGGTACGGGGTTGATTATTACATTTCTGCGAGTGGTCAGGGAAGACATACATAGTTATTTCACTTTCAATCTTTTTCTCCTTCCGACTTGCAAACGTTTTACTACCGGCGAAACGTGACTTTCTATTGTTGCCAAACAAGCAAGATTGTAATGTTGATAATATTGTGCTGAACATACTCTTTGCATCGTGATCGCTGTGGTCCCCGTTATACTTTTCAATTGACTTCTTTACAGGCACTACATTTCCAAAACCATATGACGTTAATTCTTTTTCATTCAATCTGTAGGACTTGGAATCGAATGTCGGAAAAATTGCAAAATTCCTTGACATCCAGCTGGCAGACGATGTTGTGAAAAAGATAAGTGATCACTGCACAATAGGAAACATGAAGAAAAACAAGATGGCGACCAAAAGTAACTACTGCGAAACGACTGCCAAAGTGAAGGCTGAAGAAGGCTCTCCTTATGTAAGGAAAGGTGGGTGAATAGATTGTCATTGTTCCTCAGTCGTTGATTTTTTCCTACTCACGATAAGTCATTATTGTGTCACAAAATGCATAATCTTGTTGCTGTTGGTCAATTTACAGGTGGAGCCGGCGGTTGGAAGAAGTACTTCACAGTGGCCGAGAACGAAATATTCGATAGGCATTACAAAGAATGGATGAAGGACAGCGATTTGGAGATGACCTTTGAACTTTTGTAATAATTCTAAGTTTTTTCTTTTGAGTATGGAATGGGCATTAGGCACCCCATGGCTGGTATATAATTCTAGAAAATAAGTATAGGGTAGTCGGGAAGGATTTTTTTGAATTAAAAAAAAGGGTCCTTCAAGTATGTTATATTATTATGGGCACTTAAAATGTTTTGGAAAATATATACGGTTTGCAACTCACCGCCAAACTCCCCTCCCTGTCATCTTACTTCAGAAGCTTCAAAGCGGAGTAAAAAAAATGGTGAGTTCAAACTAGATTTTTTTTTCTGATCGAATCGTGCTGGTTGCTGGCAACTAGACCGCTAAAGGCATTATTATTCCCCCGTTTTTCTTCGGGTAGTATGCGCGTAGAAAACTTAAATGTTTGCTCAAACTTTCCTCAAGGAATTTTTCAACCTTTCACTTTCAAAACCAAGAATAAAAATCGGGGGGGTCACCGTGCAAATTTCGGTACTGGTGTAACGAGTGCCACGCCCTTCCCACGTTTGGTTTACGCACGTGGTTTACGAGATATCCAAGTGATATCTAGCATTTTGGTCAAGGCTTAGAAATCTCTTATATAAACTTGCTATTGTTATAAATTTTACAATTGGATTCAGTGCAACCCTGGATATTTAAAGACGCTACATTCCATGGGACAATCCACGGCCCCAAGGACCGTGGACAATCCTGATAACGTAGAGTGATGTATTGTTTTAAAATAATCACAAACGTCGTACAAGCTATGTCTTTTTAGAACAGCTTAAAAATACCGTTTTGACAAACTTATGTGTAGTTTTGGACATATTTTACATTCTTACATTCTTACGGTACATTTTGTAATTAAAGTAACAAGGACTTTGAAACGATTTAAGTCGTGGACTTACTAGACAAAGAGTAGAACAGAGCTGGTACAGACATTGTAGACTTGAGTTCGGAATAAAGATTTAATGTGGTGCATATAACCGACGACTTGGTGTCAGCTTCAGTTACTGAAAGCCTCACGATCCCCGACCGATACCTCTCAACTTCTTAACCGTGAAGCAGCAGTTTGAAACTAGAGAAACAAATCAGCCAAGATTTACCGATATTTGAAATTCAAAATGGCCACATCCCTGTTTTACCAATGTCTCTGTTGGGAAAAAGTAAAATTTGCGATTTTCGAAATACTAAGAAGGTGAAAATGTTTCTATCACCAAGAGCTTCAAAGTGAGCCTTCACAATTGGTAGATCAGAAAAGAATTGTAAAAGTTTGAGAATATTTGTCCCCGAGGTGCATTTTACAAAAGCTGACACTCCAACTCGGTAGTAGCACGAGAAGAAATGCAAAACACTAAGCTTACAGTTAATGAATGTCAGTGTGAGATTTCACGTGAATAAGACGTTCAAAAAATTTAGAGTTAGTTTTGATGTTATTTAAATTAACGAATAAATCAATAAATAAATGAGTAATAGATAAGAAAGGAAAAGAACAAACACACAAACAAACACATAAAGAGAGAAACATATAAAGGTTTAGATAAAATTTTCAGCCGATGACGCTCATGTTCCAACTTTCGAGTCAATATAAATCAATCATCGAACTCAACAACCGATTACGCATGCGCTATATATTCATGCAATATTCGTCGCAAGGTTTACACCATGAAATGCTATTTATTCGGATCTCCATATGCCATATATAGGGACAGCCATTGTGTGCACGAGGACGACTCTGACCCACTCTTCTGAACCACTCACAAACATGTGGCAAATGTCCCTTGCTTTTCGAAATTACTGGACTACTGATATAGTCACGGTCTACAATCCAGCCACGTGTCTCGGCATTTTTGCCAATATATCAATTTTTGAATTATTTCTAATGAGTTTTGTCTGGCAGAATTTTGTAATTTCAAGAGATTCAGGAAAAATTCACCACGAAAGGCATGGAAACAGTGAATGTGGTTTGAACATTGACATTTTCCCATGTTGTTCAGACCAGCTAAACCACGGACAAAAAACTTTAAGATTGTCCATGGCAAAGACCGAGGTTACAATATCTAACACGATTGGAACTAATTTGGGATAATTGGATGGTGAAGTAATGCCGATTTAATCTACAAATGTAATCTCATCTGCTTTTCTTTTTATATTACACACTTGTTTTCATGAGTAATTTGTATTATTGCAACATTCAACTATCTTGCACCGAACAGTTTCGAGAAATTTAAAAAATTTAAAAATCCAATTATCCCAAATTAGTTCCAATCGTGTTTTATGTGATTCTTCGTCAATATTTCCACTTTATATTTGCTGTTAAGACAATGACCCGTATCTGACTGAACACGAGGCTGTTGTTTTGGGATATTTTTCATTAAGGAATATTTGGTGCTGTAGTATTCAGCTAGTAAACTGTGCAAGAACAGACAGCATTGACCATTGTTATTGTTGACAAGTGAATTTTAGTTCGGCTACAATTCACTTATCAACAATAAAAATGCAGTCTTTATTCGTATAGGCTGACTTTACCAGCTTAATAGATGTTTCAGCATGCCTGAGAGAGTAGAACAAGAACATAGTTGACATTCCGAAAACAAATATGTATAGTGAAACAATTATCAAAGTTACAGCTTCTAGCCCTATAGTTTAGCATCGGAGCCAGTTTCAAAACCAACGAACATCACATCGACCAAACAAGTACAACACAAACATTTGGTGACTTCGCATCCATAGTTTATTATCTGAACAAAGTGAACAGAAAACTGGCAAATGCTTGATTATTTTCCATGTGATTTCTTCAAATTCCTCTCCTGGGTCAGCGTTTCGTCTTTTCAAAATACGTGTATTGTTCATTTCCCAGACTTTTGGGACACGTTTTGTACTTTGTTGTACAATGACACTTCAACGTCTGCTTATTACACTGGATCGGATTTGAAGATCTTGAGGTGTACAGTCACAACACTTTCGTATCAGCAGCATGTGTCTTCGTTCCCTGTCGGAATCGTTTCGGGTTGTCAGTGACAAATTTAGTCTTTCTATATAGGTCAGTGTTGATGAAGACAATTTTCTGTCTTCAAATTAATTAACTTTGAAGAATGTTTTGATGATAGCGTTGTCTTTCCAGCCATCATCAGTTCAGTTATAGGGCAGTTGTTATCAGCTAACTTTGGCTCTCGGTATTGTTTACTTTAAACATCACACTCCTGTTTTCGTTATCGGAGATGCTGATTATCCATATATATTTTGTGCATTTAATCCATGCAGTCAGAAACAAACTGTGTTTCTTCTCAAAACCGCCGATGGATGCTTGTCTTCGCAGATGCACACATTTGTTTTCTGAGCATTTCGCTGCGGTAAGCTATCTTGATGGATTCCAGTCTGCTGAATCGGCTGTATTTGTCATCGGCAAGTTTGTCAGAACGGTCAGCAATATCAGCGTCTAACTTGGCAAGTTGATCACGACGGTTGGCAATTTCAGAATCCATCTTTGTAAGTATGTCGCAGCGACGGGTAACTGCCTCCTCCAGTTTTGCAAGTCTGTCGTGATAGCGGTCATCTGATTCAGCTATTGACTTACGAGATCCTTTGTCGCTGATCTTTGACATTCTTCTGTCCTCGCCTTTCTTGATTTCACTGGTGATCCCATCCACCTGTTTGGCCTCAGTGTTAGCAGGAATTCCCACGGTTTCGCCGACAGTGCGGGCAAAAGAGCCTCTTGCATACTGTGCACAGAGTTTAAAGCAGGCGTCAGGAATCGCGTATGCCAAGTGCGATGTACGAATGAAGGATTCAGCGATGGACATTGATGACATTGGTACAATCGTTGGATTCTCAACTGGTTGTACGTTGAGCTTTGTTTTCCCTGACTGGTTCGCTTCTAATTTCCCGCCAATGCTATCCAATTTGCTCTTGCTGTCGTTTCTGCTTTGGCTATGTGTTGACTGACGAGTTGATTTCTCGACGATTTCTTTGCAGAGAAAGTCAGGTGTGAGATTCAAGAAACTCAACATTGGTTGAATTGCTCTGAACGAATTTATTGCGATGTGGAACAGACGTAGTAGCGCTCTTTCTAAACTGGCAAGCCAACAGCCTACTACGGGCAACTTGTAAACCACACATCTCACCACAAATGTCATGAACACGCCAACTTTCAGACTCTTATGGATAGTTGTCCTCGTCCTTTCTGTGTATCCACTGAAACAGAAACGCTCCACTCCCTCGATGTGATCCATCACAACTTCGACGTTACGACGCAAATCATTGAAGAGGGCAGTGATCGAGTCAACAATCTTGTCAAATATCGTCAAAATTGTCCCGACGATAGGTAGGTAATGCAATACACTGTACATCAACCTTACCACGTAGATGAAGAGAGTGAGAATGATTTGTTTCAGTCCCATTTTGGCAACTTTTCCTGTCAGATCCTTACAGCGTAATGCTTTACATCGGAACGACGAACACAGAATGCCTGACAACGCCACAACATTCACTCAAAACAGAACATTTGCAGCGTCCCGTTGTCATGATGAAAGAACACCACCGATGTCTTTGCCCGACGCGTCGTAGAACTTGACGCACTTAGCCGCATATCCCTATATCATAATTTGTACATGCTGCGTGGCAATAGAGCATGAAGCGGTCCACGCACACGACTTGGCCTGGTCGGTGTGCTATAGTCCACTGAGGGAGAGTCCCTTTCCGAGCAAACACCCTCGGTTAACGTAGTAGATAGAACAGCGCCGAATCAATGGATTCCTTCTCAATATTATTGTTCACTCCAGGAAAACGAGAGAGAGAGAGAGAGAGAGAGAGAGAGAGAGAGAATTTAAATATTACAGTAAACAGTTTGATAAATATGTTATAACTTTTATCAGTTGCCAACATACTAGTAGATACAATGTTTGGTCGTATTGGTCTCGTACTTTCATGCAACCTTTAAAGGGAAGAGGTCGTAGGAACTGCGCATGTGCGACTTTCTTGTTTACAAACAATGTATTTCATGCACTATATATAGATGCATCATGGCAACATAGCTGCGACATTTAAATTTTACGATGTACATTATGACAAACATGTTTTAATTTCATCAATCGCCAACGTAGCTTGGATACAGTGTTTACATCGACCGTAGGGGTCCCGATAGCGACATTTGAGAGCAGTTCCAACGACCCCCTTTTATTTTTATACGCAGAGAGTTGACACTTGTAGATCTTTTGATTTCCGTGCTTATCACTGCTCCGAGTGTGTATTTTTTTTAAAGAAACCGTCGTCTATTTTTTATCATTTGCTGGTATGAAAATTATTTTGCTATTCTTTTCCACAGGTCCAGTCGGCATTAATTCTTACTGTAATATTGATAAACCTATGAATGCAGTGGAACTTACTCAGTTTAAGGCCGAACAAAAAAAATTGTGCTGTTCAGATTACGCGACCTCTCCTATTTTTTACCTGCCGACCCTTAAGTTTTTTAGAGCTACGTAAACACGGAAGTAGGAAAAAAAAAAAAGAAAAAAGCCCGTAAAATCACGCGTTCGTTACTTGGCATTTTACTTTTGCTTGAACGAGGATGTCTTTTATGATTTTTTTCCTTTCATATGTATGATACATTTTTCTGGAAATGTTGTGGCCAGTGTTTGATCGTCCTGAACCCCTGAATTAAGATATTTAACCCTTTTCCTGCCAGACAGTAATAACTGTCTTCCCCATCAGCCAACTTGAGTCAGTAAATAGCGGTATTGAGCCAAAAAATGACGTATTTTCACCCACTTGGCTTGGTATGTTATAGCATCTTTTGTCAAAAATCAACTTTACAGTATTATGTTTTCAACAGCCTTCAAATGTACAGTATTATGTTAAAACACATGACATGGAATACATTGTGTTTCGTTAATTTTAACCATCTTGACCTGGTGGTGCAATATTTTAGAAGAAAAATCATGCCGACATATCATCCCTATTTTTGAAAACCATGTTATCGGAACAGCACAATTTATACCTATTTTTTTGGGCCTACCAGTGAAATGCCTATATACACCTTTCATGTCTACTCCAGCACACATATTCTCCAGTCTCTCTATTCTACAAGTTGAAATTTTTCGGAATCTTCATCCGAGAAATGCAAAAAAAAAAGCCGTCGTCAGCCGATGCAATCGTTATTCAAATATCTTTCTGACACTAAAGTTTCAGAATGCGGGATTTTCACCGACAATTATGAGCTATTCTGGATTGTTTGAGACGCAACATGCCGAACAGTATTAAGAGATTTATGACTGGTGCCCAACAAAATATGTAAAGAAGTTTTGAAAAATAAACGAGCAGTTTTGATGGTAATTCATTCAATGTCAATATTACGACTAAATAATCGACTTTGGGCTTCAAGAATCCTGCGATTTTCAGCGTAAATTTCATGAATATAAACACCTTACTTATGTATATTGGCATAGTCATGAGTCAAAGGTTGTCAAATTACCCTATGGTATATATTATACACGATTGCTTAAATTTTTTAGTTGAGTTTTTCTCACAGAAGTCAAAAGAAACATCATGTATGGTGCACGAGCAATTGCATTGGCATGCTATTCCTTTGGGAATGAACTGTGAGACAGGATGGCATGGCCAGAGTGGGATTGAACAGACAGAGCGTGCGTGTTCTTCCCTCGCGACTAACCTTTTTTTCTGTCTATCATTTTGTAAATATTCTATCATTTTGTAAAAATGTCCATCAGCCAAAGTTCTGGACTCCCCCCCAAGGTCTGTGTTGTAGCCCTTGTGCTGGGATCGGTCACCTCTCGTAGAATCGACGAATCCTCCCATGGCTGCAGTGTGTACTTATTGATAAGTGTGCTAATTGATAAGGCTTATGCCAAAGGCCACTGTTGTGCAACTAAAGGACATGGTGGACGCGGAGACGATCGCTAAGTCTGGGCTTCGGCTGTCCCTGGACAAAATTAGAGACTTCCAAGTCAGAGGTGATGACGTCTTCTTGATTACGTACCCGAAATCAGGTATACCATATTACCATACCATACCATACTATGCATATCTATGCTCGAGATCAAAGGCGATTACTGCATGCCACTGCACTGAGTATTTGTAGAGCTTTTCATAGCGCACTGGCATTGCTTCTCAAGCAGCTGCAAACTGACGGTGCTTATGTAAGGCGCCGCGTTACATAATGTGTCAGTTCATCCAGGTGTGGCGTTTGTAAGGGACCGAAAGTTTTTTCCGGCCTAAGGTCTCAAATTCTTGTCATTGGTTTCACTAAAAACACACTCTCCTGCAACCGTTACCAAGCGGCTGACTCGCAGCGTGTTTGCAAGGTTATATCTGATTGGTCGATTGTCACTATTCACAGCAACTTAGGGAGTTTATTTGTATTATTTCATTATAACGGTACGATTCTGCCAACCAATTGGATAACAGCTTCGAAATCGCTGCGAGTCGGCCCTTGTATCACCCCAATATGTAATAATTAACCCAATATGTAATACTAACCCAATATGTAATAACACTTAACCCAATATGTAATACTAACCCAATATGTAATAACACTTAACCCAATATGTAATACTAACCCAATATGTAATAACACTTAACCCAATATGTAATAAAAATGAATTTGGGATATAATACTGACCAAAATAAGACTAAAATATGCATAGCAACCATGATCAAGCCCCTTCACAACCTGCAGCATTTCTAAAATTTGATAATTTTTCAAAGGTTTTTCGAGTTATTTTTACCCAATATGTAATGCTAACCCAATATGTAAGATATAAAGGAAAATGAGGGCAACTCCACACATCGGCTCTACCAAGATTGTTTATTATTACGTTATGGTGAATAAAAGGATCATTGCATTTATTTTGTGTGGAATACATGGCGAGACACCGGTGAATCGATAGTGCTTTGACCCTAGTCATGTGATCTGGGTCCCCGGTAAACCGGTTTGTTGATAGAGTGATTCGTCTTAACGGTGTTTCGGAACCAAAATGGGGTTCCTTCATCAGTCGCTCTCTTGTTTTGTATCCCATCCGCTTGGTTGTGTAATGAAGTCATCCTCGTCATCGAGGAGGAGAAGCCAGATTCGTTATTGAGAGAGTTAGCCACTATTGACTGACTCTATAGTGAGCGATCCGGTGTGTGGTGTCATATTATAATTAACATGACCCAGCATCGACCGAAGTTTCTGGACGCTTATAAGGATTTTTAGGCATATTTTGAGCGTTGCTAGTGCTCGTTATGTTAACAGTAAATGTTGCACTAATCTGTCAACGATTAGTTTGTTTTAGGCATCCGAACTTTTAGTTTTGTGTCTATTTTTCGTGGACTTTGTAATAGATTTCGGGTCGATATTGGTGCCTGCTTTCCGGTGTTTGAAAAGCATATTGTGAAGGGCTGTTTCGAGAAATAAATCTTGTTTCTCTGTGTTTAGCCAATCCCAGGTTTCATGGTTTTGTTAACAATATTTGCTGTAAACGGCCTTTGAAATCGGTTTGGTCTGAGGAGAGTATTGGTTTATTTAATTCATGCCGCCAACTTTGATTACTTATATGGCAGCTCTCTCAGATTTTGATTTTCTTTGCCAGATGATGTTTCCTGTATTGCTCAGCAATCTTTTCAGTTTGGTTGATTGTAGTACCAATTCGATGACAAATTGCATCTTGGTTTTATACGATAAAGTGTTATAAAATGGAGACAAAAAAAAATTCAGTTTCCCCGTTGTTAAAACCGCTATCGTGAAACCTTTTAACTATTTCAGCGATATGGGCAAAATGTATTTGCATTATCAAACCGGACTTTTTGGTTGTTGTTCCGGATATCGACGGAATGCTTAAACCTTCACATGCGTATGTAATACTAACCCAATATGTAATAACAATTAACCCAATATGTAATACTAACCGAATATGTAATAACTTTTAACCCAATATGTAATACTAACCGAATATGTAATAAAACTTAACCCAATATGTAATACTAACCCAATATGTAAAAACACTTTACCCATTATGTAATAAAAATGAATTTGGGATATAATACTGACCAAAATAAGACTAAAATATGCATAGCAACCATGATTAAGCCCCTTCACAACCTGCAGCATTTCTAAAATTTGATAATTTTTCAAAGGTTTTTCGAGTTTTTTTACCCAATATGTAATGCTAACCCAATATGTAAGATATAAAGGGAAATTAGGGCAACTCCACACATCGGCTCTATATGTAATAAAACTTCCATGCATTCTCTATGGGGACTTTATTACATATTGGGTTAACCCAATATGTAATAAAACGTCCATGCATTCTCTATGGGGACTTTATTACATATTGGGTTTACCCAATATGTAATATTGGGTTTACCCAATATGTAATAAAACGTCCATGCATTCTCTATGGGGACTTTATTACATATTGGGTTAACCCAATATGTAATAAAACTTCCATGCGTTCTCTATATGGACTTTATTACATATTGGGTTAACCCAATATGTATTAACACTTCCATGCATTCTCTATGGGGACATTATTACATATTGGGTTAACCCAATATGTAATAAAACGTCCATCCATTCTCTATGGGGACTTTATTATATATTGGGTTAACCCAATATGTAATAACACTTCCATGCATTCTCTATGGGGACTTTCTTACATATTGGAGAATACCAAAAATAGTTCAATGAATTTTTCTTTTTATCCAATAAAGTAAGACTTATATACGAAAGGCCGGTATTATCATTCAATCGAAGTTGGTCACTTCAGCCTTTCAGAGCTACCATGTATAGTTTCTTCTCTTTATTAATCCGTGGAAACATTTATGTCAGGATAATATTCCCGTTAATTTGCCCATAATATTGTGATATTACACATCATATTAATATATCGGTAGTCGCTTTCATATTTACCATAAATTGTGTTTGGTTTTATGAATATTGACAGCCATAAGCGTTCCGAATGTAAACAAACAAGTAAAAAATTTGAACCATTGCTGTTATTTTCTGATTGTCGTGTGGTCAGGAACTAGAATGTTGGTGAAACTTTTCATTCCGTCATGAAATTATTGCTAAATGATTATAAGAAATGTGTGTGTTTTCAGGTATTTTACGCTGTATGAAAATTAAGGAACAATTAAAATTAAAATTTAAATGCTCGCCGACGGCTTGATTATGGTACGTGGGCGTTCCTAGCTTTTTAGCAAGTTTACTGATCTCAATAATTGTCGGCGCTTTCATCTACAGTTTTGAAGTGTTTTGGCCACACAGGGATGAGTTGATGGTTGTTAGGCATTTTTTTGCATTGTTATGCTTAGTATTATATCCCAAGTTAATTTTATTACATATTGGGTTAAGTGTTATTACATATTGGGTTAGTATTACATATTGGGTTAAGTGTTATTACATATTGGGTTAGTATTACATATTGGGTTGAGTGTTATTACATATTGGGTTAGTATTACATATTGGGTTAAGTGTTATTACATATTGCGTTAGTATTACATGTTGGGTTAAAAGTTATTGCATATTGGGTTAGTGTTACATATTGGGTTAATTATTACATATTGGGGTGATACAGGCCCTTACCAAGTCAAGACGACCCCTTTGACAGATGAATCTATCACGTGTTTTACCTCAGTCCAGCCATTACAGAAATGTGGTTTTGCTGCATGAACTATGTCCACATTTTGGCTCCGCTGACAGAGACGCGGAGCTGTTGTTCTATTTTGTTCAAATGGAGATAAAATATGCATATGCAGAGTTTTGGGCTAGTTTTCTCATTTTTTGTCGAACATCAGTGTAAAGATACCGCTGGTCAGATAGTTTTCAAATTTGTTATGTAGCTTTCAAAGGATGCCCTCATTAAAATACATTAAAATTAGCATTTAATTTGCATATTTAAATTTTTGACAATTTCTTTTATATTTTGCTAAATTTTCCTCAATTTTTGTTTCTTCTGAAATGGTTTATCAAATAGCAATCTAATTTGCTGCCAAAGTTCCGTGAAATGACGTCAATCAGATTTAAAGAAATAATGGTCAAATATGCATATGCATTTTTGGGCTAATTTTCTCATTTGTTGTCAAAACACTGTGTCATCTGATACCACTTGTCTTATGCCTCTGAAATGAAATACGTAGCCTGATAGGTATGTCGATATTGAGTTTATCAAAACGAGCATAAAATTGAATATTTAGATTTTCAGATTTTTTTTCTCATTTTTAGCTTGTTTCTTTTCTCTGAAAAGTAGCAATCATTTTTTAGCGAATTCCAAGCGATGAGCTCACTTCATTCTGCTTGGCTCAAATGATGATTAAATTTGATTCATATATTTGAATACGTACGTTTGAATTTTTCTAAATCATTCCGAACAATTATTAAAACCACAAAACGTTCGGATTTTCTAAATCAGAAATTGTAATCAATCGATTCCGTTTCTCAACATGGCTTTTTGTCGGCAAGGTCAAGCCAGCGCAGTCCAGGGTATAGATAACAGCCCCTCACACCCTCGGCCGACCCCAAAAATAATAGTACAATGCGTTAGAGATCTCTGTGGCACGACACTTGACAAGGTCCTTCCCGGATTGACGGTTGCCAAGAGACAGAAATTTTAATGTCTTTGAGTCACTGCTACTTCTAACATTAAAACTATAGCACAGGCAGACGACACACTTCAAAGTGAACGGGTCTGCCCCGCTGGTGACAAATGTGTACGAAGGTTGACTAAAGTACGCTGCTATGTGGTTATTTTGACTAATACATCGCAAAATTATTAATATTAAATGCTCTTAGAGAAGTGAGAAGAAAACATGCATCCCCTGGCAGAAACATGTTTCGTATAGCATTATGCCAATGAGTGAATGTGGACTAAGCTTTGCGAAGGAAAGTGATTTAAATCAGATCAAGTTATTAATGGCACTGGTGTTTTCTTCAATAAAATACGATGAGTGAAATTTTCTAGAGTATTAAAGGGACGCGAGAAATATATTCTCGTCTTTGGGCAACTTCGGTAGCCGAAGGTGCTTCTTCGGCAGAGACACTCCCTCGAAACTACTAGTTTGCTACGCCAACATAACCATGCTGAGAAGACTGGACAATGTTTATGTTCCACAGTACTCTGTTCACATTGCACCTGCGGGAATCAATTTTTTTTCAAAATTTCAGAACGAAACGGGGGCAATCATTATCTCTTAGTCGGGCCTATTTGCCTGGCCTTTCTCCTCCTGAAAAATTCTACTGAAAACCCTGTAAGTGTACGTTTTGCACTAGAACTATAGGCCTACATGAACTGTACAGTTAACTCTCGTACTCACTTTTTCCTTAATGGTCAAGTTGTCCCTGTCAGTTTTTCTATATGAGTCATAGCGTAACGAAATACGTGCACAGGACGTGTTGTCACCTTGAAAGCGAATCTCAATTCGGAAAGTCGCGCACATGTGAGATCATGGTGGACGCTGAAACGATTTCTAGCTGCGGGAAACGACTGTCCCTGGACAAAATTAAAAGTTTTGAGGTCAGCCCCGATGATGTTTTCTTGATTACATACCCGAAATCAGGTACTGATGAGACATTTTGTGTGCTCCCTTTGATCAAGTCGATGGAGTTGGTGATGATTTTCCGCCAATGTAGAAAAGCTTTCACTGTGACGTAGCCTGTACACTTTACAGTATAGAGGCATTATTCGTCATAACAAAAGTTTCAAAGCTGTTTTATGTTATTAATACGTTTGTAAATATGAATATCGTTGCTAAAACTTCAATCTTTCTGTCATCTTTGTAAACCAATATTTTACTCAACTGTAGAATCCTGAATGTTCAATATTTGCGCTAAATTCGCGCGGTTGTGGCTCAGATCATCGGAAATAGACTAGACGTAGTTGTAGCATTGCACAGTAACGCGAGGTCACAGTATTGCCTTCACAATCTTTCCAAATGGTGAGTATACGATAACGACAGAATGCTATACTTATTATGAACCAAGTTCATACTATAAATTTATCACAAACATAAACAAGACTTTTTAATGACTAATAACTCCTTATTTCCCACATGCCATTTCATACGTTAGGTGAATATTTTCATTCTTTGTGTCCAACTAAACAGTGACTTTCTTCTACTTACCCATGAATCTTCCTGTTCACAATGAATTCTCGTCTGGATGAAATTGTAAAAGTGAGCATTTACATCAAACATTACGTGCACACGAACAAACTGTTTTAATATGTGAAAGTGGTCTTGAAATGACCTTTTAGCCGAACGAGGTCACTCCTATAGTGACCCATGGACACGATCATATTCGCTTCCGCCTTAAGTTATTGCCCGTTTTCGTGAGATAATCGACGTTAGGGTACAGGACATGCACTTCAAAAAAGCTTTGCTTGGTCGATTTTTTGCCCTTTCCGAAGTTAGTCCGATCTACGTACGTAAATAAAACCGTACTCCACGCCCCTGAAAATCGCCGTACAACAGTGACATTCTGGCACGGCCTCTATTTGCATAACTAGTGTTTTTACCAGCAGTATGCTATCTGTGGGTCCATGGCTGTTATTATGGTCATTTGTGTGCTGATTTTGACTTGGACAATGTTTTGCCCACCACAAGAGCAATGTAATATTACATAGACGAGCTACCGAATCCGTGAAAAAGCTGCTAGTGCGAATGATTTGTTTACGCATCCAATTTATATTCTGCCAACACTATTCGATAGCCTGGCTTAAAGGGACTTACAATGACCAGAAATACAGACAAAATTCACCTAAATACCAATGTTTTCCTAAGTTGCCCCAACATGACTGCCCGATAACCTCGTTTTTTCTAACTCATAACTGCCAAACCAAGTTTCGCTCATGAGCTCTTTTGACCCGCCCCCAAAAATGGCAAAAATTAACCTCAAAATACAATCACGCAAATTGCCACAATTTGAATAAATTAAGCTATGATCGCATCAGGATCATGTACACCAAATTTCATATTCATCCTACGAGTAGTTTCTGAGAAAAAATAATTTGACAAAAAATGAAACAAAATTGCCTTAAACATAAAAATTTGCAAACTTAATCACACTTTGAAGAAATCTTATTCAGGATGTCAGCCACAACAAACTAATCTATCAGCAAAATAAATTCCTTGGATGGTGGACTTGATTTTCTGTTTCATTGTTTTACATTTTTTATTTATTTTCGTGCTGGACATACAGTAGTGAATGAAATCCCTCATATATCTACATCAACCCATAGACTGCAAGAACGGCTGTCTATGTGATTTCCATCATATTGTTCTGGGTGTCAAATGCTTTTTCGTGTTGAACTCACGAAACCAAGTCGGAAGGCTCTGTATTCAACTTGTCAGTGCCAAGCTACACTGAATATTTGAATGCTCAATGTTCCTCAGTGTTGAAATGTGCGTTTTTTGTCCGGACTTGAATATCAATATTAACATTTCACATTGCACACTGCGTTTGCCAACAGATAATGAGTTTTCTTTTTCCCCTTGTCTGTGGTTTGCACAACTAATGCTTGTGTACACCAATGTACAAATTTAGGTAGCAGAAAAAAAGAAAATTTACCTGTTTACCAAGACAAATTTTATAAAAATGTTATCAAAAATTACAGCTATTTTATGAAATAATGCAAGTCTTGTGACAACGCTTTTCTCTGTAGGTACAACGTGGATGAAGGAGATCGTGCCGTTCATTCTCAATGGCGGCAATATCGACGAAATCAAAGACACCCCGGCTGACGTCAGAGTACCTTATTTGGAGTTTGCCTTGTCCTCAGACGACGATGAACGTGTAAAGCAAATCCAATCAAATTTCAACGTACCAAAAGGGTTCAGCCTTGACGACTTAAAGCCACCAAGAACTATCTGCACCCACTTGAGACGTGAATTTTTACCGAGAGGAATCGAGGAAAAGCGAGCTAAGGTACTATTCGGGAGTATGAGGGCGTGAATGCGATTTTCGTGGGTACCATTTTTCTTTTATGAGCCATTAGATCTCGGAAGGTGGTGGTCACAAATGGATAAAAAAATATTTGGAGCAAAAGTGCGGGAAAAAATTCAGCCATGCATGCAGCTATAGAAAATATGTAAGTGCAGATCGACCGAATGAAGGATGTGAAAGTGGTGAACACAATCTGCAAGTCATGCGAATCCGAAAATAAAAGTTTGGAGAGGAAAGGAAAGAAAGATACCAATACCCAACAATACAATGGTCTATCACCGATTTCCTGTCGGATGTTGTGTGTCCTCTCACGTGGTTTATGGATGTGATAAATTCATCCAAACTTTCGGTCACCCGCTTGACTTGTTATTGGCACTATATATAGTGTCGGTTTTTTCCGGTCTATTCGTTTCGATGGCGCCCATATTTGTCAAATTTATGATCCGAAATGATCATGAAAAATAAAAGCTAGGTTTCTCTGCATGTTGCTGTGGATGCACCACAAACGCCAGACAATGATTCTCTAAATTCTCGTATTATATTTACTGTTATTATTTTCCAATCGTAGGTTATCTACGTCGCCCGGAACCCCAAAGACATCGCCGTGTCTACTTATTACTTCAGTAAGATGCTTATGGAGAAGGGCCTGGGTTGCAGATCTTCCGAACCATATGGAGACTTCAATGACCTTTTACACGACTTCTTAGAGGCCGAATATCGTACTCAAACTGTTGTATGTTAGTAAAAAAAATGAATACGCTTTTTCCCGTTGGGTTGTGAAGGTGTTGATTTGAACCTCATTGGCTGTGCCATGGGGAAGCGCAAATGTCAAGATCATGAGCCGTCAGTTATGGAAGATGAAACGTATATGACAGGCGCACCAAGGATTTTGATCGTCAAATCTTAGGGACCGTTCAGTTTTTACGGCCGAGGGGGCGGCAAAATCCAGGGGGGGTCATCGTAATTTTGGAATCCGCGAAGGGGGGGGGGGGGTCATCGCTTTTTCACTGGTAGGAAAGGGGGGGGGGTCACCACATTTTCAAAAACATAATACCTACAATAAAGTTCACTTTCTGCCATGGCCATGATCGACCCTTACCGGCGACAAGATTTGCCGCCCCCCAGGCCGTAAAAACTGAACGGTCCCTTACTGAAACAAATAGATTATGAAAATAATTTGTCCTCGCGATGTGTTCGACAAAGAAGAATGGCTGATATATGTATATCGAGGGGCAGAGGCGGCCCGATCTTATGGAAATCAGATGTAGATGTGCTCGGTCTTCGTGTTGTACAATGTTGTATGGCTTTGGGTTTGCTGCTCAGGGAGGGGAAGCCCAGCCTAAAACGGAGTACACAGAAAGAAACGTAAAAAGGGGCAAATCCCTCGGTCTTATTTTAGGCCTAATTCAGATTTGTGGCGGCCGAGACACCGGCGTCTCACGCGCCTTTCATGCTCTCCTGCATAGACATGATAGAGCATAGCACGAAATTAGTTTAGTGTCTGTATCTGCATCCCCAAAATGGAATTCTAACATCGTCATTTACGTTGTCGCCAATATCTTAGTAGTGAAATAACGCTTGTATGTCAATGGCGGCGAGCAAGTGGTTGCTGTACGATGTCTGTAAAATAAGTTAATGAAAATAATCATTTTTATACATGATAGAAAGCAAGAGAATTATCAAGCACGTAAAATTGCAAGGACAACGAAATTTTAAAAAGCATGAACAAGAACAAACCTGCCGTCACGGTGATGGGAGGGAGTGTGACGTCATTAATTATCCTTTATTGTCATTCGCCACGTACAACATCGGGGACGCCTGAGTCCCCTGTGGGGTAATTACGCGATAAACTCTCGTTGCACAGATCACACAACGGATTTTCCCTTTACCTCACAGACGACGGCAGCAAATGGCATGAACACGTGCTGGAATGGTGGAACAGAAGACACGAAGGAAATGTGTTATTCTTGAAGTACGAGGATATGCTCCAAGTAAGTGTTGCGACACAATTCTAGTACAGTGTCTTTATTTGTAATACAAGAATTCGAGAACTGTAGCATTTTTTATGTCATGGGAAAATCGTAAAAAAAGCAATCCCGTATTTTTCTTTTTATATATTTTCAGGATATCAAGGCATCCCTACGTCAGATATCTGAGTTTCTATCGGCGGAATTATCTACCAGCGCGGTGGAGAAAATAAGCAACCATTGCAGTTTCAAAACTATGAAGAAAAACCGAGTGGCACTTAAGGGGGACTACTGCGAGAAGATCCTTGGCGGTAAAAGTGAAGAAACATCTCCTTTTGTTAGGAAGGGTGAGTATTTTGTTGCGTGAGTTACAATGACATGGTGCAGGACATCTGGATACTTTCACCTTAAGTTGATCTTCTGCCAGTGACTGCAGTAACTTCAAGGCTTTTACATATCTATCTATATGCCCATTTTTCTCTCAGTCTGTCTGTACCTATATATTCGTCTATCTGTGTATCTATTCCAGCTATCTATCTATCTATCTATCTATCTATCTATCTATCTATCTATCTATCTATCTATCTATCTATCTATCTATCTATCTATCTATCTATCTATCTATCTATCTATCTATCTATCTATCTATCTATCTATCTATCTATCTATCTATCTGTCTGTCTGTCTGTCTATCTATTGACCTGTCTGTCTGACAGGTCTGTCTGTCTGTCTGTCTGCCTGGCTGTCTGTCTGCCTGTCTGGCTGCCTGGCTGTCTGTCTGCCTGGCTGGCTGACTGGCTGCCTGACCGCGCATATATACATCCAATGCATATACTCATATACTAGTACGGCTAGTAGCAGCCAAAAAGAGCTCAACCATAGCTTAGGCTACTGCCATTGCTCTCTCGTCTATATAACGTTTCTTGAATCAATCATTTACAGGTGGAGCCGGCGGTTGGAAGAACTACTTCACAGTGGCGCAGAACGAAATGTTTGATAGGCATTACAGGGAATGGATGAAGGACAGCGATTTAGAGATGACCTTTGAACTTTAATGAGAAATGTATATAAAGTGCTTATTTACAGTAAAACATTGCTTTCACCTTTGAAGGAATACCCTAATGATTGCAATGCACATTGTGGATAGATATTCGGACTCTCTTAATTTTACAATACCTTTTTTGGTCTTACCACTAGTTGGGGCTCATTTTCAAGCTCATATAGTTTTCATCAGCTTATATTTGTGAAAACCGTAAAATTTACATTTGCATAGAGATAAAAGTGGCCATTTCAAGTGTTGGAAACTATTGGATAAATTGTTTCTCTGGTACTAAATTATGCACGGTGACCCCTATTTTTATTTTATTCTTTCTTTCTGAAGGGAGTTCTTTAAGTTTTAAAATGGAAAATTTGAACGAAAGTTTAGAGTAAGTCTTTCCGTCAAAGTCGAGACAGTGTTACCTCACGAGATCGTCATTGTATCGCAAAATCTATAGATACTAATTTTTATTTCGGGATTACTTATTTAATTACGGAAAGAAGTTCCTATTGAAAGTCTTGTAACATGAGAAAATGTGAATAAAGTAGAAAAAATAAAACTTACGCAAGTTGAAAAAAACTAAAAAGTATGGGATGCAGTTGATCTTAATGTTCAGCAAAACTTGCGTCGCGAATGTAAATATATAAGTTTTGGTATTCAGTGAAAGCCATGCAACAAGTCTATATTTTTGAAAGTCAAAAGCGTCCATACTTAGAACCTTGTTGAATATGGTACATAGAGGGTATACCAGTTTTCTTATACCGGCCAGGTTACTTGCACCCATTGCTGCGTGTGGATACTGTCTAGAATGATCTTGAATCACTGTGTCAATGGAGAGATGTGTACCGTGTGTCACATAAAGTCTCGTTGATGATATTTGCAAACATTTGGATTTGCAATAAACCCCATTCTGCTAAAAACACTGATTGGAGGTAAGAATGGAATTAATTTGCTACTCTGGCTTAATTGCTGAAGCACTACTGTATATTGCTGAATTTGAACACATTCTAATATGATTCGGATTTTAATTTTACACGTCCGCAAATCGCTTTATGTTGTTCTAAATATCAGCTTCAATGCCGAATTTTTATCCATATTGCTCCGCTAGGCCTTTGAGAAGTTAAAATAAAAAGTCATATCCTTCTGACGTTGACGGAAAATTACTTCCTTTTCCGTAGAAGGCTAACTAGATCGAAATCGTATCAGGGACAAAACTTACTTTTCCCAAATTTCAACTTTCGGCATACAGTCATCAATGGAAGAAAACAACAGAGATCATAAAACATCCCTGCACATTTGGCGACATCATTAACATTAGACAGAATGCACCATGACTATATGTCATGAAGGCAATCAACTTTAAAATTATTGTAATTACAGAAAACGAAGTCCATGAAATGATTGTTCCATGTTTTGTTTTTGTTTTAGACAATGTAATACTGCGATAAGAGCTATTCAAAATAACCTAAGATGGGTTTGTGGACCATGACACTGCACCGTTATGACTCTGTCCATGCAATATTTTTTGAGATCGAACTTTCCCAAATTACAATGATGTCGTAGTCACTTTGATGAAAGGTCCAAATGCAATATATTGTTCAAGGTCATTGATCACCTTCACTGGAGTCACCATGATAACAGACCGCTTGCATGGACAAAGACTTATAAAACTTATTTAGTTTGATATCAATCCCTTCACTGTCGACAGATTGAGGTGAAAATAATCTTACAAGACGGGTACCTTCGCAATAAGGTAGAAACACACCTACACCTATTTTCAGTCCGCTTTTTCACATAAAAAAGAGGTTATACATGCAACATGTAGTACATTTTTTATTCACTCGATCATTGAAGAGTTCAAAAGTTTTGTTAGGTTTCCTTACGTTTTACTCAAAAACTCGTGTTTTTTTGTAATTTTACTCAAAAAGTGTAAGAAAAAATAGCCAATCAACCTTCGTGATCCGTCTACGGCAATCGACAGCTGGTTAAACACTCGGCAAAAAACTGTGTCTTGGATTTTTGAAATTCCCTTTTGATTTCTCCCAATAAGCCAAAAATAGACCTTTGTTCACGCTTGTCAAGATATATTCACATCTTGACACGTTACCGGAAATGTGTGGTATAGTTTCTCAGACTCAGATATATTCATTCACTGTCACATTCACAGGTGAAAAAATCAGCAAATCTCTCCTTTCGCCGCCGACCTATACTTATTTAAATAACATATACGCTGCCAAAACGGAAATGACCGTCAAAACGGAAAATCGACGATTTGAGCAGACGACCCCTGCGTCACATAATATAGCAGTGAAGTCAAACTAGCGTACAATTTTCTGGGAAATGTATTCAACCAGACCTGAGGTGAAATATTAGGGTCAGTTTTGCGAATTGAGAACATGAGGTCGCATAAAAATGGCAAGAAATTAACATTGAACAGGCTATTGCTTGGCGCAGTTCCGTGCATGGCGTAAGCTGTTGGTGGTATTTAAACGACGGATGCAGAAGAGTAGTAATTCATGGTTTAATCTATTTGTTTTCAACCTGACTCAAGTGTTCAATCACAGGTAAGTCAGGATTAACAAACAAACAAACAAAGAAAACAAAATCCAAAAAGTAAACCAAACAAAAATATAAACAAACAAAAAACACCAACCAAAAATATACATAAAAAGTCAACGAAACAAAATAAAAGAAAACAAACAATAAAGAACCAACCAATCAAACAAACAAACAAACAAACAAGTAATAAACAAATAATTAAAACAAATTAAAATATATAAATAAAGAAGAAATAAATAGATAAATGTAAGATGAAAAATACATTGAATAAGAAATGAAATAATTGATCGAGCAACACATGTAACCTATTAAAATGCGACGTCTGTATCACTACCACCATACTCCCACAAGGGATGTAACTTCATGGTTACCCATGCCATGCCGTGGTCCACGATATGAATTTATCCTATCGCTAACAAAATGAACGGATCACTGCCGATGAGTAAACATCCATACGAGTTTGGAAGAACGTGCATGGGGCTCACGTATTCGCTGTGTACTAATGAATATGTGATCGATAAGAGAATCAAGCTCCGGTGATTTCTAAAGTCATGTCGATGCAATCTCTTTCCGTTTCTACTCTTCCGCATGCAACGTTTAAAACGACCAGGTTGCCTTTTGAAGTTGAGCGACGCCAGTTCTTTGAACTCGCAAATGAACAATTGAGTAACCCGTTTTAGAGGGCCTAACGGGCTATAGTGATACTGACGTCGCATTTTGAATATGTTACATGTGTTGTTCAATTTATTTTCTTTTATATTTATTTATTTGTTATTATATATTGTTTGCGTGTCCTGGGATTTTTCGGTTTATTTGTAATTAATTAATTTGTAATTTATTTATTGTTTGTTTGATTGGTTGTTTGTTTATTCTGATTGGTTGGCTGTTCAGCTATTTTTGTTTTTATGTGTTTTTTGTTCGTTTACATTTGTTTGTTTGTTTATATTGTATGTTTGGTTGAGTTTTCGTGTTTTGTCTGTTTGTTTGTTTGTTTGTCCTGGCTTCCTTGTGATTAATGCATTGGACTGTGTCCCTGGGACACTGACAGGACTTCAAGGTAAATAGTGCGTATGGCAGCGATGTGTTGATGGCACCTATCTGTAACACGAAGTTGCACGATTTTATCCCGTGATCAAAGAAGTTTTAATGCATGTTTTCCTTCGGGCAAATGAAGGTTCGTTCTTCCAGTCTTTGGCAGGTAGCGAGCGACGTAGCTGCCGGTGACTTGCTGCTCTCACTGTAACACCATTTTCCCAGTACAACCAAATACTGTCCGTCACTGCCCGAACTTGAAGAACTTGAAGTAGACAACATTTATCCGGAATCCGATGAGCGCGAACGGGCTCACGGGAGGAGCGTGCGTGACGTCATCGGCGATACACGAACGTGTGTGGTAGCTTACTCTAGCATTGGAGTCTATGACTGTAGTAGTGCAGAGTGTTGATCTCTGCACGTTACAACTTTTTAATCAAATAATCATTAGCTTGCAAAATGACTGTTGTGCAGTTGGGTGCAAAATGACTCAAGGAAGAACAAAAACGGTGTTAGTTTTTACCGTTTTCCAAAAGAACAGCTCTTACGAAGACAGTGGCTCAAGAAAATGGGGCGAGTTAATAAAATGTTAAAAACTGTCAAATATGCAAAGTTATGCTCTGCACATTTCAAGGATGATTGTTTTACAAGGGATTTCGGGACTCTAATATCGATACTAGACGATACTACACAATGTGGTTCTTCTCTAGACACGCTCATGAGTCAGCCTCAGGTCGTCGTCGACACACTCATGAGTCAGCCTCAGGTCGTCGGTATTGACCAGATAAATATCGGCGATTTTGGGGCCCGACAAAACGATAACATCCGAAGACGAAACTACACAAAGCGTCTCTTATCTTGACATCCCGGTCTGCCAAATCTCCGATATATAACCAATAAATATGGCAATTTCGGGACTATACCTGTATCGATACTAGACGATACTAAAATGACTTGTTGCCTATCGTGTCTCGGCACGCCAGGTTTGAGAAATCGCCGATATTTACCCGATAAATATCGGCAATTGCGGGACTCTAATATCGATACTAGATGATACTAGATTAACTTGCATTATGTCTCGGCACGCCGGGTCTGCGAAATCGCCGATATTTACCTGATAAATATCGGCGATTTCGGACTTTAACTCTGATACTAGACGATGCTTAACTTGTCAAATCGCGGGTAAATATCCGATGTATATCGGAGATTTCACCACCTAACAGATCTGACCACCGACTTCCTCTGTCCGACTCTTAGTTTGAAAAATAGCATCAATGGACAGTAGTCAAGAATTCTTCATGATTTACTTTATTACAAATTTATTTATGCACGAAATGCATTTTTTACATTTAATACATTTTTTTTCTTTAAATTTGGGCACGAAATACACTTTACTATCGGAGCTTCGTCGGGAGGACCGATCGGTCATCATCGGGAGTTTGGGCTGGTCTTGCACGAAATTAATTTCTTTACAAAAATAGACGATACTAAATTTTCAAATCGCGAGTTATGGCAAGCCAAACGTTGCAATATTCTAGAAAAAACTACTTTCTTTTTATACAAAACATTTTCTTTGTGCAAACACCTATTTTCGTTTTGTGAATATGCATTTTCTTTGTGTTATAACCTATATTTCTTTGCATGAAAACCTATTTTCTTTGTGTAAAATCCATTTTCTTTGTGTAAAAACCATTTCTTTGTATGAAAACCTATTTTCTTTGTCTAAAAACCCATTTTGTTCGTGTGAAAACCTATTTCAAGTTCTTTATGCAAAAAAAACCAAAACATTTTCTTTTTAAAAAAAAACATTTTCTTTTCGTACAAAACATTTTCTTTTTGTAAAAAACATTTTCTTTTTGTAAAACCTATTTTCTTTTTGTTCAAAACATTTTCTTTTTGTACAGACCTATTTTCTTTTTGTACAAATCTATTTTTTCTTGTTGCACAGCCTTCATTCATGTTGCAAAACGTATTTTTTTGTTGCACAACCTTCATTCATGTTGCAGAGCCAATCCTAGTATTCCAAAGCGACCATTCGTATTGGTCACGTGTCACATCTGTTTGTGCTTGTTCAACTCACGTTTCTCTTTAAAAATGTGTTATTTTTATTTGAAATATCTTCTTCTATATTAATAAAATAACATACGCAAGTTTGTAAAACTTTCATTCCTGTAAGTATAACCTATGCTTGTATTCCAAAACGGTCATTCGTATAGGGTCATGTAACCTTCGAACTATGGCGTTTTGGCAAAGGTTATTTGCAGACGCCACCAGTTATGTGCTATCTGTGTTACCGCAGTACTGGTCGGCTCTTCTATGCGCATCTTCGCTTGCCAAGGTCTCGTGTCAGGGCAGCTGGATGCTCTCCGATGAGGTTGTTATTGGGAGATGCTAGTCGAGGACCCGTGCGAGCGGACGATGTGTTACGCGGGGTCAAGGTTTCGTGTGTTCCGTGCCACAGTGGATAGAGGAACTGTGCACACCGTTCGGTGGCCCCCGTGCACGGTATAATTATTTCTTTTAGCGTCATTATTTAACTTTTTGCGAGAATTTCGTCTCATCACAGATGTTGAAGTCCAATGACTGTATCATTACGTTGAAAGAGATAGTTTCACAGTGGGACATGTCAGAAAGAAGGCTGTCTTCACGAGGCTTCGGCAGCATGATTATCGTTTTTTCAACCATGTCAGCGATTTGAGAAAGCCTATAGGAGGTGTGTGGTCGGCGTAACACGGTCCCTCCTCTTGTGGACCGTGGCAGTGGGACCGTGGCTTATACGACACTGTCATTTAATGCTCTGACCTCGCGTAGCAGAGCCGCTAGACTTACCAAAAGTCAGTGGGCTTGATAATGGCGTAATAATATAAAATACATTCCAGCAAAATTTGTCTTGATTTAATTTTACGTGAGAAGTGCCATTGCGTAAAGCTGCGTTCACAAATAATGGGGGGGGGGGGGGGGGGGCGGAGGAACCGCGATTGAAATCTTTTTCAGTCTCCTCAATATCCTCATAAAAAAATTTCAAGTCCCCTCATCTGCATGTATATGGTCAGAATTTTTCAAGTCACCCTCAAATTATCATCTAGCCGTATATTTATTAGGGATGTACGCCCAGACAAAATAAACATTTGCGCAGTTCCGCTCGCTGATGCTCGACACCGCCTGATATCAGCAGTTTGTAGAGCCATATTCCTATGGCAAGTGTAAATTGATTCATTTTCGAATGCATTAGTGGACTTTTGGATTTATCAATCTAGGCTGACCTGAGTTACTCTAACACTGGCCAGGTCAATGACACCTGAAGAGCACACAAGAGAGAGGCAAACTGTGAATTCCTGGCTACATTTTGCCAAATTATGAAAATACTGAGCACAGGGACCTACCCAGTGACCGATTTTTTTTCAAAAGTACCAGACATGTATGACTGAGATGCTACTTAAAAAAGTTGTATGAAATCGACAATACTGGAAGGTTAAAATAGTACATCAAATTAACGATTTCATCTGTGAAATTTTGGATGTGATAATGGCAAATTTAGTAAAAATTCCATTTAGTCACACATCTTTTCATTTAAATTAAAGTCTTTACTTTTCAAAGTTTTACTTTTGTCATTGTACGATGAGAATGTGAAACTTTCATTCACAGCATGAACTTGCAATGAATGGTTTTATATAGGCCTATTGCTTTACGTGAATTCATGAAAAACAATTACTTTTCATCGTAAATTTGTAAAAAGTCAAACATGGTGACCCATCTTTTTCTTTAGTATTTTATTATTCTAGTATGCCAGAATTCAAAAATCCTTGATAAATAAGGACCCAGTCAAAGTCGTCATAAAGTATCGTCCAGTTGGAATACTTAGACGATACTAGATGATAGTATCGGATAGTATCGATATTAATCATAAATCGTATTATGTAACGAGTTCTAAGCGGTCATATTAAACTATACTAGACTCTAAGATCGATATTTTCTAGCATCGATACATATCAAATATCGTATAGATATGCAATGTCGTACTACCCTCGCGCTAGGTATTCTGGCGCTTAGGAGTCTACTGTAGGTGGGAGTATCGTCCATTCTCCAAAACGGTGTCGCTCGATCATGTGACCTGGTAAAAACTATATCCGCAACGTAGATTAAAACAGTTAATACGAATAGGGGACAATTAATTACTCAATAAGTTGAAAAATATTCATTTAAAAGTCAAAAACAAAGATTCTAAGCGACTGGTGGGCTAATCTACTCGTGGCATCTGCAAATAACCTTTGACCAGAGCACATTTCACTAGAGCGCCATCTTTATTCGAAGGTTATGTGAACAATACAACATGAATGAAGGTTGTGCAACAAGAAAATACGTTTTGCAACATGAATGGAGGTTTTGCAATAAGAAAATAGGTTTTTCGACATGAATGAAGGTTGTGCAAAAAGAAAATAGGTTTGTACAAAAGAAAATATGTTTGTACAAAAAGAAAATGTTTTGTACAAAAATAAAATAGGTTTTACAAAAAGAAAATGTTTTTTACGAAAAGAAAATGTTTTTTTAGCAAAAAATGTTTTTTTACACAAAGAAAAATAAGTTTTTATACAAAGAAAATGGATTTTACAAAACGAAAATAGGTTTTTATGCAAGGAAAATAGATTTTTACACAAAGAAAATGGACCATTACAAAAAGAAAATGGTTTCCTACACAAAGAAAATGTTTTATGCAAAAAGAAAATAGGTTTTCAAGAATATTGCAACGTTTGGCTTGCCATACGAGTAAATATCCGATATATATCGGAGATTTCATTACCTTTCAGATCTGACCAAGCCTGACTTCCTCAGTTCCAAACCAACTTCGAAAAATAAACTATACTATAGATTTGTCATATTGCGCGGATAAATCCAATATATCGAGAGTTCGCAACCTTACAGATCTGGCCAAGCTAGACTTCCTCAGTCCGACTCAATTTAAAGGCGAAACAACGTTACGATAGAAGGACTGTGGATACATTAAGGCATGCAAAACGAAGCCGCCTTTTACACAGAAAGTCACACAATTTATTGAAAAACTACATGACCGACAATACAAAAAGAGTGATATAAAACACGTCGGAGAAACAGAACATAAAACAAGAAGTAACTTGAACAACTTGAACAAAAACAAAAATACAATACAATGGACAATATTCTAGTTTTCACAACGAAATCAGAACTGAGAGAATCAAACTGAGCCCTGATAGAAAAGTGGAGTGAACTGAAAGGAGACGAAACGCTTAAAATCTGTTTCAAAAGCAACCAATAATTGCATACAAAAATAGAAATATAAGCGATACACTTAGGGGGAAAAAAAAAAAAAAAAAAAAAAAAAAAAAAAAAAAAAAAAAAAAAAAAAAAATTGTGCTGTTCCGATTACATGGTTTTCAAAAATAGGGTAGGTAGGTAGGGAAAATTTTTTATTGTTTTTTTTTAATTTCTCAATGTGCATTTTGTACGCGTTCAAACAAACTACCAGTGAACAATTTTCCCATGAAACGCACTCAAATTGAATACCAATAATTTATTGAAATAAAATATTCATCAGTAGAATTGAAGTGTGTGGTTTATTAGACCGCCACGGAATTTGATATGGCTGAATTACAATTCTTTGACAGGAAAGTGAATTGTCTATCCACAGATAAGTCTGACTTGTAAGACTTGACACAACACAATATTTACTGTCATCAATGCAGTGTTTCATCTGGGATACTATACCAGGGGTGATTGGTCCCCCTCTATTGGAATTTTTGACGGGGATTTTAAAATTTTGGAGGGATTTAACTGAAACATTTAATGACATCTTATATGTAAGTTTTAATGTTGCAGTGATGTCACTTGTGTTATACATACTACAAGCCATAAATCACTTGCTTACACAATCCAAGCTGCTGGCTCCAAACACCATCCTCTATAAGATTTTTTCAAAAGTCAACAAATATGGATATCATTGTTGTGAATGTATGGGGCTTCCAAGAGTGGCGGACGGCTCATTAATATTCATAAGCTTTAATATCCTCAAAAATTGTAGCATATTCCCTCATGCTTAAATATTCTGTATATTTGTTTGTACATATTCTGTATGTTTGCTTTCTTAGGGCTTAATGTACATTCAAACATAAAAATTAACAACAGCCAGCCATTCCCACTCTGTACCTTCAAGGGATGTTTTCATTTTTCACTGAACTGTCTGCACTACACAAACCAAGAAAAAATCTATTGTAGTTATAAAAGAATGTTTTGTAGCTTCTGAAAAAAATAATTTGCTTGTTTGTCACGTTTTTACTGTGCGTATATCATCCCTCACTACTGTAAGTTTGGATCAACATTGCCCTTTGCAAACCAGTGAGCTGTATTTTTCTAGTGACCTAGCTGGTCTTGCAGTTTTGTGCGCAGACTCAGTAGAGCTAAAACGAACAACTTAGAGGGTCAGATCCCTTGTTTTGAATTGAATACGGAGTCGAGTTTTTCTCGATGTCAGATTTGCTCCAGTTGTTTTTTTCAGTCATTTTAGAATGGGGAAAATAACAAACAGAAAGGTTGGTTGTCACCGACAGTTAATTTTAGGGTTTATTTGCCCCGAAAAATGAGTCAGTGTCTGTTCACTGAATTCAAAAACCAGGCCCATTGACACCACAGCAACCTTCAATGCTTGTGCTGTCTGCACTGAAACACGTTTCTGTGACAATAAAGTCCAATTTTCGTGTCAATTTTGCTATGAGAATTATTTTCAGAGTGTTATGGACATTCATATGATGCACAAAAACTTCAGTTTGTCTCCTTTTCTCAATCGTACAGAGATGATGTGACACAGAAACCTTATCGGGCTAGGGCAATGAACTTTTGTGAACGTAACTCTAAACTGGCTGATATAGGCTTTCATATGCAAAATCAGCATACGGAAATTTACACGTGGTATTGTTTCAACAGCATTTTATTGCAGTAGATCAAAAAGTATCAAAATCGAACTAAATTAGTTTCATGCGTTTCACGTTTTTTCGTATCATTATTTTTACTTCCGGGTTTACGAAGCTCTAAAAAGTCCATTGGGGTGGGTCGGGTAATCGGAACAGCACATATTTTTTTGGCCTTATAAGCGTAAATGCCAAACTTCACAAAAGCAACAATAGGTTGAACTCCAATTGAGCATACACAAACACAATCAGACCAAACCATAGACATTCTAGCTTCTAGATCTCCACTTGAAAAACAAACCTCAGTGGAACAACATGTTAACACATACAATCAGTCAATCATTCCCACGATTCACAAACCAAAAATGAATTTTAAGCGACTGATTGAAGAAAACTATGTTTTCGAAACGTAGCGTCAAAGGATCGCAGTGTCACATAGTCTCTCCACTCCAGTGCGGGGTCTGTACAAGCACAGTCCCTCCACGGACTGTGACTGCTTTCCCATTATTACATATCTTGGTCAAATTGGTATGGTTTGCTTTCAATAGGGGAACAGTAAGATTCGACGACGATGTCAGAAATATGCTGTCCGATCTCTCTATAACCAGTCTTACGAACTCGCTGAACTGTTCACGCATATGACTACTCCGCCGGCATCACGTACATGCACAGACAAATAGAAAAACAGACCAGCAACGCGGCATGCCTTTTGTTCCATGGTCGTTTGGTAGACTATGGCCTTTTCATATTAAAATGAGCTTCAAAGGTGTTAAACGTTTTGGAGACTTTGTTTGTGGTTGATAATTGCACGAGATTATGCGAAAAATACGACGAGATGGCATCGTGCTGCCAGTCGCGTAGCAACCATAGTTACTTTGTGAGCTCTCAGGGCAGAAAAACTGCTTCATGCCAATCAAAACATAACACGCCAGCAGTTTCATAAACATGTCCTTCCTTGACGAACGTGTAAAAGACGGTATGACTGACCGTAAACCATTGAGTAAAACAAGACAGTATTGATAAAAGACTTTCAAATTTGGTTCAAACACACTCATTATATATTCATAAAAATATGAGAGGAATTTTTAAAATGGTAAAACTCACTTTCCTGAAGCTCAAAACACTCCCGTTTTCGCCAGCATGCCAATTCCGCTCAGCACCACACGACAAAAACAACAAACTTTGCCGAACATACTTTCGCTTAACAATTGGCGAAAATCCGAAAATTACCGAAGGATACATGTCGCACTCTTCGAAAAGAAAGGCGAGAGCTACCTGAGGCGAGGCGAACATGGATGGGTCACGTAACCGCTTCACGCCTTGAACAATACCCGTTGCTAATCTGTTTCTCTATTTGTCTATGGTACATGTAAGTGGCCAGCTACACACAATTATCTGTATCGCCGATGACGTTACAGACGCTCCCCAATGAGCCCTTGCGCGCCATCGGATTCGGATGAATATCTTCTCGTCGCGCCCTAGTCGTCGGGGCGTGCAAGTATGCGGCAAATTCGAGCTGTACTTTATTCAAGAGTTATATTAGAAGGGATAAATGGTGAAAATTCACTGGAGTTGTGTTTCCCTTTAATCTATCATTCACTGTTATAAGTCAATATTAAAAATACGACAAAAATTTTAGTCGAAGTCTCCAGAACTTTGATTTTTGAACCAGTAGTTACGCTGACTATGGACGTTAAACAGACGTCTGTGATCATGTAAGTACCGCCATTTAAGTACGTAGGTTTTGGTTGACGAGTGGCGTATACAATCCGAGGAAGGAGGTTCCAGACTTACAACGGTAATGGTATAATCATACAAAGCCTCTCCATACATGGAGCCAGCCTGGCGATGGTTACGCTACCAAAACACCGCTTGAAGGTTATTGAAATATAAAATTGTCATAACTTATAAGTTATAGATTAGGCTCATCTTGGGCGCGGACTTTGGTCTGGATGTCATCGTATATTATTTGCCTATGCACTGGCACAATATCTGAGTTGAGTATGTACTGCATTGTGTGAAGACAGCGCAAGCGCACTGAACTGTATGTTCATCAAAATAACTGTGGTTGGTGGTCCGGTTTGTTGAGACAAAAGTGAAATAATGACAATAATAATAGCAGTTTGCCATTTAATTAATATTCAGGCATTTCCCGGTAGGATTTGACCTAACACTTTCGGCTGAAAAGAAACACCACTTGTCAGGGGTTTCCAAATTTGAAATAAAAGTTGCTAAATTGAGCTTTGATGCGATTTCTAGGACCCTTGCTTAAAATGAAACCAAAGTTTTCAGGTTAGATACACCTTCATTATCTCAGAAAAAATGCGAACTTATTTATCTAGCCGGCGGACTTGTGATACTTGGAATTATAATGGGGAAATTTGTTCAATATAGTGAAAGCCATTTTCGATGAAAAGAATATAACAAAATTTCTGGGAAATTAGAATGATGAAAGCTTCGAAAGGCAAACAAACGTGTACTTTAGGCAAATACATGACAACGATTTTATGATGATAACTTATATTTCAGTATTATTGGTTTTGCTACGGAATGCCGGAAGCTCAACGTTTTCAAAATACTTGATGTTATACGGAAGATGACTATCAATTGCACCATTTGCAAGAATATTTGGTACTTCAATTAATCACTCCAGCTGGGTTTGGAACAGAACTTCCTTCAGAGTGTTTGTATCCTTATATGTAATCTTGCTTATTATTCCTGTCTGTCTTTGTGCCCTGATTAACTTTCACGTCTCAGATATCATCGAGCTATTGATTCTTATCATATACCTACATTCACGTGCCTGTGTAAAGCTATGGGAGAAAGCGCCCTCAGATCTGTGCATTTTTTTATGTATCACGCCCCGGCGCCAAAATATGGGCAATCGCTTGCATTTCTGAATTATCTCGATTCTGGTTACTACGCGCGTTGCTATCCGCAACGTTCCATTTACACAAAGCCAGCGCGAAATTAGGAAAACGTCGGCTCGCTCAGATCGTAGAACTTTGCGCGTGGCGACTGTGGAGCCGCGCCGGTGACATCGGCTTTTATTTCTAAATTCTAGTGTAGGCCTAATCCTGTGTATTATACTAGGTGCGTGCCTGTTCAGTATAAATTGCAAGAAACTGACATCACGCTTTTGTCCTTCTTACACCTCGATTTCAGCCTTGATCTCTGTTGGTCACGTACAGTACGGATGTTGCTTTGCGCGTTCTAGAATTCTGCAGGTAAACAAATGACGTCATTATGTATGTCAATCCGCGACGGGAAGCGGCCATCGTATTTATGAAAAACTGACACAAATGGCGATGAATTTTTGATATCGCACGCATTTTTATCTCCTAAACAATGCTGAATATTATGTAAAATACATATTTATCATTCCATAAGGTTTATGATAAAACCTTTACGGCCCTGATACGGCTTTTGCGGCCCTTGGTCGTACGGCGTACGGGCCCTCGCACGCTCGGGCCCTTCCGCCATACGACCTCGGGCCGCAAAAGCCGTATCAGGGCCGTAAAGATTAAAAGCTACTAAATGTTCTCATCGCTTGTAATTTATATAATTATTATGTTTCAAAAAGACTTATTAAAATGAGAGTCGCCTTTTGACAGCAGTCCCGGACAAAGCCAATCATGCTGCAAGCAGAGTTGTAAACATTTCACAAAGTGGTGCCCTAAAGGCAGGTATAACTACTTTCACAAAGACGTGATTGCATATTTTTCTCAATCACCCCTGGTGAAGTTTGAATTAGGGGTATTATGAGGCTCAATGTATGTGAGCAGACTTAGGTTAAGATGGTATTCTTTATCACTCGGTAGAGTGTCGGGCCAGTAAGGCTGGTATTCTGATCTTGAAGGGTGTAAGAAGAGTGGACTCAGCAAATACTAGTAATCTAAGATGTTTCTTTATTCACTACAAACTGAAGACTGACTAGTGCATACGAAAGACAGACATACTGGTATATATGGTTTTATTGATGATAGTTAACATCTCATAAGTAACAAATACATGTAATATATTACAGCCATTATTGTATATACTACAGGCAATGCTCAGCTTCTTGGAAGTTTTTAGCTGATTGATTGGACGAGTATCGTTGACATTTATGCATGCTTTCAAATTGCAAATCAGCTACACAATTGCCTTAATTTTATATTTCCCAAGTTTCTGTGAATGATTACAATCCAACAATCCGCTACAACCTCCTGAACCGCTTCGCATTTGCCCATTCATTGTTTGCTTTTGAAAACCAATCGAAATCATTCCCCGGTCTTTTACAACGCTATGAATATGCAGCGTTCACATGTAACTGTACAGGATGGCTTAAATTGTTTGATCTGGGTCATCTCTTGTCGCGCCTGGTTTTTCGTCTACTGTGTATAAATCAGTTACATACATTAGAAAAAAGGCAAGGTCACGTTGAAAAGACAAGGGGTGATTAAAACCTGTAAGACAGAGATCTGGTACGTTTGGTTTTCACGTTCAATGCACCCCTTTGAATGATTTTGTTTTGGAAACAAATTCATAATAACAACGGTAGGTGTAATCCTGAACTGCCAATTGAGTGTAGGGGTGCCTTGCAGCAATATATGGAAACGTTACCCCGGTATGATCCCACTTCAAACAAAAACTCAGGACTGTGACTGAATACAATTCAAAATTGACTGACATTAAAGGGGAATTCTTGACTGATATTGTAGCAAGCTTATCGAAAATGAAGGAGAAGCGATTTAACACATTAGCCTATAGATGTATGAAAGCAACTAATACATACACAGCTATGAATTACTAAACCTTCGAAACATAAGATGTATCGTAATGCCATAAATTTCTATGTTGGGGCATTTCACAATTGCTACCAACAGTGCCACTGGTTGCTTGTCAAGTCATACAAGGTAAAATTATAGGATTGTGAAGACCAAAGTGATAAAGGAATGATTTAAGACGTTGATATTGCATATCAAAAGACTGATATTACAAACACAACATTATCTACCTACACCATCAAAAGATCGGATAATAATGAGTAACTACTTGTTTATAATCGAATATATATAATCGAATTTACAACATTAAAAAATACAATACCATAAGGTTTCACGTATTCCGTACATGATAACTGCTAAGTGTTAATTGTCATCATAAGGATGTAAACTGACTAAACTTCGTAATGCTCAAGAATTTTATCTATCATCTTGGTTAAAAATATTGATTCCAATACCTGAAAAAGTTGCAAAAACTCACATAAAAAGGCTTCTCTACAGAAGTGAATGATAGTGAGTTAAGGTTATGGTGAATCTTAGATGACAGGTGTTATTGATTATTTATTGCATGTATTACATTATCATTATTTTGTTATATTTAGGGGCCAAAGCGAATCGGGCCCCTACTGGTAACACCAAAGTCTTCTTCTTCTTCTTCTTTCATAAATTCTCAGTTGCCCTTAATCTGAAAGTAATACAGATCGTATCCTCACGAAACTTACGACAATTTTATGGGTCAAGAGGACTGTTGCAGCATGCTCTTGCAGGATAACTGGTCACATGACCTAGTGGTCATATAGGATTACCTGAAAGTACACAATGACAAAGTCTAAAAATCACGGTGCAAAGCTACAATATGTATGTGGACGTAGAATGCTTAAACTACGTTTTTAGCATTCGCTAATAAATTGCAAGCGTTTTCGTGACTTTGGCCGCCATATTTGGCTTTTGATTAATTCAAATTTCATCTGTAAAAATCTCCTTCTCTTGAACCAAAGACTATTTAATGTGAATTCCGTTTATATTATCACTAGTTTTTAGTAAATTCAAGTTAGTGAAAAATATCTGGCTCTGTCAGGTAGCCTGGCGACCATATCACGATTTGCGAAGAGAACTACGATAATCATGAAATTATGTTCAAAAAGTCTTCTTTTTTCAGAATCAACAGACCCTTTGTGCTCAAGTCTGCCTGTAAAATCATGAATTTGAGTACCTTACAGTTTGCAAAAGGCGTTTTGATTGGTGGCATAGTTTTACAGCCATGTTTTAGAAAAAATCTATTATTACGACAATATATTGTTTAGAATCCCATTTTGCCAAAACCAGTACACCATTCAGACTCATACTGTGCCCATCTCATTATTTGTATGAACAGTTGCAATTTGGCAGACATATTCCCATCATATCAAACATTGATCATGGAAAACCTACAGACGATGGATGTTAAGCATTTCGAGGCATGTAGGCTTCGTACAGCACAGACTTTCAGACCTTTGCTTAATTCCTTTTTAGGCAAAAGATTGTTGCTCTTGGTAACAACCAAGCAAAATATTGACTAGCAAGCAACAATAACCACGCCAATGGCAACGAACGCAAACTATAGTGAATTTAGTAAACCTGAATACTGTGTAATATGCAAATTTTAAGTCGATCAGAGCAACCATGACCACGCCAATAACAGCAAGCAAATGGTAGTGTTATCAGCAAAAGTATACACTTTGAAACGTGCAAATGAAAATGAAACCAACAAACATTGACAAACTTACCCAAACAAAAGTCGATAATCCTTAAGCAAAAAGAAAATAGCTAGTTTTTAACTTTATTAAACATGGTTAAATTTATTCCACGTAAAATAAAGCCTCTATGTGACGTGCAAATGGGAAAATACTACCAAAATTACCAAACTGACACTCTCAACGATGGCCACGTCATGATCAACAAAACCCTGTATTTTAGTTTTGTTTTCAGCAATAATATAGATTGTGCAATTAAAAATAGCAACCTATCTTCCCATACGACAATTTCCACGCTTATAGCAACAAGCAATATTACTAGATTTGGCATTATAAGTTCGCTGTGAGCACATGTCAACACACTACCAAATTTTATAAAACCCCTCGCAATCAGAACAAGCAGTTAGGGTCCGGCAACAATGCCAGCAGTTTCACCTATCATTATTTCATCATCATCATCATCATCATCATCATCATCATCTTCTTCTTCTTCTTCTTCTTCTTCTTCTTCAAGAAAATCAAATTGTGAAAATAGATATCAGTTGCTGAAATATAATATCTCATAAGTAAACCTACACTTGTAATTAACGTTTTAATGACAATGTTATAGCAATAGATGGCATTAAAGACAGTCTACTTAGGCACACAAAATAGGTACACTTACTCTTCAAAATTATATTTGACAATTTTGTTTCAAAGATATATAAGAAAATTAAATTGGTTTGAAAAAGTAAGTTTTAGGTCTCTATCTCTATCTAGATTGTAGAACATACTCAGCAGGGCCACAGGAGAATGATTATATCAAACTACATCATTAATACCTACATTTCCTTTTCTGAAATTTTGATTGCGCAGATTAATATTCAAGTTTGACCTTAAATATGATTTCATATCTGACTTTTTTACAAGTATAATGCATTTCCGACATTCCACTTCCTTTCGCAATGTCTTTCCTCACGTTTCAGTCTCAACAGATTATGCTTGAAATCTCGTTTTTCACTTTTACTTCCAAATTTTAATCCATTAAAATTTCAACGATAAATGCATTATATCCCATCGTTTTAATGCTTGCTAATTCTAAGATAAGACCCAAATGAAACAATAGTTTTGAACTCTACTATTTTAGATCAGTTGTTAAAAACATCAGCAAAAGTATAATTTGATAAACAGAAGTTATGCTCTTAATTTATGAGCATAACCATCAACATTCTTTAGTCTATTTTTACCAAGGACGCACAGGCGCTAATGAATGTGAACATTGAGATTGCCAGTAAGTACACATCTTTCCCTCTATTATAAGACTGATTCGTGTTTGTAATTATCAGTATTATTAACAATAATTTCTGAATGGACTATACGAAATAAAATACAAAATGTTCAATAAACAAGCTTATACATTAGTAAACACAATGTAATCGTTGATCCAGGAATGGATATAGGTAATAAAATACATAAGTTTCAATAAATGGATTCAATGCATCATTATATTATGATTGATTAAAGAACTGACTACACTTAATGAAATACATAACTTTCTATTAAGGGAGTTAATGTGTTAGTAAAACATTATATTACTGTTGTTTCTGGAATGTCTTAAATGTTAAAACAGATAACCTTCAATGTATGAAGTGCATAAATCACTAGATCATGGTTAATCAAGGAATGGACTTCATGTAAAAATACATTACCGACGGAGATGAAACATTAGGAAAACGCCACATTATTGTTGATTTAGGAATTAACAATACGTTGTAAAATACATAACCTTATACAAACGGAACCAAAATATCGATAAACAGTATACTATAGTTGATTCAGAAATGGACTATGGGTAATGATATGCATAACCTTCAAATATATGGAGTCAATGCATCACTATATTATTACTGATTAAGGAATGGATTATACATTATGAAATACATGACCTTCAATAAACAGAGTAAAAAATCTTCGTAAAACACTATATTATTAATCATTCGGTTATGAAATAAACATTTATTATACTCATAACATACCATTAACCAAGCCAATAAATAGGTTAACACTATATTATGGTTGATTATTGAATGGACTATCCGTAATAAAGTACACAATAAACGGAGACACAACGTCAGATAAACTATACTATTTGGTGACTCAGAAATAGATAAAATCGATAACGTTTAATGAATAGAGTCAATAAATTGATATCTTAAGAATGATTTAGGAATTGATTTTATGTAAAAAACACATCACCTTAAATAAACCGAGATAAAACATTAAAAAACCGATATGGACTAAATATAGTAAAAAAATATTAGATAAACGGAGCCAACATACTGATAAACATTACACTATCGTTGATTGAGAAATGGGCTATAAGTAATAAAATGAATAGCTTTATATATATATATATATATATATATATATATATATATATATATATATATATATATATATATATATATATATATATATATTAACAGCGTAGATTTGTCAGCACTGATAATTATCAGTGCTGACAAATCTAAGCAAACGCTCGGAGCTTGTTTCAAAATATCGCCACCAAAACAAATATTATTAATCAAATGTTAACACCACCTACAAATAGAATGGTACGCCCCGATCATGCATATATAAGACTGTCGAGCTAAGACTCCTTTCACTACTTCTTCTGTCTGATGATTGCAGGATGCATGAAACTTAAGTAACAGATATCATTACTTTGTACTTGAAGTAATTTTTTATATATATATATATATATATATATATATGTAGAGAGAGAGAGAGAGAGAGAGAGAGAGAGAGAGAGAGAGAGAGAGAGAGAGAGAGGAGAGAGAGAGAGAGAGAGAGAGAGAGAGAGAGAGATCATGCATCTCTATATTATGGCTGATTAAGGAATGGATTATACATAAGGAAATACATAACCTTCAGTAAACGGAGCCAATGTCTTCGTAAAACATATTATTGATAATTCAGGAATAAAACATAGTTATATTCATAACCCCAAACTGGCTGATACATACATAAAACACTATGTTAAGGTTGATTCTGGAATGGACTATACGTAATAAGGTACATAACAAACGGTAGAACATAATTATTAAAACAGTACGTAATAAGGTATACAATGAATGGAGACAAAACATGAGTAAAACAGTATATTTTTGTTGATTCAGAAATATACTATACGTCATGAAATAGACAAGCTTTATTAAATGGAGTCAATCAATCCCTAAATTATTGTTGATTAAGGAATTGCATAATGTAAAAAAACATAACCTAAAATAAACAGAGATAAAACATTAATAAAACGCTCCATTATTGTTCATTAAGGAATGCACTAAAACGTAGTGAAGTTAATATCCTTACCTAAACGGAACCAATACTCTGATAATCACTACACTATGATTGATTCAGAAATAGACTATACGTTATAAAATTAATAACCTTCAATATATGGAGTCAATACATCATTATATATTGGTTGATTAAGGAATGGATTATACGTAATGAAATATATAAACGGAGTCAATGTGTTGGTAAAACGATATAATTGTTGATTCAGGAATGGACAAAACATACTAAAATTCATAACCTACCATAAATCGAGCTAATACATAAATAGAACACTATATGGTGGATTCTTGAAACGACTTTACGTAATAGAGTACAAAACCAACGGAGGCGAAACATTAGTAAAACGCTATATTATTATTGATTCAAGAATGGCCTAATGCAGTTAAAGTCATTAACTACCACAAATGGAGCTGATGCATAAACACTACACTGTTGTTAATTCAGGAATGAGAAGCTTAAAGATCTAAGATCTTATGCTGTTGCTAAGTATATCGTGTACTTGTTTATGTCGCGTTGCAAATGGAAAACCAGATGTGAACAGAATGTGTTCACGTGGTTTACAACAGGTTCATTACATAGTAGTACGCCTCACAGAAGAATCAGATATCTGTCAGATCATTATATGTGGAAAGTTTCATCAACTTTCGCTCAGTACTCTCGGAGTTATATCATTAATTACATATGGAAATAAGCTGCTTATTAACTTAAAAATGCTCAATGATTCATTGGACGATTAGATATCTATCAAATCAACATTCGTAGTCCGTTTCATCAAATTTAATGCGGTAATTACGGAGTTATAAAAACAATATCCAAAACTTCATTAAATATGAAAATGAATCCTTAATTAACTTTACACTGCAAAGTGTTTCACACGACAATTAGATATATGTAAGATCAATATCTGTAGGTGGTTTTACCATATTTGGTGCAATAATTTCAGAGTTATATCACTAATTGAAAATCAATTAATTATGCAAATGAACCCCTTAATAACTTCACCCTACTACATACATCACAGCACAGTCAGATATCTGTCAGATCAGTTTATACAGCAGTATATAGAAAATTTAGTGCAGTTTTATCGGACTTATATGACTAATTGCAAATCGTATTGAATATGCCAATACGCTATGTATTAACTTGACACTACTCTGTGATTCACGCGACAATTAGATATTTATCAGATCAATATCTGTAGCAGGTTTCACCAAATTTGTACCATAACTTCAGAGTTATATCACTAATTGCAAACATTCATTAAATATGCAAATGACTCCTTAATTAGCTTCACACAAATAAATGCTTCTCAACACAGTCAGATATTTGTGGGATCAGTATCTGCACAAGATTTCATCAAGTTTGATGCAGTTGTATCAGAGTTATATGACTAATTATAAAATTTCATTAAATACGCTAATGAGCTGTTTCTTAACTTGGCACTGCTCAATACTTCTGAGTATAATTATATATTTATCAGATCAATATTTGTAGCAGGTATCATCAAATTTGGTGTAGGAATTTCCGAGACAAATCACTTATTGCAAAAGTTTATTAAATATGCAAATTAGCAGATAATTGAAATGACACTCACAGTATCATCATAACATTCTGAGATTGTCATCAGTGAAAAGTTTCATGAAATTTTGTGCAGTATGTTTTGATATATATCGACACTGTCATTACTGTCTCCATAGGGAAACCATATCATGAAAAAAATGATGTTTCATAACTTCATTAATATGTAAGCCACACCAACAAAAATCTACTTGATTCTTGCAATTGATATATGGTATCTGTCTACCAAATCTGACTTCAATCCAATCAGGCGGTTTTGAGTTATCGTGTAAACAGACAGACAGACATGAGACAGACAGACAGACACACGGACAGACAGACGGATATCGCTACATTTAAACAATATTCTGCATAACCCGCTTCTCCTACTTGGCAGCCACATGGTCTGTGAAATATCTAAGACTCGCTGAGTCACATCTTTGCGAACATAACAGAGTAGACAAGCAAGTAAATTAGATTTAGACAAACAACTAAATTAGATTTCCGGTGTCATTTTAATTATTTCTCTAAAATTTCCAAATCTTTGCTATTCCTTGCTAGATATTGACTACGTGTTCTTCCCACTTATCGATTTAGTCTTCCTGTCTTCATCAGATTTCATTTCAATCTTATGTTCCTTGATTTCATTAACTTCATCATGAATAGTGTCAGCTCTGGAATTAAGAAATTGTTACGACATCAAATGATTATTGGGGAAAGTAATTTAGAAATTATAAATTACGCATGTATATTTTCTATACTTTTAAGTAAATTTATGCTTAAATGAATGGAGTTTAATCAGAGCATTCATAGAATGTGTGTGAATGCAATTTTACCAGTACTTCACTAGTAGACGGTAAGTACGACATTGTGAAATTGAACTCTTCTGAGCGGAAATCTCTTTCAACCGGAGTTAAGAGTTTGACCCAAGTAGATCAGAAGAATAGAAGAAATTACGACAAGACGATTAAGTGTATATGAAGCACAATTGGACGGGTGAGGGATGATGGTTGGATTATTAGTGCGATGATTGAATGGAAAGTAGGACTGGTGGTTGGTTGGTCGATCGAGACGGATGGATGGATGCAAGGGTGAATATTGCAGAACGTGCCTTGGCTACTAAAATAATATATTAGACAATTAATACTTTTTATCAGTTGACGTACCGGTATATTCGATTCCGTTTTAGTGTTTTAGTTTTTTCCTTTTCAAATGACGCGATAGGTGTTTCCACTCAAACTGGTCAATATACCTTTGATCGAAGTGGCTGTCGTTCTTTAACGCGACTCCTTCAAAAGACAAAATCAAACCTTGGGTTCAATATAATCAAAATTCAACTTTATTACATTCGAAAATTGCAAATCGCATTGTAAATACTACAAGCACAAGGTTGTATGAATTAATGTCATGGTCAAGATAATAAGCGGTTGTGAATGGGATTTGTATGTAATAAAGAATTCATGTCTATGATACACGACTGTTTCATCAAGATGATTACATTACAATCAGAATAATGATAATGTGTGAAACACTTTACATCGAAACCTAACGGATCATGTAAATGACGCCTTAAGTAACATGACATCAAATCAATTCCAGCGATCGTTTCATTTAAGCAAAGTAAATCACAAGGTCCAACAAACAAACAAACAAACACACAAACAAACAAACAAGCAAATAACGAACAACAAAAGCGATTACAACAAAAACACAGACAAAATAAATGGTGCAATCTCGAACCACAAGTTAAGTGGTGGTACCATGTGTCCGGAATGGGTAAGCGTACCCTGCCAGCATACTACACCCGTCAATACTGAACTAAGTGACAAATTAGTTGTACGCTAATTCAGCTAGTTGCCAAATTACCGTTGTGAGTCAAAGCCAGGAATACTCTCTCATCATCAGAGTAACAGATTTGTCATATTTGGATATAAGATCTCCATATCTGCCATAAAAATTCTGAAACGATTAGTCAACCTACTTTTGAAAATCCCTGTCTCACTAGCTTTAAGACCAAAAAGTTTTGTCCCAACTAAAATTCTTCATATGAATCACAAGCTCTACAAGGGGTTGTAAAATGTATACACCACAAGCTGGATCCGACGGAATATTACTGGTTACGTAGGAAAAGTTAATGATTTCAAAACTAAAATCGCCCTTTTGTCATACAGCTTAATCTGCAATTTCAAAAAACAGATCAAGGTATGACGCTGAGCTCACACTTTCTGTTGTTTCTTTTTTTTCTAATTCATCTGGATAGATGTTTTTGTTTATGATCATATTTATTCAGTACTATAGGCCACCGGCCTTCATGTACAATTTTCATATTGAAAAGTTACAGTCACTTGAGGTTTCAAATAAAGTAACATTTCTAGTTTCCATCGCTAAGCAGATGCTGACGCTGTTTAAAAGCATTAAATAATATTTTGCTAGATTTTCCAAGATGCTTCATTTTCTGATCGTAGTAATCGACCAAATTTCCATTTGAAAACAGGTGTGTAATATTTTTCATATTGAATACAGACCAGGACAAAGTGAAATTCGTCTTCTATACAATTACAGTTAAATGGACACAAACTGTCTTGAAGTGGAATTCCAAGTTATCTTCCTTTTTGCACTAAAAGATTATGGAATGATACCCGAAGACGGGCTAAAGCCATCTGGATAGATGTGATGGAGGTACATGTAATTAGAAATACCGGGACTGTTCAGATTAATCAGATCATCGATATATATATATATATATATATATATATATATATATATATATATTGTTCAGATTAATCAGATCATCGATATATATATATATATATATATATAATATATATATATATATATATATATATATATATATATATATATATATTTATATAGAGGTTATTACCCAATATCGCCTTTTCCTGTGTCGTATCAGCATGAGTGTCATTTGTGCTGCGTCAGACACGAGACGAAGTCGAGTGTCTGACGCAGCACAAATGACACGAATGCTGATACGACACAAGAAACAGGCGATATTGGGTAATAACCGATTTATCATATACCCATGCCCATAATTTTAGGGTATTTTACTAATAGAACGAACAACCTTAAATTTTGAGGCTTTACTTTATTACGCCTTGCGCATAAATATCAGAATGTTTATGTGAACAGGCTTCATTCATAAAGTATACGACGAAGATGTCAACATCACGCGCGACATCGCTGCAAGTCGTCCATATCTCAATGAAACCCAAGAAGAAAGACACCGGAATACAAAAATCGTCATACAGAAGGAACATTTTAAGGTGCAATATGCTATTACAACTGTAACCGATCAAAAACTGCTCAGCTTTAAATCTATCCTGATTTCGATCGTCGTACGGCACGGAGCTCGCGCGGAGAGGGGACGCCATTTTGTTAGTTTACCTTTAGAGTTGCCATGTCAACAGTCGTCGCGCGCGCGACATCGCTGTCACGCCACGCGCTCACTACCTGTTCAGTGGAGACCGTGCACAGTGCCGGCGCTGCGCTGTGCGAACGGCAGAATGTTTTGTTGAACTTGACCAAAAAAAATACCATGGGGAATTCATTTCAAGACTCAACGTGATATTTCCGTATTTTGCAACCAGAAATACCCGTGTTCCTCGAAGCCCTTCAATTTTTTACGTCGGCGACATGGCTTCGCAGGCGGGGAGCGGCAGCCATTTTGTTGTTTACGTTGTTTACCAACAAACTGCTAATGTAGTTCTGGAAAACTCTAAAACTGATGACGTTCATCGTGCATATCTCGACGTTTACCGTGAAATATCACGGCTGATATTTTACGTTGAACGTCACTAGGATGTAGCAATATGGGCATGGGTATATGATAGATATATATTGTTATTAAAACACTTTGCAACTCTTCTAGACCCGGACTATGAAGAGGCTACATCAACTCGGCTCCATATGAGTACAACAATAAGTCTGCAAGAAGTGGTGCACAGGTTGTCCCCACAGGAATGCTTATAGTTTGCCTGAATGTCGTTTTAGCAGATGTGATATATATGTTGTCTATTAGGAAGTTTGGCATCGTAATTACTTCCCTGTCACTGTATTTGCATTTGGAATCACTGTTCTTACTAAGTAGCCAGAATTGTGATAGATAACAAAGCATTCATACCAGTGACTACCAGGCATTCTTGTGAAAGAAGGCCTGTTTAACAATTATAACAACCTAGTTTTAGGCTTTTTGTGTTGGATTGTGGAATACAGTGTAGAAAAATCAAATGTGTGGATTGAACTGTACATGCTGTAGTTGGTTACTAAAGCATGCAATAATTCTTCAGGATTTTTCATATCCACATCTGATAAATCCCACGTGCTCACAAACCTTGTCACGATGGGTACCAGAGCATATTTTATGGTGGATAAAATTATGGTCAAGAGTTGTGACAAGCGCTTAGGTGTACATCTGCTGGAACCAGCTATAAAACGTTGTTTAAGGGGATTCTTGTGGATTTTAGGAATCTACGCCAGGTAGAACCTTGTCATCAGTTGTCAGCTAGATGTCAAATTAATTTGATACTGAAGAATGATTCTAAAATATTTCCTCTTCACATTGGGTTGAGAGACATAAGGTGGTATTACTCTCACCTGAACTAATTTTCAATACATTCATCAAGCACTGAATGTGCTTGATGTTATTAGAAGCCTTGTCTGCAGGAACAACATCATATCTACTATACAATGCATATTAAGTAAGAATGCAAGTAATGCTATTACTTACTGACTCCATCACTATCGATTAACATAAATTTATAGTAATAGAAAACTTACTGAGAGCATGGAAGGATTTCTTGGATTCCTTTTTTCCAAAACGCCAACCTGTCATTGGACAAGAAGAAATTCTGATAATATTTTGTGATATGGACCTGTGCTAACATTCAAACTTTCTATTGATTAACAATTTACGTGAAAGGTTATAAATCTGCAACGACGTGATCACATTGTTCATTAATCTGGAATTTCATTGTAGTCAGGATAAGTAGTGAACTCTGTGTGGTAAGATGATAAACGTGATATCTATATCTTTGTGATATCTACGGCACAAGCAATGCTCAGAATGTCCCGAAACTGTTCTCACGTTACAAATGTACCATGGAATAATGTTATCTAAAATAGTTTTGAGGCCACGAATAATCAAAGCATGCGCACGGTTAACGCAACTAATTTATTTTGGCCTCAACCCCTCCCCCGCCTAAATAAGCAAGCCTGTCACCCATACGTTCCAACTACCCCGTCTTAAATCAGTCTTTGTTCAGTGCCAACTCGACACTGACGTAACCAATATAATTGATTCATTTGAAACAGTTTCTCCAAAATGATTGTTACGTTATTATACACGTGCATTGGACCGCATGTGGGTCAGAAGAATGGCGTAGTGGTGCCGCTCTGGTATTGTATGTACACGCCAAACAATATTTTGCGATACATAAAATCGTGAAGCGAGACGTTGCGATAAAAAATATGTCTGAATTCTTTCTTTATTCCCATGAATATAAATATAATGTAGGTGATTACAACAACATCCAATACAGTATAAGTATACAATCAATGGGGAAAAGGGGTTGAAAATAGCTGTCTGCATGGCAACTAATCTAGTCCAACCCCTGTAACTACAATTTATCATTGAGTAGAACATATCACAGGGCATACTGTATAACTCTGTCATATCACCTCAACTCATACAAACACATGTGGTCATAACTAAAATAAATAAACACCATTAGTGTGATTAACTTTCTGTTTTCAGAAAATATTTGTACTCCCGCTTAAAGTGTGACCTGCAATTAATTTCTCTGATATTTAATGGTATACTATTCCATAATTTTGCTCCTGCAAATTGTAAACTGAATTGACCCAATCTATGTTTGATTTTTGGAATTATAAGATCATTTCTAACATTTTGTCTGGTGAAGTGAGAATGATAAATTGGCGTAAAAAAGTCGGAGAATTCTGTCGGCAACCTCTCATGTAAAACGTCATGGACAAAAACCGCCAATTGTAAACTATGTTGTTGGTATATATTTAAAATACCAAGTTTCTTGAATAGTGGTTTTGATGATGAATTCCAATTGCTGAAAGTTATGATTCGTACCATGCGTTTTTGTATTTTTAGAATCTCATTTAAGTACGTTGGATATATACTCCCCCAATTTCCAGACCATAAATAATATGTGGAAGAACTATAGAGTTATATAACGTGACAAGAATAGATTGTGGTACAACAGAGCGCAAACGCAAAAATACTCCTGTTAACTTACTAATTTTAGACTTGACAATAGAAATTTGCTGTTTCCATGACAGACATTTATCAATAGTAACCCCGATATAATTACGATTTTTGCGCACGGTAATCGAGAAACAGCCTCCATCCCCCAAAGTGGCGTTTTCTGTGCGCGTTTTTTAATTATCCACGGCTCCTTACACTACCAATTTAACATTTTTGAATTATGAACGTCTTAAGATAGCTACATACCAAATAGACACTTTAAGATTTTGATTTTGAAACCCCAATAAAATATATTTTTCAGAAAGCCCCGATATAGATCGCCATCGATCATTTTATGATGCCGCATAAAACGATTTGGTAATTACCTTCAATTTTTTCAGGCTGTGTGTAAAGTTTGTTCACCGTAAATTTCTGAGCCAGGCAACGATCACTGACCGTTGCCAGACTACAGTTGTCTTGTCAGGAGCGGCAGGATGAAAGCCATATTGTTTTGTGGCTTATGTAAATTATTTTATCTTTCTGTTTTTGGCTTGTAAAATGTATCGCAAACGTTTAAAATTTGGTTAAACTACAATTTGATCTCGAATCTCGGAGAGTTACGAAGACAACTTATTCTGAAAGTAAATCCTTGACGACGGGGATAACAGGGATAACGTTATTCTAAAACGCCTACAACGTTAATTATTGTTTAAGTAATGAAATACGGGTAGTGTACTTCGGTTCAACACTAAAATATCGCCAAGTTCGAAACCAGAAGTGGCATCGTTCTTTCTTGACTGCTGCTCGTTGCGTTACGAGGCAGCAGCACTTCTCAGCGTGGTTGAGTTCATCTACACGAGAAACCAGTTATCGATTCGTCGATGATGTAATTATTCAACTTAACGGAATTATTTTTGTATTTTTGTTTTGCTTTGTGTTCCTATAAAAAGTCTTGCCAAAATTTAAAATTAGGGGTGGCCCATTTGATTTCTAGGGCAGGAGGAAATGGGTATGGCAACAGATTTTTTTCCTACCCAGCAATTTTTTTCCAGAGGTTGCTTCAAAGCAAATTTGTCCCGACTAGTAGAGTCAAAGCAATTTTTTCAGAATACAAAATCAGTGTTTTATGCTTGGTAAACAATAGAAACTCATTAACCATAACAATTACATTAGTACATTATTTATGCAAATTAGTCGCCACTCTACCAGAAAATCCTTGGGAGAACACTGATGAAGGTATACCTGTTTTTGATCGCGTTTTGAGATCAGTGTTTGTGTATAGGATAGTTTGATGTGTTGGTGAAGGTCAGTTTGTTTGTTGTTTCTTGCATGTTCTTGCAATATTTTGTTTTATTTTCATACATTTCAAGTAACAGTTCATGTACTGAGTTGACTTTCGTGTGTATCACTTGAGTTGAATTTTATGTTTTATTTTATCACACCTGTTTTTCGGTCGGCCACGTACCAGGCTAGGACAAGGGCCTAGTATTTTTAGCAATGTGAATGGCATATTAGATAGACCTCATATGTGTTGCTTACTTTTGAGCTGATATCTTGCAATGTCTATTTTTCATTAATTTTTTGTCATTTTCTTTAGTTTTGTTTTAAAACAATCTTCTCTGCAGCCGCTTGCCTGGTCGCTTTGAAAACTGGTTTAGAAGTAGACAGGGATGTTCTCTTTCAGTTTTGTTTAAATCATGGCAAAATTAGTCATTTTGGTCAAAATAAAAAAATTCTCAGAATCTGCTCATGCTCTTTCTTTGAAATCTGGTTTTATTTGGTATTCTTATTATAAAGTTTGAAAATTATAGTAAAATTATCAGTATCATACATTTTTGGAAATTTTTATAGTTTTAGTCAACATTTTATTCTTATACACCACTATTTTAATTGGAAAACGAGTTTTAATATCTAACAGGTAGACATCAGTAGAGGTTAGAAAAGTTTTAACTGAGATTTACAAATTCAAAAGTAGTTACACATTATTTAAAGCATTTGTTAAATTATTTGAGTATTACACAGTTATTTGTTTATTTATTCTTTGATACTCTTTTTACGAAAGATTTATCTAAATACAGTTATATAAATATATTATTTTGGATCCTATCAGGAAGTTTACAAATCTTTTCTTTTACATTTCCAGTCATTGTTTAAAGAACACCAGCAAGGCAATATCAACAAATGCGACTGAAGACTTGAGTTAAAGCAATTACACACCCAATGAATGTCACAAATCATATACATGAACTGAGATATGAATTGCCGATTAATATTCTTTTCTTCATCATACAATATTTGTTCAGATGGCTTACTACATGATATTGACGATGGACGTATTTTTTCACCAGTTGTTTTGTTTTCTAGTAAAATTTGAGACAAAATGTTAATTTATAGACATATCTCTATTATTACCTCTTCATAATGGGATTTATTTATCGATTTCAATCTCTTTTGTAGACTTGACAAACATTCTCATTTTTATTCTAGCACTGCAGCATTGCATTTATAACACAGTGCAGTCGGGGCTGCAGCAGCAGAATACAAGTATTCATGTACGGTCTGTTTGCACGGTGACTCCAAGCAGAGTGACCGTGATTCATACTACTGAGCAGAGGTTTCTGGTTCTATAGATACCCATTAAAAATGCCGCCGTAGGCGCGGCGGCAGCTCCAAAGACATATAATTTTTCTTCAAAGATTCTTGTTCAAAAATGCAGCTCCGGAGACCACTGAGTGCTGGTCTGCCATCCAAGTGTGCATCACAGCATTTTTATAGCCTTCCTAGAAGCAAATTGTTTTCCTTCACTTCTGCAGAGACAATTTTTTCTAACACTTTGCCGGCAATATTTTTTTTCGAAAATTCCCAAGCCCCCGAATCAAACGGGCCACCCCTTACGTCAAACAAAAACTTGAAAGTATTTGTAAAAGATCATGTTGACACGAATTTGGACTGTAAACTATCGGACACTTTACAATCACATGCATATGCCGCAAATGAATGTAGAACAATCATGAATGTCTGCTCAAAGAAGGACCTTGGGCTGGTTTTTGAATTGCTCTGAGCTCCGGTCAGTCGGTGGAGATTCCAAACCAAGGCAAGGTCATTTGAACGTAATGTATAAAAAGTCGACGCAACGTTTCCCGGCAACATTTCCGGATCGGGCCTGAGGAGAGGTCAGCGTATTTATTTGCGCACTGCCCGATCGACTGTCAAAATTGTATTTCATTGCAACTGTTTTCAAAATAAAACCACACTGAACTTTATTCACTGTAATAACGTTCAGGTGCTACGCACTTTGGACGGTTCATAATACCGCGAAATTTACCTAGTTTGACAGACGTGTAAAACGCCACCAGAGAAAGATGTTTCGTTTTTTGGCCCAATTAGTTCGGGGCAGGAACAATTTTGGATGTAGGACTTTACCAGGTATTTAAGTCAACTTTGGCTAGAAAGGCGCCCGGTTTGCATGCTGTGACGGCGTTATCTATCGTTTCGTATTTGAAGGGAGTGGTCGACGCGTATGAGTTGATGCTTTTATCGACAGGCAGGCTGCAGTCGTGGATGAGTCGAACTTTATTTGAGTCTTTCTTAGGTATGGCGCCTAAGCTGCTAATGATTCGCGGTTGTTTAGCGGTAATTCTGTAGTTACCAGCGGTGATTTCGTGGGCGATCTGTGGCTCGACCACGTTGCGATAAGCCGGATCGGTGCAGGAGACATAGTTGGACCTTTCGACTTTATGGAGGGGTGTGCCAGGGGTCGATTATGTCGAAGCCATAGGTAATGCCGTTCAGAAGGAAGTTGCGGTCAATATCGTTCTGTAGTTCATTTTCCCATGTTGTCAGGCAGTCAGTCAGAGGGCTAGCCACCTTAAGCTATACTTGGCTGTTGGAATTGTTGCTCTGGAAAGCTTTGTGGCGATACTGTGGGTGGTCTTTGTGACAGCCCTCCTCGATGCACACATGCGCGAAGCGACAGGATGACCGCTGGCAGCCGGTTTGATTTTGTAAGTCAAAACAGATCTTCTTGCCATTTGAGTCGTAATGCCGGCCTTTTGTTGGTTTCTTGGAAACGTTTCCTTTTGTCTGAGTAGTGTCTCTCCTATCGAGATGATATAATAAAGGTGCAGGTCGACAGAGCCCCATGCGATTGAGTCCGCCGCTTGCGCATGCCTTTTCCGATACTGGTGATCATATCGCAGAACTGATGCAGATGTGAAGGATTGCGCATAATCCCCGATGTTAATTGTATGATCGAGGTAGTCTAATGTGTCCTTCGTAGACATACCACAGTTAATTAATGTCTTTAAGATGCGGGCGTTGGCCGATATCCACCGAGGGAGGGAAACCTGGCCTGGTTTTGGTCTCTGCTTGGTTGTTCCACCGTCCCTCCACCCACGGGACGGTGGTTGTTCACATTATTAGTTTCGTGTCACGGTCAGCCGCGAGTTCGGCCTCATCAGTTGCATCCAAGCGGGCACACAGTCCATGTAGCCGACAATGAGATGCAAATGATATGTGGTAAAGGTCTCCTCAACTAACTTTCAGCTGGTTGCTCACTTCCTACTATTTTTATAGTATTTTATGCAAAGGCACAGACTTATTCTACCTGCAATTTAAAACTGATAGTGATTTTGTAGCTCATTCTTTACTATTTTTCAGAGTTTTTGGTAGCCGGTAACAGGCACTTCGCGTTCGTGTCGGCTACATGGACGATCTGCCATCGAGCGAACCGTTTTTGGTGGTAATAAAGTCCGTAATGAGTAACAGTTTACGCTAACCTTTCACAGGACTCTGGTCGTTGGTACGCTTGATGTGCTGGTCTGATACGATGTCCTTGAGTGCGCTGTTGCCTAGCTCTTCGAGAAGGGCGTTCAAGTCACTATTTTGGCCAGGGACTTCGTAGTCACCTCCGGTGTCGCCGCCGCACCCGCAGGTTGGTCTGGAATTGTCTTTTGCTTGGCATCTTGAGGAGCTGGGTTTGCGCATAATTTGGTCTGTGCGTGGCGGAGCATTCCACGTTGACCGATAGGCAATTTGAGAGCGATGATGTCTTCGTTGCTGAGGCGTATGAGTACGTCAGTAGTATGTAAATGGTCCTATTTGTGACAATTTTTTTACACCATTTTATTCGAAAATAGCTACAGGGAGGGAAGGGAAAAATTCCCTTCCCTGTAGCTTAAAAATGACATGCATGTAAGTGAGGGTGACCTGTATATGAACTCCGCGACAGCTGGTACTGACGTATAATAAACGTTTTATGTCAGTGTTTACACAAGAATGAGTCATAGCTAGCGAGTCTGAGTGGCCTATATATAACTCAGTGGGGAATTCCCCATTACACAGCTGAGTTCCCTATGGAGTCATTTGTTCGATCGATTTTGACTGTGATGTAAGTATAAAATTCTGCTCTTTCGTTTCCGTGCTGATTCTCGTCTTCTGGATGTAAGTATATAGATGTGAATTTTATCAATATCTTCTGGCTGTGTGAATTTTCACTATGTTTCTCATTTTTCCTACGGAGCAATATTAACACTTATGTTAGATTTTCCCCTACCCTACCGGAACGGGTTCCGAAGGGGAACGCTGTTGCGCAATACCTTTCCAGCAGGGGCTTTCCAGTAGGACTTTCCCGTTCCGATAGGCTTCGAGTGTTGCTTAGCAGCCTGTGATGTCATAACACAGGTCTGTCTTATTCTACACCTATCGGAACGGTTTTCATGAAAATTTTCTGCGGAATTTTTTCTGAACTCGGGAGTTAACTAAAATAGTATAGACTTTAATCTACTATTTTCAACAGAGACCATTGCATCACTGATAACATAAACATGAGCAAATATATTATCATCGCGAGCGTCGACACCCTTCACTGATGTATCTTTTTTTATTATTTCAAGTTGTATACCATCTTTTGTGTTCATTACTTTCAAACCATTTCCATGAAATTCAATATCTTTAAAACTATGCAGATCGATAAACAGACAGAATTTATTCTTCAAATAATCGACTTCATCTATATCAATTTCACACCAATCTTTATCTTCAGCAAAATACCGTCGTGTTTCTGTCCAAAATTGTCTTGGTAACATCTTCTGAGCGTATATTTTGTTCGCAATACCCTCAATCATTACAGACACAGATTCAATGGATGGATTAAAGAAAAGTTCGCTATTAAGTTCTGACTGATTCTGATTTTTAGTGAAGAGTATAACAATACCTCTCATGCTACGTCATGGTACATTTATATTTTCATTGATAACCGTGGTTGATTCTTTGAATGGGATTGTTCTAAAATAATGTAAATGTTCGTAAAGGTAACTTTTACCGTTGTTGTAATAACCAGCAGTTGACATCGCGAGTGTTTGATCAGAGATTGTTTCGTATTCCATTTGAATGTTTTTTAATTTATAATTGGGTGTAACAACATGATTACTGACAAGTAATTGGGAGGCGGGTGCCAACGTAATTTCCCATTCAATATGACTCCCTAACGCTGATGGATATGCAACTCCATGACCTGTTATGAGGGGATGAGACAGACGAATAGCATATTTTGTTTTATATGTATCAAAAAGTAAACTATCATCCACGACAGCGGCATCTGCATTGGCCACGCCACTTCTCAATTTTCTTAGATTTTCGTTCTGAATTCCATACAGTGTCATGTTCGTTCTCTCCTTTTTATGTTTGAAGAGATCGCGATAACATTCAATAAGATTATATTTATTCAAATTGAAAAGTGCCTGACCCTCAAATGTGAGAACCATACGCTCGATTATATTTTTGCAACATTTTGTACTACTCGGTTATCTTCATGTCCCGTTACTTCGAGATCAAAAACCAGGTCGAAAGTATCTGGAACTAGTACTACTCCGCTTTCTAACTTTGGACATCGTATGATAAGTGTCTGGCCTGGATCTGCCTCACTTGGATTATGAGCAACCACATGATGAGTTCTTTCTGACTTCGTTCCCTGCGGTATTCGGTTGCTGAAATTCGGTAATAATGATCTATCGTATCCCATTTTTGTGTAATGTATATAGTAGCGTAGAAGAAAAAAATTACAGTTAAAAAGAAAATAAATCACATCTTAAGTTTCACTTCGTGTATATAGTAACTCAGAAGAAAAAATAAATCACATCTTCACATAAATATTTCCATCTGACTGAAAGATAAATCGATTACCTGTGTCGCGAATCAATCGAAGAACCCAATATTCTTGTAAATGATGACACTCTTGGTCATCCTCTGCCTCTTGGAATACGTTTATGAATTCTAGTTGCTTAAAGAAGTTAGTCTTTTGACATTCCTTAATGAAAGCTAATATGTTATGATATAGATTATCATCTTTGAGTCGGACACCTGGATTTGCTCGAAGGATATGTCGATTTACTCGTCGGAGTTTACACCATTCCAATTCGACAGAGAAACCAAACAGGTCTTTATTTTTAGAAAGAAACTTTGTAATATTCTTTTCACCAAACATGCTTGGTCATATATCAATACATAATTTTATTTATTATGACTAATGTTAAACCTGTCAAAAATATCCATAGCTGTTCTCCAACAAATCCCACAACTGATCCTGCTGTTTTTAATAGAAAACTAACGAGGGAGCCAATTAAACCTGGTATTGCAGCAGCACTTTTTGCAGCCAATGTTTTTAACCATTCGCCAAATTGCTTTACAATTTCCTTCGCTTTTGTGTATATTTTGGGCGGACCTGAACCATTGTTTGCTCCAGTTCCTGCTGCCCCTCGTCCTCCTTTAGTCACAGCCAAGGCAATTGTTGATATTGTCATTCCAAGGGCAGTCAGTATTGCAGCGATTGTTATACCATTTCGTTTAAATAACTCTGTCAGCTTCAGCCTGAGTGACAATTCTGGATCGGAAATTACATCACGAAGAGACCTAGTCGTAGCCAGACTTTCACCTGCCCCACTGATCTTATCATGTTCATATTCAATTCGATCAACAATTTTAGCTTCTCTTGTTATAAGTTCAGCTAGTAGTTTTTCAGCTTTTCTTTGCTTGGGTGTGTTCTTCAGGAATTTCCTTAAACTGTTTTTCAACTTCTCTTTTCTCTAGCCTTATTTTATCTTTTTCGTTGTTAAGCTCGCCAAGACGCATATTCGCAATCCTTAATTCGTCATTAATAGCTCTCTATTTAGGGTTTAGATTGTTCAATTTTTCGATTTTATTTTCAAAAGCTTGTATTTTATGTGCTCTACCACTAGCGTCTTGCCATAAGAATGTCAGTTCATCTTTGTATATACCCATGTCGTCTGGTGTCATCTTCTCAGCCGGTATTTTATCGTCTTTTACATCTTTAGAATAAGATGTGCGAATCACATATTCAGGCTCTGTGCTAGAGCGGTCCCCGAACATTTCTCTCATAAATTCATGTCCTCCTTTTTCTCTCCTTAATGTGGAAAGCTTATAAAATCCACCTCCTCTATCTTTACACAGCTTGAGGTTTTTATAATACAGCTTTCCATCCCTAATCTCAGATTCCGTAGCCAATACATTTAGTGCATCCGGATCAGTAATTTTATTATAGTCTAAGAATTGATTAACCATACTTAATTTTTTATCTACTCTAAGTTCAGTCAAACGACCCACCTGCGGGCTAGCCTGGAAAGGATCGGCTTCTGCAAGGGCATTATCATCGTCTATAAAGTATGTTTCAGCAGTAGCATCATCATCATTTAAATTTGCATTATCGAAATCCTGGAGTTCTATATTTTCTTCTCCTCCTGTTGCCATATTGTCTCTCTATATTACTACAATTATTTTTTATCATTCCTTACATATACAGTAAAAAAAAATGCACGTATCAGTTGTTGAAAGCGTTGAACAGTTGGCTGACTATATCGAAAGAACTAGCGCTGCATATCGGCGAAGTTACAAATTAATGGGACGAATTGATATGGCTCTTAATGTGACTAAGGGAATTCTTGTAAGCTCTGCTGTAATAGTGGCAATTCCGACAGTTCCAGTTCTTTTAGCTTTAACTCCTATACCAGGTGTTATTATTGATGTAATACAAGAAAAAACAGGAGTATCAAAAAGGCGAGAGAAATATAAACATTATTACGTTCAATATAAACAGCTGCTTACACAAATACAAGAAAAAGGTGCAACAACAGAAAACGCCTCAGAACTTATTCAGGACATATTTCATCAGGCACTAGAAATACAAAAAAAAAGAAGGATTTAGTCCACCGCTAGAACGATACATGCGACATTACGGACTAAATGGATATGAAAGTTAACTCCGTTAGGAACTCCGTCCTATCGGCCATGTTTCTGCCAGCCATTCTCCTGTGTCTGGATTGTATAACTGCACATGTTTGACATCATTTGGTGCCATCATGATTTTACTACGCTTTTCACTACGGATTTCTCCGGGGTATTTCCGTACAAACTGTACAAATTGTGCCTGCTCGGGCTCCTTCCCAGTTTCAAACAGATCCTTATAGTCTTCAAAGTTCAAATGTTTTTCAACACAAACTTCTTTTATCCCTTTATTTTTTTTGTCTCCGAAGTTGGAGTCCGAAAAGCATACACTTTCGAGCGTATGCCGACAAAATCAAGAATAGGTCCACCTTCCAACTCATCTTTAAATTTACCTATCACCTTTTTATTAATCTTTGGAACTCTTATCTCGTCTTTCATCTCACTAGTATCATATATAGACTTCTCACCATTCTGTTCTACATCTTCTCGGACTATATCATTGAAAGTTGTGTCTGGAGAAGAAAGAGGCACACTGTAAATAAAACTGTCAGTATCTATGTAGGCTAATCGTATTCCTTTGAACTGCTTTCGAAAGTAATTGTAGTGCATATCATACATAAACAGCTTAGAAAGTTCAAGCACTGCCGCACCAATGAAAACTGGCTTTTTATATTCATATTGATCCCTTTTCAGTTCCAGTAGGGCACTGTCGCAGGAATCGCCATACTTTTTACTAGTTACGTTAGTTATATCTTTCATCTTTGGATTATACTTCTGAATCTTTTTACGACCACTATCGGTACTACTGTGGCCCGAAACAAATTTAAAGTCTCTGTACTTTCGAACATCTTCTATTGTCTTGCCGAACATTGAATTATTCATAAGCTTATAGAAACTCTTTTCAAAGTCTGTCTTCCCCTTTGCTCTCTTTTCTGTATTAAAGTCGATATATTTCTTAAGACATGGCAGCTCTTCGAAGGCAAGTGCCCGATGAATCTTTTTCAGTCGCATTCCCATCTGAAGATAGAATTCAAGCAACTTATAATGTAAGACGTATCTCTCTCTGTCCATTAGACTTGTAATCAGTCGACTGCCCTGCCTCAGAAATTCGTAGTGATGTGGCGCGAGAGGTAGATCGGAATGTTCTTCATGTAATTCGGCCGGATATTCTAAGTCTACTTCTAGAAAACTTGGCGGAAATCTAGCGCCGGGTCCCCAATCCAAGCCTGCTCCACCATTCTGAGCAGACCATTCTAACAATTCTTCCATCGTCATCCAATGAAGTCCCCCCATTGGCATTGGTTGACTCATTGCCCATCCGTAAAGATTATTAGCATCGAGATATTTTATTTCAGTTAACGGTTTCTCCGGATCGTAATTCCCGCCAGCTCCGCCAGGCTCTTCTGTTTCGTAAGCTGGATGATTTGTCTGTAAATAATGAATATTACACTGACTGATACCACCTCGAATTCCTCTCTGTATGAAAGTCATCTGCTCAGCATCTTGAATAAGATCAAATTCATTACCTGTGTAAAGTAACATAGCATCCCATGTCAAGCCGGGCGCTGACATATAGTGGGCTGGGTCTAACTTATATGCTTCTAAACATGTGTCACGGAAATTTTCGAATATATTCGCAAGAAGGAGAACGTCGGTCTCGCAATAGAATTCCATATAATCTTTAATCGTCTGACATCCCACTTCATCCCACACCTTCAATGCTTGTTTATAATTAGACTCTGAGATATCCTCTTCCGTTAATTCGCTATGAAATTTTTTTCTCTCTGGGAGCTGGTCCTCTTCCAGTCTGTCAACCGAGTCTAAATATTCGTACGGGAAGAAACCTTTCGCCCGCTGAATATCTGGATACGGAAGTGGTATCATCCATCCATCCTTTGGTACTGTCTCTGCCAACTCATCGAGCGGTAATTTCATTAGTTGTAAACTATCCATAAACTTTATAGAAAAGAAACGTGGCACTGTCTTCCTCTCCCCATCGACAACAAATGAGGCGTAAAAGAAAAATGATTTCATAAGACACATAATTCCACCATTACCCGTCTTAGCTATGATATTTGGCTCTGGTTCGTCAACATCCCTGATTTCATGTATTTTTTTTAAAATAAAAGAACCATCGTATCCCTTGAGGTTGTGAAAGTAGATAGGAATGGTTCTCGATGGGCGGCACGTTTTACAATAAAAAGTATCTTTATCCTTCACTATTCGATGTGTGGCTTGATCTCCACATGCAATACAGACTGGATCGTTGTAATTAGAAGTATCTTTCATCTTTTTTATTTTCCAATAATACGATTTCGAATAATTCTCAGCCCTTTTCTTCATATCCTTTAGAAATTCTGTAACACAATCTGTACCTGTGAATGTTCTTTTACTAAAAACTTTCGGTGGATTGCCTGGCCATCGTTCAATCATAACATACGAAAGACAAATTGGAATGTGTCGGCCGGTGCCCCGCTCAATAATTGCCTCAGTATCTGCATACACGACGTAGGGGCAGGGCACCTTCTTCTTATGTCCTTCAAATTGACACACTTCCTCAGGAAAAACTGGCTGAGCAGTGTCTGTTCCACAGTATACCTGATGTATTTCTAATTCTTCTGTTGACGCAAAACCTCGCTTACAAACCATACAAATACACTTCCGTCTGTGCTTATTCTTACGATTACTGTTAGAATTAAGAAGGCGATTTAATTTAGTAATTGGTACATAGTGGCTGCCGTCTTCGCCGACTATCAGTAAGATATTTGCTATTTGATCCCTATCGCCTTCGGAACGGGCTCCGCTAGGGCCTTCGGAATGAGCTCCGCTACAGCCACTATATAACACAGTTATGTCGGACGGGGCGGGATCATTCTCGTAGATCTGAAATACTTGGAGTTTGATGCCTGGATTTTGCTGCTCGAAGCGCTTGAATACAGTCTCATCGGCAGGCGTAGGAAATGGTATTCCATCAAAACAGTAATCGGCCATAAATTTATCATACGTCTTCCAGTTTTTTCTAGTCTGACCACATTTCTTTTTGCGAAACTCGGGGTCACCCAACTTTAAACTTGAAACGACGGCATACTGAAAACAATTCTCGCTGCCAAAAGGTAGAACCAGATCGCTCACACAATGCTTATTTTTTAACCATCCGGGAAGTTGGACTCGTTCCGTTCCCGTAGGGGCGCCGGCCCCCAGTAAAACTTCTACTAGAATTACTTCAAAATTAAGTATCTCCTCGAGAACGAGACCAGAACCCTCAACATTTTCAATTGTATCAAGCATATGGTCGTAGCGATCTATTAATTGTTGTTTTATATCCGATCCTCTTACATCTTTTGTGTATGTATCTTTTAATTTAACAGGCAATGTACGAATTTGTGTATTACCGTTTTTCGGATCCACTAATTTGACTTCCATATCTGCATAAACAGAGTACATCTTTCTTATTTTGGTCATACCTTCGATATCGATCGTTTCGATATCCTCTACTCGCTTGATTTCAGAAAAATGTAACAACTTAGCTGGCTATTGAACCACTCTTTTTTGGGAGTGGAGATTTAGCCGAGTGGTTCTGTCTGTGGCCTCTCAGCTAGGCGACTGATGCCGTATGTTGTGGGTTCGAATCCGATTGAAAACTATCCGAATTTCTACCCTGGGTTGGTAACACTGCTGGTGGACAGAATTGTCCCCGAGGTTATCGTTCGCCCAGTTAAAGCGATGAAATTCGTTTCTTCGCTTCGATAAAGTGTGTATGTGCGATGTATGATAGTGAGCATGCGTGCATGAGTGCTTCACAAACTCTACAACGTGTTGAGCGGTCTCAGTCAGAAAAATGTAACAACTTAGCCGGCTATTGAACCACTCTTTTTTGGGAGTGGAGATTTAGCCGAGTAGTTCTGTCTGTGGCCTCTCAGCTAGGCGACTGATGCCGTATGTTGTGGGTTCGAATCCGATTGAAAACTATCCGAATTTTCGTAAAACTGCCCCGTCGAATGCTGTATGTAAGCGGCGCCTAACGTCAATATTCTCTTCCATAATAATCTTTCTGATATTTCCTATCCTAAGAATTAAAAAAAAAATATTCTATGATTGGTCATTAAAATCCACTATAATATTTATTTGTTTCTCGCCTAATCTTTTTCGTAAGCGACATTTTCTCTGTTGTAACGGAAAATAAGTTTACTTGGAATAAACTGCGGGCCAACATCCCCCCCAGTCTCTTTATTAATTTCTTCAATTTCTTTATTAATTCTTCTCTAAGATCATTGAAATTTACTCTCGGTTTTTTACTGAAGGGGTTTCCTATAATGTATCCGAAGCCTCTTGAAGAATCTTGTACATCTGCGAATTCTATGGTGTATGAGTAGTTTTGAGTATCTAGCCCCCTATTTAAATCAAGTTTAATTATATCAGACAATTGACTTATCTTATATTCATTCACGACTGTCTCCATCGTAACTGTACTATATATACTATCCTAAATTTTTTTTTTAAAAAGAAAAAATAATTATTCTATTCTATGATAGCTCATCAAAATCCACTATAATATTTTTGGCAGCATTTATTTGTTTATATATCTCACCTAATCTTTCTAAGTCGACTAGTTCTTCCGCGTCTTGATTTTCTGGTTTATAAGGCGTGACACAAAATAACCTCTCTATAGTGAAAGAAAGATTACTTTTAAATAAGCGCGGTTTAAATGCCAAGAATTCTATCTTACTACCTTTTCGGATATTACGAGGTACAATAGCAGGATTTTCTCTGGCTGGCAATCGGCTCACTGCTTTAAAACCACAGTCGATTTCTTGAACTATATCAATACATGTAGCGAAATCGTCTCCTCTTTTAAACCGATACACTTTAGATGGATTGTAAAATAATACCTGCGGAGCCCCTTCGGTTACGGTTCCGATAGGATTCTTGGAGTGAGCGGCCAGGCTTGCAGCATAACTTTTAGCAGTGCTTGCATCGAAACTTTCACCTAAGGTACGGAATACTATTAAATCGGTAAACTTTTGAAGACTTTGTTGCCAACGGACACACATTTCATCGCATGTAGCAAGATCTTTGGAACCATATTTAGGCCCGATATTGAAAATCACTTCTAGCTCACTGTCTACATATATAATAGGATCTACATATTCACCAAATACTAATTTGCCTGCATCACTGATTTGAACGTTTTCTCCACTTTCAAGTATTTTTATTGCATCTGAAATAGAAAGGATTGCCATTGTCTTATCGTAATATATCTTTACGAAAAATAATTTAAAAATTTTTCTATGATATAGATAGCACAAAAATGCCATACATATTCATAAATGGACCAACTGGAAGCGGTAAAGGTCACGATGTAATAAATTTGGCAGCGACTCACGTACCAGCATTTGACGCCGCTACTTTTTCTAACACAAATGCTGACTTTTATAATGGAAAATTGGAGAGCGCCGATTTTCAGAATAAGTTTATAGATCATACTCTTAGTTTACAGTCTTCGGCCTACACTGAACAGGCCCTATCGGAACGTGGTTACATCATTTGTAACTCAAGTATAATTCAACATCTAACTTTTTCTCGAATCCGGGGTGTTTCCGTGGCGTCGGAAGAAAAAAAGATTGTTTCAAAGGCATTTGACGATTTACACAGTTTCATTATCATATTCAAAGATATGCCTTTTGATTATTGCAGGCGGAAAATTCTGACTCGAGCCAGACAATATGAAATAGCCGCCTTAAAAGAACTAGAAGAGATTCATGATAAGTTCAAACAGACTTTCTTAGAAATTTGTAACGACTACAGACTTCCATGTTTGGTAATTAGTCAGCCACTTACGCCTGAAGTTCTCAAGAATATACTTAATCCAACAATTGATACCGAGACAGTCGGACCAGTAGATTTTCCACGAGCTTTTGACTTTGGAATTGCATTTGATGGTGGCAGCCAGGGATTTTTAATAGACGGTTTTTCCGAAGACGAACTTGAAAAAGCTTATTATCCACCTGGCCAAGAACAACTAGAACAACCTAAGGTATCACTCAAGAACCTACACAAACTTCTTAATGCTTGTGAATCTGTGCACGCTTATAATGCTCCGTTTGACTTACAGGCACTTGATATGATGAAGGGACAAGACTTTGGAGTTACTTGTCTATGGCTCATGTCAGTTGTGTACATTATACTTCAGCCAGAACTTATCGATAAAGCTGAACAAGGAGGACTGGAAAGAACAGTTCATAACAACATGAGAAGTCGCTTTGAAGATCTTGCAAACTTAATATGCTCATCCGGAGTACCACCTCATCCACATACAGCCTGCAAAGATGCAATAAGTGAACATTACTTACGACAATACATGATAAATACTTGGCCAGGTGGATGGAAGAATGGTGGTAAACTGACACTTTCTTCTTTCAAGAAATTAAGGCTTGCTCCATGGTACTTATTGAATAACTTTCGTAATTACTTGCGTTAGTACTTATGTAGTACTTGACCAAGTACCAGCACAGGAACTACATAAGTACTTACGAAGTTCTAATAACATTTTCCTCTGGCTCCCAACTATTGAAACTTTCTGGATAACCTTTCCATTTTATCAGATAGTATTTCTTTCCTCTAATTTTTTTTGTCTTCAAAATTCGTTCTACTCTGTACAGCTCGTCGGCGCCAGCAGCGCTCTGAAGTTCATCGGAATAGAAAGTGCCGAGTATTTCCTCTCCATTCAGATCTTTTATTTTGTAAACGGGCGGAGTACCCAGTCCAGCTGCGTACACCACTTTTGAAACTATGAAAATCTCCTCTGTCCAATTTGGTAAATATCCTTTCCTGAAAGTGGTCTTGTATTTTGTAATTCAGACCCGTTCTCCCGGCTTGAATTCAGGGGTAGCTCCCATGGCTGCCAACTCAGGACCGTAAAGTGTATAAAATGCCTGCCAATCGTTGTCCTCTGTTACGTCGACGGGTTTCATTTTGATACTTCCGTGTACGGTGTTATTGTAATTCTCGAGAAGTTGTGGTAGAATATCGAGCCATTTTTGTGTCTGTCTGTATGTGAAGTATTTCCACATCATAGTTTTAAGGTTCCGATTAAAACGTTCAACGACACTAGCTTTTTTGTCACTGTAGGTGTGAAACCAGTGAATGCCTGACTCCTCCAACCATTTCTGCATTTTTCGGTTAGTAAATTCCTGCCCCTCATCTGTCTGAAATTTGTCGGGTTGCCTCCCGGATTTCTTAATTATGTCTTGTAGCGCCTGCAGAGTATCATCAGCCGTTTTTGACTGTATCGGCCTGGCCCATGCATATTACTGAGCACATCGATTACTGTTAGCATGTATCGAATGTTTTTATTCTCTTTTGCGAACGGTAAAGGAAACTCCACAAGATCCGCTTGCCAAAATTCGTCTATCGATGATACGAAAACGCGCCTCCCACCCGTAGTCCCGTGAGTACGAGGTACCGGTTTATGTAGATTATAAGTTAGCTGAGTTTTTAACCAGTCCTCTACCTCTTTCTTAGTAACTTTTAGTCCGCTGGCGCGTGCTGAAAAATATAATTTTTGTAGACCTCCAAAACCAGTTTTCGGGTTGTTATATAATTCTCTAAGACTTCCTTTGGTGTTGAAATCGGGCAAAGCCATGATTAGCTATATTATACTAAAAATTGTATGTCGTACGGATGCCGTAAATGAAATACTAGTTTACTGAATGGTGTACTTTTCAATTGCCTGACTAGGGAAGTCACCTCCCGTTCTGACACCTCCATTCCATATTCTTTTATAATAGTCTTGTTGTCTGTCTTGCTTGGTGTGTAAAAAAGTACTAACATCTGTATGTTTTCCCTAAATGGTTTACTAATACTAGTATATTGTTGAGTCAGAACCCAGACAGATAATCCGTCGTGTCTTGCGCTGAAACCAAGTTTGACTAAAACGTCACTGCGCTTCTTCATATCTTTGGACGATGCGCAGTCGTCGAGGATTATTAAAGTGTTCGTGCCGGCCCATTCTTTATGTACGAAGGCTAGTGTATCATCCACAGCATCGAGTCCGACCGGAAATATAAACACATTATCATTGGTAAAAATGAATCTTTTATTATACGTTTTATTGTTCATGAATGTCGGACAAATGAAAACTATATATTCAAATTTCCTTAAGTACGGACCGGTGAGGAGATCCATCACATATTCCGTTTTGCCAGAATTTGTCGGTCCAGTTACAATCATGTTGAATGGTATGGTTGCATACATCTGATCTATATACTGTACATAAATGTAATGAATATGGCTAAAGATAACAAACCAATTTTGCCATATTCGTGAATAGGATCCACGCCGGCGGCGACTGTATCTGCTGCCTTCCGTTCCCGTTCCGAAGGCGATAGGGGAATCCGACTTGTGTCATTGTGAGGTGGCTTATGCGTTAGCTCATCCTGCCACTTCACAGCATCCTCATCACCATCCATCTCATGTTTAGCACTTTCTTTAATTTCTGTGTTTATATCAAAATTCACCCCGAAGACCATAGATTCTGTTGCGTATTGCAATTCATTATTATAACCTGCGATTGAAGGGCCCGAAAGAATAACCATTTTAGACGGCAAGAGAAGTAAATTGGGCGAAACGGCCATATCAAGTTTGACACCAGTATTCGTTATTGTGTCTTGGTATCGCCTATAACTGATTACTTTGTCGGTATTACGAATTTCATCTTCGAGGAGAACGCCAAATTCTTTTCGGACTTGCTCTGCACTGCCAGTATCGCCCACTATGGTACTACGAATATTCGCTTGTGCACCAAGTATGCAATATACGTAGGCTTCAAGGCTTTCATTGAGGTGGGCGAGACCGGCCTTTGTTAATCCGAGTCTCCCTTCAGAGGGATGAAACTATTGTATTGTCCCTCCGATCCATCATTTCGGAAGAAATAATAATGTGGCCTGTCTTTGTCAGGCAGTACATGTTTTTTCTTTCCAAAAATGGTATGTGTATAGAAAACATTATTAGAGGAGAGGAAAAAGTCATGACCATTGTATATAGCAGTAGGCTGTCGAACGGGCCCACGATTAGTGTAATATTCATAACCATAACCAAGACCTTTATTTTTACCGCCACGATAACGAAAGTCAGACTTCGTTTGACTTATATTTCCAAATTCTGTACATAGAAGTTCATATTGGACGAGATTGTACGGATTGTCGCCGGCTTTGAAGACACCTTCGTCTGGAAGTGCAACCGAAATTTCGTGAAGGATCCGACGTATTGTAAAATATACATGAAAACGACAGAATGATCGTATTTGCGGCGGAAATTTCTTATCCAAGAGATGGGCGAATGATATACCACAACCAGTAGTGCTGCACCATACGGCGAAATTTAATTGCTGGTCCCAGTATTTCATGTTTGGGCCGCCCAGCCAGACATTACTTTCTTTAGCTGTTCGATGAGTGATTACGTTATCTTTAAATATATCCCGCGGATGAAAAGTAAACTGTATAAGCCTACCAACACAACAGTGTGATAGCTGGTATAATAAATGTTATCTTGTTTTAGGAATTATAGGAGTTTCATTGACTGCATTAGGGTTATATCTTAGGCGTGCTCGACCAAGACCCCTCCGGAAAGGTGAGCCGCTTCAGAAAGCGACATAAACAGAGCCCGTGGTGGAAAGTAAGTTTTCTTCCTTCGGAACCGTTCTGATAGGGCAACCAAGTCCCAGTCCCTCTACATTGTATGAGATGGATTAATTGCGTAATTATTTTATTTTTCTATTTTATATACTTGTCAGCAATCATTGATACTAAAACAGTTGTAAACACAATGTATGATGGTATTGTAATCGCTGGACTTACGATGGGATATCTAATGATCTCCAGCAAATTTCTGAAAATGGATATTGGCGATCCAAGTCGACCAAATTTGACTCGGTGGATAAAATTAGGTGGAGCGACTGCTGCCGCGGTTGCGACCAAAGATCTCCTTGAACAGAAAAATATTATTCCTGCAGAACCTTATACTTTGTAATGTATATACAATGCGGAGATGATCATTTGGATTGAAAGCAAAACAGGCAAACCGGTTACTGTTAATTTTAACCCTTGCATTGACATATCACAGTTTACTACAATAAGACTATTACAGTGTTCACTCTTTAATTCATGGTATAACATAACGGGGGCGAATAGTATATTAAAATATCAAGAAAGTAACCAACCAAAGAAGACTATATCAATACGTCCAGGTAACTACAATATCGATACACTCAACAAAGCAATCGGGTTGAAACAGAAAATTAATTTTGAAAAACATCTGCCGACAAACCGCGTTCTTCTAACTTTGGCTAAAGATATTAAAGTATTTTTTAATGCTACAGGTAACTTCGCTAACCTCGTCGGTTTTTCATATAAACCTGAGGACAACCCCGTGATAAAAAGTACTATGAGTCTGAAGAGAGCAGATTTCTTAACAGTCACTAAATATATAGTTCATTCAGATGCCGTCGATGTGACTGGAAATTATGTTTCATTTGGCTCGGGTGAATACATACAGGGGAAAGTATCGGACTGTTTACAAATACTTCCCGTCCAGGATACAAAAGAAATAAGTGAAAAGGTCACCTATGATTTTAAAAACAGCTCAATTTCCATGCCATTGAGAAAAGGCTCAGATTACATGAGTTCAATGCGTATTTGGGTAACAGATCAAAACGGAAAGGAAGTCAATTTCAATAACTGGCCAACTAGCTTTTGTATCGAATTGCTGTAGCTAACGCATCATAAACCATCCCACGACCAATCCTCCAGCAATATAAATCATTTTTAAATGATGCCTATACTGACAACATACAGACAGACACAAGTGTTGGGGGTCAAGGTCAACAACTTTATTCCGATGTTGACAGGCTATGAGCCGATTTCCGCCACTCTAGGATAATAAGATACATATTCGAAAGAAGAAGAGCAGAAAGAAGAAGAACAAAGAAAAAAAATTCAATTGCAAGCTAGTAGGATAGGGAGGGAGGGTGGGAACGCTCTGAGGTCGAAGTCAATACTGATTAACTATTAAGTGGCCTCGTCCGGGAGACCGTCTCACTCACAGCCTCGAACCCGGCCCATTTAAACTACAATAAAACAAGTATTATTGTTCACCATATTTCTTTTGCTCGGGACTGGGCTGATAATAATCTGAGAATTGAACTGCTTGCGCTGACTTAGTTGCCGCTGCTTCTTCCAGGATTTCTGCATCTGTATCTCTTAATTCAGCCGCAGCATGAATATCTTTAGCCTGATTTTCTCTTTCCCAATCAGCCTGAAGTAATCTTTTTTCTGACCAGACATTTTTGTCATGTTCAAATTTTTCTAATGCTTTATCATGTCTAATTTTCTCTTCAATAAGAGCCTCACCATTCCCGGAAAGCTTTTGTCCGATAATATTTCCTCCTGTGAATGCCGTTGCATTTAATACAGCACCGAGAACTGTCATTCCTATAGCTGAAGCCATGGTTGTATATTATTACAAGGTATTATTTTAATTTTCACTGTATATACGATAATTATGTCTGGCCCAAGTAACTACGGTCTAGGTGCAATTCACGGACAAAATCTCGAGCTCGAAGATCTGAGTGATGTTAAAATTAACAATAATACTAAGATAGCAGGTAATCATAATAAGGATTACGTCCTTCGATACAAGGACCGTAAAAAACATTTCGTTTTATCGGCCGCAACAGTGCAGAAGCACGAACACGCTTTTGCTCTGACATGGGATAAGGCTAGTCAGCAATTTAGGCCTTATAATGTACCGCGTAAGATCTTAGATATATTGGATGGTGAAATTGCAGGAGGTGTTGCTGAACTGCTGGGAACTCCAACTGTACAAGTTGCTAGATTGTCGTTGTTGGCTTGAACCTGTTAATCCATACATTACACTACTCGGTATACCGGTTCACCTTAAAATTAGTCCTCTTAATACAATAATGTCTTCAGATAATACACTGCGAAGGTGGATAAATGATGGGGAGAATTATTGTTCATATACAGCTAGCGGAGTTCCAGTAAGATTATTTTGGGACGGAACTTTAAAGAAACTGGGTCTGAAAAGTGTGGGGGAGGGGACAGCTGAATTAACTTTACAGACTGCAAATCAACAGATGACTGATAATATGAAAATAATTGAACATGGTACAGTTTTTATCAAATGCATAAAGTTAAGTACAGGAACAGATTTTGATGATTTAATTGGAAATATCGCTTTAAAAACAGATTCAAGAACACCTTGCAATATTATCATAACCATAGATAAAGACAGAAAGGATTTAGATATTGTTGCTCACAGTAGTGTAGAAAGTAATAACATTTCATTTGTTAAAAAAGATACAACTACTTACACTTTAGATATCAGTACCATTTATCTAAAACGTCTCATTTTATTTGAAGTAATGGTCTTCCAACATATTTTAAGTTCAGAGGAAATTTCTAAAATTTTATCTATCGCGTGAGCAAGTTAACTCCCGAGTTCAGAAAAAATTCCGCAGAAAATTTTCATGAAAACTGTAGAATTTCAGACCTGTGTTATGACATCACAGGCTGCTAAGCAACACTCGAAGCCTATCGGAACGGGAAAGTCCTACTGGAAAGCCCCTGCTGGAAAGGTATTGCGCAACAGTGTTCCCCTTCGGAACGGTAGGGGAAAATCTAACATAAGTGTTAATATTGCTCCATAGGAAAAATGAGAGACATAGTGAAAATTCACAGCCAGAAGATATTGATTACATTCACTTCTATATACTTACATCCAAAAGACGAGAATCAGCACGGGAACGGAAGAGCAGAATTTTTTACTTACATCACAGTCAGAATCTATCGAACAAATGACTCAGTAGGGAACTCAGCTGTTGTAGGGGAATTCCATACTGAGTTATATATAGACCACTCAGACTCGCTAGCTATGACTCATTCTTGTGTAAACACTGACATAAAACGTTTATTATACATCAGTACCAGCTGTCGCGTACGTGAGTTCATATACAGGTCACCTCACTTACATGCATATCATTTTTTAGCTACAGGGAAGGGAATTTTACCTTCCCTCCCTGTAGCTATTTTCGAATAAAATGGTGTAAAAAAATTGTCACAAATTTACATTTACATGTAAAATTTACATACTACTTACGTCCGTCGATGGGATGCCTGTGCCGTTAGTATCCTGAATGTGTCTTCCGTAAGGCCAGCTGCCTCGCTCGGTGTCTCCCATTGTTGTAAATTATGAATGGTTGGTTGGCGGGAACAATAGCTTGTGGACAAAGTACTATGTACGTGCGAACGCTCGAGGGTCAAAGCTAACAATGGATACCCAATGGTAGCCTCGTTCCCACGATATCCAACACAGCCTCGAATCCGCCCCATTTAAATTACAATAAAACAAGTATTTATTGCACACCAAATATAATCAGAATCGAACATAACGTTTTGGTGTTTGGCATTAATAGGTTAGGACTCCGGGAACAGTTTTTGAATGTCGGACATTGTATTGACCGACATATATACCAGAAAAAGTCGTGTGTTTTTTTGCCCTAATTTTCATTTGAGCAGGAGGAATTTTTAATTGGGGACTTTTTCGGGTGTCGACGCAAGTAAACTGTTAATATAAGTGGACGTTTTTTGTTTTCGGTTGCAATAAGTTTGAATGCAGTTTTGAATGTCTGATTTATATCGGGTATGGACAGACGTGAAACATACTGGTAAAAGGTGTAGGTTTCGGCCGCAATACGTTTGGAGCGGAAGCAGTTCCGTATGTCAGATTTCATCAGGTGTTGATACAAAATAGATCAAAATTAATTCAGCAGGTGGTTTGTTATTGTTGCTAGAAGTGGCAACAATGTGCAGCCTCTTCTGCGATATCGAAGTTGAGGCTCTCGTCGATTCTTAGGGACCATTCAGGTTGTTGGTTGTCGTATGAGCCTCGGCCACTTTCTTTCAAGTGTCTCTTCGCCTACTCGCTAAATTTATTTTTCGGCTTCGATGCGGACGGTGAACTGAGACAACGTTTGATGGTATTTGTTTGGGAAAAAGGAAGACAACTAAAAAATGTTGCTAGGATACTCTATGGTTTGAAATGCCATGCTCTCCGTTGCAGACAATGTCTGGATATGAAAGAATTCTGGCTAAATGAATTAGGCTTCAACACACATTATTGTTACGGTTTATTGTTGACGGACGGAAGTAATCGTGGTGTTTGGAGAAGCCCCAACACGTCTCAAAGTAAATCACGCAGCGTTGTGTTAATCATGGAGGATTATGCAAATAGCGATGCAAATTTGTCGACAATGTTTGCCAAAGCTCCCGATTTGACACGGGATAGCCACGTACATTTAATTTGATTTTAAAAATCGTGAATTACACGGAAACCATTACTTATCTTGAAGTAGCGATACATCCCAATGATAGGCGTATTCTCAGAGAATTTTAAAAATTAGACAGAAAAAGACCGATTTGGTATTTAGATACCTTAAGTTAGATTACTTACGATTTATCAGTTCCCTAATTGATCTGTATACAATGTTGATTATAATGAGTGGGGGCGCCAGTGCTGGTTTTTCTACATACTCCAATATCAATCCATAGCGATAAAACCTCCAATATAGTTCGGCATTTTCTTGCACTCTTTGAAATGTATAGCTGGTACAAAGGAAACACAACGAATTGGCAATTCAGAAAAAGAAATATCTAAATGGAAACACACTTCTATAAAATTTGCTATATCTTAAACGATCTCGAAATTTTGAGAATGACTGTCTTCTTTGTATTTCACTATCAAACGGTGAAAAGCATTGCCGTATTCAGATAGAAATCCCCCCGGAAAAAGTTGTATTGCTCAAAGGTCTATCGGGAAGGTCTGAATATTATGCTTATGACACTGGACCTCATATCAATTATCTCATAACTCAATTAAATGAGTCTACCTCAAGCATTCAGAGATGTACAATCTATCTCTCCTCTGTTGGCTGCCCTCAGTGGACTCATGTATCGTGCGGATGTGACTTACCTGAACATGGCGATGAGTAAATTGACGAGTAGGATATTGGAAATAAGCATGTAGATTGCCGTTAAAGTCGGTGGTACCCATCGATATTTGCCAAGTGGAGGACAGTCATTCATCAATCTTGGATCATCATAACAAGTTTCGTTTTCAAACAGTCCTGAAGACAAGCACAGAATCTAGGAGATGTAGGGGTATTAGGTCGATGTTTGTCGCACCCGTCATTAATTTGCATTGGAAAACATTGGCATGTAATGTATACATATTAACCTAAGTTTAAAACAATCTTAGTAGTAGAAGGACACATCTTACTCCTGAATACCTCTGGTAGAGCTGAAAGGTTTGAATCCGCTTTCAGGTGGTAAAAAATCATACAACTCCATTGGGGCCCCTGTGTTAGGGCAACTCTACTCTGGCTATATGGTCTACAAATGACCATATAGAATTTTGATTGATTGATTTTTATAGATATGAGATAGATTTGAAAAATTCAATCAAAATAACAGCTGCGTCATGGGACAAGTTGGCATGGTAACGAAATGACAAAATATGAAATTTTAGCTTTAGCCATATGCTAAATTTGAAGTTATTTGGTAGAATGGTGCTCAAATGGAAAGCGAACTTGAAACCGTGGGCAGAACAAGAACAACAACAACAACAACAACAACAACAAAAACAACAACAAAAACAATAATAATAATAATAATAATAATAATAATAATAATAATAATAATAATAATAAATATAGCTGCAAAGCAGCAATGAACGGGTTTCGTGACATTTTGGTGCATAGGGGCAATTAGAGAAATAGACATGCAAAAAAAACGGCTATGGGTAAATTTGTGAAATCGATGTCAAAGGTCATCGTGGTCAAGTGACATTTTATCGAAATATTGTATCCCATAGTAATCCCCATGTACCAAAAATCAGACCTCTAGCTCTACATGCTTGCCAAGAATTAGACATGTGCATAATTAATGAAGTACAGGATATGGCATCATAAGGTCTCCCTCCATATGAAGGATGCAGCATTTGTGGTTACTGAGTAATAAACATGTATGTATATTTGAGGTCAAAGGTCAGTGAGGTCACGTGACATTTTGTAAAAAAAATGTATTCCATGTTTATCCCTATATGCCAGAAATCACACCTCCCGCTCTATTGGCTTGCCCCAAAATAGATATGTGCATAATTAATGAGGTACAAGATGTTGCGTCTTAAGGTCTCCCATCATACCAAATATGAAGGCTGTAGCCCTTGTGGTTACTAAGTTATGGACAAATATGTATATTTGTGGTCAAAGGTCATCGAGGTTACGTGATACTTGGTCAAAAAATTAAATTGCTTAGTTATCCCCTATATACCGAAAATCAGACCTCTAGCTCTATTGGCAGGCTCAAAATTAGATATGCGCATAATTAATGAGGTAAATGATGTGGCGTCATAAGGTCTCCCGTCATACCAAATATCCAGGTTGTAGCACTTGTTGTTACTGATTTGTGGACACATATGTATATTTAAGGTCAAAGGTCATCGAGGTCACGTGACTTTTTGTCAAAGAAATTAAATCCCATAGTTTTTCCTACATACCAAAAATCAGACTTCTGGCTTACTATCCCAAGTACTAGCTCCGATGATACTATGTGCAAAATGTGAGTTTATATGGTCCTTTGGTTCTTGTAAAGAAGAATTTTGAACATCGTCTCATGGTTATCGTAGTTTTTCGCGAAACCAATATGGCTGCAAAACCATGTGACCAAAAGAAATGCTTTGCGCAAATTTCGATTTAAATGGTGCTTGATCGTGGAGAAGAAGATTTTGAAACATTAAATTGGAATTTTTTGAAAGTCAAATATAGGCGCCAAACCACATGACCGATATGTATATCTTCGCAAACTTGAAAGTGCATACACTAAGGATGTTATTTATAAAATTTCAGTTCAAATGTTGCGATGGTTCTGGAGAGGATCTTTGAATATTATTCGCAGACAATCGTAGGTTTTTAAATGGTGCATTGGTTCTTGAGAAAAAGATTTTTAAAAATTAAATTGGGTATTTTGCAATATGGTGTGACTGCACACAATTTTATTGGCAAATTTCAAAGACCAAGGGTCATGCTTGCTATACAAAAAATTTCACATCGACCAGACCCTAGGTCATCAGAAAAAGTTATTTTTAGGTTTGGGATAATCCAATATGTCCACCAGTCATGTGACCAATCGAAATTTGTGGAGTCAGTTGCACGAGTACTCATATGTACCTATTAGCCCTGCAAGTTTTAGAAGTTTACGTCGAGCGGTGTTTTGAGTTCTGAGTGAGAAAAAAGCTACTGAAGAAGAAGAAAAAACCGATGAAGAAGAAGATTTGTTGATTTTGATTTTTCAAATGAACGTTTATTACTAAAATTAAACTCCTGTACAGAAAAGTACATATCAAATCAATTCAAATTTTGAGACGAAAAGCAAAAAATGAAATCTGACAAATGCGTTACAGCAAATGATGGTCAATTACTGAAAATACTAAGCAAAGTTGGACTATAAAATCAGAAAAAAAACTGCAAAATGGCTATGACACTGATGCTGGAGCGAGACGGAGAGAACTGGTGAAAAGGCAAACAGATAGCTTTATTGACAGAAGGTAAGATGCGAGGTGCATGAAAAATCTCAACTGAATAGGAGAAAGCAAAACAAACTTCCAAAACAAGAAAGAGCGACAGAAATTTGCGAGGAAATAGGACAGGAAACACCTTACATCTTGCAGAAAAAAGCCACCTAACCGCCAATGAGAAGGGGTATATTGAGAAAACTTTTCGTTGGCATGTACATGCTTACGAAGAATCCTCCCAACTGACCACCCCCTTCCATTCCGTGAGGAGTACGGTGCCCAGGACGAGTTAGGTTTTGGCAAAAGGGAAAGTGTGCTTAGAGGTGAAAGCACACAAAAGAAAGAAGTGTTCACAACAAAATTGAATCAATAGTAATTATTCCATCAATGTCTACGGAAGCAATGATGTCATTAATACACCAAATGTTTTTGAAAGCACTTATGTTTGAATTGAGCGTGAAGTAATTATATTCTTCTAAAATGCGAGAACAAACTCGCCTTTTAAAAACAGAAACAAGCATATTACTGATTGAGGGATCATGACCATTAATTGCATTTCGTCTCGTCACATGAATTGCAATTTTAGCTGTCGTAAAAAGAAAATTTAAAAGCGCAAAAGTATTCTTGTCCATGTACGATTTATCAAAGGGTGGGCCTAAAACAAACCACCAGTATAAAATCTTGCATTCCTGACCAAGAAAACGGTGACAGAGTTGACGAAGGAGAATGAACAAAGGAGAAAGAGGAGGGCATTCTAACAATATGTGTAAAAGGCATCTCTGGCACTACAGAAAACACAATCAGAGGATGAGCTATACCAGAATGGAACATAAACGAGCCAGTTGCGTACGCACCATGGAGAAGACGCCATTGAAGATCTCCTTCTTTTTTGGGAATTGGACTGAGATAACAAGAAGTGAACAAAGGTTTGATATTTTCAGGAAGTGAAAGCAGATCTCTCCAAACTGTATCTTGACGTTTATTGTTCCCATGAAAATTTGACATAATCAAGAATTTATATATGCTACCCTTTTCAAATTTATACAAAGGACAAATAATATTGTCATCAGTGCTTTACAAATAAGTTCGAAAGAGTACGAAGGACGATGACAAGAATGAACGTCATCCAAATCAATTTCCTCTTCAAAATAACTTTGGATTTTGTTTTTCCAATCACAGGGAATAGAATCAACCAACGTCTTGACAGTATTTGATAAAATTATATCCGAATGAATAGAAACAATGTTATTAAACTGGCTTGGGGAGCGCCAAGTTTTTTGGAAAGGGTCAAAAAGATCTCCAACTTTTGTAATACCAGCACTGATAAAGTGATTAACAAGAGTACTATAAAGAGGATTTGTAAAACTAACACAATCGTTGAAAAAAGGGGTTCATGGAAAATGTCTTTGATTGAAAGTGGTCCACCTTTTCTCAGGAAAATACATGACTTCCAGATTCTCAAAAGCTCAAGATAAAATTTAGGCAGAAATTCTGGTACAGACTGAAAATTCACTGTAAATAGTTGAGAAGTGTAATTGAGATTATCAACACTTCGAAAATAAAAATCAGCAAACAAAAATGAAGGATGATCCAGACCTGAATACAGATATCTTTGAACCTGAAAGCTTTCAAACGTGAAGAGAGATCGATAAGATTTTGCCCTCCTAACTTCAATGGAGCAAAAACTGAACGACTTGGCAACCAATGTTTTCCTTGCCAGAAGAAATCAAGAAATTTGTGCTGAATTTCATCAATGATAAAAGCAGGAGAATAGAGGCAAATTAAATGATGAAAGAGTTTGGTTGCAGCAAATTGATTAATAACGATAACACGGCCTTGGAATGACATAGAAGGATCATATCTACTCCACCAAGATAACTTATTGTCAATCTTGGTAACGCACTCACTCCACTTTTTTGAAAAATACTCGTTACTGTTGCCCAAATAAGTACCAAGGACTTTGAGACAAATACTATTCCAAAGAATATCAGGCAGATAATCAGCACTCCCACGCCATGAGCCGACCCAAAGACCTTGGGACATACGATAGTTAATGTTTGCATTACTGGCATGCTCATAGACGGAAAACCAATATTTAAACCTCAAAAAATCAGTATCACAAATAACAAGAGTATTAACGTCATCAGCATAACTGAAAGTTTACATTTACGATCACCTGAATTTGGAATCATAACACCTTGAATACTGTCATCTTGTCTTATTCTGTGTAAAGAGGTTCAATAACAATTGCATACAGCTGCCCTGATAATGAGCAACCTTGCCTTACACCACGTGAAAACTGGACAGGAGCAGTAAGGGAACTGTTAACAGGGACAAGACTATTAGATTGTGTATACAGAAGTTAACAAAATTGATGAAATTTTCACCAAACCCGAACGCATGCAGAGTTTGAAAAACATAATGATGACTGACACGATCAGCTTTTTCCTGATCCAAAGAAAGAATACCAAGAGGAAGATTCATGTCATTATGAAAATGAATGCAATCTCTAATTAAATGAATATTGTCAAAATCTTTCTGGCTGGAACAGTATAACTTTGATCCACATGAATGATATCTTGCAAAACTTGCTTCAAGCGAAGCGATAAAGCTTTAGCGAAAATTTTATAATCAGAGCAAAACAAACTGATAGGTCTCCAGTTCTTAAGAGGGAGTTATCACTTGCTTCGGAAGGAGTGTGATAACAGCTCTACGACATGGCGTTGGAAGAAGGCCATCGGAAATTGACTTTTGAAAACCTGGTGAAAATCTTTCCAAGAAGAGACCAGCATTTTTTATAAAATTCACAAGGTATGCCATCAACACCCGGCGTTTTACCATTTGCAATGTTCTTGAGGTCAAAGATATACTCATCAAGACTAATGGGTTCATCAAATCGAGTAACTTTGTCAGCAGGTAATGCAGGGAGATCATGAAGCAAAGTATTATGTGCTTCACGTGAAACATGCTCTGCAGAAAAAAGGTTTGATAAAACTGGCGAGTACGTTGACGAATTTCTCTCTGATTTTCTGTAATTGTATGATTTTCATGTTGGAGATGGGTGATGGATTTACGACAGCCTTTGTATTTTCAAGAGAAAATAAAAACTGTGAATTAGTATCAGAATCATTGAGCTGTTGAAAACGAGAACGAATAACTGCACCTCTGGTATCAAGTTTTTGAAAACTGTCTAATAGATATTTTTGCTGGTGATATCTTGTTTCAAGAGAAGGCTGTTTATGAATCAATGTTTCCAAAGTACGAATTTCCTCAATAAGCTTTTGTTTTGAACGTTTAAAGTGATGAACACTTTTAGCTGTACTGTTGACTTAATTCATTAATCTTTTGTTTTCCTATATCCCATCAAGACTGAAAAAAAGAAAACCTATCCTTCTCATTACGCCAACCTTCCCAAAAGTCCTTAATTAAAGTACAGTAATTTTCATCATTAAGAAGACTAGTATTCAGACACCAAGCTGGATTTTTGTTGACACTCGATTCATAGTTAAAACAAGACAAACAAGAGAGTGATCAGCTAAATCAGTAGGAGAGTCAACGGACACAGATTTAATTTTCGAAGTCAACCTATTGTTGATGAAGAAAGTATCAATGCGACCTTTTTGCTCTCCTCTCTGCCACGTAAATTTTTGAGCCTGATTATGAAAATAACGCCAGGCATCAGAAAGCTTACACGATGGACAAGCGAAGAAAATACTTGCGAATACTTTAAATGTGGTTCAATATGAGACGACCTGTCTAAATCAGGAACAAGAGTACGATTAAAGTCTCCCCCTATAACGATATTTTCATAGTCAAGATCAAAATCAAGGAGAAATTTGTGTGAAAGAAAATACAACGGTCATCTCCATTTGAAGGAGCATAAATATTGAGCAGATGAAAGGAAGAGTCACCATCTTAACATGCAAATGAAGTAGACGACCCTGGACGACACTTTTTAAAGAAACAACAGCAACATTTTTGTTTCGCGAGGAAACAGCACTGCAACCCCAGCAGAAGTACTGGTGCCATGTAAGAAATAATTAGGCGTGCGCCACTGAGCCTGATTAGCCACTGTAGAATGAGTTTCTTGTAAAAAATAAAAATCAGCATGATGATTGGACTTCAATGAAGACAAAGAAGAAGAAGAATATTGAACTCCTTAGGGGTGACCATTTGATATCTGGGGGTTTGGATGATTTGAGAGGTTGCGTTTTTTTTTCGTACCTGATCCACTGTTCATTTTTTTTTACTTTCTAATTACTGGTAACTTTTTTTTCTCGCATTCCTCATTTGGATACTTTTTTCCCAAAGGCGCCCTGAAAATAAAACAAAGCGTCCAAGAAAGTAACTTTTGGTGGATTTTTTTCCTCACATTCCTGGCCGCTTGGAGTGCGGGATCGACGATGTGGGAAAAAATATCCCCAAGTCGTGTGAGAAATCTGATCCCAGGTCCTTGGGGTGTGAGATTCTGTTATTCTTTCACCTTAGTGAGCCATCTTTTTTTCCTAAGCCTCCTCTGGCTGAATTTTGTTTTCATGGACATTCGCTGGGAATATTTTTTTGAAAATCTTCCAGACCCCCTAGGATATCAAATGGTCCACCCCTTACAAAAACAGAAGGGTCGGGTCCTTATGCTAAAAGCGGATATTTTGAGATATTCCAGAAGTTTTTCACTCTTTTTCCACAGAATTGTTGTCATTAGCAAAGAGATCTTCAAGAAGTTAGAACCAGTGTGTTGACCGTGTTAAATACGAGGAGAATATGAACTCAGACTTTTCCGAACAAGTGAACTTTTCACCACTTTAAGAGAGAAATACAATACTGTAAAAAATTGCTGCCCCTATTACGTAATGGATTTCGCAAATAACATCGTTTTATTGCGATTCTATTGAGTTCAGACATACAAAAATAGGTGAGATATACACTTTAAGCACCCAGTATTCCTATTGTTGATCGATGTTTTCATCATATTTTTAACAAAAATGATATCGATAATCTCTCGGGACCATAATATCAAATTTCGAAATGTCAAACCAAGCCGGCACAAACGTTGTAGGTTTATATCTTGTCTAATCTCCCAAACGGCGGTGAAAACCGCCGTTTGCCGGATTACAGCCAAAGTTGAGAACAAGTTGATCAGCACAACGATCCTCCCAGAGGGAAATTTTGTCATGTACAGCCTGATAACGTAACAAAAGATGGTCACTCTCGACGATGGCTATGTTGTAACACCTTGTCATGATTTACTTGTTTAATGGCATGCGCGGCACACGTTACAGAATGATGGTATATTCTAGGCGTGCTGACAAAGGGAAAAACGACACAACGATGAATGATACTCTTGAATGGATAAAAGTTCTGTGCCAAGCAAATGCAGCGAAAAAAAAACAAACATTAACAACTCTACACGAACTCTCTCCGTATTTCATCTATCACCCATCGTTGTGTGTTACGTTATGCATAGCGAATTACTTGGTACGTTACTCGGTCACTTAATCTTCGATACTCGCCGTGCAGCAGTAAACACCGTGATACACGCAGGCCGGTCCGCCGGCGACCGTAATGTACTAAACAAGACTTCAGCACTGCCGGCCAGCGTGTTTCGGAAAACAAGCGACTGAGGTATTCTATAATTGTGCTAGCCCATCATTACTTTGTTATTAGGTAAATATACGTAATTAATGTCATCAGACAGTATTTACGCTGGTATCCAATTCAGATATTTACTATCACTTTATAAGAGATAAGAGAACAGAAGTGGCGATATCAGAAATAAACCCTTATGCGTCTTTCTATTTCTCGGTGGAACGTGCAGCTTACTGTAAAACATGTCTTTTTAGCTAGAACATTACTTTTAGCTAATTTAGCTAGGTGTCTAAATTCGCTAATTTAAGATGCAGCTAATTCAAACTTTTCTCTATATTTACCATGCCTTCATAGCTAAATTAGGCTGCCAATTTTACTAGAAATCCAAATTCGCTAAAAAAAGTATGCCGCTAAATCAAAGTGTTTTTAGTATAACATGTTAATGAAGGTTTTCGGTAAGGTTGTTCACTCCTGTTCTAACGCCACATCATCAATGCCTAGTATCGGCACAGTTCTGCGTCACCATTATTTTCGGTTTCCAAGAAACCACGTATGATTTGTTTGTACTTCGGCACTGACGCTGCCAACATTACAAACCAATCCCATTATGATAAGGGTGATGCGTTGCCCATGATAAAATCAGCGGTATAAGCCAATTAGATTCTTATCATATATGAGAAATTGATAAGAATCTAATCGGCTTATACCGGGACGACGGGCTTGGTGTACTCAAGAATACCACAGCCAGCAAGGCGGAAAAGATGAAAAAGGAAATCACAAACGTTTCGACTAAATGGGGCTGAAAATCACAATTGAAACAAACCAGAACTAACTAACTTCTTGGACGTGACATTTAATCCGAATGACGGCAAGTTCTATCAGTACCGTAAACCAAACGACCATACAATGTATGTCCATAAACAGCCTAATCACTTGCCAATACCCCAGTCCAGTGTTTCCTCTAACGTATTGAGAGGGTGGATGAGAAGCTTGTTGCACGAAGGGCATAGGGGTGGTTCGGAAAGGGGATGCTCTCCTTCCGGCCATACGCCGGAAACAAAAAGTGTGCTCTGATTTAAACATTGTTTAGTCGCTTTTAGAGAAAGGAAAGGACACCTCACAACTTTCTGTTTATTGCTAATACAACACAGTTCTAAATTTAAGACTGGACTTAAATGTAGTTGTCTACCAGTCTACAATAATATTAAGAATGCACTTGAGAGTGACTTGACTCTGAATATTGACCGTTTTAACATGTTTGAGAAGAAACTGTAGCTGATACACAGATGAAAAACGATTGTAGTATTATCAAAAGTTATATCTACTGTCCCTTTAACATCATTTTATTTTCAATTTTAAAATGCTACAGATGCAGACAAACAGGTACTCCTTTTTCACTCCTTTGTCTGGACATTTTTTCCAACAGCAAGATCATCTTGGCACTAGATCTTTTACCGGTTCTACGATTAAACAAATCAATATGAAATGACATTGCACAAAAAGACGGAGTGACTCAAAAACAACACAAACAATGCTAAAACAGCCACTCAAACCAAGTTACTCCATGCAATAGCAAAACAAAATCTTTGGGTACGAAAATTGATATTCTGCATGCTACAGAAATTTAGTTTGACAATTGCTTGTTCATCACAAGCTGGTGGCCTACAGCTGGTGGACTATGCCTAACTAATAGTAACGTCACTACGTAGGTATATCCGATACTATTACTAACTGCCTGACTGAATTCTAGCAGATGATAAGTCTCGCATGCCAGACCTCGAACCTGCATGCGGGGCGAGCGGCGAAGCCGCGAACTGCAAGTAACCGCAAGTTACGAGGTTATCTGCGGTTACTCGCAGCTCGTGGCTTCACCGCTCGCGCCGCACGCAGGTTTCGAGGTCTGGCATGCGACACTAGCAGATGATGTGCCACTATATGCTACGAAAGTGCAAATCACCCACTACGAAATGATCTCAAACGTGTAAATTTGGCAAGAATAATGAATGACATATCTCAAAAATATTTTAAAAATTCAGTAAATATATCGATACTCACTCGCAAGTTACCGTGTCGCTGACTTCATCGTATGGTCCAGTCAAAATAGAGTTAGACCCACCACAAATTGCAACAGAATTTTTTCTTCAGAATGCATTTTGGAGAGGTACCCATAACAACATATCAAAAACACAGACAAGAGACTCAGAAATCACTAGAACTCACAATCCTACCGAATGTCCTAACTTCGAATAACATGAGCAAACACAACCTACTATCCGACCGTTGTTTAAGTCTCACAATACACAAAAGTGTACTTCCAGATGTACTCGTCCATAAGAAGGAGGTTCAGTCTAAATTAAAAACTAAAAATTTAGTAAACTTCCTTTCTTAAACAGTAAACATAACAGATTACATGTTCCGACACTGTATAGTATTAAACACCCATACAACTTACAAATAATGTCATACACAGGTGAATCCAATGCTATTTAGAAAAAAAAAATTATTCAGAGTAGTAAGGGATACAGTATAGACCACTTTGGAAGTTAGGGGTCTTTTCGGGGAAAGATATAGAACACTTGGGTAAGTTAGGGGGGGTCTTTGTTTTGAACGATATAGACCACTGTCATGGCCGACTGGTACAAACGTACGTCTCCTAGGTGATGGAAAGACCCACGTCTCCTAGGTGATGGAAAGACCCCTTGGCCTAGTGAAAATAGATATAGACCACTTTGGAAAGATATAGACCACTTTTTTGCCTGGGCTTATAGATCACTTTTAAAAAGATAAAGATCATTTTTAAAAAGATATAGATCACTTTTAAAAAGACACTGTCATGGCCGCCTGGTATAAACGTACGTCTCCTAGGTGATGAAAAGACCCCTAGCCTAGTGAAAATAGATGGGCTCGATCACTATGTGCAGGGAGCCTGCTGTATACGAGTGGTTTTTTTTTTCGCGGAGCAGCACAACTTCGAGCCGAAGGGGGAAGAAAAAAGTCCCCTTGGGTGGGAAGGGAGGGTTTTTTGTTTACCTTATTGATTTTATTAATTTTGACTGTGATATTTCAAATAAGATTTCGACTCCACACCGTCTGACTGTGTTTTCAATACCGACAATTCCTTATCTCCTCTTCAACCAGTGCACATACCACTCTAATTACTCCGCAAACATTGCCAACTTGTTAATGACTGTGCGTATCAGCGGATTAGCTTATTAAGTCAACACCACAGCCGTCCCACACGTAGTAAAATAAGGAAAGGGTTGAAGATCTCAGACACAGTATCACGATGTT